>NC_092811.1:99159469-100359469 GCF_040954645.1 Diabrotica undecimpunctata
AAATCTGAAATTTGTAGATGGTTTTATCAACGAGACACCGATTAAAATTATGATTGATTCTGGATCGGAAATTACACTGATCAACAGAAAACTAATAGAGGAAGTTAATTTAACGAATTTGATTTACAAAATTCCCAAGGTAAATTTAGTGGGCTCAAATAAACGGACTTTGGCAACGATAAATGAAGGAATACGAATAAAAGTACGATTGGATAAGAAATTTTATGCACTACAATGTGTTGTGATGCCAAAGATGTTGCATGATATGATCGTAGGAGTGGATGAATTGGCAGAAAAACATGTGGTGATAGATTTCAAAAATAACACGATGAAAATCACAGAGGAAAAAGAAGAAGAACAGGACAGTAAGAAAATGGAAAAGGAAAATGAGAAACAAAAAAATGATTTAGACAAAGAACAAACGGTGGAAATGAATTTGGCAATGAAACAAGGACAGAGAAGAAAGAGGAGATTGGCAAAAGAAAGTGAAAAGTGGGTTTCCTCAAAAGAAGAGATGAGCCCAGAAGAAGAAAAAGAAGAAAGATTAACAAAAGAAGACGAAAAAGGTACAATTGAAACAGTGGTATTTGAAGAAGTATGCGAAATGGAGGAGGCAGAATACAAAATAAATATGTGTAAAGAAATTGAGGAAAAAGAAAGAAAATTGATATGTGGAGAAGAAAAGGAAAAGGAGTTGCGTGTAATATTGAGAAAGTATGAAGATTTAATAAATGAAGAAAACAGAGTAGCCAAAGAGTATGAACATTCATTTGAGGTTAAAGACTTAGGAAATTTTCGATCGAAAACTTATCCGATCCCATATAAATACCGACAGGAGGTGAAAAGAGAAATTAACAAAATGTTAGAAGATCAAATCATAGAGAGATGTGACTCGCCGTACATCAACCCAATCGTGATTGTAAAAAAAAGCAGTGGAGAATTGAGGCTTTGTTTGGATGCCCGGAATATAAATCAACACACGGTATCTCAATATGAATCACCCCTCAACATCGAAGCTATTTTTGGGAGAATTACGGGAACACACATGTTTTCTAAAATTGATTTGAAACATAGTTTTTGGTTAATACCGTTAGCAGAAAGATGTAGAAATTACACCGCTTTCTCAATCGATGGTATTGTATACCGATTTAAAGTAGTACCGTTTGGATTACAAAGTGCGTGTGCAGCATTGGTAAGAGCTCTCCATACAATATTAAATAAATATGAAGATTTCATAGTGCACTACATCGACGACTTACTCATTTATTCACCAGATACATCAAGTCATTTGGAACACATAAAGATTATTTTGGGAGAATTGGACAAGGCCGGATTAAAACTGAATATTGAAAAATGTCAATTTTTTTCAAAAAGAAGTGATATATTTGGGATTTAAATTGGACACACAAACAGTTAGTTTAGCCGAGGACCGGGTAAAACTCATAGATGAATACCCAAGACCAACGAATTTAAAAACATTGAGAGGTTTTCTCGGGACGATCAACTATTTTAAAAAACTAATTCCTGATTTAAGCCAGAAGGAAATTCCTCTGATCAAATTATTGAAGAAAGGTGTTAAATGGAATTGGAAAGAGGAACAAGAGAAAGCTTTTCACATTTTAAAAGAGGAATTCTCGAAAGGAACGAAAATATATCACCCCATGTACAATTTGCCTTTCATACTACGAACTGATGCATCCATACAAAAATTTGCGGGAGTTTTGTCGCAAATACAAAACAATCAAGAAGTGCCGATTTGTTTTATTTCCCGGGTGACAAAAACACACGAAAGAAAATACAGTGTGACTGAACTAGAGTTTGCTAGCGTACTTTTCTGTGTAAATAAGTTAAGATTTTATCTGTTGGGAGCAAAATTCACAATCGAAACTGATCATGCAGCTTTGGTACATATAATGAAAAATCGTCTGGTTAACAATCGTATACATAGATGCATTTTGTTACTACAGGAGTATGACTTTGAGTTTCGATATATAAAAGGAAAAGACAACATTATAGCCGACGCTCTCACAAGGGATGAAGACTCGGGGAAAAAGGAAGCAATTGCTTTTCATGTAGGATTGAACATTTTGACACAAGAGGAAGGGGTATTTTCGTTAAACGAAATTAGAACAAATCAAGAAGACCTAGAAGAAAGAGAAAAAAGAAGAGCGGAGAGGGAAAACGGTATATTTTTCAAACGAGTTGATGGAAAGGAACTATACGTGATAACACAGACATTGGCAGAAAGGATCATACAGAAATTACACGAAGACAATGGACATATCGGTAGCAGAAAAGTCTGGCTGGTTTTTCGAGAAAATTATATTTGCCGACAAGATTACCGCATCGCAAAAGAAATTACACAAAAGTGCCAGATCTGTCAAAAATATAAAATTAGAAATTTCAAAAATGAAAACGTTACAAAAAATATTATATCCCGGAACAAATTAGATATTGTAGCAATAGATATGTTAAGCGATCTAATTATGACGACGAAGAGGAATAAACATGTTTTAGTCATGGTAGATATGTTTTCCAAATATGTAAAATTATGCAGTTGCCGTACCACGAAAGGGGAAGAAATAATGAGAAAAATCGACAATTTTATAGCCACCGTAGGAACACCAAGAAGGATTCTTCTAGACAATGCAACATATTTTAAAAATGATCGTTTCAAGGGACAACTTCGAGAACGGGGAATAGAGACAAATTTTGTTAGCATCAGACATCCACAGAGTAATCCTTCGGAACGTTTTATACAGGAAGTGACGAAGTTTCTACAGATTACAACAGAGGGTCAACATCGACGATGGGATAGGAAAGTCGCCGAAGTAGAAACGTATCTAAATACCATCCCGAGCACTGTAACGAAAGAGACCCCAGAATATATAATGAAGGGTATAATGCCACTAAGACCATGGGAAGATAGAGAACAAAAGGAATACACACAGATAATGGAGGATACACACAGATAAATGTGCAGAGGAGATTGCGGAGAGCAAACGAAAAATATATCCAGAGGCAAGACCAAAATAGAAAAAGAAGACCAGTTACTTTCAAAAAAGGTGAGAAGGTTATGGTGAGAGCATTGCGCGTGTCCAACATTCCTAGCAACGTGTGCGGAAAGTTAATGCCTGTTTTTGAGGGTCCGTACATAGTAAACAATGAGAATGGGATAAATAGTTATGAGTTGAAGCACATAGAATCAGACAAGATTAGGGGAATTTATAATATCAACGATGTTTACAAATATTATGAATAAAATGCTGGTATTGTTTTTTGCATAGAGAAAAATCCCTGCATAATTCAGTAATTTTTATCATATGCAAAGGCGGGGATTTGTCATACTTTTTCTTTTATAACCAAAGAAAAATAAATAAAAAAATCCATCGAAATAAAATTTCAAGATATCAATATAGACAAATTGTATATAGTAATTTAAGATAAGATTTAGTGTAGATAAGAATAGAAATTTGTTTGGCAAACGACCCTTTTCCGTTTCAAACAAAATTATCAAAAAACCTTTGTTTAGAATTAGAAGACATTTTACCTGTAAGTTAATCTTTTCATTGTTTGTATAGTCGAGTATTAATTGACCATATTTTAATCTTTTGAAATATGTATAAATGATGTATTGAAAAAAACCAATTTTAAAGTAAGCTATTTAGTTTTCTCTGAAACCGAAATTAGGCTTTTCCAAAATCATGGTAAACACAATTTAAGCTTTTTGATTGGACGGTCGTTTTTAAATGGGAATTTGGTGAGTCGATCATGAGAGAGGAGAAGTCAGTCATATTTTGGTCATCGAAAGGAAACAGTCGTGTGTCTCAAGATAGGGTGTGGTTCGTGAGTTTGGATACCGGCGTAACGAAAAGAAGTGAATAGTTTGAAGAAGGAGATAACAAGTAGATTAAAAGAGGTCCTTGTATCTACCGTGGGCATTTTATAAATGTGAAAGTATTCTTACGGCATCAAGTTGACAAAAGGAGGTCCTGGTGTCATAAATAAGTAGCGGAGTTTGGAGAAGAGAATCAGGTGTTTTTTGTGTAGTCTGCAGGAGGTTTGCAGAGACGTAAAGAAGGAGCCGAGGTGCCAAAAAGGGGAGATCACATCTTTGAGGAGACTGGACTTTTCTGGGTATGTTCCAACATACAACTCAAGAAGAAAATAAACTGTAAGTGTTTGTACAATTGAATTTTATATCTGTGAAGAATCGTTTCGACATCATGGTCATTAGCATTAAAATTTAAGAACTGAGGTTTTGTTAGGCTAATCAAAAGTTTAAAGTTTTGTGGTTTCTATTTTCAAGTAAAGAGAAATTTAAGTAAAATTGGTTTTTCACGTAATATAAATGTATGTAGCTTTATAATCTTATTATCATAGTAATTTGATTTATTTTCTTGTATGCTGATTGATAAGATAACGACAGAATTTAATAATTGTTTTATTCGTTCATATAAAATAAAGAAACGTAAATCTTTGTAATATAATATATTTGTATTATTATCCTTTTCTTCTCTCTCCCGATAAAAGACAACTAGAAGATCTTTTGAATCCATCGAACACAGGTAACATAAGGATTATTTTACTTTTGATAACAAATAAGTTATAATTCCTTTTTATTGGCTCAATAAACTAAGTTTGAACTCAAAATAAACAATCATAACAATATATATATATATATATATATATATATATATATATATATATATATATATATATATATATGCTTACGACAATGGACATTTTGAGATCAAGTTGTAAACAATTAATTGAAACTAGGTAAAGTTTACAAATTAACAAACTTAGCACAACAAAAGAACATGTGGTAATCGTACATGTATATAAAAAATTTTTTTGTAAAAAACTTAAGAAAAAAACATTAACATTTATATGCAGAGAACTAAATCAAAATGTGTGCATTTGTGCAATCGATTTTGAAAAGGCTTTTGACAAAGTCCGACATAACAAAATGCTAGAAATATTGGAAACAGCTGGATTGGACGATAAAGATCTACGAATAATTACAAATCTATACTGGCATCAAGTGACAAGAATAAAGGTTGAACAAGAACTGTCGGATAAAATAAATATAAAAAGAGGAGTGAGACAAGGTTGTATATTGTCGCCTTTACTTTTTAACTTATATTCGGAGAAAATATTTAAGGAAGCCTTAACTTAATGGAGACAACCGAAGGTATTATTGTGAATAGAGTAACCGTCAACAATATTAGATATGCCGACGATACCTTAGTGCTTGCTAATTGCGGAGAAGACCTTCAAAATCTAATGAACAAAATAAAACAGACTTTTGATCAGTATGGATTAAAACTTAACGTTAAGAAAACTAAATATATGATAGTTAGCAAACAAAATTATATACAGGATGACGGTATAAAAGTCGGAGATGCCACACTGGACAGAGTAGAGAAACTCGTGTATCTCGGCAGTAATATCAATGAGAGCTGGGATCCAACCGCAGAAATTAAAAGCCGAATAGAACAAGCCCAAGCTGCCTTTGTAAAAATGAGAAACGTACTTTGCAGTCACGATCTTAGCATTGACTTTAGAGTTCGAATGACATCTTGCTACATCTTTCCTGTCCTGCTGTATGGAGTGGAAGCGTGGACTCTAACTGAGGCTATCCTTAGACGCTTGACAGCCTTTGAGATGTGGGTATACAGACGACTACGGAAAATAAGCTGGGTCGACAGAGTTAGAAATGAGGAGGTCCTTAGACAGCTGAACCAAACAACACAACTGGTCAATATAATAAAGAAACGCAAGCTGGAATCCTTCGGTCACATTATGAGACACCCTGAAAAATATGATCTTTTACATCTGATCATTCAGGGAAAGATCCAAGGTAATCGTGGTCCTGGTAGAAGAACATCATGGCTGAAAAATCTAAGGCAATGGTATGGAGAATCAAATACATCGTTATTTAGAGCTGTTGTCAATAAAGTCACGATAGCGAATATGGTAGCCAATATGATATCCAACGATCGATAACGGTCATGGAACTAAAAGAAGAAGAGAACTAAAAAAATCATAAGATGCACTTCCAACAGTATATTATTAGTTAAATTTAATTTTGACTTTAGATAACATTATTGAATAGATTAAGATTGAAATATAATATTTAAAAGTAAAATGAAGTTACCAGTCTTTAGCTATTAGGTGCTGCAGGTAAATGAAAGCAACAGGTATAACACCCACGCCAACAACGTGAAAAGACAGTGGCCTTGAGGTCAAAATAGGACAGAACAGCAAGGCGAAATACCAACTTCTAGTGCAATAGAGATACATTTAAAGAATATGATAAATTTGGGTGACAACTTGTCAGTAAAAAACCAAAAAATGAAAGGAAAAGGTGGTTAAGATCACCATTTTCCCCCCAGTGATTAGTTGAGAAAACCAATGAACAAAGCAAGCGAGGTCAATCCAAAATATCATATATTATAAAATCTACGTTGTGACTGGTTAGCCAGCCAATAGGTGAAGATTGATTCAACTTCCACAGTCCAATATTGTTCTGAAGCTATTTTCTTGTGGCATTTTAAATTAATTACTATTTAAATGGGAATAAGCCACAATTAAAGGTTAAAATACGTTTATTGACGTTTCAATTTCCACTTCGGAAATCGTTCTCAAAATACAAACATTAGTAAATTAAACAAATTTTGTTTTTTGTTACTTAGTGAAAAATTCTTCTAATAATTTAATTTTATCTGACTCATCTATATTGACAATTCAAACATACATTATACATTTTAAAGTAGACGACTTTAAAATGATATTGCCAATATTGTTGAGTTGCGTTCCTGGGACGACTTTACTTATAAGATAGTTCATTCGATTACATGAAATCAACTTTAACTTGAGAATATCCGTCAGAAAATATCATAACATGTAATTCGTCTTTAAAAAGACAAATACATGCCATCATGACAGTAAAATTCTCCTGTTAGTGATTCCATAGTAAATTATGAGGGAAAAACCAGGAAAAACCTCATAATACTATCCCGATATGGTAAGTATTTGATCGTGCATTTAGTTTACCTTCAATAAACACCAAATTCCGATTTTATATGTTTGTTATTTAAAAAACCGTAAATGATGTATTCTCTATATGTTACTGACTTACCAATACTGGTATTTTCCTTTTAATAACTTCCTCTTTCAATATGGGAAACCAGATCCTACTACATTCTGCCGAGGAATTCGAGACACAATTGGTCTCATTTAACATAATTAGAGCCGCTTCTTTGTTTTTTCCCTTTTTACCATCCGTTTCTTTTAGGACTATATTTGAATCATTCCATTGAACCCTATGTTCATTATCCCATGCGTGTTTACATATTTGAGATCTATCAAATTCTCTATTTTTAATATAGGATTGATGTTCACTTATTCTAACATTTAATGGCCTTAATGTTTCACCTAAATAAAACTGATCACATTCACAAGGTATTTTATAAATGCAATTCCTTGTCCTTTCTTGTTCATTGTTAGGTTTAAATGTGTTTTATTTTTATATATATTTAAAATATTTTTCATCTGTTTTTTAAAAAAATGATTATCCTTTATCGTTTATAAATAAGGAATTTTCAACAATCGATCGAATAGAACAAAACAACTTAGAACGAGATCCTACAACATATGCAAGGAATAATACGAGGAAAATAACAATACCATACATAAAAGGATTATCGGAAAAGCTTAAAAGGATAGGAAATAAATTCAACATTTCAACAACATTCAAAACAACAAACACGTTGAGGTCTATTTTGTCCAAAACCAAACCTAACAATGAACAAGAAAGGACAAAGAATTGCGTTTATAAAATACCTTGTGAATGCGATCAGTTTTATTTAGGTGAAACATCAAGACCATTAAATGTTAGAATAAGTGAACATCAATCCTATATTGAAAATAGAGAATTTGATAGATCTCAAATCTGTAAACACGCATGGTATAATGAACATAGGGTTCAATGGAATGATTCAAATATAGTCCTAAAAGAAACGGATGGTAAAAAGACAAAAATCAAAGAAGCGGCTCTAATTATGCTAAATGAGACCTTATTTTAAAATCTTAAGTAAAGTCGTCCCAGGAACGCAACTCAACAATATTGGCTTCTTCTTCTTCTTCTAATGGCGCTACAACCCTTTGTGAGTCTTGGCCTGCTTAACAATGTTCTTCCATACTGCCCTGTCGGATACTTTCCTTCGCCACTGCCTGATGTTCATGGTTTTAAGATCCCTCTCTACGTCGTCTATCCATCTTTTACGGGGCCTTCCTCTTGTTCTGTTTCCTTGGGGCTTCCATCTCTGGACACTTTTACAGCTCGATTATCTGGCATTCTTTCTAGGTGACCAAGCCAGTTTAGTCTTTGTGATTTTACAAATCTGACAATATCTGCGCTCTGCATTAGTTCATCCAGCTCGTGGTTCATTTTAATTCTCCACGAACTATCGCTGCATTGGGTTGGTCCAAATATCTTCCTTAGTATTTTGCGCTCAAATATTCTTAGTTGATTTTCATCAGTGGTTGAGAGGGTCCACGTTTCACATCCATATGTGACCACTGGTCTAATTACTGTTTTATAGATTCTCAGCTTAGACTCACGATTCAGTAACTTACTTTTCATTAAGTCTTTGTATGCATAAAAGCACTTATTACCGCTAAGAATCCGTGCTTGTATTTCTTGACTAATGTTGTTGTTGTCATTTATTATTGAGCCTAGGTAGGGAAAAGTGGAGGCATATTTGTAGGTATGGTTGTCTACCTTCAGATTCTCATGTTCATTCGATTTTGTGCACTCCATATATTTTGTTTTGTTTTCATTTATATATAGACCAAACGTAGCAGCTTCTCGTTTCAGTTCTATGACTTTTTCGCTCAATACCCTTTTGTTGCGGCTTATTATGGCAACATCATCCGCATATGCGCATATTTGCATAGACCTTGTATTAATACAGCCGTTTACATCCAGTTTTCTAACAACAGCTTCTAAAGTTAGATTAAAAAGTGTTGTTGATAAGGCATCCCCTTGTCTAACTCCATTTTCAATATCAAAGGCCTGCGTCATATCTCCATCTATTCTCACCATAGCTTTGGAATTCTCCAGAGTCATTCGTATAAGTTTAACCAACTTATTGGGTATCCCTAACATAGATAGTTGATTTAACATCTTTTGTCGATCTACTCCATCAAACGCCTGTTTGAAATCGATATACAAGTTGTAAATAGGTATGTTATATTCAACACATTTTTCATGTATACCTCTTAACATATGTATTTGGTCTATAGTTGACCTCTTTGGTCTGAAGCCACATTGGTATTCACCAATAATCTCCTCCGAAAACGATTCCAGGCGGCTATATATAATTCCTGATAATATCTTGTAGATGACATTTAAAACTGTTATGCCCCTATAATTTTTGCAGAGTCGTTTGTCCCCCCCTTTGTACATAGGAAGTATGATTCCCACTTTCCAATCTTCTGGGATGACTTCTAGTGTCCATATGCGGTCGATTAGTTTATGGATACGCCTCCATAGCGCATGTCCACCATTCTTTATCAGTTCTGCAGTTATTCCATCTGTGCCAGGTGCTTTGTTATTTTTTAGATGTTTTATGACGTTTATCGTTTCTTCCAATGTTGGTTGCTCAACTAGTTGTTCTGCTGTGTGGTGAATTATCTCTTCATCTTCGTTTTGTTCTTTTTCTGGGTTTAACAGCTCTTGAAAATGCTCCTTCCACCTTTTCATTATTTTCTCTTTCTCGCTGATAATTGCCCCATTTTTGTCCTTGCAAACTGTTGATCTTGTTATGTATCCTTGGGTGCATTGCTTGATTTCCTTGTAAAATTTTCTCAAAAGACAAAGGACAAAGAATTGCATTTATAAAATACCTTGTGAATGCGATCAGTTTTATTTAGGTGAAACATCAATACCATTAAATGTTAGAATAAGTGAACATCAATCCTATATTAAAAATAGAGAATTTGATAGATCTCAAATCTGTAAACACGTAATGAACATAGGGTTCAATGGAATGATTCAAATATAGTCCTAAAAGAAACGGATGGTAAAAAGACAAAAATCAAAGAAGCGGCTCTAATTATGCTAAATGAGACCTTATTTTAAAATCTTAAGTAAAGTCGTCCCAGGAACGCAACTCAACAATATTGGCAATATCATTTTAAAGTCGTCTACTTTAAAATGTATAAGGTATGTCTGAATTGAGATTGGCCACATGGAATGTACAAGCTCTAAGAACCAAGGAAACTGAAGTTTTTCAAGAATTAGAACGACAACAAATAGACATATGCGTTCTTACAGAAACAAAAAAGAAAGGAAAGGGAAATGAAATCAAGAACGACTATATTCATTTATACAGTGGAGTTGAAAAATCATTAAGAGCAAAAAGAGGTGAGTCTATAGCCGTGCATACCAAACTCAAAAACAATATCAAGAGTTGGGAAGAGATAGACGAGCAGATCATTATGATGGATCTTGAGAAACATGGGGAGACGATAGTTATAATAGGAGTATATGCTCCTAGTGACGATTCTGATACAAAAGTTAAGGATGAATTCTATGACAAATTGCTTGACGTGTTGACCCATGTAAACCGATCCAAAGAAATATGCCTATTAGGAGATTTCAATGCTCGGGTAGGCAAAAAATTACAAGACAATGTGGTAGGAAGATATGGTGAAGACAAAATAAACAACAACGGAGAGCGACTCATTGATCTTTGTGAAACATTACAGCTTAAAATAATGAATGGATTTTATCAGCACAAAGATATACATAAATTTACCTGGGAACAACCAAAGAAAAAGATAAAATCTATAATCGACTATCTCATCCAACCAGAAAACAAAAGGCTCCAAACAAATGACGTAAGGGTGTATCGTGGTGCCGAATGCGGATCTGACCACTATATGGTGGTCGCAAAAATAACCATACACTACAGGAAAGTAAACAAGAATAAAATTGAACAGGAGAAGGTAGCAGCTTCCACAAAGATAAGATATAATATTGATAGCCTCAAACACGAATCAGTACAATTCCTCTACAAACTTAGACTAGCCTCAAAACTAACTCACTTAACTCGAAGAGAAACAGCCGAAAAAGAATATCAAGATATAAAAAATTGCATTCATCAGGCGGCCAAAGAGGCATTGGGGTACGAAGAAGCTGACAAAAGAAAAAATCCTGAGTGGTGGAACGAAGAAGTAGGAAAATTAATTAAAGACAAAAAAAAGCTTATCAAACATGGCTATCCACGAAAGACTCAGAAGACCGCAGAATTTACAGCAAACTCAACAGGGAAGCAAAGAAGGAAGTCACTAAAAGAAAAAACGAAATGTGGGAAGAGAAATGCGAAGAGATGGACCGATGCTTAGGAGGAACCAAAGTGACACAAGCTTGGAAATTCATAAAAAGTATTAGAAAAGAAAGAAAAGATGAGCGAAATATAAACCTGATTCAAAATAAAAAGTGGGAAAAATATTACGAAACGCTATTAACAGAAAGTAGGCACGAATTTATGGAAAGACCTGACCATATTTCAATGATAGAAAACTCAGGTGCATAAGATAAACAAAGAAGAACTGAAAAAAGAATTGAAACAAATGAAAAATGGAAAAGCACCCGGGCCTGGAGACATTCCCATCGAGTTGGTGAAACATGGACCGGATGCTCTTTTGGAAAGCATAGTGAATATTTTTAATAAATGCTTAATTGAAGGCCAAACGATTCCAGACGATTGGAATTTGGCCCACATTAGCCCCATTTATAAAA
The DNA here is from genome assembly GCF_040954645.1 of Diabrotica undecimpunctata. Taxonomy (NCBI): domain Eukaryota; kingdom Metazoa; phylum Arthropoda; class Insecta; order Coleoptera; family Chrysomelidae; genus Diabrotica; species Diabrotica undecimpunctata. The sequence continues at coordinate 99,171,288 of NC_092811.1, forward strand.
AGGGAGACAGAAAAGAATGCGGAAATTATAGAGGCATTAGCGTAACTAGCTCGCTGGGAAGGTTATATGGTCGTATATTGAAAAGAAGAATAGAAGAGGAGTATAAAGAAATTGAAGAACAAAGCGGCTTCAGAGCAGGAAGATCGTGCGTGGACAACACATTTACCCTTCAACAAGTAATTGAAAAACGAACAGCTCAAAACCTCCCTATGCATCTGGTATTTATAGATCTGGAGAAGGCTTATGATACAGTTCCTTTAAAACTCTTATTTAGTGTCGTGACGAAAACGGACCTTAGTAAAACATATCTAAAAGCAATACTGAACATCTATAAATGTCCTCAAAGCACTGTAAAAACAGGAAATACTTTCTCAAGGGTATTTACAGTAACGAAAGGCTTGAGACAAGGATGTTGTCTTTCCCCCACCCTATTCAAAATATATATCCAAGAAGCACTGCACCAGTGGAGACAAAAATGTGCGGGAATGGGGTTGAAGCTTAACAACCATTATCTGACAACGCTGTTCTTTGCAGATGATCAAGTACTAATTGCAAGCTGTGAAGAAGATGCAGATTATATGCTTAGAAAGCTCAAAGATGAATACGAAAAATGGGGGATGAGTATGAATATGTCTAAAACAGAATATATGCGAATAGGCAGTGAAGACGAAGACCCGGATTTGGAAATTAGACAAATGAAAAGGTGCTACGAATACAAATATTTGGGAAGTATTATCTGCAGTAAAGGAACAACGGAACGAGATATAGACTATAGAGTGCAACAAGGCAGGAAGAGTGTTCAAATTCTGAATTCGATACTTTGGTCCAACAAAGCTACTATGAGAACTAAAATGACTATCTACAAAGTAATTGTAGAGCCCATTCTTACATATGGAGCAGAATGTTGGCAAATGACAGTAAAAGGAAAGAAAAAAGTTGACACGGTTGAAATGGACTACCTAAGAAGAGCTTGCCGTATATCAAGAGTAGAACGTATACCTAATTCTGAAATTAGAAGAAAAACAGATAGAGTACATACAACTTCTGAAAGAATAGAAACTAGACAGTTAATATGGTATGGACACGTACAGAGGATGGACGACAACAGATGGCCAAAAAGAGCTATGGAATACAATCCAAGTAATAGAAGGAAACGAGGAAGACCAGCCAAGTCTTGGACACAAGGTGTTATGGAAACCATGAAAGATAGAGCCATTGATGAAGACACCTGGAGAGATAGAAAAAGATGGCGATCGAAATGCGGGAAGCGGCAGAAGCTGTAGGATCCCCGCTTATATATATATATATATATATATATATATATATATATATATATATATATATATATATATATATATATATATATATATATATATATATATATATATATATATATATATATATATATATATATGTCTGAATTGTCAATATAGATGAGATTCCATCGGCATTCCTTAGAGGTGGTATGTGCTGTGTAGGCCTTTTGAATGATTTCGTTGCTTTCCAGATGCCGTGGTCTTCTTTTGACAGGCTGTTGATGAATATTTTAAATGTATCATTCTTCGCGTCTTGTAGAGCAGATTTAAGTTGCCGTGTTAATCTATTGTATTCATTTTTAACTATAGGATTGCGACTTCTTTACCATATGCGCCTGGCTCTTCTTTTTTGTGCAACAAGATGTTTTATATATACGAGTATGTTTGTTTCACTTGGTTTTTTGTCATTCTGAGGGGGTGTAGCTATTTCAGCGGCTGCATGTATAGTTTGGGTGAGAAGAAGCACAGCATTATCGATATCGTCTGGTTGCTGTAATCTTATATTTAAATTTAAATTTTCATTTATGTGAAAGACTTGAATACATTCCAGTTGGTCTTTGATGTTGTCAACTTAGGAATATTCGGACGTTTTTTAATTTGCGTAGATAGTGTGACAATTATGGAGTATGGTCGGTGAACAGATTCCAGGATGCTTGTAGGTCAAAATAATTTAACGCCATGCTATGAAGGATAAAGAAGTCGAGTAAATCTGGGATTTTGTTTGGATCTGATGGCCAGTAGGTGGGTTGCCCTGTAGATAAGTAAGAGCTGTTTGTGTTATCTATGGCTTGTCTGAGATTTTTTCCCTTTGTCGTACATAGTCTCGACCCCCAGTTTGTATGCTTGGCATTGCAGTCACCTCTAATTAAGAATTTGTTTGAAATAGTCTTTGTTCAATTTTTTCACATGCGAAAAATCATGTCATTTTTTCGCTGTATTACTAGCTACCATTCTACCACAATTTTACACTTATTTCCCGTTCTCCAACCCTTCCTACTCACATTTTAACCCCACTCCATTAGAAATACAGACAGTTGTAAGATAGCAAAGAAAGTCACACTCTCTTGCCTGTTGTCTCTCGATGATAACAGACACTCTTCTTGACTGCTGACTGTTGCTAGAGACAGTCGTCCTCTCTTTCGTCTGCTGAGCCCTACTAGGCAGACGTATTATCTCTCTATCAATCGCTACCTATCGCTTGGTACAGACTTACCACGCTTTTTCTCTACTCTAATTATCTCTCTCGCTTATAGTTACGCGAACAATACCGCAAGTACTATTTTAAATCGTGTACAGACGCAAATGTGCTATATCTCGTGTGATCTAAGTGTTAGTACCGCGAAACACGTCTTCAGAAACCGGTAACCGGACAGTTTCCCCGTATGAAGAACAACCGCGACTGAAAGCCTCTAAATACCGCGAGTGTGTGTATGTGCAGCAGAAGAATTGGTAAGACTTTGTATAAACTTTTTATTTGCTATAATCTGTATAACCTTTTACCACATATCCTAATTTATTTGAACCAGCCCTATGTAATACAGTCCTCTTTAACTGAAATTATATTCATAATTTCACATATGTACACCCTTTTTGTACATATTGTGGTCTATTCGAGTCGGATATAAATCATAATATCATAATCTCTCTCTCACTCTCTATCTCTCTGTCTCACATCTTGATTCTACATAGTTTGGTACACTTTTGAGTCATATGTAAATCCTCATTCTCTCTGTTTTATCTCATGCTCGATTGAACATATTTTGATCTAATTCGGTTTAGAAAAATCTTACCTCTGCTGTAAATCTCATTAGTTTTGGTCCTTCGAAATTATGTATTTCTATATATGTGTATATGTTCTTTGATATATATGTATATACGTATGTATTGATAAATCGATATATTGATAGATCGTTGTTTAATAATTCTTATCTGTGTAAATTCCAATTTTATGATTCTATTGTTAAAGGACGTTAGGAAGTCAGGTAGAATGACCCATTGATAGATACCTGTGACGTAGTAAAAATCCCAGCCTTTGTCAACCAAATATTCTCATTATAATCCCAACTAATTGTATTGTTCTCTGACACGTTTTGCCAGAGGTACACGTCTAGGTAAATAATTTGGGATTTTGTCCTATTGTTCTGAATAATAAATTTTTACAAGAATTCTCCGCTGTTATTGTCATTAATCCCTAGCATAATAATCGCTTTATTCAAATCGCTTGATGACACAAACTAAATTTTTACAATAATCTCTACTCTTAGAAAGTATTTGCGTATTAATTGCTTTATTAAATCAATGAAAATGATCTCTATTAGTGTCAATTTAAATTAAATTCACGATACTGAATATAATTTTCACACACAAAAAAACAAGAAGTTGATAATCTGATTACACTCTTATATATACATATTTTTCTCTCTGCTCTTTGTACTCTTTCTATGAGTCGCTAGGTTTTATTCTCTTCCTCATTCATCTCTGACTTGTACACTCTTATTACACTCTATATAACTATAATATACTCCAATTCAAAATGGCAGAAATTGCAGAATATTTTTATGCAATGCACGTTTCACAAAGAAATATCGCCAGAATTGCGAACGTTGTTAGTTCAAATGAACAAGGCCTCTCTAATTGTAGAATTAGGGAATATATTACTCAGCTTAGGGCAGCTTATAAATCGTATATGGTTGCTTTGGAAAACCTGGCTGACGACGAAACTATTCTCGAAAGTGAGGAAGTAGATATTACTTATGAAAAATATATGGATGCTTTATGTTTCTTAGAAGAAAAACTGGAAGCTAAACAGGCTTTTAAATTTGATACAAAATTTAAGGCGAATACTTCCAGTAAACACATTGTTAAAAGTACTGATTTGAATATAAATGGCCAAAAAGAAGTTAAAAATACATTTTACTCTGACTCCCTCCCCAATAAGTTCAAAGAGATGAAAGAAATAACTATAAGTACTTCGTTTAGTTCTGCAATTGTTCAAGCTCAGACGCAAGAGCTTCAAAAGCCGACTGATAAAAACACTTCTAATAATATTAGTACTCAAGATGTAATAGGCCAGCCTCTCTTAAAAGATGTGTTACCAGCACAAACAGTCACTTTTCAAACTACTCCAGAACAAAATATGATTACTGAAACTGTAATATCTGCATCTCCCGTGCTTCTTAACATTTCTCCCCCACAAATATTACAAGAATCCAATACCTTGGTTTCAAGTCAAGTTTTACATACACAAAATGTTTTAGTCTCTGCTCCTATTCTAAAAACTGTCAATTTGTCTCCATTGGTTATTGAAAACTTAACTCAAGTACCGCCTTCTTGCGGTGTGCAAGCGGAATTGGCAAATATACCTCCCCAAACTCGTATACCAATTCAAGATATCTCTCAACCTGAAACTTTAAATGTTCTAAATATACGACAGGTTAATAAACTTTCTATTCAAGCTCTGAATATATTCACTCCCACTTTCTTACATTTCAATAAAATTCCTACACAAAAATCTATTGATTTATTATCAATTGCAACACTTTGTGAAGGTGATGTACATGTCAATTTTTTGAAAATTATCCCTCCTCGGAATAAATCCATAGCTCCTCCACTAATACACGAAAATCAAATACTCTTCTCACAGCCTCGTATTGACACGGATGTCATCAAATTTCTCTCAATACAAACTGTTCTTACTCATACCCCCTCACAATCTAATTCATTAGATTCAGTCGAACCTGCCTTTTCTTCTGTTACCGTGGCCCAACCATTCGTAGAGGGCCCAGTAACAACAGCTACTGCAGTGCCCAACAATATTCTGTTACTGGAGGCCCAGTCTGCTTTGCCGCCTCCTGATATGGTGAACGTTAATGTAACGTGCCCTACTCCGTTGTTTACTGTCCCTCAGGTTCAAACTTTTGTTAACCAAACCACACACTCAGTAGCCTCTCATACTATAAAAAATTATGCAAATATCGACAATATCGTGACCAGCGCCAATAACTTGGAAAGGTTACACATACTTTATTCTCAACTACGCTCGCTTCTGAACATTCACGGTTTCCAACTCCATAAAATACATTCAAATTCTCGTGATTTTTCAAGAGAATGTAACATGGCCTCCACTTCAGAAATCAATCTTAACTTAGTTAACGGTTCCACTAAGGTTCTAGGTATTAACTGGTCACCTGATCTAGATGATTTCTCTTTTAAGCCGCCAGTTTATGAAGGGGCCCCTCCCCTAACAAAAAGGAAAGTATTGTCATATGTGTCACGAATGTATGACCCCTTAGGATTACTCTCACCCATTATAGTACACTCTAAACGGTTCTTACAACGTCTCTGGCCATTACCCTTAGACTGGGACAGTGAGATACTGGATGACCTATTGATCTTAGATTGGAAATCATTATTGGATACATTCCAATCAATATCTAAAATTACATTTCCCAGATGCCTGACACTTCCACTGCCTATATCGGATATGCAATTACATTGTTTCACCGATGCCTCTCAGGACATTTATGCTGCTTGTGTCTATCTTCGAGTCGTGTATAGTGACAACACAGTCACGTCTCGCCTCATAGCATCGAAAACTAGAATAGCTCCACTAAAAAATAAACTAACTATTCCTCGGTTAGAATTGTCTGGTATCTTATTAGGTGTCACTCTTACTAGAAAGGTACTTGAGGTTCTTTCAAAAAACGTCACAATATCTGAAGTTCACATATTTTCAGACAGCCTCATCGCTTTAACATGGATTTTAACAAATAAATTTACAAGGAATCCATTTGTACTTCATCGTGTCAGTCAAATCAAAGAATTAAGTAAATCCTTTTTATTTCATCATGTAAGTTCCTCTTTAAACGTAGCAGATTTGCCCTCTAGAGCCTCAGATATCACTCAGTCAAATTTAAAAAAATTTTGGACCGAAGGTCCCCCCTTTTTAGTTTCCAGTGTAATAGACTACTCTCAATTCAGGATAAAAGAATGGACGGGAGATTTACTGGAACTCAGACACACTCAGGTCACTTTAAGTACAACCTCTGACATATCTCAAGTGAATAATACCCTTGAAACTCTTTTTAATAAATGTTCGTCATTTTCAAAAATTCAGAGAACTCTGGCATATGTTTTTCGTTTTCTCTCAAATCTAAGAAAAAGACATACTAATTCACCCTTAGAATTAGGACCACTGCAAGTTTGTGAAATAAGCTCCTCCACCACTGTGATTGTTAAGTACATACAATCACAGGCCTTTCCTAAAGAATTTCATGAGTTAAAACATCGGAAAATAATCTCTGATAAAACTATCAGGGCACTAAACCCCTTTCTCTCTGAGAAAACTGGACTTCTTCATGTAGGTGGTAGATTAGAATTTGCCCCTATCTCTTTCGAACAGAAACATCCCTTGCTACTACCATCTAATCATTTAGTTGTCAAATTAATGATAAAACAAATGCATGTTAAATTGGGACATGCAGGTGCCTTGACCACGTTGTCAAATTTTCGTTCGAAATATTGGCCTATCTCTGGACTAAGACAAACAAAGAAGATAATACACGACTGTGTGAAATGTTTCCGTTTCATGACACCCAAGTCAACACAACTTATGGCAGATCTCCATCCCGATCGTGTTCTCTCGACAAGACCTTTCCAAAAGGTCTCAGTAGATTACGGAGGTTTTTTCATGATCCGATCCTCTCATCTTAGAAAGGCTCCATTATATAAAGCATGCATAGCCTTCTTCATATGTATGACCACCAAATGTGTTCATATCGAACTTGTCACCGGCTTAACAGCTGATGCTTTTATTCTCACCCTTCAAAGATTTATTGCAAGGCGGAGTGCTCCCGAGATTATATGGTCAGACAATGCTACTAATTTCTATGGTGCCCGCAATCAGCTTCTTGAGTTAAACGAACTCTTTAAAAGTAAGAACTTCTCGCAGAGGATTACTAATTTCTGCTCTGAAAACTCTATTCGTTTTAAATTTGGAGTGCCTCGTAACCCTTCTCAATTTGGGTTGCATGAGGTAGGGATTAAAGGTGCCAATTACCATCTTTATCGTCTTGTAGGAAATCTTCGTTTTACCTTTGAAGTTTTTTATACAATAATTTGTCAAATCGAAGCCATTTTAAACTCAAGACCTATCACTCAGCTCTCAAATGATCCAAACGATCTCTCAGTCTTAACGCCCGGACACTTCCTTGTAGGAAAAAGTCTCACAAGTCCACCAGAACCAGATCTCTCAGAAATACCACAGAACCGTCTTTCCCTCTTTCAGCATATCTCGAAAATTCATCAAACCTTTTGGAAAAGGTGGTCGGTGGAATATTTGCATATGACCCAAAGTAGGAGTAAGTGGAACATCGCTACTGATCCTTTAAAGATAGGTGATGTTGTACTAATTAAAGATGAAGAGACTCCCCCACTCCTCTGGCCTCTGGCAAAGATTATCGAAGTGCTCCCAGGCAAAGACTCTCTTGTTCGAACTGTTAGGGTATCCACACCTAATGGCGAATATCTTAGGTCAATAAAGAAAGTAGCTAGGTTACCCTTTAACCAATAGTGGTACTTTCTGCCAAACATGTATATAGTTTCTATAGACTTTAGTTTCTCTAGATTTTAAATAGTTTTTAGTTATCTTAGTTCATTACAACAGTACCCCTAATGTATACTGGTTTACCCTCGTTCTCGAAGTAACTATTTGATACCCTATCCCAGTGGCGTAACTATTCTCGCCCGCCCCCAGTATGTTCAATTTTTTCACATGCGAAAAATCATGTCATTTTTTCGCTGTATTACTAGCTACCATTCTACCACAATTTTACACTTATTTCCCGTTCTCCAACCCTTCCTACTCACATTTTAACCCCACTCCATTAGAAATACAGACAGTTGTAAGATAGCAAAGAAAGTCACACTCTCTTGCCTGTTGTCTCTCGATGATAACAGACACTCTTCTTGACTGCTGACTGTTGCTAGAGACAGTCGTCCTCTCTTTCGTCTGCTGAGTCCTACTAGGCAGACGTATTATCTCTCTATCAATCGCTACCTATCGCTTGGTACAGACTTACCACGCTTTTTCTCTACTCTAATTATCTCTCTCGCTTATAGTTACGCGAACAATACCGCAAGTACTATTTTAAATCGTGTACAGACGCAAATGTGCTATATCTCGTGTGATCTAAGTGTTAGTACCGCGAAACACGTCTTCAGAAACCGGTAACCGGACAGTTTCCCCGTATGAAGAACAACCGCGACTGAAAGCCTCTAAATACCGCGAGTGTGTGTATGTGCAGCAGAAGAATTGGTAAGACTTTGTATAAACTTTTTATTTGCTATAATCTGTATAACCTTTTACCACATATCCTAATTTATTTGAACCAGCCTTATGTAATACAGTCCTCTTTAACTGAAATTATATTCATAATTTCACATATGTACACCCTTTTTGTACAGTCTTCATATTCTGCTGTGGTGATATTATGCCTTGGAGGGCTGTACATTGTCGCAATGTTAAAAGACCGTGGTTGAGAACTGATACAGATTACTGCAGCTTGTATTTTTTCCGTCTGATACATTGTTTCCTCATAGTGTGGTATGGTGTTACTTACAATAATAGGATGGCGTGCTGTTCCATCAGGATGGTTGGTGTTGTAAATAGAATAATGAGGGATCTTGAACATCGTTCTGTCAGTGAAATGGGTTTCTGATATGAGTAGAACATCAATTTTGATATGTTTAAGAAAGTTAGTAACTTCTTTGTTATGGTTTCCTAGGCTGTTGGCATTCCATTGTGCAATTCGTAGTGACTTAAGTTCCATTACTGAATTTATTTATTACTTTGGAAAGCTGCATGATTTTGGTTGTATAAGTTCGTACTATTATGGACATTATTTACATTTGTTCCACCTGTTGCTTGCGTGTAAGTCGCGTGATTTTGATTGCTTAAGTTCGGATTATTCTGTACTGTATTTCTGTTATATTGCAGTTGATTGTTCGGTGGAGTGTGCGATGATACTCCCCTTGCTTTATTATTACTGCTAATTAACTCTTTATATACCATGCATCCTTTGTAGTTTGCGGTGTGTTCTCCATTGCAGAGAGCGCATATGGCAGGTGTGTCCCTAAGTTTTTTACAATCGGCTGACATATGGTTGCCTCCACATTTGACACAGTGATAAGGTCTATTACAGTATGTCTTAGAGTGTCCATACAATTGGCAGTTGGTACACTGGACAATATTATTCTTTTTATACGGTAGCTCAATAACTATTTTCGCTTTGTTTATAAATTGAATTTCATATATTTTTTTATTATTTTGATTAGGTTCTATATCATCGTAGAACATCATTAGAGGGTTCTCACTTACTCTGTGTTTTATATTTACAATATTGCGTACTAAATGCCCATGTTTTTCTATTTCACTTTTTATTATATTAATGGGCACTGTATGATGTAGATTACGAATTACAACTCTGTATGCTCTATCCTCTTTCATTTGGTACGTATGATGTATGACTCAATGTTGCTGATTTCTCCTGAAGATTCTTCACTGTGTAATGTATGTATCATCTCAATAGAATCATAAGCTTCATGTTGAAGTGTAGATAATGTGGGATTTATTTTAGGATTGTATTGACAGTTTGAGGAAGATTGTGATAGTACTTGGTTAGGAACATAATGTATTGTCGTTGGTGGGTTATTTAAAATTTGTGCTGAATTTAGTTGTAAATTTTGTGGAAAACGGACATTTGGGCATTCTGGTTGAATTTGCTGTTGCTTGTATTGAGTATTTATAGGTTGACCATTAATAGTAGCAGTTTAAAAAGGAACACTCACCGATAAATCTGGTGAAGCACTCATTTTAATCGTTAAAACAGTATATTTTAGGGATGGAAAAAACCTACCGGTTTTAACCAAAAACCGGTTTTTTTACATAGCAATAACCGGTTTTATCGGTTGTTTTTTTGTCCCGGTTATAACCGGTTTTTTATTTTTAAAGTAAAAACCGGTTATTAGGTTTTTACGGTGATTAGGATTAGGTTAGGTATTATTTTGGATCGCAATCATAATTATTATTCTCAAGTAATTATTCCAAACAAAACCATAATTCAAATTTTATTTTATTTTATAAATACAGAAGCAAACTGAAAGTGAAAACTCACATCAGCCAGAAACAATTTTTTTATAATATTTCGTTGAAAAGGTATTTGTAATCATAATATTTACATAAGAAGTGATCTGGTACATCATCTATTTTTCACACTTGACTCTTGACATTGAAAGTGGGTGAATGGCTTTTTCTGATTACCAAAAGTAATGTTCTGACTATGAATATCGAATTACCTAGGTACCGATTACGAGTACGAATCTCCAAGGATTTCCCTACGTTTTCAAAACGATACACCCATACAGGAAGTATTAAATGAGTTAAAATGTACCTATTATACAAATATACAAATGTGTTAAAAGTTATACATGATAATTTTTTTTGATGGTAATAAAAATAAAAGATGAATTGCATTATCCAATTTATTTTTAAGTAAAATATTTATGTTGATATTATTTTTTTTAAATCCCATTTGAAAGAATCTGGGAAATTTTTTATGGTTGAAAAGTTGAAAAGAAGTTGAAATGGTTGGGGTAACAGGAAACAGGGAAACAGGAGAGAATCTCTCTCCTGTTGCCGACTAGAATGTAGCTTCGACTATTTTTTAAATAATTTTAAACTGTTTGTCCTTGTTTAGTGTAGTGTTATGTACAATTTTATGTTTAATTTTATGTTTACGACATTCTGCGATTGTTGGATAGCCCAAATTTGATGAAATGCCCTTGAAGATGGCGAAAGTACTTGGGCAAGATTTAATTAATAAAACTGTGCTCGATATCTGCCTTTCATTTTATCAAAGTTCATTTATTTGAGCATTTAACCTTATATCAATTTACATCTAATTTAGGCTCGGAGTTAGGATGTACCTTACCGAAATCGGAAAACTTTCTCCTCCCTGCTCCTTCCAGAATGAAAAATTCAAAGTGGGTTTAAAATCAAACCCTCTTTGGTCTCCACACGATCTGGAGTTGGTGAACAGTGATTCCAGTTCAAGTTCTTAGGATACACGGATTCAAAGTTCTTTTCCAAATGAACTGACTCTTTATCTGCAGCAGCCTTTGCTGCCGAAACGCCGAGATTAAGTGATCCATTTTCATTCTGGGAGCAGAACAGAACCTGTATGCCAGGCTTGGCTTTTATAGCTAAAAAATACATGTCGTTGGTCGGAAGTTCGGTGGCATCAGAGAGAATGGTGTCATCATTGAATGATATTGTGTTAGATGAGAGAATCCGCTTAACCGATCAACATATATATGAACGAGTTTTTCTCAATAGGCTTCATGAAAAATACTGGCCAACACAATGCTAAATCCATTTTATATAATATAACCTATTTCTAACCTTCTAACCTATACTTTTTTACTTAAAATATTACTTCATTCTACTTATATTATACTTTTATTGTATATTATTGCAATATGTATATATTAATCTTACGCTATATTATATTTAATAATAATCAATAAATATATAATAATAATAAAATAATAAATAAATATAATAATTAATAGAATAAAATGGTTTTATTAAAAATTGTGTTTTCTTTATATCGATATTGATGTTCTTTCGATAGTACCTTCTAATTTTGATCATATTAATATCGAGTCGAATGAAGTATGGCAAACTAAAGTGCATTGTAAATGTAACTTTGTAACCTATTGGATTAAAAAAACTGAAAACCGGTTTTGGGAAAAACCGGTTTTTGGAAAAACCGGTTTTTTTGGCCGGTTATAAACGCCAGGTTAAACCATAAACAAACAAAAAAACCGGTATAACCGAAAACCGGTGTTTTGTCATAAAACCGCAATCCCTAGTATATTTTAATTTTTAAATAGTTTATAAATAGTATATCCACTTGATACACGATAATGACGGTGAAAACGCGGCAGGAACCGTGTTTAAACACCACTATAAACTTTCGCCTAATTCGTATCGATGTTTACAGGTCGAAAGTCAAATGAATACTATCAGGATATTCGTCGATAGATATGAATAACCCGATAGTGAATATTAAAAAAAAATTAAACTGTTATATCTTGTTTATCATATAAGCAAACATAAAGTATGGTTAGTTTTTCATTAAAAAAGAATATACTTACCTGGGTAAAAAACTTCGTCGTGATTGTGCTGCCACGTGACAAGGTGGAAGTACCCTTCCTCACAAGTCATATGCACTTTTTTGCCAACATCAGTGATAATATTAATAGTCTTAGGAAGATCGTAATCATCATAGTAATAGTCGGTATAGTCATCCCAACAAACACTAAAAGGTATCAGCAAGCCTAACACTGTACATTTGATTAAATATTGCATTTTAACTAATGATATTTATACACATGTTTAACAACAGTTATTTAATTTAGAGAATAAATATTCGTAGTGTTGGTTAAAAGGTTACAGCAGATTGTTTGTAATTGGTGAGATAAATGATATCTGTGTTTAAAATTATTCCTTTTGTTTTTGTTTAGTCCAATTTTCAACTTACCATATTGATAAGTAAAATATAAATTTAGTTACTTTGTTATCACTATCAGTATTAATTAAGGTTTATAATATTTGACCAACAAGACATATTTTCCAAAGAGTTTAGTAATAAATTTTTTGAATTCACTTCTTTTATAATTCTTTTTCAATACAAAATTTATCAACTCTCGTATGAAGCTTAGTATGTATATGAATTTTAAAAATTAATGGTCGATATCGAGCACAGTTTTTTATTAAATCTTGTGGTAATCTCTAAGTACAGTATTGCCCAAAATAAACAGTACTGGAACTGAAACATAGATGTCTCTTTGTGTGCGCTGTCATATTCAAATTAACTAGTATAGACCTGTCAAGTAATCCTTAAACAATTAATTATTAAGGCCTAATTGTTAAAAATGGTTTTAAGTACAGAGGAGAAAGTGTTTCTTGTAGAGCATTATTTTCGCTTATACGGAATCGGCCGACGTAATAGTGCAAGTCTGCAATACGGGTGTGATCAATTCACACAACGGTTTAATAAACGTTCTCCAAGTAATTCTATAATTTTAAAGGTTGTTGAAAAGTTTAGAAATACGGGTAATGTATTGTGTCAACGAAAAGGAAACTCAGGGCGTCCCAGGATAGTTAACAACAACGATAACCACGAACGTGTTTTTGAGCGAATCTTGGAAAATCCGAAAGTCTTCCAGACAAGAACAGCGTTGCCTATTGGCTTAAAACAAACTTCCTTGCTAAGAATCCTGAAGGAGCTGGGTGCATTTTCGTATGTGACTCAGGTACATCAATAATTACATCCCAGGGATTATTACAATAGAGTGGAATCATCATCATCATTCAATCTTTACTTATCCACTGCTGGACATAGATCTCCCTCATAATTTTCCATCTATTTCGATCTTGTGCCTATTGCATCCAATTCCTATGACAACGTTTTAGATCGTCAGTCCAACGTGTTGGTGGACGACCTCTGCTTCGGTAGGCATCATCTCTTGGTCTCCATTCCAGTATCCGCTTTGTCCATCTATTATCTGTCATTCGAGCCACGTGACCTGCCCAGTTCCATTTTAGTGTTGCTACTCTCTCTACTCCATCAGCCACTCCTGTTCTTTGTCGTAGCTGGCGATTTGGGATCTTGTCTAGTAGTGAAACGCCCAACATAGCAAGCTCCATCGCCCTTTGACACACACGGATCTTTTGAACTGTTCTCCTTGTCATGGTCAACGTTTCCGCACCGTAAGTTAACCCTGGCAAAACACACTGATTAAACGTTTTTCTTTTAAGGCATATTGGTATATCAGACGATTTGAAAATATGGTTCAGCTTGCCGAAGGCTGCCCAAGTCAGTCTTATACGACGGAGAAGCTCAACGGTTTGGTTATCTTTTCCTATGCGAATCTCATGACCTAGGTATTTACAGGCCATTACCTGGTCTATGGATCTTGTTCCTACGCATATATCTTCGCTGACTACAAGATTTGTCATCATCTGGGTTTTAGATATATTTATTTTCAGTCCCCCTTCTAGCGAGGAAAGGTAGAGCTGATTTAAAAGTTCTTTGGCCTTATCTATTCTATCAGCTATTAGTACAATATCATCTGCAAATCTTAGATGGTTAAGCTTTTCTCCGTTTATGTTTATGCCCTTGTCGGGTAGTAGAGTGGAATATTGTGCCAAAATTCTTGTATTACAGTATGAAAATCCTGGTTTTCAAACGGAGCACATCTTCATTTGTCAAGCCATGTAAATCGTAGCACAAATCGATGTCTGGGCTTTGCCAGACCAGATGAAGTTCAAGAAGTTCCTTTACATAGCGCAAAAATGAGTGTCTGGTGTGCAGTTCCGGAACACGGAATCATTGGTCCATACTTTATCGAAGAAAATGGTAGGCAAGTCACACTTAATCAACACAGATACTTTCCAGCAAGATGGGGCAACTTGCCATACTGCTGTCGCAGTTCGTTAATTTCTTCAGGGACATTTTCCAAACAAATTCATTTCACGATTTACTGACTTCTCATATCCTGCACATACTCCAGACTTAAAATCTCCAGACGCATACATTTGGCGCATGGCAAAACCTGGCCGTTTTTAAACGGGCGCCACAAACCATCAATGAGTTAAAGGATACCGTTAGAGCGTTCTTCAAGGACTTGAGACAACCTTTATTTCATAACATTACGAGAAATCTAGAATATCGGTATGAAGTCTGTCTTGAGAGCGGAGGAGCTCATTTAGAACATGTTATAAAGTGTCTATATTATGTATTTTTTAATTTCGATACTACACTGTGGGAACTTAGATGGGCAGCCACAATTAGAATGATCTGCACATTTCACTAAAAGCGTTTCACTAAGAGTGGTTTTTCTATATTAGTAGTCCAACTGACTACTAATATAGAAAAAGCCAACTGATGAAATATGAAACTATAATAATTACTAGACTTGGGCACATATGCAAATAAAAAAGTATGAAATATGCGCATAAATATTCAGTATTTTATGCGAAAATATGCAGTATTTTATAAAAAATATTTCTCTAGAAAATATGCATGTAATAAAAAATATTTACAATATATTTTTAGTTACAAAAATACTTATCAATACATAACATATACAATTATTTTAAGATATAAATATTATTTTGAATTGTGGTAACAATCGATTATCAAATGATGTTTAAAATTTTCTAATAAAAACTTATGGCTTTTATCTGAATACATATATTTGTAAACAGAAAAACTTCTTTCGACATCAACAGATGTAACTGGGGCATTTTTCAAATTTACCATAATAGATTGTTCTAAATTAAGTGGTTCGGAAAATGTCATAGCTAGTACTTGAACCACTTCAGCAAGAACCTGGTTATAACCACTATTTTTTTCCATGGTTACTTTAAATTTTTAAAAAATTTCCTTTTCAAGAATACCTTTAACGTTTTGACACAATGACTCAAATTCTTTTATTAAAACTGTACTCTCTAACAATGATAATTTGGAGGATTCTAATTGAGTTATAGTTTTCTGGACAAAAATATAATTTGATTTTATGAATGACAGTTGCTATTGGAGGATGTTATTTTGGAAGGCTTGCTTAGCTTCCAATAAAGATTGGCAAATATCATCCGTTAAAAGGTTAATTATTTTTTTTTAATCAACAAAATGATCAGCATAGAAATTAGCTGCTTCCCACCCAGGTTCCCCAACGTGTTAAAATGGGTTGCGGTGGCAGTGGAATAGCAGCAAGCATATATCTGTAACATTGTATTCTTACAGGTGATTTCAGGAATACCTTTTTGACGCCCGCTATTAAACTGTTAATTAGTGAAAATTTTTTTCTTACTTCCTCCGCAACTCTGTTTATTCCATGCGCTAAACAAGTGACATATATTAAATTTGGATAAAATATTTTTAAATTTTGTCCTGCTTTCACCATATATGGTGCGGCATCAGATAAAATAAGCAATAATTTATCATTAGGCACAGCAGCAGGAAGAAAAAAGTTTGCTAATGCTTCTTGTAGAAACCGTGATATTGTTAGAGCCTTGGTTTTTTACACTTGCTTACAGGAAATTAAATACGATTTTGGAAAGGTTTCATCGCTAAGTATACCAATCAATAAGTGCACAATGTATCTTCCTGACGAGTCAGTGGTCCCGTCCACACATATGTAAAAGTAATTATTACCTATTTCGGCTTTTATGTTGTGGATAATTGAGGAGTATAACAAATTGACATTATTTATCTTTAGAGTTCATTCAGTGGGAATGTTTTGTTTGCAATATTTTTTTGAAAAGGAACTAAAGTTTTCATTAGATAATTTTGAATGCGGTATATTAGAAGATACTAATGCGCGACACAAGTCTTCGTTAAAAGTTTCTTGTTCGGTTTGTTTTTTGTAACTTGACTGAAAGCACTTGGACACTGAAGGTTGATATTTTTCACCGGATGTGGTTTTTAGCTTTTTAGCTAAATGTTTCACTGTTCTGACATGCTGATATATTTGAATTTTTTTTTGAGATGAAATCTAAAAAAGAATATAAATAATATTCTATAGTTGTACCCATTTTTAAAATCTAAGATTGTAGAAATAAACTAAAAATGAACCGTTTTTGCATAACAATTAAAATAATTAAATTAAATCAAATAAAAATCGGTGTAGTAATCTTGAAAATCAACAAATGATTGTGCAAGAGGGAAGAACCCCCAAATATTTACAAGAGACTCTTGGTCTTTTCTGTTTACATTTAAAGAAAAATACTGTGAGCATAAATTAAATGCACTTAATTAATTAAGTCCAATAGTTATGATATGTTTTTGTTTTTAGCAAAATTAAAGCAAACTATATTATTGTTAGAAAAAAAAATGTTAGCGACCTTTTAGTAGATTATTGAATGATTTGAATTTTAAATAGGTATCCTTTTTTTATAGCAAGGAGTTTAAAAATTGCTTGAAAAAAGAAAAAATTCATCAATTAATTGCAAACTAGCCTTGTGTCGGTACTTTTCTTAAATATAATCTCCAATTTTAAAATCTTTGTTTCTACTACAGTGTAAATTTTTAAAATAAAATAAAAAATAATACGTATGTACTTACGGTTTTGACATAACATGAGCAAGAAAATTTATCCATATCCATAGATATCTCTTTGTAAGGTTTTATCCAAGTTGAAACATTGCTTATTTTCGGCATTTTCAAAGCACAATAATTATTCACAATTAGAAATACACGTTGTTTACGCCTCCAATTTTACAACAAAAGTAAAACCAAGTGAAACTGACCGTCAAAACAAAGATTTTTACCTAGAGACATAAACTGGCAAACAGAAACCCTTAATTCCAGGACAAAACGTGACAAAACCGTTGTCTTTTATTAGTGCACTTGGTGCTCCGCGGAGCACAATTTGTAAAACATTGAACTAGACTAAACAATCTGCTAGAGAGTGGTTGGTTGACTACAACAAAAAAGAGTTCCAAGCATTACCAATACCATAGAACAGAAGAAATTGAAATACTTAACGCCAGCTGTAGATCAATTGATCACAAACAAGCTTGTTTAGCAAGTTGTTGATGATTGAAATATTAATATTAATTAAAGTATAAAATTAACAAAACTCTTAATGGGTATACTGTGTAAGAAATCTATGTCTATACTGTGTAGGGTATACTGTGTAAGCATTTGACAAAGTAAGACATGAAAAATTAGTCCAAATTCTAAAGACAAAAAACATAGACCATAGAGACTTACGAATAATAACAAACCTCTACTGGAATCAAAGAGCACAAATCGTAATAGATAACGAACCCAGTCCAGAAATTGAAATCAGGAGAGGAGTTAGGCAGGGATGTATTATGTCCCCATTACTATTTAATGTATATAGTGAAGCCATTTTTGAAGAAGCATTACTATCTCAAAGTGAAGGAATAATAATTAACGGAAGATCTATTAACAACATAAGATATGCAGATGACACCGTAATTATGGCAAGCTCTGCTGAACAACTCCAATTACTGCTAAACAAAACAAACAGTTTCTGTGAAAAATATGGACTAAAAATGAATATAAAAAAAGATCAAATACATGATAATAACAAAGAAAACAAATATACCAACAAACATACATTTGGGAAATGTAACGATAGAAAGGGTTGATAAATACAAATACTTAGGAACCTGGATTTCAGACAATAATGATCAAACAACCGAAATAAGAGCAAGGATAGAAATAGCAAGAAATGCGTTTGTAAACATGAAAACAATTCTCTGCAACAAAGACATTAGATTAGAACTGACAGTAAGAGCACTGAGATGCTACGTGTTTTCGATACTGCAATATGGGCTTGAAAGCTTTGAAATGTCCTTTGTCCCAACAGTCCTTTGAAATGTGGTGTTACAGGAGGATGCTTAGAATAGCATGGACACAGAAGAAAACTAACATGGAAGTATTGCGAGAAATGGGCAAAGAATGCGAAATAATAAACACAATAAAAATAAGAAAGTTACAATATCTGGGACACGTAATAAGGGGACAGCGATATGAACAGCTAAGGCTGATAGTACAGGGAAAGATAAGAGCAGGAAGGAGTATAGGAAGAAGGAGAGTGTCATGGTTGAAGAATTTAAGGGACTGGTTTAAATGCAGATCTATATAACTCTTCAGAGCAGCAGTAGATAGCGTAAAGATAGTGATGATGATATCCAACCTCCTTTCGGGAGACGGTACTTAAAGAAGAAGTGTAGGAAATCTAAACAGTCGAGTTGGGTCCCTAAGGAAGCCAACCTGCAATAAAATTCTTAAAAATTGGTCAAATTTAGTACAATTTCAAATTAATTTGAATATTAAGACAGTGACAGTTTTTATTTGTTTCCATTGTAATTTCCAAATCTTCTAATAAATCTATCTCCAAGTAGTTTTTCCTACTAATATCCTGTAAAATAGATAAACCTGTATTGATATTGAAATTATATTTACTGGCAAGTAAATGGTGACCAAAACTTGAAGAGTTGGTCCTGTTCAAATGTTCTGTGATTCTAGAAGATAACTTTCGAATGGTTCTTCCTACATAAGAGGCATCGCAGTCATCACATCTTATATATACCACTCTTCATCCTGTTTTTGGGTTAATTAAAAAGAAACTTAAAGTGTTATGTTACTTGAAAGATATTTTGATGTCAATTACAGAAGTAAAAAGTTTTGATATTGTTTTTTGAAAATGTTATTGATATAAGTAAAGGAGAAAAACCTGATGTTATTGGTGACATTGGGATAAAGCAAGCACTGTGATGAATAAGCAAACTTTTCTGCAAGTTTAGGTTTTGAACTATTTAGAAACTTATGGATAATATTCGGATCGTAACCATTATTGAAAGCAATTTTCTTAAGAGTACCAAGTTCTGAATTGAAGTACTCATTAGAAAGTGGAAATTAAGGAATTCTATATATTTAACTATTAAAAGTAGCCATTTTGTGTTGGGTTTCTTTGCCAGTACATTCTTTAGGTCCTCATTACGTGTAGTGTTGCCGACTTTTGCGTTAAAGTCACCGCAAATTAAGTTCAGCTCTTTATTTTGATTGTTAGAAATTGTTGTTTCCAATTTTTCATAGAATTCCTCGACTTTTATGTCGTCTGCTGTGCTTGTTGGCGTATAAAGTTGTATGGCATTGAGTTTATGTGGTTTCACTTCCAATTTAAGAGAACTATTCTATCGCTTACAGCTTTAAATTCGACGACAGATTTTTATAATCTTGGTCAGACCAGAATGGCAACACCTGTGTAGTTCTGGGTTTTACTGCCAGAGAAGAATACATATTTGCCAGTATCTGTTTTAAAATGGTCCTTTCCTAACAAATACGTTTCAGCCATTCTAGAGATTTCAATCTTTTACTTTGCCAGGTCTCTTTCAATAATTGATAGCATACCTGTGATTGTCTTGTACGTTCCATGTACTAACGTGCATTAATTAATTTTCTGAGTTTTACTTTCTGTGGACCAAGTAGCTAAATTTCCAGACGATGCCTGGTCACTAACATTTGCAAGGCTGGTGGTACCTGGCAAAATTTCGCACTCCTTGAATCGAAATCAAGGTAGCGCTGGTCGTCACCCGGACTGCGTGAGCCCAAACATTCTCGGGAATGATAATGACACAGATTCTCCTGTCATATTGTATCGCAGTATCACAGCCATTCTGCTGATTTAGATCTGCTTGTGAAAATTAAATGATAAGCCAATCCAGGATCATTATGTAATAGGAAATAGTATGTATATTACTGGGAACTGTAAAAGAGTACTACTACCCGTTACTCGTAGAGTGTGATTAGTTAATAGTTAATGAGACTAAGTTGAGAAAATTATGCTTTCTAAGTCATAACGACAAAAGTCTTCAGTTATTAAAATACCTCATAAAATTTTATTGTTTATTGCTAATACATTAGAAAACATATTGTTCAATTTTTTGAACACCTAACAATAATTGATATTTCTGTTGACTTATTCACTATTTACTTTTTGAAGGTCAGTAAGCACCATATAATTTTGTTTTTATCTTAATTTGTTTTCTAACAATTGCGACTTTTGTTGACCGGGCTTTCATAAATTTATGCTTGGAAACGTAGTTGCCCAATGCCCAATGTAGTTTATTTTATCTACAAACATCTTAAATGGCATATTAGACAAATATAATAAGATATAGAAATTTATTTACAAATTACAAAGTATTTCAAATCCAATTATAAACTTAACATATAAGAAAAAAAAAGTGAAAATAAAATCATATATGGAGTGTTAACAAAAGCAAAACCAGTATTACTTTGCGTTTTAAAATATGGATTATTTAAACTAACATACGCAGTTTTTACTAATTCATCTCCTAATATTTTGGCTTCGCCTTCCGGAACTTTATTAGATGTAGTTTTATGTAAAGTATTATATAGTGGTACTATTTTGATTTCTTCAACAAAATTATTGTGTTGGTCTGGAGAAATAGCTGTTACATTTGAATCACTTAATAATCCATTAACACTGTTTGAAGATGCTATTGACGATGTTAATGCTACCTTCTTACTTGTCTCATTTGTTTTTGTGTAGAAATTAGCAGTAGAACCACTGTGATATGATCCTTCTGTAGTAATCGAAGAAGTTAGTTTTGGTATATTGAGTATAGATGTGTTTATGGCAGGTTTTACTTCAATTTGATATCTGGTGACAGGAAAACCATAATTCCGACATTCCCATTTTCCACCGTCTACTTCGGTATTTATCGTCAGGTTAATATTGCTCCCATCTACCCAGTCGATGTTGATTAAATTTAAATCGGATTCGCCTAAAACAATTGAAAAAACCAATATATATATATATATATATATATATATATATTGTGACGATTGGGGTTTATAGAAAATAATTTATAAGTTATATACTACATAATATTAGATATAAAAAAGTATTTGATTATTTTAAATAAGTTATATACTAGAGAAATTTATAAAAATATATTTATGTGAGGGCATTTTAAGAAATTAGCATATAATAATTGTAAAAAGTTGTATTTTAGTAATTATAATGTGGTAGATACATTTAAGTGAGCCATGTGACTAGGCAACCAACTATACAAATTCTGTCTCCAAGTTGACATTTTAGGAAATAATTGGGAATATAAAGTGGGGTTATAATAATATATTGTTTGAATTGTGTATTTTATTAAATTAGAGTGTTAGTTACTAATTTGAATGTTTATTCTGATCTGAAAAGCCTAAATGTCAACAAAATTATTAATGGAACATTAACGAATTCTCCAGAGTGCAGAGTGTGACCATTGTTTACGTTCGAACATTCTCGAAATATTGATTATGGCGGTGGATCGAACAGATAATTTTTTCGAGAACATCTATATAGAAGTGATAGAACAAATTGGAACATGATCTCTTACCAGATGGTTCTGGAATATCCAAAAGGATATAAATACCCGTGATTTGGATTCAAGATGGCAGTTTTTAGTCAAAAGTCAAGCAGTTTATTATGAAAGTTAGAAAATTAGTTAGTGAAGTCAATTGTTCACAGTTTTAGTAAGTCAGTCAAGCAGTTTAATAAGAAATATGAAAGTTAGTTGGAGATAGTCCAATTGTTTAATATAGTGAGTTAAATGAAGATTAAAAATTATGCATATATTTAATGCACATTTATAATTATACACAAATAATTATTGAAGATTATAAAAGTATATTAGAAGAATATTGGATGGACATTGGAAGGAATTAAAATTATATTATGGTTGGAGATTAGTATAAATCAACTTATAATAATTGGATATTGGTATATTGAAAAGAAGAATAAATATAAATGCTGTTTGCTGGTTTACTTGGTGGTATATAAATGCTGGTGAAGAAAAATATATCTTAAATTGGTAGAAGCTGATAATTGGAAAAAGAAATTTCACAAAAACAAGGATAACTGAAGTACGAAGACATTCAGTGGTGATTAGAATATATATAGTGGAAAACAGTTCATTTAGGCATTCAGTGAAAGAAAGGTACAAAATTTTGTTAATATAATTTAGTTAATGTCATAACAATTTCAATTTTGAAGATAGTTTGTTTAAATTTTACATTGTCTATAGAATTTAATTAGTTTTATAAGAATATCAATTTAAACATAGTTTATTTTAAATTTACATTGGCTAGGTTAGATATATATGTGTGTTTCATAATAGTTATAATAAAGATAATTTAAAAAAGTACTTACAAGCTAATTCTTTGAGAACCGCGATAAAAACCCTATATATTATATTATTAAAAATACTCATTGCTCATCATTCAAACAAAAAAACACATCATAACAATATATATATATATATATATATATATATATATATATATATATATATATATATATATTTTGGATGAGTTAGAGTCAATCAAAGGGGCTATTGGCTAACTATTTTTTATCTCGAGCTTTCAATTGTATTTATAATTATATAAAAATAGACAAATTAGATAAAACAAATGTAATATACAGCATTAGTTGTACTCAGTGTGAAGCTGAGTATGTTGGTGAGACTGGGAGGAATCTGTCAAATCGCATTATTTCCCACAAAAGTGATTGTAGAATAAAAAAACCATCTTGTGCTTTGGCAGAGCATGTAATCGAGCAAAATTTATAATTATATTATTTCTTTATAGCTTATTTATAAAATCAGCAAAATATCACATTTTGATTTAATTTTCCATATACTTGTTACATTTATTCAGACATCTATCAATGATGAATAAATCTTCTTTTTTATTACTAAATAAAAAAGAATTTTGAAACAAAATTTTAGTTTTTGGCAATATAATTGTCAAGAATAAAAAAATTTTAAGTTGGCATTTATGACATTGAGGCTTATTTAATTGGTCGCTATTCTAACTTATTTATAAATTCAATTGTTTTTGTGTTAAAAAAGTTTTTCCAAATTATATTAAAAATTTAAGAAACATTTATTAGATAAGAAAATTTTTAGAATTTTTTTTTTAAATATGTTTAGGAGCAACTTATTAACAAAACTAATTTTATTTGGTGAGTAATTTTTTTTCTAGTTCCCACTGTAAGATATTTTATATTTTTTAGCAGCTCTTGAAAATAATTGTAAACACAATTGAAAGCTCGAGATAAAAAATAGTTAGCCAATAGCCCCTTTTATTGACTAAAACCCATCCAAAGCATATTTATATATTTTTTCCAAACGAGTCACAAGTACTTCTTTTTTCTTACTCTTATATATATATTAATAATAATCATATTGTTACCGATTAAAAAAGGGAACAGTTAATTGTTGCAAATTAAAAGGGAAAAGCCTGAGATGGTGAAGCCAATATTAGAAATTATGTTTATTACAAAATATTATATTATGAAAGATTTATGGTTAAATAAAATTTAAAATTAATTAATTATTATTTTAATAAGGTTAAATGACAGAGAATGTAACCAACACAAAAGAAAATATAAAATTTACTTGAAGTACTACAATAGAATAGGTTTAGCTCAAGAGAATGAGAGTAGTGCTCAGAGAGGAGGTTGGCACGTTTGCTTGCCTGTAGTAACCTAAGGTTAGATCAATTCTAAGATGATCTTGAGATGGGCGCCAAGGTGAATTTTGAATATCACTCCAATTTGGGATATATGTAGTTATATACTAACTGAAAAATAAATGATAGGAAACAAATAAAAATCAGAAACGCTTTATACACTATATTCTAATCTTATGTACTATCCCAACCCTATACTTATTTACACTAAACAATTATTAAAATATATCCCCAAAATATATATTTACAAGAAAAAAACAGTTACCTAAAAATATGACCCAAAATATAATTATATACAAAAATTGATCTACCCAGTTCTCTAACAATGAGATAAAATGATCTGGGATTACTGTTTAGGATAACTCACCTGGAGTAAATAGTAATTAAAATATTAGTAAATAATTAAATACTTATACAAGTTACAAAAAGGGCAGTTTACAAATCTGAGACTAGTCAGTTAAGACACTAGAACAATACATACATCAATTTGATATATGAGGGTACATACAAATTACCATAAAATTGGACAATATATCCTGATAACTTATTAAGTGTAATATAAAATATTAATAAATAAATAAATTTAAAGTAAATAAGGAATAACAAAATTAAAGCAAGTGAAAGAATTCAAAGGGTTGAGGGTACTAACCAGGGATTGTGCACAAATCTGTTTCGTAACCCACTTAGGCTGAAGGCCTAAGTATCTGAGGATATAATATATAATATAAAAAATTTGAATTATTAATAGCTTTAACCAGAAAATAAATGTCCTTAGTAACCCTTTTACTGGAAAGGGAGTTCCCTAATCCGCTGTCCAGTGTCCAGGTAGTGGATGGGATCTAGGATGGATCAGCCTACGTTCTTTCTATCCGCCAAGGACGGGCAGACCAACCAGAAAATCAAAACTAAAATTCTTCCCAAATTAAAGTATCCGATTCTTCCCAAAATAAAAAATCTTCTTCCCAAATCCAAGCATCCAAAATTAAAAATATTCTTCTCCCAAAATAAAAAGAAAGGTCCAATGTTTGGAGCCGGCAGGCTACAAAGAGAACAAAAAAACAAACCTTTTTATTCTGTCTTCTTATACTTATCGTTTTTGTTCACATGGCAAAACTGGAATATATTGGTCATTAAGTGACCTTGACTCAAATATTTAATATTTCCATACTGGAATTTACTTATATATGTATATAAAAAATAAGAATGATTTTTTAATAGGTCTAATAAGGTGAGAAGATTAAATGATTGAGAACTGGCAAATTTAAATGGAAGATGTACGTGTATTGAACGTACTTACCAGAACCTCGGAGTGATTTTCTCATAAAACAACGTAACTTTCTAAATAAAATTATACATAAACTAAATACTTTTCACAACTAAAATTTCACATTTCCCAAAAAACATAAATAACTTAAAATTTTTTCCTTTCCCTGCTCCTAAGTTCTGCCTGCCGTGATAACTTACCTTCCTTCTTGAAGTTCTGTTCTAAAATGAACATGGCCACTCGCCAGTATTCGTTGTCCCTTTAATGACAAGGAAATCGATTCTATTTTAAATCGATATATTAAATTGTATTATAAATTGCCTACTTTTACGGCGGCGAATTAGTAGCTATGTAGGGATTCGGTTTCATTATTTGAAAGATTTTGCTAACGTTCGAAGTGTTAGACTATTAATCGTATCGTTACAATATTAATAAATAGTTAAACTAAATAACATTTAACTTTTTGTCAAAGTAACTGTTCGATATGTCCACCATTTTTTTCAATGCAGTTATCAATACGTTCCATAAAAGATCGTCTCATATTAAATAGCATGGTTAATTTAAAAAAAAACTGCTGGAGTATTTATTTCTTCCCAAAGTTGGTTGCGAATGTTATAGGGTTCTTATAGACATGCTGTTTCATTGTGTTTTGTACACCAAAATCGAAAGGATTAAATTCTGGGCTACGTGGTGGCTAAGGAAAATTACTACCATGATAAATCGAATGTTCAGGAAAGTTGGTATTTAAAAGTATGTTCTCACTGCCCTCGTATAATGTGATGGTGTACCATCTTGCATAAACCACAGATTTTGCCTTAAGTTAAATGGCAATTCCTCTAACAAATCAATAAAATCATTTTGTAAAAAATGTAAATAGTTCTCAACATTCAAATTACGAGGTGACTCACAGGGCCCTTAAACATGATTACCAATGATTCCAAGCCAATTATTTTAAATTCATGTTGGAAATGCCTTTCTCTCTTAACATGAGGATATTCAATATTCCTAAGATGATAGTTTCTTAAAAACACCATGACGTGTAAATGTAGTTTCGTCCGTAAATAATGTTCTATCGATGAAATAGTGGTCAAGATTTTGTCTGTTTTGGATATCATTTGCAAATCTGCATCTTAAAGGTAAATCTGCTGGTAATAGATTTTCCACGGGTATAAAATGCTAAGGGTCAAAATACTCATGGTATAGGATTAATAATACAAAAATTCTGCTGATTCCTAACGCTGAAGATCTTGATCAGACGTAATGATTTTCGGTCGGCATAAGTTGTCACGTTTAGGACAAAATAAACCACTTTCGCCTAAATTCGGAAATAGATGTTTAAAGGTTTGGTAATTAGGTTGCAGCCTGCTTCGGTAACTTTTTAAATATTCCCTTTTCGCTGCACGCAGGTTAAAGTGTTGCCGAGAATAAATAACAATCATAACTCTCATCAACAGCGACTGCAAGATAACAACTGACCTGCTAAAACAAGAAATTACACGAGCGCGCGTTGGTGTTGCCAGAAGCAAAAAAATTACAGGACTTTTACTACAGCCTGGGGTACACCTGTACTCCGAGTAGTAATGTAGGGTTAATGAACCAAAATAAACTAGATATTACAAAAATCACTGATAAATCAAAACAACTTATTTTTAGTTATCAAAAGCATTCGAGACATCAGCCTACCATGTTAGAATGTCCCATATTGCATTGGGGTTCTCTAATGATGACATTAAAACTGGCTTAAAAAAAGGTGGTGGGTACAGTAGCTGGTACTGTAGACTGTAGACTATATTTTTAAAATTTAAATATTAGTTTTTAAATTTATTATATAAAGTTATTTTTTTTTATTTATTTATTATTTATATTTAAAACAAAGTATATTATATCAAAATAATTCAATAAATTATTATGTTTGTTAATAGCGCCATCTGATTTCGTATCAATAAAGCATACGTTGTTTACTTCCGACAGACCCGTTAAAGTCAGACTAAATATTAAATTATCAATAGAATATAAATTTGATATTTGATCCTTACTTTAATAGTAAATTAAATTATTATATAAAATAAGTAGGATGTTTAAAAATAAAATTTAATTTTAATTTGAAAGCAATTTATTAATAACTACCGTTAAAAATATATAACTAGAAACGAATTGAAGGATCGATGTGAAGACCGGTATTTCGTAACCCTACTCGTGACGCCGTCTCGTGGAGCTTCTTCCGTGACGCTCGTCTTAGCATTTTACTATAGAGAAAAAGTTATACAACGCCAGTATAGAAACTTGGAGAAGCGACAAAGAAAGGTTTCAGGAAATTGTAAACATGATGACAGCCAACGTCTGAATACGAACACGGCACCTAAAGAAGATAGAAGCTTCTCTTCAACAAGTCATTTAGCAGTCATAACAAACATTTTGTAATATTAAATTACTATTTTTGAGTGGTTTTTATAAGTATAATCTATTAATTATGCTTATCCAAAGGTATTCAGTGCTTTATCGCACAAATATTACACCTAAGAATTATTATGCAAGTAATTTATCAAATGCGATTATCTCAAAAACTATTAAGTTAACTATTTACTTTTAATAGTAAAACTATTAAAAGGATACCTTTTTTGTGTCAAAATAACATATCTTTAATATTTTTTAATGAAAATAGCGCTAACTGGAAGAGCAAATAAGTTAGGTGCAAATTTATGCCACATTTGTGGCATTTGTCACGCCCTCTATCAGCTACATCAAAATTTGCATCAAATTATAATTCTGATACTCAAGAGCACCCAGTTGTAAATTTTTATACGTCAATGTTTATAAACATAAAAGTTATAGCGAAAAATAAAATTTTAAATTTCCATTTTAACACCCTGTATCTTTCTTATTATCAATATTTTATTAAAGCAAGTAATTTATCGTAATATTTTAAAGTGTAGAATCTAGTGTTTCTTTTTGTGTACAATTACTTAAGGACCACCCTACCGTACCGACGTGTATCGACGCATTCTTCGTATATCCTGGACAGAACATGTCACCAACATAGAAGTAATCCAAAGAATCGGAAAGGAGAAAGAAATCGTGAATACAATTAAACAAAGAAATCTTGAATATCTAGGCCACATATTGAGACACGATAAGTACCGTCTACTGCAATTGATTGTCCAGGGAAAAATAGACAGTAAGCGAGGGCCAGGCAGGAGAAGACACTCGTGGCTCCAAAATCTGAGGAAGTGGTTCGGGCTCACATCGGTCGAACTATTCAGAAGCGCCACAAACAAGATCAGAATTGCCATGTTAATAGCCAACGTTCGGACAGGGCACTTGAAGAAGAAGAAGAACAATCAAAAAATTTAGTTATTGCCGACAATCCAAAGAATTACATCCTTTTAAATGTAGTTATATTGGGTTTTTCGATTAACCTTGGGTAAACCTTTACGTTTTAAGTTCAAAGCTACCATACATTTCCAACGTTAAAAAAAAACTTTTTTTGCACATAGTAACAAAAAACATCATTATGTTGTTACTAGCAAAGTTTTTTAATATTCTAACTCTACAATTCTAAGTTACGATAAGATCAATAATGTTTCTAATAGATAATGGTAGCTAATTATAATTTATTCTCTTTCAGCCCTGAAGAAGCCAAATTAATTCTCTTTGGCGAAAACGTTCGGCGAAACAATTGATACTCATTAGAGTCTTTCTTGCAGATTTCCCCAATATTTAAGAGTTTACTATATATATATATATATATATATATATATATATATATATATGTATATATATATATATATATATATATATATATATATATATATATATATATATATATATGTATATGATTTCTCTATCAATGTTACAGGTTATTAAAAATCTGAGCGATATATATCATCTCTTATTCAGATCAGATACTAGCCATAGGTATATTGAGTTCACATAACTCCAACTTGACTGAGAACACATAATTAAAATCAACAATAATAACTTAGTTTACACAGTTAAAAAGTTCATTAAGAAAAAATGTTATTATGATACATGACACTAATTGTACTACATACATTCATACTTCGTACATATGTGTGTGCATGTATGTGTATATATGTGTATGTGTGTATGTGTATATGTATATATTTGTTCGGTTGAATTTACCGAAAGTACAAGCTGATTATAGCCGCAAATGTCAAACATGGAACAAAAAATTTCGGTATAGCAGTGTTGGCATGTTTTTATAATATAGATGCTGTATGCTTCAAATATAAAAAGATAAAGCTTTAGAAAAGTACATTTTGTTTATATTATGTTATGAATTCTGCAATTTTTGATTTATATAAAACAACAATGAGTAAATATTTGTTTCTTTGGAGATTATTTGCGGTTAATTATTAGAAATTTTTTTTAGCAATTACCCTTTGATAGATTAGGGGATAGATTTGGCAATCGTCAAATCAGCAGTTGCCAGATTACAACAGATGTTTGCAATCAATCTCGAAAGACACAAATATTTACTCGTTGTTACTTCATATAAATTAAAATTTTAGCTTGTACTTTTGGTAAACTCAACCGTTTGTTCATATAAAAATTAAATTTTAGAAAGTACTCGTAACGATACCTTTCTCCCACACTAAACCGAGTACTGGTATGTCGTACGTCTATGTATAGGCCAGAATTAATTTTCGACTTCCAGTCTTTGAGCGACACCGAACTTTTAAAAACAATGACATATTTCAACTATTCATTAGTTGTGAAAAATAAATTAAAAGTGAAAATCAAATACAAAAATGTGGTCGTGTGCATTAAGAAATTGGTTACTTGAGATATACTTCATAAGATCGTGAACAAGCCATATTATATTCCTGAGTAAAATGTCGTGTTATCGTTTTTTTTCTGTCAACAAAAAAAGTGATATGCTTTTTCACATATCCTTATATATTAAGGGATTAATATTACTAATACTAATTTATATTTTTTTTATTTGTATTCATTTTCCCATGCGAGTCTACATATTTGAGATATATTAAATTTTTTATTTTTAATACAAGATTGATGTTCACTTATTCTAACAATTAAGATAGATATGATAATATAACATAAAATCTGTAAACACGCATGGGAAAATGAACATACAGTTCAATGGAAAGATTCATCAACTGCAAGTTTAATAGGTGAACGAAATACTTTAAAAAATTGTTCGAAAATCAAAGAAAACATAAAATATAAACAATTACAAACATCAAGAAATAGGGCCAAATTTAACAAAGGGCGAAAAAAAAACGCACAATTAATCTAGCAAAATCTAGTAAGGCTAAGGGCGCTGACAATATTCCAATAAAAGTAGTTAAATTATTTCTAAAGGTCAAGTGGATGCGTTACAAATAAGTGTTATAGTAGGCTTATATATGTATATTACTTATTTATAATACAGGGGATATGCCCAAAGATTCGCTGATATTAACATTTATAACACTGCCCAAAACATTCAACGCAAAGGAATGCACTAACCACCGCATAATCAGTTTATAATATTTTTTATTAAAGTTATACACTTATAAATTTTCTGGAAACTCGATCAAGATATTGCTGTATTCCAGTTCGTTTTAGACATAGTACGAGATGCAATTTTTGAATTGTATATACTGACCCATAGATATACTGATGTCAATTAACAGATTGTCGACTATATTAAACCCTTTGATAAGATATAGCCGAGTCAGCCTTTGGTGTAGTAAAATTGCAGACAATATTATACTGCTCGCAGAATTTGTACAAGACTTATAAAAAATACTCCTAAATCGAGTAATAGACGATAGAGAAGAAACTGGATAAACACTGAAGGCTAGAAAAAAAATTATAGTCATTGCAAAAACACAACAAACGTTATATATTATGTAAGAGAAATGCCTCTAGTAAAAGTAAAACATAATATAAACATTTAGTCATAATTATTAGGTTGTGAATAATAAATATACAATAAATATAAGGGCCAGAATTGGGAAAGCAAAAAACAAGTATTGCTTTATGGAATGATGGCCTAAACCTTAAAAACGAAAATAAGTGATCGATTAGCAGCATTTCAGAGGTAAACTTACAGAAAAATAACTAGAATAAATTATGTGGACAAAATAACAAATGCTAAGGTATAGAATCAAAAAGGAAAAAGAGATAATGAGTATAATCAAGATAAAGAAGTTGCAATTGCTCGACCATTTGATGAGAGGAGATGATGAGTAAAAAACTATTAAAGATACATTATTATAACAATATAACAAAAAAAGTTATACAGTAAAACCTCTGTTAACCGACATAATTGGGGGATGGGACGCCGTTTCGGATAACAAGAATTTCGGTTAAAAATAACATTGTGTTTTATAGTATTCATGGTCAAAGTATTGTTATTAAAAAATACTATGAGGTGATTTCGTAATGTTTTCTGATAAGTAAATACAGAATAAAGTAATAAAACTAAGGAAAATGAACAAGTTTAACATGCTTCTTTAAAGAAATTTTTTATTTTCTTTTGCGTTTTCATTTGACAACGATGTTTTGCAGCTATATCTCTCCATCGTTTATTTGCAGAATGTCATGAGTTTGCCTCATTCGATTGTTCGACGAAACGTAAAGCAATCTAGAAAGGACACAACTTTATGCAACCTAGTCGTGTCCCTAACTAATTAGGTCTACTGTATAAAATTCTTACCACAAGAACCATATCAATGATGTCCTGGTCGATGAATTCACTTTCTGAGTCATCGGCTGCTAATATCTCACGTATCT
Organism: Diabrotica undecimpunctata; assembly: GCF_040954645.1. Taxonomy (NCBI): domain Eukaryota; kingdom Metazoa; phylum Arthropoda; class Insecta; order Coleoptera; family Chrysomelidae; genus Diabrotica; species Diabrotica undecimpunctata. Next base: position 99,203,789 of record NC_092811.1, read on the forward strand.
CTTCTTGGTTAATTTCGTCATATCCCGGCAAATTTTTTATTAAAGGTTTAATTTCTTCTGTCGTTTCTTACAGTTTTTTTCTTCAGGATCGTCAATAAAAATCCAATCAAAAAGTTTGTTTCAGCATTTTTCACAAGTTGAAGATTTGATCTTGGCCCACTACTCAGCACACCAATAAATAAACAACATGTTTCATTGTTAAAGATTTGAGAATTTCGGGAACACTTTTGGATTCATTCGTCTCCTGTAATAACAGATGTCTTAAGAATGCTTCTCTATAATGTCTCTTGAATGTCTCTATTACTCCCTGGTCTAACGGCTGAATTAAGCTCGTGACATTCGGTGGCAAAAATCTGACAACTGTCACTATTTTGTATATTTTGGGGGTGAGTTGACGCATTGTCAACAAGCAACAATTCGTTGACGGGAATGTTTTTTGATTTAAAAAAGGATATTACACTTGGGACGAATTCATTTTCGAACCATTCTGAAAATAAAGTGGTCGTCATAAATAATGTCAACCGTTTCGGTTAAAGGATGTTTCGGTTAACAAGGTTTCGGTTAAGGGAGGTTTTACTGTACTTCTTATTTTTCAAGATAATCGTATTTTATAGATCAGCTGCATAATAAATATTCTTAGTTATGATATTTGTGCGGTAAAGCATTGAATACCTGTGGAAAAGCATAATGGATAGTTTATTCTTATAAAAACCACTCAAAGATGTTAATGTAAGATCACTATTATTGAAGCGACGCTTCTATCTTCTTCTTTAGGTGCCAACGTCTGAAGTTGACCGACATCATGTTTACAATCTTCTGAAACCTTTTTGTATCGCTTCTATAAGCTTTTATAATGGCGTTGTATTATTTTTTCTTTATAGTAAAATTGTGGAGTGAGCGTCACGGAAGAAGCGCTACGTGATGGCGTCACGAGTAGCGTCACAAAATACCGGTCTTGACATCGATATACTACTCTACATCAATTCATTGCTAGTAATCATATAGTTTTTAACGTTAGTCATTAATAAATTCCTTTCAAACTATAATTACATTTTATTTTTAAACAACTTTATATAATAATTACAACAGAAGTAAACAACGTATGCTTGTTGGTAAATAATAACATTACTTTAATAAATTTTAAAAATATGGAAAACATTTTTTTTAAGCCAGTTTTGATGCCAGTAGATAACTTACGATAAAATTTAGCATAGTTGGCTGATGTCACGAATGCTGTTGACGACTAAAAATAAGTCTTGTTTCGATTATTCAGTGATTTTTGTAATATCTAATTTATTTTGGATTATTAAAGAAAAGCATAATATATTTTCTAATATACATATGAGAGATATGATTGCTATTTATTGTCAGCAACACTTTAACTGGCGTGAAGTGAAAAGGGAATATTTAAAAAGATAGCCAAACACGAAATCATTACTCCTGATAAAGAAGATGGTACGCGTTGACGATGATTCTCAAGTAAGTACCTACACGACGTTTATCTTAAGCGTTAGAAATCAGCAAAACTTCAGTCTCAAAAATTCTACATTGTGACCATTTTCAACCTTTCTATTTTACACCTGTGAAAAATCCTGTGAAAACACCTGTGAAAGAAAGTCATTTCCAATATGAATTTCAAGGCCCTTGGGAGTTACCTCGTAATTTAAATTGTGGAAACTATTTACTTTTTTTACAAAATGATGATGATTTGTTGAATGTATTGGCAACACGGTAACCAAAACGTAAACAAATATTTTATTTGTCGTCTGCAATAAACTCAATTTCTGAGAGTTGTAACGGGAAATAAATTATTGAAAATATCCAGTGAACAATATAAGACATTAAGTGAAGGAGAGAGAAAAACAACAAATCCCTTGGAAGCGATAACATAACAGCAGAGATGATGAAATATGGTGGAAAACTGCTAAATAATTGGATATACAAGATCATAAAGGAGATATGAATAAAAGAACGAATACCAGAAGATTGAAAGGAAGCCATTATTTGCCCATTACACAAAAAAGGAGACAAAACAGAATGCAGTAATTACAGAGGAGTAGCGTTACTAAATACCGTATATAAAATCCTATCAAAATCCATAAAAGATAAGCCAGAAAAAGAAGTTGAAAATATAATAGGCGAATATTAGTGCGGATTTAGACGAGAGAGAAGCACAACGGACCAAGTATTCATAATCAGAGAATTACAATCAGAAAGCTATGAACACAACTTACCAACGATAGTGCTATTCATCGACTTCCAGCAAGCATACGATAGAATAAAAAGGAAGGAATTAAAAGAGACCCTTGAGGAAATGGGAGTTGCGTAACTTGATACATCTTACTTTAGAGAATACAGAAAACAGAGTCAAAGTAAACAATCATGCATCGGACAAATTTATAGTAAACGAAGGATTAAGGCAGGGCGATCCTTTGTCATCATTACTCTTCAATTGCCTAGAAAAAATAATGTGAGAAGCGAAAATCAATAGAGAAGGACTCCTATATTATAAAAGACACCAAGTTTTGGCATTTGCGGATGATATAGTGTTGCTGGCAAGAGGAAAAAAGAGCTACAGAAGATAGTACAGAGAATAGTAAAAGTAGTAAAGAAAATGGGACTTTACATAAATGAAACTAAAACAAAATGTATGAAGTGGACAGATGATCAGTTCAGGGATGGACAAAAGTTTAAAGTAGAAGTAGAAGAAAGATTCGTAATACGAATTCGAAATGGTAGAAAGATTTACATATCTAGGTACAATAATATCACGTAAACCTAACATTAAAGAAGAAATACAAGCTAGAATAATGGCAGGCAATAGAAGTGTACATGCTTTTAGTGGAATGTTGAAAAGCAAGTTTTTATCAAGAAAGGCAAAAATATAGTTATACAAAACAACTATACAACCAATAGTAAAATACTGCAGTGAGACATGAACAATGACAAAAAATGAACAAAATTTACTGGAGATATGGGAAAGGAAAATCCTGAGGAAGATATATGGAGGAATAATAAGGGACGGTTTATGGATAAGAAGATCAAATGATGAGTTAAAGAAATTATATAATCAACCTAACATAATAGGACTCATAAAGGCACAGAGACTAAGATGGCGAGGTCACCTAGAAAGGATGCCGAACACGAGGACTCCAAAAAGGGTACTAAACTACACTATAACTTTAAAAAAGAGAAAAGGAAGGCCAAAAAATTGATGGAATCAGGAGGTAGAAAAAGATATGGAAGAAATTGGACTAGAAGGCCAGAAAAGAAAAATAAATAACAAGAAGGAATGGAGAAAAATCACATATCGAGCCAGAGAAGATCTCAGTACATAAAGGAAAGCGAAAATGAAGAAAGAACAAAGTTTTTAAAACTTTCCTTAACGTTTTATTGGTCGTGGTCGACCAAGATGATCTTTTATGAAACGTATTAATAAATGCATTGAAGAAAATGGGGAACATATCAAATACTTACTTTGACAAAAATTTTAATATTATTTAGTTTAACTATTTCTCACTTTGGTTTGTAAATAAAATGTTTTCATTATGACTAATTTAATATCAAAGGTAAAATTTTTGATTAACTTTAGTTAAAGGTATTTCATACAAAAATTCAGAAGATTGATGTTTTTGCCCATTTTACTTCATTGCCTGAAGTAATTGCGTTAAATCAGAATTATGCAGCTGATTTGTATAATACGATAATCTCAAAAACCATTTTTGAGTTTTTTTTTGTTTGTTAAAATAATGTATATTTAATATTTTTTGACAAAAATAGATCTAACTTAAAAAGCAAAAAATTTAAGCGCAAATGAATGCCACATATATGGCATATGTAGCGCTCTCTATCAACTGCATTAAAGTATGTATCAAATTATGTCTCCTACTCAAAATCATCCAAAATTTTTATCCATAAATATTTAGAAACGTGAAAGTTAAGCGAAAAATAAAATTTAAAATTTCTACTTTAACACCCTGTATCTTTCTTAATATTAACATTTTATTAAGGTAAGTTGGCTTTAAAAGTTTAGAATGTATTGTTTCTTTTTGTACAATTACTTAAAGATTACCCTGTATATGTAAAAGGCATATCTTGGAACAATTAGAATTTAAGATTAGAATCATTCTACGAAAATTAAGCGTCGAATAGAGAAAGTCGAAATAATTAAAACTATTTATGTGTCAAAATATAATAAAGGAAAAAATTAGATTTCTATTTTGTATAAAATAGAAGTCCATGCTTCTATTTTCTACAAAAGTCCATGCAGGCAAAATAGAGGCATGATGCTATTTGTAAGAAGATCGAAGTTGAGTTATCTGTATAGACGAAAATATGCATAGATGACGTCACAAATCCAGATCTGTTTATGAGACAAAGAAACACGAAATTATTCAAAATAATAAACGTATCAAAATTGACACATGTATCGGTCACGTTAAAAGTCTAGTGTATGTTTTAATACATCAACGGTAGGTCTATTTCGTACAGTGCCTAACCAAATATAAAACTGAATAGGTACTGTAAGTCGGAAAATATTTTTATTTTTTAAACAAAAAAAAAAAAGAATGGGATTACCTGGGAAAAAAATGTAGTCATTATGTATCCATTCAACAAGTTCCAGCTCAATATCATCCTTACAAACCAACGTCACTTGGCTTCCTATATGAGTTGTAATCTGAGTGATTTGAAGATCTTCATACAAATCAGTATAGTCATTCCAACAATAAGTAATCCCTATTAACACCAGAAACACTGCACATTTGAAAAAATATTGCATTTTAATAAATAATAATATTTAAACACAAATGCAACTAATTAGACGGTTAGAGTTACTAAAATGATGGTCATAGTTAAAAGGTTATAACCGATTGGTATAATTGCTGAGATAAGTAATATTTGCTTACATGATTCGTTTTATTTGTGTTTATTTCAGTTTCCCAATTAGTACATTGATAAGTCTATTGTTATACTATTACAAATAGAGAGTTAAATCAAAATTAATGAATATAATATATATATATATATATATATATATATATATATATATATATATATATATATATATATAATTATATTTTAATTTTAATTATAACAAGAAAAAGGGCATTGTTAACCAATGATCAGAACTACTACCGGAAATAACAATAGACGAAATAAAATTAACCCTAAAAAAAGCTAACAATAACAAATCTGGAGGCGAATAATGTGTAGTTACTGATTCGATCAAAATCGGAGGCACCTGCCTACGTAAGAATAAAAAAACCTTTTTAACATGTGCCTTAGCACATGTACTCGGCAGAATGCTGAGGTAATTCTATTGTACAAAAAAGGAGATCCCCATAAATTAGAAAACTAAAGAGTAAAAAGTCGTCTCAGTCACCTATTCCTTACATGAATAGTAACGAATCGTCTTGAGAAAATACTTGATTTCTACCAGCCAATAGAGCAAGCGGGATTTCGTATCGGATTTGGAACAAATGATCACCTACAGAGCATAAAAACGCTAATAGAAAAGACTATCGAATAATATCGACCGCTCGTTCTGGCTTTAGTAGATTTCCATAAAGCCTTTGACACGGTAGAATCTGACAAAATGCTGGAAGTACTACAAGCATATGCCGCATTGACTACAGATATACAAGGTTAATTTACAATACATACAAGAACGCAACTATGTCGGTGAAACTACATAAAAACACAGATCATATCTCAATCGGCAGAGGAGTCCGACAGGGTGATCGCCTAAACTGTTTACAGCAGTACTAGAATATATTTGTAAAAAACTTAACTGGGAAGAGAAAGGCCTGAACATTGAATGTAGAAGATTAACAAATTTTAAATTCGCAGACGACATAGTTTTGTTTTCGGACAAATTCAAGGAAATTTGTACAATGATATATGAACTTCAGTTGTTGTGTGCCAGTGTGGGTCTTAAAATAAATATCTCTAAAATAAAATTCATGAAAAACCTAGTACCTAGCGGAAATATCAATATTGGAGACAACGAAGTAGAGCTGGTGGATAAATACATAGGATACCTTGGACACGAAAAAAAAAATCACAAAAGACAACCAAACATGCAAACTACGAAGAAGAATAAACCTAGAATGGGCAGCCTATGGAAAACACAAAGACATCTTTAAAAGCGATATACCAATTTCTTAAAAATGTAAAACATTTAACCAATGTGTGTTGCCTGTGATGACCTATGGTGCCGAAACTTTGACATTGACAGCTGCAACTTCTAAAACTCTGCAAATAGCTCAGAGGAAAATGGAAAGGTCAATGTTGAGTATATCGCTTCGTGACCAAGTTTGAAATGTAGACTTCAGACGAAGAACAGCAGTTACCGATGTAATTTTTCGAATTGACACACTAAAATGGAACTGGGCCGAAATCGTCGCTCGAATCAGTGATGAAAGGTGGACGTAGAGATTGCTTGAGTGAAGGCCGAGGTTAGACAAAAGAAATAGAGGAAGACCCCCTACTCGATGTACTGACGATCTCAAGAAAATGTCAAGAAATTGGATGAAAAGTGCTCAAGATAGAACACAGTGGACACAAAGGAGACCTATGTCCATCAGTGGACGCAAAGGGTTGGGTGATGATGATGAATTATAATTTATTTATTATCGGATAAACTTATTTACAAAATACAAAGTTATATACTTACAATTTTCGATAAATAAATATTACTAATATTAAATATTATTATAATCATCGAGCGATTGCCGGTATAAGCAATCCCCCGTTTACTGGCCAACAGCTTCGGGTGGAGGAGGTAGTAAACGGTAGGGCACCCCTTTGTCCTGGAGTTAAGAATCTGGCTTCAAAGGTGGAAAAACCGTGGAAGCATTCAACAGCATATATATGAGGAAGGAAGATTGGGACAAGACACCTCATTAAAGATCCGGATCGGATAAGTCCTAGTAGAATCAAAAGGCTATGCTTGCAGCGAAATTCAATTCAGGAGTAAGCTCCCCAATCGAATCTCTAGAAAAAGCAGTTACAAGGCACATGGAACGTGAAAACCATGGCACAGGAAGGTAAAATCCATAATGCAATACAAGAAATTGGCACACCTGAAATTAAATATTTTGGGAATAAGCGAAATGCGTTGGCCAGATTCAGGAACCAAAAATATCGGGGAACACCGCGTTTACTCTTCTGGAACAGATAACGGCAAACATGCATTGGGTGTCGGCATTATATTGACAAAAGAAGGAAGTGACAAAATCTGTTCACAACATCATCCCAATCCCAGCAAGAGTGATGCTCATACAACTAAAAGCAAGACCAATCGACATAAATATAATTCAAGTGTTTGCACCTACAACAGAAGGAACAGAAGAAGAGATAGAAGAACTATACCATAGCATTAATCAAGTCGTGAAAAGGTTGAAAAGCAAGACCTAATAATTGTCATCGATGACTTCAACGACAACGTTATGGCCAGCAAAACATCATCTGCACTTGGACCATTTAGTCTAGGAAACCGGAACAATCGGAGAGATACGTTGGAGATTTTGGCGGAAGCAAATCAATTAATAATAATGAACACCTGGTTTAAGCTACACCAAAGGAAACTGTACACCTGAAAATCTCCACAGGATTCTGTGCGAGGGATTGTAAGAAATCAGATTGATTACATGCTAGCAGAAAAGAGGTATAGGAACAGTTGTTCATCTGTCAAAACATACCGGGGGGCAGACATAAATTCTGATCACGTAACAGTTGTAGGTAATTTTAAAGTCAGAATGAATAAGGTTACAAGTCAGTCGATGAAGAAGTATGATGTTAGAAAACTGAAAGATCCCAATGTTCGACTGAAAGTGAGTGAAAACCTTAATACCAAGGTGCTAAAATACAAAAATGTAGGAAATATAGAGGAAAGTCTGACCACCATAAACGAAATAGTGAGAGAAATAAAAAAACAACACCTGAAGAAAGATACAGAGAAACGGAAATCGTGGATGACCGACCAAATACTTAAACTTATGGATTGGAGAAAAAAACAAAGAAAATTTTCAAGAATATAAGAGAATACATACCATCGTCAGAAGAAAAATAAGAAAAGCCAAAGAGAAACAAAAAATAGAACAATGTCAAGAAATAGAAGAGTATCAGAGTCGATATGATAACTTCACTGTTTATCGAAAGGTAAAGGAAATAGCTGGAAAGTTCCAAAAACGCAACAGCGGAAAAATAACAGAATATGAAGGCAATCTTGCCATAACCAAAGAAGATAAAAAGAAAGTCTGGGAAGAATACTTGGAGAAACTTTTCCATGACTTTAGAACAATACAAGAGCCCACCATTGAAGAAAATTCAGGTCCCGAAATCCTACCAAAAAAAATAACGGCAGCCGTCAGTCAAATTAAGGAAGGGAAGGTACCGGGACTTAATGAAATTCCTGCAGAACTGTTAAAGCTATTAGATGCAGAACAAATAAAAATAATAACTGAAATATTTAATGAAATATACATCATCATCATTTTGGCTTTACAACCCTGTGTGGGTCCCAGCCTCCCCAAGAATTTTTCTCCAGTCGTCCCTATCCATCGCCTTCCTCCGCCAAGCACGTATTTCCATATTTCTCATATCGTGGTCTATGTTATCTAGGAATCTTGTTCTGGGTCTTCCTCTTCTTCTTTGACCAATAGGTCTATCAAGGAGCGTTTTTCTAGCTGGGTCGGTTTGCTCCATCCGCATTACATGGCCTACCCACCTCAGACGTCCTATCTTTATGTGTTTTACGATATCTGGTTCCTGGTATATCCTGGTATATAGAGTTCGAAGTTGTATCGTCTTCTCCAGACACCATTTTCATTTACCGCTCCATAGATGCGCCTTAGTATTTTTCTTTCGAAACATCCTAACATGTTTTCATTGCTTTTTGTTAAAGTCCAGGTTTCTGAACCATATGTTAGGACTGGGCGTATTATTGTTTTGTAGAGTTTTACTTTTGTATTTCTTGATATAACTGTAGATTTAAAAAGGAGATTAAGCCCAAAATAGCATCTATTAGCCGTGCAAATTCTGCGGTTTATCTCTGCGGTAGTGTCATTTTCAGTATTGACGAGCGTTCCCAGGTATACAAATTCGTTAACTGCTTCGATGACGTCATTTTCTATAACAAGTGGCCGTAGTGTTTGTGGTTGCGTACCTATTTTCATGTATTTTGTTTTGTTGGTGTTTATTATTAAACCCATTTTTGTAGCCGCTTCCTTTAATGCTACGTACGCCTCTCGTGCTGCGTTTTCCGTTCTCCCAACAATATTGATATCATCAGCATATGCTAAGATTTGCACAGATTTGTTATATATTGAACCGGTAGTTGTGATTTGTGACGTACGTATTACTTTTTCCAGAGCTAGATTGAATAGTATACAGGAGAGTGGGTCTCCCTGACGTAGCCCGTTATTTGTTTTAAAAGGAAGGGAAGGTACCGGGACTTGATGAAATTCCTGCAGAACTGTTAAAGCTATTAGATGCAGAACAAATAAAAATAATAACTGAAATATTTAATGAAATATACAAGACAGGGAAAATACCAGTAGAGTGGCTCAAATCGGAGTTTGTACCATTGCCCAGAAAACCAGGAGCTAAAGTTTGGGAAGATTATAGGACCATAAGCCTAATGAGCCATCTGCTGTAGCTGTTTTTAAAAGTCATCCACAGAAGACTTTACCGGGAATGCGAGGAACAAATTGCGCCCAATCAGTTTGGATTTGTGAACGCCGTTGGTACGAGGGAAGCTTTATTTAGCGGGCAGGTATTGTTTCAGAAATGTAGAGATGTCCGCTGCAATGTTTTTGCATACCTGATTGACTACAAGAAGGCTTTCGATAGAGTCAGAGATGAACAAATGATGGAATTGCAGGTCAGGGATTGACGGAAAAGACAGGTCAAAATCTTAAGGGGAGTGAGACAGGCGTGCATAATTTCACCACTGTTATTCAATCTGTACTCGGAGCATATTTTTGAAAAGGCTCTAAAAGATATTGATGAAGGCATCTCAATAAATGGAGTCAAGCTCAATAACCTGCGCTATGCAGATGATACAATAGTATTTTCCAATACCATAGGAAACCAATACCAAGGGCTGCAAAACTTAATGAACAAAATAACGGAAAGAAATAGAAAATATGAACTGGATATAAACGCCAGCAAAACCAAGCTAATGATTATCAGCAAGGAAGACATAACTGGAGCAAATCTGTATGTAAATTAAATGAGAATTAAACGTGTCTCACAATACAACTACTTGAGAACTATAATCAATGAGTCGTGGGAAAATACCCAAGAGATTAAATGTTGCATAGGAAAGGCAAAAGTGCATTTTTGACAACTCTGTGTTCAAGAGCCATGGCCTCACCCTAGAAACAAAAATAAGTCTTCTTAAATGTTATGTGTAAGCTCAGTGCTTCTGTACGGAGTAAAAACGTGGACATTGAAGGCGGAAACTCTATCAAAACTTCAGGCTTTTGAGCTAAGGTTATACAGAAGGATCCTGAAGATACCATGGACAGAAAAAGTCACCAATGAAGAAGTACTGCGGAGGATGAACATAACCGCGGATTTGGTCAACATCGTGAAGGGCCGTAAGCTGCAGTACTTGGGACATATAACGAAAAGTCAATGCAAATACGAGCTACTTCAATGCATTTTGCAAGGTGAAATTGAAGGAAATAGGGCCCCAGGACGAAGAAGAATATCCTGGCTTGCTAATCTGAGAGCATGGTATAGAACGACCTCAACACAGCTATTTCCTATAGCAACCAACAAAGTCATCATAGCCATAATGATCCCCAACATACATGCACCCTAAGAAGAAGATAAATAAATATAATTCCATTTAAAGCAGAATGTTTATACAGTGTTTAAATGAATTCATTAATATCTACTACTTAATAATAAGTTTTTTTAAATAACAATTTTTCATAAATTAAAAAAAATTCTTTACTTACATCAAAAAAATGCATCATCCCTTCATTTCTACAATATGTTTACTGAAAAATGACAGCAACAAATAAAAAAAAATACATGTCCATATGTCCTGTCCTTTTATTTTTATACCAGGGTTATATTTTCTTTATGTTATAACACTTTTATCTATCTAAACCGTGTGCGCTTCTCCCGCTGCAATAATAAGAGTGTGAAAAGTAACTAAATGTTCACATTTTTTATTGTTATTTTACCTTATCAAAATGGTATTTCTTGAAAAAGCTTCTAAGGTACGATATCTTGCAGATATTGATAAACTTGTATCACTGACCCTTTTTGTAAATTTATTAATTATGCGGCACTTTTAACTTGCTTCTTATGGGCACTCGCAGTCTTTCAAAAAATGTACCGATGTATATGAGACACATCTTATTAAAAAACCATGATTTAATGTGTACCCGGCTTTTTGTTCGCCTGCACCAAATGTCGACAATTTCAAACTTCACATTTAAATTGTTCTTTAATTAATCCAACATTTTGCAAAATATGACGTCTAAAAGACAAATCCTTGTTTTAACACTGACAGGTACAAAATGTCAATTGCAGTTATGAATTTTATAGTATCAATATTATCAATTTTTTTTGGATCCCTATTCATTGCTTACTGTAGAGCAGATGATCAATGTAATGTAATTTGGCCACCGTGCAATGATATTGAGAATATAGTCTGTAGAAATGGGGGTTCATGTGATCCTGTCCCAGATTCTCAATGTAAACCGCTAAAGAATGATGATACCTTTAGAAAATGGATATTAGAAGTTCATAACAGTTACAGAAATGATATTGCCAGTGGTAAAGATACAAGAAATGGTGAGAAAACAGGTTTTTAGCTAATTGCTTGTTTTTAACGTTGCGTTGTTATATTTTTTCATTCAAAAAGTACTAAGTACTGATCATTATTTAATGACGCTTTGCTGTATTTTACACATATTTAATTTTTAATCGATTTAAAATAATTTTGTATGATTTTCTGCGTTTCTAAGTTTAGTCCGTGGTTCTTGCACCTACATTTGAAATAACTTAATAAATTCTTTTAATATCATTAGTGATTAATAAATTAATAAACAATTTATAAAAAAATATAATTTAAATATACAATAATATTTACAGGGTGTTGATGTAATAGATAACAATAAAATTATTTAAAGAATTTAGCTCAAATAATATTGTTGCAAGATTTTGAACTTATGTTTTTAGTTTCTCATATGTTATTTTCATCACCTTCAGAATCTAAACTGTTATCTCCAATGTTAGTTATTAGAGGTTTGCTATTAATATTATACATATTTTCTTCTCTAATAAACCACTGTTCAAGTAATTTGTTAGTATGTTCTACACACTTTGCCCAGACGACATCGTTACACTTTTGAATTACTTCTTTTCACAGACTTAAAACATGTTCATCTCTATATCCATGTCTGCTAATACATATAATGTATTATAGTAAGTCTTGCATCCATACTAATTTGATGATACAATGGCAATCTAAGCACTTTGTGTCTATGTTTAGGTATCAATTCGTCTACAATAATGTGTCACAATAATTTTTTTAATTTATTACTTTAAATATGTAATATAAGGCTCATTCGATTTCTTTAAGTAGCTAGTTTGAACTACTCTTTAGATGTAAGTATTTACCACATATACAAATTTTAACCATTAACCTTTTGGATTAATTTTTAAACGTGGAAATACTTATTTCTAGGTTCTTACTGATAATGTTCAGATAGGACTGAAAACGTTCTGAAATTTTTTAATAAATATTTACATTTCACACTAGAAGTTTTTTACATCTGGAAACTTTATTGGATTTCTACAATTAAGAGAGAAAAAAATAAACTGATTGATTTGATTATTCTTGTGTATTCAATAGTGATTGGGTAGTCTATGGATATCATGAGATATTTACTTTTTTTATTTCTTCACAAAAATCGTTGGGTGTCTGAAACCCATGTGTGCAAATTATGCAGGTGTGATCTTTCACCGAGAACAACGATGTGTAGAGATAAGGAAGGTAATATATTGACAGAACAGCAAGAGATACTAAGTAGATGGACAGAACATTTTACGGAAAAGTTTGAAGGAGAGAGACGAACCCTGACATACCATTAGACCAAGCAGACAACAGAGAAAAGACTTCACCAACAATAGCTGAGATTAGAGCAGCAGTAGAAAAATTAAAGAACAATAAAGCACCGGAATCGGATCAAATAGCATCGGAGTTACTGAAGGAAGGAGGAGACGCACTACAAAAAACAATACATGAATTGATAACGAAGATATGGTCGAATAAACATCTACCAACGGAGTGGAATAGCGGTATTATTGTACCATTACATAAAAAAGGAAATCAGTTAGAATGTGGAAACTACCATGAAATCACGCTGCTGAATGAGGCATACAAAATAATGTCCAACGTTATTTATGAAAGACTTAGACCACACGCTGAAAAAATTGTTGGCAAATACCAAAGTGGCTTCTGTAGACAGAAGTCAACAATAGACCAGATATTTGTTCTGCAACGAAAAAATAAGTGAATATAACATCGACATACATCATCTCTTCATAGACTTTGAAAGCGCATATGACAATATAATCCGAGAATTCCTAATGAAAGCATTTAATATACCAACACAACTAATAGAACTGATAAAAGAATCTCTAAAAGTAGAAAGTAGAATCCGGATACAAAATGAATTAACGGAAACAATAGATGTGAAAAAGGGACTACGCCAGGGAGACGCTCTATCATGCATCTTGTTCAACATCGTACTCGAGAAAATACTGAGGGTCACAACAGTCAATACACGAGGAACAATCATTAATAAAAGCGTGCAAATACTAGCATTTGCAGATGATGTTGACATAATCGCAAGATCAAGAAGAGAAATGATAGAGGCATACAACCAAATAGAGCGAGCTGCACAAAATAGTGGTCTTAAAATCAATCAGACCAAAACAAAATATATGCAGGTAAGTAAAAACGCAGAAATAAGGCAGCCACAAAATATAACAATAGGAGAATACAACATAGAGGGGGTAAAAAACTTTATATACTTGGGATCCCTAGTCACGTCTGATAATAACGTTACGGAGGAAGTGAAGAGGCGAATATTTATTGCAAATAAATGTTACCATGGTTTAATTTGGCACCTAAGATCAGATAACGTCGCAAGATAAACAAAATGCCAAATATATAAAACCCTGATAAGACCGGTACTCACATATGGCTCAGAAACCTGGACACTCACTAAAAGAGAGGAAACGTTGTTAGCCACCTTCGAAAGAAAAATCTTGCGACACATATATAAGAGCACAAAAGAAAACGGAATATGGCGAAGAAGATACAACTCTAAACTATACAAAATATACCAGGATCCGGATATTATAACATTCATTAAAAGAGGACGGCTGCGTTGGATAGGACATGTAGAAAGAATGGAAGAAGGCGAAAGACCAAACAAAATATTCAAACAGATGCCAGTAGGAAAAAGAACAATAGGAAGACCGAAACTAAGATACTTAGAACAAATAGAAAATGATATAATAACCTTAAAAATAAAAAAAAAACTGGAGAAAAAAAGCACGAAACAGATCAGAATGGAGAAGAATCCTGGAACAGGCCCAAAACGGGTTGTCGAGCCAGTGATGATGATGATGATCTTTCACGTTAAGGGTTAATATTTTTATGTGAACAGCTTTCAATATTTTCTTCTTCTTTTTATGTAGACATGACTCTGTCCGTTTTTCAATGTATCTCCAGTAAGTTGTCGTTCCATCGTTTTCGTGGTCTTCCTACGGATCGTATTCCTATTGGGAAATCGTCTCTTGCCGTATTTACTACTCTATTTGTTGTCATTCGGCTTATATGAGCGTTCCATTCTACTCTTCTGTTTCTTACCTAGTTCTTGATGTTCTTTACCTTCCATCTACGTCGTATATCTGTACTTCTAGCTCTGTCCCTTTCGTTTCTTTCCCGATAGTTTTGTTTCTCCATATTGTTTCATTCAGGCAACCTTCGGCTGTGTTTGCTCTATTTACTTGAGCTTCCACTTCAGTTTCGAACTTTCCGTAGCTAGATAATGTGATGCCTAGATGCCATATGTCTTTTTTGGGCTAATTAACATATTAATAATTTTCTGGCGGTTATATTAATTTGGTGCAGCGTACTTTGTCAATCATCTTCACTTTGAGAGAGTAGTATTGCGTCGTCTGCATAGCAGATTATTTTAAGTTTTTTTTCCCATTTGATATTCTTTTTTAGTTCTTACTTTTTTTATTATTTCATCCATAATCAGTTTGAACAATAGAGGACTCAGGGAATCTCCCTGTCTTATCCCATTGCCAGCTTCAAGTGGGTCGGTTAGTTCTTCTTCTACTTTTACTTTTATTGTGTTGTTTTAGTAGATATTTTCGATCGTTTTGATTATTCCTAAAGGTATCTCTCTTGCGTACAATAAGTGAATGACGTATTTTAATTTAACCCGGTCAAATGCCTTTTTAAGGTCTACGAAACATGGATATGCCGATTTGTTGTACTCTATTGATTGCCTCATTATAAATAATATAGCATCGGTGCATGATCTTCCCGACCTAAAACCTTCTTGTTCTTCTGTTACAATTTATGTTATAATTTCATTTATTTTTTTTATCACTTATTGTGTATGGTTATTAATTTTAGTCTTTTGTTTAATAAATTAATTCCTCTGTATTTAATTCCCCGGGTCCGATTTGTCTCTCTTATTATTATTTTAATTAGTTTTAATAGTTGTTTGGTCAGATCTGGTCCTCCGTACTTTAGGACTTCGTTCGGTATTCTGTCTTCTCCTGGTGATTTTCTATTTTTTAATTTCCTTATTGTTTACTTTATCTCTTCCTCCTCAATATTTATTTCTTCGTTTGTTGTCAACTCTAGTGTTGGTGGTCCATTATCGTCACCTTAAGCAAATAGGGATCGAAATTAGGCTACCCATGTTTCCTTCTGAATGTGTTTCATTTTTAGTAGTTCGTTCATCTCTTTTCTTCGTCCTCTGATCATTTTCCATATTTATTTTTGTGTTCCGTAGAAGTCGTGTTCCATCTGTTTTGAGAATCTCTGCCAGTGTTTTTTTTTTATTTGTCTAACTAAAGTATTCGTTTCATTTCTGATTCGTTTATAGTGGTTATATGCCTGTTGTGTTTGTTGTGTTCTGTACTGTAAAAAGACTTTCTTCTTTACTTCACATTTTGTCTTCACTTCCTCTCTGAAACGTGGTGTTTTCTTTTCGATATGCAATCCGAAATATCAATTATCAAGAACTATTTGTCAATTATTTTTAATTTTATAATTTCTAATTTTTTTATATATTAATTATGAAAGTATAATGACCCAATAAAATGAAAAATATGCCTATTTGTATATTATTTTGTTTACAAGAAAATAGCTTTGCAAAAAATTATTTTTACCTTCTTGATACCAAGCAGTTAATTGAAAGCCAATTGTTGTGTGTCTAAAAATGAAGAATTAATAATATTACATTTACTAGGTGCTACTTCTGCTGCTAACATGCAAGTGATAAACTATGACTTTGACCTTGAGTATACAGCATCTTGCACTGCAAATACCTGCACAGGAGAAGCTGATGATTGTGGAAGAACTTTAAATTTTTGGCAAAATGGACAAAGCATAGAAATTGTGGATGGCGGTGACGAAGCTTTAGTGGGTATAGAATATAATTTCCTGTTTTTGATGATTTATTAAGAAATAATTTGCTTAATAATTTTATTAGTAAGTAATCAATTTCTAACTTCATTAATCCACTAGCTTCAGTTTTTATGAGTAGGAATTGTCGGCTCGACGTTGAACATGCATTAACTATCTTAACCCACTTAACCTATATTTTCTCATTTTGGTATCAATTGGTTACGCCGCTAGACTTTCACTCCTCCTCCGAAAGTCCACTCTCTCAACCGGACTACTTATATCTCTTCCTATTCTTATGATGCACCGCTCATATCCAGACAGTGCATCACATGAATAGCCCGACTTCTCTCTCTTTCTCTCTATCTCTCTCTCTTGTTGCAGATCCCTATCTAATATTTCCTTCTCTCTGACAATTCGAGTTGTCGACAATTGCCTTGTATTTAGTCATTTCCTGATTTCTACCTGCATTATGGTATTTGCACTTACCCCACTTACCTTTCTGTGTAATTCGTTTCTGTCCCCGTCGAACATTCTGCACTCGAGTACACAGTGCCCAGCCGTGTTAGACACTCCACAGTCTGTGCAGTTTCCATCCGCAACCTTTCCCATTCATTCTAGGTAGACTCTGAAGGAGCCGTGGCCTGTTAAAAATTGAGTAAAAAAGTAATTAGTGTCTCTGTAACTGCAATTTATCCACTCTGCGATATTTGGAATTAATATCCTCATCCAGGCTACCCTATGCTCTTGTTCATTATTCCTGCCATTCCGTTATGCTGCTATTCCTAAATAATATTTTCTCCTGCGCATCCTTTTCGTAGGTTTCCAGCTTTTCCTTCACCATCAGATGGATATGTAACATATCTGTGATCACTTGTATGATCACTGTTGCTGTTGTTCTTTTTGTACGTACTACCTTTAGTAGTTCTTATATTTGGACTTTCTCTAAAATGCTCCTATATTTCTTCATGTTAAGCACTTCTTGCCATACCGGTGCCGCCTGATGGGCCACTTACATTAAAATTTTCTTTTAGCAGTCGTTGGTCCTTCCACGTCGAGCATAATCCTTATCGGCACTGCAGTCCTCTTCTTTGCTTTGCAAACGACGTACTTAACGTGCTCACCAAAAGTTCGCCTCTTATCTAAAACTACTCCCAAGTACTTTACTTTTTTGCAGCTAGGACCCTTTTTCCTTTTAGAACAAAAACGCTATGGTCTCCGGCCCTTGGGCCCTTGAGGATTAAAGCTTCATTTTCTCGGCCGCCAGAATTAGGTTGCTGCTTCCCACATACGCCTTCACTTTGTTAAGGCTCGGTTCCCTCTTTACGCAATTGACTAGTTTTAGTTATGCTTCACCAGCACCACCAGGTTATTTGCATATACTATTGCTTGGTTGGTCTAAAAAATCTCATTGTACAGAACATTCCAATGCAATGACCCTAGGACGATCTTTATGTGAAGTATTCCCTGACCAAGTTCTGGAGATAGGGAGATCTCCCCAAGTCGCCCAGTAGTCTGACGATAATTTTCCAGTTAGCACTATTTAAAAGCATTTCTTATATCGATAAAAAAAGCCACCATCCATCTGCTCCTATATATGGATATCTTCGTATTGATCTTGCTTATGGCGTCTACCGCAGATTCTCCTTTCCTGAACCCAAACTGGTGGTCGGAAATGCCACTTTTCTCCATTATCTACTTCTCCAGCCTTGTTTTCACAAGAATCTCAAAGACCTTGCCCAAGGTCTTTGACAGATATATAAGTCTGTTTGTACGGCCCAGGCTTATCTAACGTTTCACGATTTCGGGGTATGAGATTTGCCTTTTTCAGATTTCCTGGAAACTTTTGCTTTCTTAGCAGGTTGTTTATAATATTCTGTACCCATTGCACCTTCTCCTCAATGATAGTTTGTATTCTGATTTTCCTGATTTTAGCGTTTTGACAGCTTCTGTCACTTTTTGATTTGTGAATTTAGTCACGGGTATCTCCAGCTGGAGTGGCACAAAGCTCACTTCTTCCCTGTGGTCTCTGGAACTTTGATCCGTTCTTTCTTTCGATTTACTTCGATTTTAAAGAAGCCTCCTCTCCCTTAAAAATTCTACTACTGGTCTACTACTAGTAGTAGGCATCTTCTCAGATACCCTTTTCAAGATTTTCGCAAATTTCTTTCCAACAAATCCTTTTTTGTCATTTTTTTCATGATTTTTGATCTCTCTACCTTCTCGTCCATTACTTGGTGCCTCCTTCTTACCCTCGTGACTTTTCTTCTTAGCTCGACGTAGCCTCTTCTTATTTCTTCAATCCTCTCCGTACACCAATAGGTGCGACTGTTAGCTCTCCTACCTTGCACTTTCTGCACCTTTCTGCCATATTTTTTATCTTCTCGTATCTCTCTTTAAAGTTTCGGGTATGGTACGTTATCCCTTAAATGTTTTCTTGTAAAAATATTTCGACTTGCCTCCTTCTCTTGATTGTGTTACGTTTTCTGTAATTTTAAACAAAATGTACTTGTGATTACAGAATATTTCTTTATCCAGGATGTTCCATTCTGCCACCTTTCTTCTTGTCGGCATTGTTGCTATTATGACGTCGATATATATCTGACTTTCTCCCCTGATGAAGGTCATTTTACCAATTTTAAGTACCACAAAATTTAAGGTCTGGATAATCTCATTCCACATTTCTTTCCTTTCCTCATTCCTTGGCGCCTCCCATGAAATAGCTTTTTTTATTCAGATTTTCAGCAATGATTAGTTTTTTTCCTACTTTGCTTCTTGCTATTTCCTCTACCAGACTGTGATGGTTCCAAGATCCAAGATTAAAATCCTATTTTTTTCTAGCAAGTTTATACCCCCAGCTTTCTGTTTATAATAATATAAGGTGCTACATCTTGCCTTTTGTCCGTTTTCCAGTTTCTCTGGACCGTAATCTTTTTATTTGGCTAGGACACTACCAAAAGCTCCGCTTTTAGTTCATGTCACCTGATCCTGAGTATATTGTGCGCCGCCCTCGATCTTACCAAATTCACCTGCACTACTGTTAATCCTTGAAAGTCATCCCTAATGGAGTCGAATTTAGCCTTCCTTTTGCTAGCATACTTTTCCCCTAGAGTCTTTTTAGGCTTCGAGCATCCTTAACTTAGGAACATTTTCTGAGACTGTCCTTTGGTTCGCGCTGCAGATTTCGTTATCTGGCATATTTTTACTCCCAAGCGCTCTTTCTTCCAACAGTTAAGACATTTCATTTGTCTCTTAGTCTTTTCTTTGCATTTGTCCCTGGTATGCCCGAAGTGCAGACACAAGTAGCAGCGTAGTAGAATTCTAAAGAAATAGAAGACACTCCTCAATATCATTAGGGAGCACATGAAATTAACACTCATTCACCTAAGCATTCTTATTTTTGTTACATTTAATCTTTATCCATCCTTCTCTTTAGACGCTCAGCATTCAGTTCCGTTCATACTATCTGGTCTTACGGTAGGATTAAAAAGTTTTAGTTTCAGTTACATTGAAATCTTCCTATTACACAACAAAGCACAACTCAGGGAAAGATTAACTTATACAAAATAATTAAAAAAAACTATTAGGAAAAAAATTGAAATATCGAATACTTTATTTAATATTTGAAACCTTAAAACACGTAAAGAACTTATTTATTAGAAGAATACAGAGTATACTATTCAGGATCAGAAAATGGTAAATATGAAAATGGAGTCGGAATTATCACACATAAAAGTATAGCCAAACGTGTTAACAACTTTATACCAGTAGAGGATAGGATCCTCTTGTTACAAATAAATACGTCACTCAAAAGTCACCAAGTTTATACACCCACAGCAGACCACAGTGATGAGGAAATATCAGAATTTTACAAACAAATAAGCAGCCTTATAAGGTATATATGTGTATAATGGGAGATTTCAATGCTAAAATAGGTAACGGAGAAGAAGGGCAACATATTGGTCCTTATGGATTAGAAGAGAGAAATCAACCAGGAGAAACAATGAGTATCTTTGCAGCTGAACATGACTTAATCGTGCTAAACACATTTTAGAAACTACCACCTAGTCACCTGTATACGTGGAAATCACCTAGAGACAACGGAGAAGACGTTATTATAAGAAACCAAATAGACTATATACTTGTTAACAAAAGATATCGAAATAGCTTCAACAGTGGTAAAACCTACCCAGGCGCTGATATTCATTCTGACCATATCTGACCCATCGAGCAAAAAGACAAAAGAGGGAATGTAAAGGTAGTGGGGGCAAAAATATTGTTAGACAGGAAGTGCCATCTTGAGAGGCCAAATTAAACAAGGAAAGAGAGTCTTTCCTTGTTTAAGAAATCAAATTTAGTTGGGTTATGTTATTATTTGTCTCAACTGTCACATGAAATCTTATTTATATTGAAGTTTTTTAACAATTGTTTCACATTTTAGACTGTTATCGTAAATATTTAATTAAAATTTTCTCGTCTAAGACACATTCTGAAAACTATTTTATAGCTACTGTTAATAAGTGTCGGAAAATTTAAATTTGGCGCATTCGCATTTCCGGATATGTCCGCCATCAGAGGCCACTTTTTTGGTCGCCTTTTCATAACGATTAGATTCCCTCTTTTGTCTTTTTGCTCGATGATCTGACCACAATCCTTTAGTGGGCGTGTATAGAACCAAGTTAAAGAAAACACGCGGAAAAACTGTAAAAAAACATGACATGAAAAAACTGAAATGTAGTGAAGTAAAAAAAATAGTCAGCAAAATAATAAATAGTAAATTCAAAGAAATCGATAATACAACGGAAAGCACAGAAGAGAAGATATAATCCGTTAATAAAACGAGTAGACGACATTAAAGACAATTGTATGAAGAACGAAGAAAGTAAGAATAAGACATGGATGATAACAGAGATTCTGCAGCTGATGGAAGAAGGAAGGAAAAACAAGAACAATAGTTCAAGAACAAAATTCCAGTTTGGATTCATGAAAAGCGTAGGTACGAGAGATGCACCGTTTAGTCTACAGGTATTATTCCAAAGTGATATAATATACGATTAAAAGGGGAAAGTTAGAATGTCTCGGACACATAATGAGAAACGGCACTAAATACAGATTACTGAAAATAATCCTTCAAGGCAAAGTGTTCGGAAAGCGAAAAATTGGGAGAAGAAGAATTGAGTAAATGGTTCTCCACAACAACAACTAATCTATTTAAAATATCAGTTAATACAATAATTATAGCTGGAATGATCGCCAATATTCGAAACGAATAGGCACCAAAAGAAGAAGAAACTTATTCATTAAATCATTGTACATCCATGTCGCTAATAGTCTGACGCAGTTGCGAAAATGTCCTTAATAAAAAATATGGTTATTTATTCGTAAAACAATTCTTTAATTCTTTAAATGTTTCTTTAATTTAGTATGTTACATTATTTAATGTATTCTATATGATTTAAATAATAAGTTTTGATTTTAAATTGTCCATCTTTATACTAAGAAAGACCCGAATCAGTCTATTCGCCATCTTGCATAGTAGTTGGATATGTGTTTATCCACTTTAGGAAAGATTTTGCGCAAAGATCTTGCGGTTTGCGTGCTTAAAAAATCCAATTCGTGCACGAATTGAAGCTACACGATCACCTAGCTAGGCGTAGATTCTGTGAATGGGCCCAAAACGGGATTGCCGTTGCTATTGATTGCCATAAGCAAATTTTTTTTGTTTAGTTCATCGCTTACTTTTAGTTAAATGGCTATGTCAACAAACTATACGGCCGTATTCTGAGTGCTGATAATCCTCAAGTGTATGTTGACCATTACATCCTTCTTCTTCAGGTTCCTTCTCCTATCGGAGGTTGGAAATCATTATCGCTATTTTAATTTTATTGGCTGCGCTTCTGAATAATTCTAATGAGCTGCAACCGAACCACTCTCTCAAATTTCTTAGCCAGGATATTTTGCGTCGTCCTGGGTTTCTCTTCCCTTGCATAATTAACCTAATTAATACGTACTTCTCGCCCCTCATTGTATGACCCAGATATTGATTTTTTCTAATTTTAACAGTTTTTATGACTTCACATTTTTTCTTCATTCTTTGTAACACCTCTATATCAGTTACTTTTTCAGTCCACGATATTCTGGGGATTCTCCTGTAGCTTCTTCTTCTTGTAGTTCCTTCTCCTATCGGAGGTTGGCTATCCGTACCTTATTGGCGTCTGCTCTAAAACGATCTACTGAGCTGCAACTATACCACTCTCTTAGGTTTCTCACCCAGGAAATTATTCGTCTTCCTATGGATCTTTTACCCTTGATTTTACCTTGCATTATGAGCCTTAATCTCTCATATTTCGCACCTCTGGTAATGTGGCCTAAATATTGCAGCTTTCTTGTTTTGATGTGCTTTATGACCTCGCAATCCTTTTGTAGCCTTCTTAACACTTCTGCATTTGTAACTCGTTGGGTCCATGGTATTTTCAAAATCCTTCTAATAGCACCACATCTCAAATGATTCCAACTTCTTTATGTTATCTATTTTTAGTGTCCAGCTTTCCATTTCATACAACAAAGTCGAGAACACGTAGCATCTTAAGGCTCCTATTCTCAGATCCAGAGGAAGGTCTCAATTGACAAACATTGTTTTCATTTTTATAATTGCTTGTCTTGCAATTTCAATGTGCGTCCTTATTTGTCTACCTTGGTCATTGTTTTCATGTAGCTCCACATCTCAAAGGAGTTTAATTTTTTGATTTCAGACTGTTTTATTGTCCACGCTTACATCCATTACATCCATTACCGTCCATTACATCCAGAAAAACTAAATGTTTGATGTGCTTGGTTGGCTGGTGGAATCATTGGTCCGTACTTCTTCAAAAACGATTCTGGCTATAACGTTACAGTCAATGTTGATCGCTATAGAGCCATAATTACGGACTTTCTCATTTCACAATTAAAAAACCATGATGTACAGGAGCTGTGGTTTCAACAAGACGCAGAAAGAAACGTTTGGCAACAGCATCGCTTCACGTTTCGGACCCGTAAATTAGTCTCCAAGATCGTGCGATTTAACACCGCCAGATTATTTTCTGGGGTGATATGTGAAGTTGCTAGTCTACGACAATAAGCCTTAAACGAATGACTACTTGGAAAACAACATTCGCCGCGTTATTGTCGATATACGGCCACAAATATTAAAAAAGTCATCGAAAATTTGACCTGTAGATTAGACTAGGTCAGAGCCAGCCGTGGCGGTCATTGCCAGAAATCGTATTTAAATTATAATGCCAAAAAAATATCTTTTGAATAAAGTTAATTTCATATTAATTTAAAAATCCATCTTTGTTTTATTCTATTTCCAAGTTCTATACCTCTAAAAAAACACCCACTACTTTGTAGATATCCCTCATCAATGGTACCAGAGAATCGAGTTGATGGATCCGAAAGATTTTGACAATTTTCGAGAGGATCTTCCTTTGACATTCACGCAGATGATATGGGCAAATAGTACACATGTAGGGTGTGCCAAAGCTCACTCGATCACACAAAATAGAAGCATCCTTGTCTGTAACTATGGACCACCGGGAAATATTTATGGAGAAAAAGTATTCGAGAGAGGTCAGTTATATTAATCTTCAATTTTTTACAGTGATTTTGAAGACATCAACCGAAGCGTATTTTGTATTAACGTTTTTTAACCATTCTACAAAGGATGAAAAACAAAAGTACTGATAGATAAGTCGTAAAGTGTTTTGTGTTTTACGCTTGTCTACAAATTAATATTGCTTATAATTTAAGACCAATTTGACAGGTCAGGACTGTATTAGCCAAAATTGCACTTGTTATGAAATTAAGGTAATATTTTATTGCCATTTGGATTAAAAAACAAAACTTATGAGTTTTGATTTCCACTCCGGCCAATTAACAGGTGACTTACTTGTTTACGATCTTATAGGCGTATCCACGGATTCATATCAAATTCTGATTTTTATATATTTATGTATTATGTATAATTGTAGTTGCTGTGACCCTGACCTTCTATTAATCTATTAATGTTGGTGTAATCTTGTTGCTAACGTCTCCTTTTAGTATTGTTAACTAGAGCCTGTGACATTCTGTTGATGAGTTTGCTACACATTTTTCTCCACTTAGAGACTCAGGTTTGCCTATTGGATCTTTCTCTTTTTGCTGTCTGTTTCTTTCATAACTATTAATGCATCTTTTCATTTATTGTACTCTATGTTCATTGATTCTGATTTATGCTCGTTTATCCTGACACTTAGTCGTCTTGCGGTTTCTCCCACATAAAAATATTTGCATTCACAAGATATTTTATAGATTCAGTTCATCTATCTCCCCTGTATGATGTTTGGTTTGGTTTTGGACAGAATAGATCTCCGTATATTGTTTTTTTTAATGTTGTTGTGATACTGTAGTTATTTCCCATCCTTTTAATTGTTTCTGATAAACTCTCTACATATAGTATTTCTATGAGCCTTAAATCCCCTCTTGTATGATTTCTGGATTGCTTATGGTTTTATATTGTTTCTTTTCTTCAGTCGTGTGAAATTTCTTGTTTATAAATGACAATAGTGTTCACTTGAATATCGAACAGTAAAGACGTATTCCGACGAGTGCGATAGTAAAAAGTGATCACCCATAAGAACAAGTTAAAATCTAATTATTAAAATAAACAGTAAAGTGGCAGTGGCGTACTAAATTCTGTTTTTTTACAATGAAGAATTCACACACACTGAACACATACAATTATATTGTAATATCAGCAGAAATTGCAAGTAAGCAATAGATCCACTATTAACAAATATCCAGAAATATGTACCCGACTCCCCAACAACATCCGCCCCTAGAATAAACATCCGAAATGCGCCAAACCACAGAGAAATACTTCTATACCAAACATTCCACACAATCAGTTCGCTCTTCTACCACGAACACAACTTTTTCTACCACAACCACAACCAATTTTCTACCACTCACGTAATTCAACTACTTAAGGGCATACCTCAAATAGACAGTAAAAACTGTCAATTATATGTTCAGAAAACTCGGATATAGAGTCTAGCAAACACGACCCTAAAGAAACGCAACATAAAACCTCATGAGGACTAGTCAAAAAACGTAAATTTACAAAACAAAATAACGATCCCAATTCTCCAAGCTCACCACAAACAAAAATACAAAATCGATACAGTGCATTATCAAACGCCGAGAGCCCTGAAAATATTGAAAAAAAAAAGCAGAAAATACCAAACCCAACTTCAATATTCATATATGGCGTCAAAAACTTTAAAGATATGGTCGATAACTTTGCACAAATAGTGGAAGTTACCTACTATACCAGAACTCTACCAAACTACACTGTGAAGATTACAACATATATAATAGATATCTATCGTAAACTGAAATGTTATTTACGAAAAGGAGAAGTCGTTTATGACACCTACCAAATTAAGGAAAAATATGATATAAAAATATGATGAAATAGGTCATATCCATCACACCATTCTCACAACAGATATATAACTAAGGAACTAGAAAAAGCCAGCCATAACGTTCGCAAAATAACTAACATCCGACACAGACAAACAAAGGAACCCTTATATTTATTTTTTATAGAACTAACAACAGTACCAACAGTACCAACAGTCCAACAGAAGCCAACAGTAAGTACAGATATATTTAATCTAGAATTCTTATGTCATACCAAAATAGCAGTCTAGACACCAAATAAGAGAAACTCAATAATCCAATGTACGCGATTGCAAGCATACGGTCATAGTAAAACATATTGCACTAAACAGCACTACTGCGTCAAATGTGTAGGACAACATAATACATACTAGAAACATAGTAGAAAAAAAATGTATGCCAAAAAGAAGAAACCAAAAGGCCCATAGAACAATATTTAACAACCCACATGTACGTAATGAAACAAATCAGCCAAACATAACTCTACAAAACCGTCAAAGAATATACCTGTAAACGGGACAGCACATCAAACCAACTCCAAATCAGAACCTAAAACTAATATAGAACAACTACAAATAACATTCCATTAAAGTTCAAAACATGTTCTCGAAACTCTTGAGTCAAAATAGTATGCTATTAAACTTACTAACACAAGTCATTAATAAAAGAAAATCCTAAACATACTTAGAATTGCCACAAGGAGCGCTAACGGTCTCCTAAACCATTAGCCGGAAGTAATTACTTTCTTAAACCTGAATAAAATCGATTTTCTGCTTATTTCAGAAACCCACTTTACTAATCTAAGTTCAACATTTCGTTCACATACAGCATACCTCACCCCGGTGGTACAGCTCATGGTGTCTCGGCGAAATCATCCGCAGCTGAACATCACATCATAAATTGTAAAAATACGCAACAGAAAAACTTCAAGCAGCAATCGTTCAAGAGAATGCAACGTCATGGCACTTTAACTTATCTGCAATCTACAGACCACCTCATCATGCAATCTACACAGATAAATACAAAGCCTTCTTCCAGTTACTTTCGTAGCCGGAGGAGACTGAAATGCAAAATATACACACTGAGGCTAAAGACTCATAACAACAAAAGGTCGTAGTCTTTTAAACGCAATGACCGACAACAACTATGTTTGAAACACTAACGGAATCTCTACGTACTGGCCGAGTGACTCCAGAAAATTTCCAGATTTACTGGACGACTGCATGAGAAAAGAAGTGTCCAGAAACAACTATCTAATAGCATCCAGCTATGATCTCTCATCGGATCATACACTGGCTGTTATAAATAACCCACCTCCTTCTGCGACGAACACGGAAAGGTATTGACAAACTTTTATGTCTTTCGACCATTCCTTCTTATTGCGAGTGAAGAGTCGTAAGGTAGATTTTCTTAATACCCAAGATTTTCATTAATTCTTGCATAATTTTTATTCAATTTTTATTTTATTTTCAACAGAATTTATTAAAAAGAAGAGTAGCACTACTTTTGCGACGGTTTTCTATTGTTGCTATACCTTATACTTCACTAAATGAATTATAGGGGTTATTGCTTTTACATTGTTGTTTGCGTGTTGATTTTATGTATAAATAATTATTAGATGTTTAAAATAAATAAGTTATTTTTTACATTAAGTATTTACTAATGGAAATAACAGTCTTTAAAATTTTTGATGTTTTATTTGTATTTTTTATTAAAAAAATTATAGCGCCTTTAAAAGTGTTCTTCCCCTAAGTTTTTCCTTATATTTATTTTAATTACGACATTTTTAGGTGAGTCTACCTCAAATTGCCCAGTCGGTTCTACTAGAAGTATCTACTATGACTCTTTGTGCGGAACGGTGATACCTCTTGAGATCATAAGACCCAGATCTGCAGAAAGTAATGTTTCTAAATGTATTCAACATAGTTTTATGACGATCATTTGTGCTCAGTTATTGTATTTAATATGTTGAATAATATATTTTTGGTCAACCTTAGAGCCTATTAACTTATTCATGAAATTATTGCCCGTTCTTTAGTATTGCGATTTTAATTAATTTTATGCAGAAATATTATCGTATGTGAGAGTTTGAAGAGCAATTGTATGAGTTGTTGATAAATCCACTTAAAAAATTAAAAAAAGAAGGTATAACTATTATTATGGGTGACTTAAATGCGAAAATTGGTAAAGGGAAAAGCGATGAATTAATTGGTGATTTTAGTCTAGGGAAGAGAAATGAAATAGGAGAAAGATTAAAACTATTTGTAGAGGAAGAAGAATTTGCATTACTAAATACATTTTTCAAACTACTGCCAACATGTTTATATACATCTCTCCGCAAGATCAACAAGAAAACATACTAAGGAATCAAATTGATTACATAATGGTGGAAAATAGATGCCTATAAGTTCAAAGTTACTCCGGTGCTGACGTATCATCAGATCATATTCCTGTTATTGGTAAATTTGGGTTTAAATTTAAAAAGGTTACAAAAAAGAATAGTAACAAAAAATGTGATATGAGAAGACGAAAAGATAAAGAAACAAAAGAGAGAGTCGCACGGATTCTTTCAGAAAAGCTAAGTTACATGGAGCAAACATAATGATCCAGAAGAATTACTTCAGAATATTTATAAAAGCATTAACAAGATCAGAGAAGATCTAATAGAAAATAAAGAAAAGAGGAAAAGTGGGATAAATGACAATATACTGCAACTCATGTAAGAAAGAAGAAAATTAAAGAATAACCAAAGAATGTACAAAAATATTCAAAGTCAGATGAGAACCGAAATACGAAAAGCCAAAGAAAATTTATTAAAAACACAGTGTGAAGAGATAGAGTTGTTGGAACAAAAACACGATACATTTAATATGCATAAAAAGGTTAAACAAGCAGCTTCTTCTTGTTCTTTAATTCCTTTCTAACAAGGACTTGATGATAGCAGGATCAAGTCCTCGTAGACACTACGTCTTAGGACCAGCAACTTCATAGAGTCATACGTGGCCATGTTATCATATCCACTGGTAACTTTAACATCTTAAAATATGATACCAAATAATGTAAACTAAATTGTAACATATAACTTTTAACGGGTTTTTACCCTGATATTTAGTGGCTCAAAACATGTACACCTAGACATAGGATGGAACATGGATTTCGAAAACGTTTTGTCTTCATGACATAGCCCGTTTGGGTTTTTAATTTATATACCTTTTATAAAGGATTTTTACTTAAAATTTTTTGTGATACATGGTATACAGCCAGCTACAGGAACTTATTTTCCTTGTGGATATTAATTAAATGTTGATTGAATTGTTGTTGTCAAATGGTAGTAGTTCACATTTCTTTCCTAGATGGCGTCGTTAGTTTACTGGACAAACGGTGTGACTTATCATAGCCTTTTATACAGGGTGGTCCTTAAGTAATTGTACAAAAACAAACAGTAGATTCTGCACTTTAAAATATTACGATTTAAGCCAAATTGCTTTAATAAAATGTTGATATTAAGAAAGATACAGGGTGTTAAAAGTGCAAATTTAAAATTTTATTTTTCGCTATAACTTTTATGTTTGTAAAGATTTATGCATACAAATTTACAACTGGGTACTTTTAAATATGGGAAATTATAATTTGATGCACACTTTGATGTAGCTTATAGAGAGCGCCACATATGCCACATAAGTGGCATAAATTTGCACTTAAATTTTTTGCTCTGTGAGTTACCTGTATTTGTGGCAAAAAATATTAAAGATACATTATTTTAACAAAAAAAAGGTATACCTGTTAACAACTTCAAAATTTAACAGTTTTCGTGATAATCGCATTTTACAAATCAGCTGCATAATTCTGATTTAAGGCAATTACTCCAGGCAACGAAGGAAAAATAGACAAAAACATTAATAAATCTAAATGTTGGTATAAAATACCTATAACTAAAGTTAATAGTTAACGAAATAGTAAATAAAATAAGTATATCAGCAGGATAATTAATAATATGATTTGACAAAAACAGAATAATAGGATTTTACATCAAACATTTTAGGTTTTATGTTAAATTAAAGTCATTATCAAAACATTTTGTTTACAAACCAAATTAAGAAATAGTTAAACTAAATAACGTAACTTTTTGTCAAGGTAAGTGTTCTATATATCCACCATTTTCTTTAATTCATTTTTCAATATATTCCATAAAAGATCGTCTCATATTAAATAGCATCATTGGTTCTAAAGAAACTGCTGCAGTATTTATTTCTTCCCATAGTTGGTTGCGAATGTTTATCAGATTCTTATAGACACGTTGTGTTTATAATGTGTTGTGTGTTAATACGCCCCATACACCAAAATTAAGCGGATTAAATTCTGGGCTACGAGGTGACTATAAAGTATAATGGATGGAACTACATCTTATTTGTCGCAGAGGTTAAATAATGTATTAAACTGTGATGTATCTCATTTATTGGTTACTTATATACACATGGAATAACCTATTGATGGCATTACTTATTTATATGATTACGTTACAGCTTACGAGTAACTATAATTAAATCTCAAACAAATGGTCTATTATGATTAACTACCGAACTAATATTATGCTGAACTAAATTTCCTGTGTGTTTACTGTTTACTATATTTATAACAATATCGGTTATTAGGCCAACGATGATGTTTTTGTAAAAATGCTGAGTATTTAAGGTTAGATTTGTAGCAAAACTATTATGAAACAAGACACATATGTGTTATTCAATATCTGTGCTTTAGTTTCTAATTGTCCTAATAAAAATGGGTAAACAATTTACATATTAAATAATAAGTGTTCTTTTGGGATTTTTTATTAATTAAATAATTATATCAATATCTCAACACATTGCCAAGAAATATGACTGCCGCGACCAATCCAACGTTCAGAAAACTTATATTTAAATATGTTCTCACTGCCTTCTCTCTAGAATGTGGTGGTGTACCATCTTACATAAACCACATATTTTGGGTTTTCAGCATTTTACAATAGGGGAAAAGTAATACAACGCCAGTAGTACAAGGAAACTTAAGAAGTGATAGAAAAGGGAAATTGTAAACATGATGACGTCCAACGTCTGAATATGGACACGGCACCTAAAAAAGAAGATGAGGAATATTTTCTTTAATAAGACATTTAGCAGCCATAACAAAAATTTTTTAATGTTACATTATCATCTTTGAATTCATTTAATAAGAATAAACTATGAATTATGCTTATCTTCAGGTATTCAGTGCTTTACCGCACAAATATCACAACTAAGAATTATTATGCAGCTGACTTATAAAATGCGCTTATCTCGAAAACGGTTTAATTTTGAGGTTCATCATCAATCATCATCATTAATGGCTCTTCGTGAGCCTTCCATGTTTGTCGGTCCTGTGCCAATAATTCCCATTGTCGCACTCCCATTTTCTCTAGATCTTCTTTGACTGCATCTTTCCACCTTTTTCTAGGCCGCCCTACAGACCTTCTTCCCTCTGGCCTTTCATAGAACAAATTGTTTATAAGGCGATTGTCGTTACTGCGTATCACATGCCCTGCCCATCTGAGTCTATTGGCCTTTTACGCTCCCACACCAGCAATTTATTTATTTCTCTTTTTGTTAGCGTACATGTTTTGCTTCCATACGCGACTGCTGGTCGTATTATGGTTTAATTTTGAGGTTACTAACAAGTATACCTTTTCTTTGTAAAAATAATGTATCTTTAATATTTTTTTAACACAAATAGAGCTAACTTAAAGAGCAAAAAAGTTAAGCGCAAATCTATGCCACACATGTGGACATGTGGCGCCCTGTATCAGTTACATTAAGGTTTGTATAAAATTATAATTTATCCCACTTTAAAGCAACTAATTATACATTTTTGTCCAAAAAGATTTACAAACTTAAAAGTTATAGCGAAAAATAAAATTTTTAAATTTCCACTTTAACACCCTGTATCTTTCTTAATATCAACATTTTATTAAAGCATGTTGGCTTAAATCGTAATATTTTAAAGTGCAGAATCTACGGTTTCTGTTTGTACAATTACTTAAGGACCACCCTGTATAGATAGCTATCGTGAATCTACAAAATTAACTTAATAAATAAATTAGACTTCATCTCTTTTTACTGATCCTAACTTCTGTTTCATATATTTTATTTCCCTTTTTTTCATAGCCGCTTTGATTTATTAATTGTAGTTAATCTTATTCTTGCGACTTGTTCCTTTTCCCTTAATATTATTATCAACGGTTTATGTAACTTATGTATTATGTAATATTTATTCATATGGAAAATGCTTAAACGGTCCTCAACCCAGGTGAAAGAAATGTTGGTGGAATGAATTGGTAGAGCTTTTAGTCATGGTATTGTTTTTAAATGAGGTAGAAATAGCATCACGTAGACATGTGTACGATCGTGATCATACTCTAAGAACAGGCGTTAGAATAAAAGATATTACCTTTTTGTGTATTCTATGTTAATATTAAGGTTTATGAGTTCGTTTAAGTACGATGTACTAAGAAATTAGAAATAAATACGACAGCTGCACACATATAGGTTGGGATCACACAAGAGTCTGATACAAAAGTTAATACATGTAGAAGAACAAATGAAATAACAAATGAACAAATAGAATTAGTAATAACGTTAGAACGTAATGTCACTACGCCTTGATTGCTAGCGATTTTGATATTCTTACATATACATGGTAGAAATGAACGTGGCGAAATACTGTTAAGGTTCATGCTGCAACATGAACTATTCCAAATGAACAGTTTTTCAAAAAGAAACCACAGAGAAGAGGGACATAGCAAAGTCCTAATAGAAAAACTCAAAACGAAATAGATTTTATTATCACGGACAAAAAACACACCGTTAAAGACATCACGGTTCTAAACAGATTTGTTACCAGTAGCGATCATAGAATGGTACGAGGTAACATAGAAATAAGCTTAAAAAAGGAGAGGTATAAGATGATTAAAAAGAAGAACAAATCAAAACCATGAATTTTACCATCAGATGTAGATAGTTTTCAGCAATGTATTTCCGAAAATAATATAAACGACTTAAATGATAAATTAACAAATGCCTTACTGGAAAGTTAACTAGAAAAAAGAAGAGAACATTAGCCAAAATACCAGGCAACCAATGCAGAAAAGAAGAGAAATGAGACGGAAGCGAGACGGAAACTAAAGCCGAACTACAAAAATTAAATACAGAGATATCCAAAGCTGTTAGACAAGATACTCAAAAATACAAACAAGAACAAATCGAACATACCATTGAGAACAATTAAAGTATGAAAGTATTGAGAATAAGACTAAGAACAGGGACAAGGCAGATAATAAAAATTAAAGATAGAAATGGTCATCTTACAACAAACAGAGAGGAAACCCTTAAAATATTTGAAGACTTCTACAACTTGCTGTACACAAGCCAACACAAAGCAAATAGCAGAAAAGATCAAGTCCCAGAAATATTAACAAGGAAAAAGGGCATTGTCAACCAAGGATCAGAACTATTAAGGAAATCACAATAGACGAAATAGAACTAGCCCTAGGAAAAGCTAAGATAACAAATCTCCAGGCGAAGATTGTGTAATTACCGTTGCAATCAAAATCAGAGGCACTTGCCTACTTAAGAAAATAAAAAACCTTTTTTTTAACATGTGCTTTTGGACAGTAATATACCCGACCAATGGTACAATGCAGAGGTAATTCTATTGTACAAAAAAGGAGATCCCCATGAATTATAAAACTACAGACTTTTAAGTCTTCTTAGTCACCTATACAAACTCCTTGCAAGATTAGTAACGAATCGTCTTGAGAAAAAACTTGATTGCTTCCAGCCAATAGAACAAGCGAGATTACGTACCGGATTTGGAACAAATGATCACCTACAAAGCATTAAAACGGTAATAGAAAAGACTATCGAATACAATGGACCACTCGTTCTGGCTTTTGTAGATTTCCATAAAGCCTTTGACACGGTAGAATTTGACAAAATCCTGGAAGCACTACAAGCATGCCACATTGACTACCGATATACAAAGTTAGTTTACAATACATACAAGAACACAACTATGTCGGTGAAACTACATAAAAACGCGGATCATATCCCAATCGGCAGAGGCGTTCGACAGGGTGATACCTTATCGCCTAAGCTGTTTACCGCAGTACTAGAATATGCTTGTAAAAAACTTAACTGGGAAGAAAAAGGCCTGAACATTGACGGTAGAAGATTAACAAATTGGAACTTTTATGGAAAACTCAAAGACATCTTTAAAAGCGATATACCAATTTCTTTAAAACGTAAAACATTTGACCAATGTGTATTACCTGTGATGACCGATGGTGCCGAAACTTTGACATTGACAGCTACACCTTCGAAAACGCTGCAAATAGCTCGAGGAAACTGAAAAGGTCAATACTGAGTATATGGCTTCGTGGCCGAGTTAGAAATGAAGACTTAAGACGAAGAACAGGAGTCACTGATGTAATTTCCCGAATTGTCACACTGAAATTGAACTGGGCCGGACACGTCGCCCTAATCAGTGATGAAAGGTGGACGATTGCCTGAGTGATGGCCGAGGTTAGACAAAAGAAGTAGAGGAAGACCCTCTACTCGTTGGACTGACGATCTCAAAAAAATGTCAAGAAATTGGATGAAAAGTGCTTAAGATAGAGCACACTGGACAAAAATGAGGGAGGCCTATGTCCAGCAGTAGATGCAAAGGGCTGGGAGATGATGATGATGATTATGACAGATACAGGTACAGTTTTAATAATCACTTAGTTGGGTAATAAGTGCTAGTCTACGACGTTGAACATTTTTTTGATTTGGGAAATATGCTAAATGTTCAGTTCCTCTTCTTTTTCTTTAGCTTATGTGCATCTACTTCTGGACAAATACTTCCATATGAGTTCTTCATTCTTCTTTGTTAGGTGCTATTTTATTTTAGTTTCTCACCACTTTTGCTTTTTGCTTTGATATCTTCTAGACACCGTTTTGTGGTTTTCCTCTACTACGACTGTGTTCGCGTAGTCTCCAATGTACAATCTTTCTTGCCGATATTCCGTTGTCTTGTCGTGCCACGTGCCCTACCAGCTTCCATTCATTTACGCCATTCTACTATATCTTCCACCTTCGTCCTTCTCATGTCCTTATTTCGTATATTGTTTTATCAGAGAAACATAGTTCGTTCGATGGCCCTCTGCTTTGTTCTACATGTATTGGCCAATAACTCTGTAAATGTCACGGTCTTCATTTCGTAGGTCATAACTAGTAGGATACAACGGTTGAATACACTCTCTTTGGATTTACTGGCTTTTCTTTGCTTTTTAACACAACACCGAGTTTTCTTACTGTTGCCTAAGTCATTCGGATTCTTCTAGTTTTCTCTGCCGTTTGATTTTGTTTGCCTATTTTTATCGTGTAACCTAGGTATATAAACTCTACGACCCTTCCAATCTCACTTATATCATAAGTCTATCAATAAACAAAAATAAAAATAAAATCAAAAATAAATTTTTTTATTGCAATTACAATGTTAACATTCAAACTTAAGATATTTCAAACTTAAAAATTTTTATATTTTTTCTTCTGATGTCCCGCATCTGCGCCATCTACTGTTTGGACCGCATCCTCTTCGAGTATTTGATTGTTCCTGTCGTTGACTCCTTGGCATCTTTCTCTGTAGGTATTTCTTTTGGCATCGTACCTTCTTTCCGGTTTGGTCGTCGAGGCAACCACCGGGCTAATTGCTGATCAGATAAACGATCAGTCTATGTTTAGTTTTGTACATTCTCTGAATACTGTTTCTGTCGAGGATGTCTCTTGTTTTCAGAAGAGTTTCTTGTAGCTTGGTGGAAAAAGTACCTTGTCCTATTCTCCGCCACCTCCCTCAGTGGTATGTACTGGAGCCTTTCCTGGATGGTTGCATTTGATACTCTATCTTCCCATGTCGATCCGTCGATTAGTCTGTATCATGACGTCTCTAATCTATCCAGTTTCCTCTAGTTGGTTTCTGCTGTGAAACTTTATACTAGAACTGCATACAACATTACTGACCTAACGTAATACTGGTTTAAATAAATCTTCTGGGTCTTTTTTAGCTATAGTTGCTTTTACCTTAGTTTCTTGAACATGATTCGTGAAGTTTATTCTTCTGTCGAGGTGGAGTCCTAGGTACTTGACTGATGTTTCCGAGTGTATGACGTTTCCTCTCATCGTAAGGGGCTAATTTGCTGTGTGAAGAGATGAATTCTGTCTTCTTAGTGTTTATCTTGATTTTCCATTTGTCCGTGAATTCTGAAATTCTCTCCAAGTGGTTTTCTAACGTTTGAACGATCCTTCTATCCTCTTTTTCTGATGTGTAGTTTGCCGTGTCGTTTGCATATAGTGTTATATTTGTTCTTGCATCTGTTATTAAGTCTGAAACAAAAATGTTGTATAAAATGAGCGATAGGATACTGCCCTGAGGCATTTCTTCTTGAAAATCTTGCATCCTGGACGTCTTATGGACAACTGAAACTTGAAAAGTTCTATTAGTTAAATATGAGTCACATATATTAACTAAATAATGTGGCAATCTAGCTCTGTCCGTCTTGTGAATGAGGGCTTTTTTCCAGACTGTGTCGTACATCTTTTCGATGTCAAGGATGGCCATTTTGTTTTTCTGGTTTTTGTTAAAGCGTATCTTCGTATTGCTAATTACTCTGGCTAGCTCTAGTTCGCAGTTTCTTCCTCTTCTGGATCCGAATTAGTCTTCTTGGATTATTCTTCCTCTTTCTGCATGCTTCATCAGTATTCTGTAGATGATCTTCTTCAATATTTTCCTATTGACTCCAGGAGGGATGTTGGCCTGTAGTTTTTTTGGTATTCTTCCGTCCTTCCTTGGTTTTACTAGATGGGATGAATTTTACATTCTTCCAGTTGTTTGGAAAATGCGTTTTTTCTGGGAAAAATCTGAAAATGTAGTATATTTGCACTATCATTTGCTTCGGCAATTCGTTGAGTGCGATGTCTTGGATGTCTTCTGTTCCTGGTGCTCTGTTTCCTTTTAGACTTATGGTGATTTTAGCAACCTCTGTTGGGTTTCAGATGATCTCCCTCTACTAAAAATTTGTTCTTTCTTCTAATTCTTTCATAGGCGCTGTTGACTTCTTGTTTGGTTGCTTCATCCGACATATTTTGATTTTGCCTATGTGTTGCTACCACTCTTGTTGTGATTGCTTCCACTTTATGTTAAGTTCTGTAGTATGTTCCTTCCTTGTCGGATATCGGTAGCATCTTCTGTTTTGTCCTTTTCTTGGATTTTAACATCTTTCATACGTCTCCGTGGTTTTCTTCTACTTTCCTGATTGCCATTTGCCCTCGGTGATGCTTCTTAGTCTTGTCCTTATTTATTCGGATACTTCGTCTCCGTAGATCTTGAATTCCAGTTTTCTAGTCCTTTGGAAGGCTCTTCTGGTCCTGTTTCTCTCCTTTATTATTTTCTTTAGCTTGTTTGGAAAGATTAGTCAGTCCCTTGTTGTTCGTTTTTTCCTTTGGTTTGTTGTTTTCCATTGCTTGCTGGATTCTTTTTGTGATTTGGTTTTTTTTCCTTTCCACTTCTTCTGTTGATTCGAATTCTCTTCTCTTCATTTTCATTTGATTTAGCTGTCGTCTCTAGTTTGGCCAGTTTGCATCTTTCCATTTATACCTGTTGTTCGTGTGATGTCGGCACAGCTCCATGCAGTGTGATAAGCTTTGAAGTCTCCTGCAAGAATGACGTTTTCTTCGGAGTTCATTATTGCGTCTAATTCTTCCAGAGATAAATGATCTTGACCATTCCTGTAAACAGAAAAATATTAGTATTATTAATATTAATACCCACATTCTCAAAACTTTGCGTGTTTATTACCACCTAATTCCATTCGATGTTGTTCTTGACGTATATAGCTACTCCTCTTTTGTAAGGAGTATTTCTCTTATTAAATCCCTCGTAGTTGATGATCCTTGGAAGCCGTGTTTCTCATGTACATAGTTTCTGATATACAGATCTGGACATTGCGTAATAACTACTTCCTCTATCTCGTTCAGTCTTATCCTTAGGCAGGCTATGTTGAATTGTAGAATCTTCAGTCGTTTAATCACTGTAAAGTTCTTTGTATTTCATAAAGACCATCGCTTGTGCGCTGAAGTTCGTCATCCTGATTAGTTATTCTTTCATTCCTTGGAGGAATGATAGCACATTGTTGCTGATCCACTTGGTGGGCTGCTTTCCTGGGTTGGTTGAGGTCCTCTTGTTGACTGTGCGTATAACATTCCGCTTGTAGTAAGTCTGTAAGCTTGTAGTAATATAAGTCTATTGTAATATTTTAATTTGTCATCACGTTTGTTTTATTTAAATTCATTTTTAACCCGATTTTCGCAGATTCTAGTTTAAGTTTATTTAGCAAATTTTAGATGACTTAAAAATCTGCCATCGATATTAATTCCCCATTATTTCCAATTTAACTTCTTAAACACATTTTTTAATGCGTAAATGAGTAAATAATTTTAAAGAGGTAGTGTCTCTCTGGCCAACTCCTATTTCCGTTCTTATTTTACTTGTTGTTAGACCTTCTGCTACATTTATTTGCATATTTTCATTGTCGTATACACATGTATTTTAGGAGTATTCTATATATTTAATTAATCCTTCGAATACCTTATTGTAATCAACAAATGACAAATTAAGAAGTTCATTGTATTTGTTATACTTTTTTTAAGTGTCCTTATTGTCTGTCATTGCCGTATAAATTAGGTGTTTCATTGGGATATTACTACTATTTTTTTCGAAGGTCTATGTTTTAAGAAATCAACGATGACGCAGTGTGTAAGTTGGTCTACTCGGCTATATCGCGAAATAGATTCAATTTTATTATACAAAACATACATGTTTTTAATAATACCTAATTACAAAAAGGCGATAAATTTGCTAAAATGCGTCAGCTATTTGAAATACTCAATAAAAATTTTCAAAAGTTTTGTCCATTTGCAGAACATCAGTGTTGATGAAGCGATGGTCCCTTACTATAGACAGCATGGATTAAAACAGTTTATCCGAGGTAAATCCATTATATTGGGCTATAACCTATGGGTCGGAACCACAAATCAGTTATATGTCGAGTGGTGTGAACTTTATCAAGTTACCACCACTCCACTTTCTGATAGATACAAGAAGAAATTAGGATTAGGAGCCTGTGTCATATTGTCATTTGCCGATAGATTGCAGTCTGATAACCCAAGTACGCTGTTCCACTTATTCTGTAATATTTTTTTCACCTCCCTTCCATTACTAAATGAGCTAAGCGAATCGCGAAATCGCGAGTCGCGAAAAAATGAAAAAATAAACGTCGATTTTAGGGACTGAATAACCGCTTGCCAGGCTTTGAGCAGGTGTTTCTTGGTTCTTCAAAGGGTCAGAGTTCCTTCTTGAGACCAAGACGAAGCGATTGGTACCTGATATGTACGTGTGCTCCAAGTATAGAAGTCTCTTTCACTTGTTTTTCGAGGCAGATCGCTAGAAGAATGAAATAGCTTTAGCGAACAAATCAGTATTTTGTTGGAAAAAACTTAAATTTGCCTTTTTTTTGAGTCTCGCACCTGAAAACATGTTTTTTGGTATCAACCTACAGAAAAAAATGTTACTGCGGGATACGGGCAGCAAATTTCAATATCACCATATTTGGCTCCAGTTAAGGTGCGAATTTTTGTAGAATTCCTCATATAACTTGTATATAACTAAAGTTGAAAGCCATTCATAGCAGAATTTATTAAAAATTTAGAGGTAAAAAGTTTTAGAAGTATCTGTGTTAATAGAATAACTGAATAAATGATCTAGTTTTAGTTTTAGTTTTAGAATATCTCACTCTAAAGTACAATATTTACATATCTTGTAATCTTAATAAAATTACAGAACCCAATCCTTTTGGCGATTTTATAGATTTTAAAAGCTGTTAGCGTTTCATGTAATATTATAACAAAATGCACCCATTCATTATCTTTTTCCGTTTTGCATATAGCCTTGAAATATTAAGAATGTGAAGACATAGACGTCCCTTTAATTTATCCTTACAATAAAAACTACATTAGTAGTAGTAGTACTCGTTAAATTTGATTAAAAACAAAGATTGTAAACGCTTTAGAATGAATTTTAAGATTATTAAATTGGCCAATTATAAAATAAAATTATGGATATATCGTAAATTTGTCATTGAAATATCTCTACTTCTTCTTTTTATGTACATATGACTCTGTGTTTTTCACAGTGCCTCCAGTAAGTTGTCGTTCCATCGTTTTCGTGGTTTACCTACTGATCATCTTATTGGGGAACCGTCTCTTGCCATCTTTACTACTCTATTTGTAGTCATTCGGCTTATATGATCGCTTTCTACTCTTTTATTCCTTACCCAGTCCTTGATGTTCTCCACCATGCATCTACGTCGGGTATCTGTACTTCTAGCTCTGTCCCATAGTGTCGTACCATCAATCAACCATCACTGTGGACGCCCGTAGCTCAGCGGCAGATACTGTAAAGTAATACGCTTTATTGTCACTGAAAATTGTACAAATTTTATGGACAAAGCTTATAACAATAAGGCAAGGAAGAAGAAAAAAAATCAGAATAAGAATCGTTTGTACTTTTAAATAAAAAAAACAATAAAATTCTTCCAAACTTGAACATAAAAAAACTACCTAATTAAGAACCTACAAACTTCGTAAAATGTACCTAACAAACAATAAAAATTATGAAAGCAGATTAATGAATGAAGGGCTTAAATATTCCACCTCCTTGTGCTAAACAGTAACCAAAATCTGTCATACAGACTTCTCCTCATATTTTGGAGTAGGGCTGGTGTAATACTTGGAGAGAAATGAAGTATTTTTGCCCTTAATTTGACTAGGTTGTTGGCCCTTTCAAACTGATGCCTATAAATGTTTTCTTTGAGAAAACCCCAAAAAAAGAAACCGTTAGAGACCAAGTCACAGGATCTAGCGGGCCATTTAATTGTAACACGTGTACTTATCAGTCGATCAGAAAACGTTTGATTGAGGAAGTCAATAGTTGCTCTAGAGTTGTGAGCCGAACACCCATCCTGTTGGAAATAAACCTCCTGAAAATTAACGGAAAGGCGTCGAACTGCCGGAATGATCTCATTCTGTAAAAGTTTTAAATATTTGAGCCCGTTTAGGTTTCCATCGATAAAAGATGGACCGACAATATGGTCGCCTAACATCCCAGTCCAAACATTTAACTTTTTCGAAGCTGCGTTCCTGCAACACTGAGGTGCTTATTTTTCCGAGAATAATAAATAATACTTTGCAAAGGATGGATTGTGTTTTTTTATGTAACGAAAATGAAGATTCGTTAGCAAATAACATATTTTTAAAAAGTGTACATTTTCATTCTGTTTATCTTACATAAATTCACAAAACTCAATCCCCCTAAAGTTATCTTCCGGAAACAGTTCTTGTGTTGGTTGTATCTTAAAACAGTGATACCCATCCCCTTTGAGAACTCGCTGGACAGTTCGAGCATTCACGTTAACTTCCCTAGCAATTTGTACACTATTGCAGGCTTCACTAGCTTCCACCAAAGCATAAATATCAATATCCCTGTTTTGACGCTCCTCATTGACAGGTCTAACACGTGGTTCATTATCTTCATGACACTTTTTACAACTGTTTACATATTTCGAAGTTTGAAAATGTTTAATGGTATTTTTAACTGTTGTAATACTTGGTGAGAGTCTATTTTCGAAGGCAATAATAAATAAATCAATTACTTACATCGTATCGAATGACCCTGAAAGTACCATGTTACAAGTTGCACTTTTTCGGGGACGGTATACAACGTAATAGGCATTTTATTAATTATTTGTTTATTGTTTCAGAACTTCGTTTGAAATTTTTAATGTCAATGTGATAATTACGACAATTCGTACCTACTGTGAAATGAATATAGAGGTGGAAACGTAACATGTCACAGCAATTGCCATTGTGTTGTATGATCAATAACACAATGTCGTGATCTTTATTTTTTATTATCTATAATTAGAGTTCTGATTTCTTTCCGATAATTTTGCATTCTATCCTAATAGGGATGATTGTAGTATTGTTTCATGCTGCTTGCTGAATCTATTTGGTAAACAATAGTTGAATTGCAGAAGTTCTGCATCTAACTGATTTTTAGATTTTAAAGAAACCGAAAAATCAACTGAGTCTTCTATTCCATTTCTGAAGTTCTGTCAATCTGTCCTTGTATTAATAGTCTAGGCGGGATCTGTTTTGGATTGGACATTTTCCATAGGAAGCTATTTTTTTGCTGGAATCCATTCAGGATGTGCCCAATATCGATAATCACGATGTGCGCCAGTCGCAAACCCTGTGCTAAATTTTTTATTTAACAAAATCTGAAAACAATAATTGAAAATTTCTCATTTTTTTGCTCCTATTTTCATTCATAATTCGGAAAATATTGATCCCAGAGAAAAAATTATAAGAAGTTAAAAGTTTCGTTATTCAATTTTACACAATATTTCGTTAGCTAGAAAGTGAAAATTTAATGTTTATTGTTAAAAAATAGCAATAATTGGAAAAAAAGTACAAAAAAATGAAGTTAATCCTTTAAATGTTTTCGACTTTCTAAACTTGACCTACAAGCTCCATATTCCGCCTAGAAAAACCTTTTAATATGTTTAAAACGTGTGCTAAATTTTGTTAAGATCGGTCGGATAGGTTTTGCATAATAATTTTGCAACCCAGCCTACTGAAAAAAAATCGCTAATTTTTAAATTTATAGTAGGCCCTAAATAAGGCCCACAGATAGTTGCAAATTTTTTTACACATAAAAGAAGGCTCAGAATTTCAAACGCTTTTTGTAAAACTCAAATCGGTTCACTAGTAGAGCCTAGAAAAATTTTTAAAGTTTTAAACTTTTATTAGGCTTATAAACAAATTGAATAACTTAACGAGCTTTAAACATATCAATTTTAAAATTTTTACATTTAAAGAACATTAAAAGACGCTTCTTTAAAAAAAAGATACATTCGGCTTATTGGTTGCCGAGATATTGAAGGTCAAAGTTGGCATACATTTGCCGTGTAACCATAAGTGATAGAGGTCTCGTTTTTAAACAAATACCCTCGTCTTGTCAAGTACTTTTTATATGAAAAGTTTTACGTAATGCGCTTTATGGCAACGTCCATAAAAAAGACAAATAAAAAACCGTTTTCGCGTAAAATGTCGCTCGGAATGCATGAGAGGTGGTGGTGGGGGACATTCACTCGAAATGTGAATTGGCGAGTTTAAAATCATAGCGCGCGCTAAAAATTGCATTATCTCGGCTTCTTGTTAACCAATTTTGCTCTTTTTTTTTAATCGATGTTGAAAGGATTTCAAATATCATATTTTCAAATACCATTTTTAATTGCAAAATTGGGAAATTTGCAATAAACAATTGTATGTTAAACAAGTAATACATTGAAGAAAATTGTTAGTTTTAGTAAACAAATATGTATTTATAAATTGTTAATAAATAATTTAAATTGTTAAAACAAGGTGAACGAAAAAAAATTTTTTTTTCATAAATAAACTTTATTTTGACTCAATCCTCAATAATTTTTTTTAAAGTCTTTTTCTTTTTTTGGAAGGACAAGAATCTTCAGGTCTGACCTTGACCTTCAATATCTCCGCAACCAGTACGCCGAATGTATCGTTTTTTTTTAAAGAAGCGTCTTTTAATGTTCTTTAAGGGTATAAATCTTGAAATTGATATTTTTAAAGCTCGTAAAGTTATTCAATTTGTTTATAAGCCTAAAAAATGTTTAAAACTTTTAAAAATTTTCTAGGCTCTCCTAGTGAACCGATTTGAATTTTACAAAAAGTGTTTAAAAGTTTGAGTCTTCCTTTATATGTAAAAATATTTTCAACTATCTGAGAGCCTTATTTAGGGCCTACTATAAATTTGAAAACTTGCGATTTTTTTCCAGTAGGCTGGATTGCAAAATTATTATGCAAAACCTATCCGACCGATCTTAACAAAATTTAGCACACGTTTTAAACATATTAAAAAGTTTTTCTAGGCGGAATATGGAGCTTGTAAGTCAAGTTTAGAAAGTCGAAAACATTTAAAGGATCAACTTCATTTTTTTGTACTTTTTTTTCAATTATTGCTATTTTTTCAACAAAAAACATTAAATTTTCAATTTCTAGCTAACGAAATATTGTGTAAAATTGAATAACGAAACTTTTAACTTCTTATAATTTTTTCTCTAGGATCAATATTTTCCGGATTATAAACTAAAATAGGACCAAAAAAATGACAAATTTTCAATTGTTTTCAGATTTTGTTAAATAAAAAATTTAGCACAGGGTTTGCGACTGGCG
Source organism: Diabrotica undecimpunctata (assembly GCF_040954645.1). Lineage (NCBI taxonomy): Eukaryota > Metazoa > Arthropoda > Insecta > Coleoptera > Chrysomelidae > Diabrotica > Diabrotica undecimpunctata. The sequence goes on from NC_092811.1 coordinate 99,248,381, forward strand.
CATATCGTGATTACCGATATTGGGCACATCCTGAAGGGAGTCCAGCAAAAACATAGCTTCCTATGGAAAATGTCCATTATGGTCTGAATTTCTACAGATCCCGCCTAGTCTATAACCAGTCTGGGGAGGTCTCTTTCCATATTATTCGTTACTAAGTGTGAGGAGAATGGGTGAATGATCCGAATTTATATCCTATTCTTCCTTAACGCTCATGAAATTAGATGCAATATTCCTAAAATGATGAAAAAGTCTATCAGGTCAGTGATTTTATTCTGATCCGTTGGCCAACAGGTTTTCATTCCTGTTAACACTACTTCACAGTTCAATTGTTTGCAGGATTTTGCGAGCTCTCTTCCTTTAGTGGTGGGTTAATCTTGATTCCCATTTAGTATGCTTAGCATTTTAATCACCTCCGATGATGAATTTACTTCCTTGAGAGTTCATACAAGCTGACTGTATTTTATATTTTGGCGGACAGTTTATAGCTTATACTACTAGGATATAGGTCTTAGTTTTGATTTTCACAGCCGTGGCTTGTATTTCTTCTGTTTTCCATCCCATTTTCTTTCAGTCAGTGAAAGGATATGCAAGTTAAAAATTTTCACCCACTTCTTTAACCTAACAATGATAAACATTCACTGCCCAACAGAAGAACAAGAACAACATACAAAGGAAAACTTCTACCAACAGCTGGAGATAGTATATTACAATGCGCCCAAAAATGACATTTTGATTATAATGGGTGATATAAATGCTAAAATAGGCAAGGAGCCGCAGTTCTATAGCATAACAGGAAAACACCCACTGCACAATAAAACAAGCGAGAATGGGGAGTTTTTGATAAATTTTGCCACCAGTAAAAACATGGTTATAAGTTCCACATGATTTCTACATAAGGACATACACAAAATGACATGGATGTCACCAGATGGAACCACAACTAATCAAATCGACCATGTGCTGATAGACAAAAGAGCAGCGAGTAGTATCTTAGATGTGAGAACACGACGAGGAGCATGATGTAGATCAGATCTTTTACTCCAAACCAAATTTAGATGCAGAGTTAACAAAGAAAGAAACGAAAGACAACAAACTGAACCTGGAAAAACTGAAGATTCACGAATGTAAAGAAAAGTTCAAAGAAGAAGTCGCAAATGAGTTAAGGACGCTAGAACTGCACTCCATAGAGGGCAAATGAAATAATATGAAAACAGCAGTACTGACAGCGGCAACTTCCACCCTTGAAACAAGAAAAAGGCGAAAAGAAGAGCATCGTTCGATGTCGAGTGCACACAAGCAATAGAGGAAAGAAATGAAGCACATAAAATGTATATAACAAGAAGAACACGGGAAAGATGAACATCATTTTAATTCGCAAGACGGAAAGCAGACAAGACATGTAGAAATACAAAAGAGCCTATAAAAATGAACAAATAGAAAAAATGGAAGACAATTTCAAAAACAACGAAATAAGAGGGGCTTACGAATACCTAAAAAAGATAAAAAGTAAGTATAAACCTCAAACAAGTCTATGTAAAGATGAAAGTGGACAAATAATCAGTGACCAACAGAAAGTCACAGAAACCTGGAAGCATTATTTTCAGACCCTACTTGGTACACAAGTAGATATGGAAAATGAAATGGGTACGAACTACGTAAAAGATAATGAAGTAGAGAACGGAGTAGAAGCTCCAACCATAGAGGAAGTTCTTGAAGCTATTAAGGCCCAGAAAAACAATAAATCTCCGGGAGTTGACGAAATTCTATTAGAATTGTATAAAGTGGGTGGCGACCACGTAGCAAGTCACATCTGCGCGCTCATCAAAGACATATGGTAAGAAGAGAAAATACCCAACGACTGAAAGAAAAGTATAGTATGCCCGATCTATAAAAAAGGAGACAAACTCCAATGCAAAAACTACCGTGGAATTTCTCTACTACGTGGAGAAATACGAAAGATAATAACGCAGGCAAACAGAGCCTATTTTGCCCTATCCCATATACAAGTTGGTCCAGAATTATGTACATTAATTTCTAGAACTCATAGTACGTCCAAAAATAAGGGTACTTCTTTATGTACACTTTTTTATAAAACTGAATAATAAGGGAGATACATCCCTTTAAAGGGGTGAATTGAAATTCTTATTTTTTCAAATATCTTCCAAACGGTTTTGAATACGTAGTTCATATTTTGGGAGTGATTATAAGACATTAGGATAATTAATCTCATGTCACCACCTACCACATCCTATATTAATACAGGGTAGTTTTGGAGGGTAAGTGGGGGTTATTGCGTCACATGTTTATTAATTTTTACATATTTTAAAAATATTTTAAAAATTGTTTCCTCAGACTTTTCTACGCAAAAAAGGTGCTCTTGTAATATTTCGATAGATATCACCGTTTTCGATTTATTTAAACTCGAAGCTATACATGTATTTTATTGTAATCGTTACATTTCTTAATATTCATCAAGTATGCTTTGGAATTGATACTTGTGTTAGCAACAACACTTTAATCTCAAGTAGTCTATGAATTGTCAGTGACGTTTAATAACAATTAAATTATTTTATCTACACTTTTATTGTACTCGACAGTGAAATTTGTTTAACACGTCTCTTTTGCTATATTTTTAAATTTGTTTGCCCGCAATATGGCACACTATTCAAATTCTGAGATGACAGACATACTTTTAGTATTAGGGGAATGTTCGGGAAATGCTGCTGCCGCTGTAAGACGCTACAGAGAAAAGTATCCGAACAGAAATATTCCCAATGCCAGGACTTTTGTAAGTACTGAACGACGACTGAGAGAAACCGGATGTCTTCAAAGAAGGAATACAGATGCTGGTCGTCGTAGAGAAGCAAGAAATGTTCGCGTTGAACAGCAAATATTGGATGCTGTAATAAGTGACCCCACAATAAGTACACGCAGGTTAGGATTAAGAACGAATATTTCCCATCAAAGTGTTTTCAGAGTTCTGCATAAAGAGCAATTACATCCTTACCACTATCGACAAGTGCAGGAATTGTTACCTGACGATATGCCACTTAGAGTTGATTTTTGTTAAGTATTGCAAAATAAAGTTCAAACTGCACCAAATTTTTTAAGCAACATTCTGTTTACAGACGAGGCCACATTTACAAGACAAGGTATGTTCAATTCTAGAAATATGCACTTCTGGGCTGAAGAAAATCCAAGGGCTATAATGGAAACTCACTTCCAACACACGTTCAAGATAAACGTTTGGGCAGCTACTTTAGGAAATAGTTTCATAGGATACCACATCTTTCCCGGAAATTTAAATGGTAACATGTATTACAATTTTCTAGACAATATTTTACATGATATTTTGGAAGATATTCCATTACAAATACGAAGAAACATGTTTTTCATGCATGATAGTGCTACACCACATTACACAAGAATTTGTAGAAGGCGGTTACATGAACATTTCCCTGATAGGTGGATAGGCCGGGGTGCGGATGCACTGATTCATTGGCCTGCTCGTAGTTGTGATCTTAATCCAATGGACTTTACAGTTTGGAGTTATTTGAAATCAAAAGTGTATAACACTCCAATTAATAAAGTAAATGAGCTAAGAGACAAAATTGAACAAGTATTTACCGATTTACAAAACGATCCAGTAACATTAAATGGATTAATGCGTTCGCTAAATAAAAGAATTAGATTATGTATTCAACAAAATGGAGGACATTTTGAACAGTTGTTGTGAAATATTATTTTCGCCATTAATTAAATGTTAAGTATTAATTAAGTTTTCCATTAATTTGTAATATTATTGCTAACACAAGTGTCAATTCCAAAGCATACTTGATGAATATTAAGAAATGTAACGATTACAATAAAATACATGTATACATTCGAGTTTAAATAAATCGAAAACGGTGATTCTATCAAAATATTACAAGAGCACCTTTTTTGCGTAGAAAAGTCTAAGGAAACAATTTTTAAAATATTTTTTTAAAATATGTAAAAATTAAAAAACATGTGACGCAATAACCCCCACTTACCCTCCAAAACTACCCTGTATTAATATAGGATGTGGTAGGTGGTGATATGAAATTAATTATCCTAATGTCTTATAATCACTCCTAAAATATGAACTCTGTATTCAAAACCGTTTGGAAGATATTTGAAAAAATAAGAATTTCAATTCACACCTTCAAAGGGTTGTATCTCCCTTATTATTCAGTTTTATAAAAAAGTGTACATAAAGAAGTACCCTTATTTTTGGACGTACTATGAGCTCTAGAAATTAATGTACACAATTCTGGACCACCTTGTATTTCGGTCTAAAAAGGTCCACCGAAATACAAAGATAAGAAACTATTAAACCTTAATTCGACGAATAGCACGCTATGGCAGTGAAGGATGAGTCCTGAAAGAAACATCCAAAAGCAAACTCGATACATTCGAAAGGAAAGTACTGAGGAGAATACTAGGACCTGTGAGGGAAAACGGAATCTTCAGAAGTCGATACAACAATGAACTTTATCAACTTTATAAGGAAGCACCACTGTCAGACTTCATTAGAATACAAAGATTGCAATGGGCCGGACATGTGATAAGAATGGGAGAGGATAGGCTACCAAAAAGGGCATTAAATGCTAGAATGTAGGGAAAGAGATCGGTTGGAAAGTCAAGAATGCGCTGGGAAGACACAGTAAACAGCCACGCACAAGCCCTTTTAGGAGTACGTGTATGGAGAAGATCAGCCACAGACAAGCAAGGGTGGAGGCAAAAATTAAAGGAGACGAAGGCTCAATTTTGGCTGTAGTGCCGTAGAAGAAGAAGAAGAAAGTCGGGAGAAACGGCAGAGCAACTAAAACAGACATCAATGACACTCTAGAAATTTATTACTACTAATTTATTAGGGGTAATTTGTAATTCATATTTTTTTTTTCATACTGTATATTATTGAAATTATTTTAAAATATTTACTTATGTCTTTTATGAGTTAATCTTTTTGTGTTGTTTATGAATACATTTTAACAACTTAGTACATAAAACTAAAATTCCAAGTTTAAATAATTCGACCAGCCATTATTAAGAAGTACTATTATACTATGCAAGTTTATGTGTATACCCTATATTTCGTCGTCTGTAATTACGCCACTGACCATGTACTGGCAATGATCTCTTCTTCTCTAAAGAAACCGCAGACGTATTCATTTTTTTCTTCCTTTTGCTAGAGCGCAGTGTGTCGGCCCTGAGACCTGATGAACGGACCTATTTGTAGTCTATGTTGTCGGTAAAGTCGGTTCACCTCTAATTTAGCTTAATCTCGATGTAACCACCCGCGCTCCGTTTTCTAATTAAATATTTTTTTATAGCTCTTTCTACTAATTACTTTAACTATTAAAGGAACCGCATTATTTTTCTGTAATAAAAGAATAAAATATTATCAACATACAAAAGCAAAATATGTAGTGGGTTTTTGTAATGAATATAGAGCTATATATTTTTGGTTACAGGTAAATATTTCAGGTAGATTTATAGCCGTAGGGCTTCATCACGAGAATATGTGACATTTTTAAAAAGTTTTCTCGGTTTATTGCTTATATTTTGCAATTATTTATACAGTGTGTAAAAGCCAAATGGAATGTATTCATTATTTAGCTTACTGTACATATTTATAAAAAATCCCGAAACACGTCAAATTTAAATTATAACTTGACATTCTTTAACGTGAAAATGTAACCCCTACCTTCAACCCCCTTAGAATGATAGGTACAACCCCCAATTTTCAAAATAGGAAGTATAGGCTTGTCATATATCGTTTGAAAGGTCTTTTCATTCTCCATTCAAAAATGTTGTCGCTTTCAAGTTTATTAAGATTAATTAAGATAAAATAAATTAAAATCACGTGGTTACCGAAATTCGCTACAATACAATCAAAAACTAAAATGTAATGCAAAACGTAATAAAATGTAGAACACGAAAAAGAACTATGAATGTTAATGAAGTAGATGTTCAAAATGTTCACCGCGAACGTCTTGGCAACATCCTAATCTCAAATAAAACTGTCTTCTAACATTATTTAACATAACAGGCGTGATTGACCTAATCGCAAGCGTTATTCGTTCTTTTAAGTCATTTAAATAAGAAGGTTTAGTTTTGTACACATGGCTCTTCACATATCCCCATAAAAAGAAATCTAATAATGTAAGATCGGGTGATCGCGCTGGATATTCAATCGATCCTCGCCTCCCTGTCCACCGATTAGGAAATATTGTATCGAGGTACTGCCGGACATTAAGTTGGTAATGTGGTGGTGCTCCATCCTGCTGAAACCATATCGTATTCGCTAGAACTTGAGGGTTTCCTAAATCAGGATATAAATTTGCCAACGTTGGAATAACATCATTTTGAAGTAGTGCCAAATAATTGTTGCCATTCAAGTTGCCCTCAATGAAACACGGACCAATGATATTGTTTCCTACAATCACTGCCCAAACATTAACCTTTTGAGGGTATTGAGTGTGAAAACTCATCGGAAAACATAACGTCTTCTAATTGGATAATATTGTTATCCAACATTTCCATGATTTGCTCACAAAAAAAGTTCTCCTATCAGAATCGTCTTCCATGAGCTCCTGAGTAGGTATCATCTTATAGGGATGCAATTTATTTTCTTTTAATATGTTTACTATCGATGTATGGCTAGCATTGAATGTTGTGGATGCCTGTCTACTCGATGTATGTGGATTTTCCTGAAACTCAAGCAACCCATCTAATTTGAGTTCATCACTCAGTGCATTGGCAGCTGCTTTTTTTATCTGCCTTACATGACCAAACTCGCGAAACTGCTTCTCTATTTTACTTATTGTTCCTTGGGATATAGGCGGTAAATTAGGAAATTTCTCATGAAATAGGCGAGTTACTTATTCTTTAAATTCTTTAAAGTTTTTTAATGGTTACCATCTAAAAACTACATTGCTATGGTTTTTGTTCACTTTCTCATTATCAAGACCTAAACGGAAAATAAGTTTTGAGTATATTTTAGCGAATTTCGGTAACCACATGATTTTAATTTATTTTATCTTAATTAATCTTGATAAACTTGAAAGCGACAACATTTTTGAATGGAGAATGAAAAGACCTTTCAAACGATATGTCACAAGCCTATACTTCCTATTTTAAAAATTGGGGGTTGTACCTGTCATTCTAAGGGAGTTGAAGGTAGGGGTTGCATTTTCACGTTAAATAATGTCAAGTTATAATTTAAATTTTACGTGTTTCGGGATTTTTTATAAATATGTACAGTAATCTAAATAATGAATTTATTCCATTTTGCTTTTACACACTGTATGTCTATCTATAATAGTTTGCATAAACACCTTTTATTTCTCATCTAATGTCTTTAATCTTATAAGTTTAATTAATCTTAACTCTTCCACTACTTCTAAGTAGTCCACTCTTCTAAGTAGTTCTAAGTAGACACTGAAGTTATATATTATATAAATACATATTCTTGGTTCTTTGTATCTATTTTACCTACATTCTTTTTTGCGTCTCTTTCGTTCCGTATTCTGTTTTTATTCCAAACGCTTTTACATCCGAACAACAGCATTGGTTTTGGTCCGGATCTGTTTTGTCAAAATATTTGCCAAATTCATATATATTCCTGTCATTAAAATTTCTAATTACGCGGTTATTACAGATTATACTGAATAATTTTTAGATCTTTGGAGTCCAAACATTTTCTTTTCAAAACATTCAACATGTTACTATGTTTAAAAGAGTCACATGCTTTAGTATATTCTATGAGACATATTTAGTAGTACAATCTGAATCAGTTGGTCTCTTCCCTGCTTTACTCAATCCTTCTCGAAAACCCATGTCTAGTTCATTGAGATCTTGTTGTACTTTTTACTAAATCCATAATTTAGAATCTTTACAACAAATTTTACTGCCTGACATCACATCTTTTATCGCTTGATTTCTTAAGAATAGGTATAAGTGTGAATTTTAGCCAATCTTGAGAAATATATCGACTATTAGAGATGATAGTAAATAGTTTGGCTAAGATTTTAAAGTTTTTTCGTTTATAATTCAATATGATGAAGCTTTTCCAATGTTAAAGCTTGCGTTTAAAGTAAGGTAGTTAAGTTAAAATTAGATATAACCCATTTAGACGTCATAACTGCTTTTATAAATCATCATTATCATTCTGGCTTTACAGCCCTGCGTGGGTCCTACACTCCGCAAGAATTTCTCTCCAGTCGTCCCTATCCATCGCCTCCCTCCGCCAAGCACGTTTTCCCATATTGTTCAGAACCTTGTTCTGGGTCTTTCTCTCCTTCTTTGACCAATAGGTCTACCAAGGAACGTTTTTCTAGCTGGGTCATTTTGTTCCATCTCCATTCCTATCTACCTCAGACGTCCTATCTTAATATGTTTTACGATATCAGGTTCCTGGTAGATTCTATAAAGTTCGTTGTATCGTCTTCTCCACACTCCATTGTCATTTACTGCTCCATAGATTCACCTTAATACTGCTACTACTGCTGCTACTTTTTGCAGAGCCAGATTGAACAGTATACAGGAGAGAGGGTCTCCCTGGCGCAGCCCATTATTTGTTTTGAAAGGTTCAGACAGTTCCCCCTGAATTCGTACTAATTAAAACTTAAAATTATATGTCACAGTGGCGCTGTAACGTCATCTGTCACTAGTTATGGCCAGTTAAGAAGCCCACGTCTGTTTATTACCTCCCTTCAAATTTCACTATTATAAGTATAACCGTTCAAAAGATACGAGAGGGAGAACTGACTTTTGACTAGCACTGTATAGAACTGAATGTTTGAAGGCTCTTACTGTATTTTTATATATCTTAAAATTTTCATTAAAAATGTTAGGAAATATTAAACGAAAATAATTATTTAATTCTTTTAATATCAAAATCATATTTCAAGTTTACAAAGGACTACAAAAACATTTTTTCAGTCTACAGCAAATTTGAATTCATATATTTAGTTCCTAAGTTTAGTTGATCTATTTAGAAGCAATTAGAAAGTGATTTTACGCAGTTTTTAATGTAAACATTTCGAGATATAACTATAGAAAAATAATATGTTTTCAGTTCCTAAAAAATAGTTAGAGTTTGACCATCAAGTGCATTCTAAGGGTCGAATAAATAGATAATTAAGTAAAAAATTCTGTTGTTAAATTAAAGTTAAAAATAAGTAAAGAAGTGTTGTTATTTTATTATCCTTAAAAGCTGTTCTACGCTATTTAAATATTAATTACATAGTTTACTCTAATTATCTTTTTCGACGATTAGATATCCACTGCTCCAAAATTATTGTTATCATAGTAGGCTTTGAACGACAGAGATAAAGCTATACCTATCACATTCAAATGTAGTTTTTTCACATATCATCCCTGGTATAATACACCTTATGTTATTTCTATCGTACTATAAACATTTACAACAAGAAATATTAAAATATCACAAAAAATTTAAATACGTTTCAAATAGTTTTATTTATATTAAAAATGCATATGCAAATTTATACAGTATGCATAAAGCAACAGTACTTATCACAGTCAGCTTTTCTGGTACTTTATTACAACTCGAGCTGACGGTTCTCCAAACATTTTTCACTTCACTGTGACCATCCTTACTTAAGCTCACAATAACACTAACGTTTTTACTAACCTTGGGCCATGTACATCCACAAGTATAGTTAACATTTTCTTTGACCGTAACTTTATAAATCATGGACTCGTATAAGTTGAATGCACGACCGTCACTATTAGATGTCACAAAACTTCTTTCACACTCACCGAAATCCTTTGGTGTGCATCTCAGATTGATAGAGTCTCCTAGTTTTGCTGTGATAAGTATTTGGTCAGGAATTCTAGAGACTGTAGAGCCTTCATTGGCATAATCAGCATCGTACGAAGGTAGTTCAACATCGTTATCATCTTCGTAGTTTCCGTAATACGAATAATCACCATCAGAATTTGTTATAAAAATTGATATCAATAAACAGAACACTGTGAGATACACCATAATTTTATTCGTACATCGGCAGTATATAAACTAGACACATTAAAATTTTAGTTACTAAAATTATCTTTATATCACGGAGATAAGGCGTTTCATCGATATTGTATTAGGTAGGTGTTCTCTGATTATCTTTACGATACACAAGATTTAACTATAGAGTGTGATGTCATTCTACCTAGATTGTTTACAAATACTATTTATAATTTTATAGCTAAGCATGGTAATTAAAAAGTTAAATAACACACTTGTATAAAAAACATCATAATGATCTCGTCCTTTAAATATAAAAGATATGAAACCATAGACGTATAAATAAAGATTTATTTATACGACCATGAATAAAACATGTAAAGGATCAGAATAAGGACAAGTCGTTTCATCGTTTTTGTCGTCTTTCCAGTTATCGTCTTTTGATTCGGAAACTGTACATCGTGTCTTTACTGCTCTATTTTTTGTCATTCTGCTTATAAGATCCTTCCATTCTACTCTTCTCTTTCTGACCCAGTCCTTAATATTCTTCACTTTGCATCCCAGTCATATATCTGTACTTCTAGCTCTATCCCATAGTGTCTTACTTTATCCCAGGGATTTTCATCCCTGCTGTTTCTAGCATTCTTTTTGTTCCATCTGTATCGGGTCGTGTTTCTGCCGGGAACATCATTGTTAGTCTGATGGCTGTTTTGTAAATTCTGTCTTTCGTTTATTCTATTCGTTTATTTCGATGTTTCATGAAACAACAGTGCCTGAAGTAATTGTGGGGTGACTCGAGCTGCGATTAGAGCAGCAGGTCCCAATCCCGGATAAAATGTGGAGTGGGAAGGCAATCGCATATTTTTTTAAATTGAAAGTTAAAGCTAAATTTTATGTTACCAAAACATTCCTAATATATATTCATATTCACTGGATGTTGCACTTTAAATATTGGTATTCTATAAATCTATGATTACTGTTTTAAAATCGACCTATCCTATCCATATGCTTGTGTTCTAAAAACAGATAGTAGAAATAAAGATAATAGGATATAACTTTTACCACTTACATCAACGCATCGTCATCTTATAAATTCATGCATATAAAGCATCCAATTTATTATCCGTAGGAACATAGATACTTTTAAAAGTAGCCGGTGGGGACAGCGAAATTCATAATAGGAACATCTAATTATGAAATAAAGATTTTTCGGTTCCTCTTCTATACATACCTACTTAGCTATATTTCATCTTTTCTACTTGCAGTAAATCCAAAAAAAACCAAATTTATTACCACCGATGAAAGGGCGATTTTGTGTGATATATAATAATGACTTATAAGTGGGTTTCCACGGGCTTGTATTATTTCTTGATTTCTGCGGCAGCCCTAAACATCAATCAAATTACTATATTAACCTAACTATTTTAAGACCGAAATAGGTAAGTGTGAAAAACACAAACAAAAGATGTAAACAGAGTAGAAACAAACATTAAAGATGACATCATAAATATTATCCACCATTTCTACTCAGAATTATATAAAACAAAAAAGGAACCACCAGAAGCAATTAAAAACCAACTTAAGGCTAAAATAAAACATGTTAACTCAGAGCTACAGCCAGAAATAAGCAAATCAGAAATAAAGAAGGCATTGAAAGAAGTGAAAAACAACAATCGCCTGGAAAAGATGGAATAACTGCGGAGATGCTGAAATATGGTGGAAAAGTGGTAATTAATACTCTACACTCCCTTTTTAACAAGATATTAAAAGAAAAAAGAATCCCAAACAACTGGAAGGAATCTGTAACCATTATCCTACACAAGAAAGGGGATAAAGCAGATATAAAAAACTGCCATCCTATAACACTCCTCAATGTAATGTATAAACTCCTAACAAAAATGTTAACCAATAGATTGACGACAAAATTCGACGGATACCAGTCGAAAGAACAAGCTGGATTTAGAAAGGGATTCAGCACAAGTGACCATTTACTAAGTATGAAAATACTTATAGGACGAGCAAATGAATACCATATTCCTCTATATATAGCGTTCATAGATTTCGAAAAGGCTTTCGACAGTGTCGAACATTGGGCAGTGAAAAGTTCTTTGATTAACAGCAGAACTGACCACAGATATACGGAACTAATAGCCAATATATATAAGGAAGCCAAAACAACAATTAAAATATATGAAGGAACAAAATCACTACAAATAAGTAGAGGCGTGAGGCAGGGTGACACAATATCACCGAAATTTTTCAATCAGGCTCTGGAAGATATTTTTAAAAGATAAGCATGGGAAAAAAGGTATAAAAATTTGTGGACAACGCTTGAACCATCTAAGGTACGCTGATGACATCGCATTGATAACCGATAAAAAAGAAGAATTATTTGAAATGATGAAAGAACTGGACGTAGAAGCTGGAAAGATAGGCCTTAATATGAACAGCAAGACCAAAATCATAACAAATACAGATGAAGACATCACAATGAGGATCGGACAAGATGAAATAGATCAAGTTCAGGATTATATATATATATATATATATATATATATATATATATATATATATATATATATATATATATATATATATATCTGGGTCAAACTATAGAACTTAACAAAGAAAACCAAACAGCAGAGATAAAAAGACGAGTTAGAGTGGCATGGGCGGCATTTGGCAAACTAAGCTATATTCTTAAAAACAAAAGATATCCACAGTATCTTAAGACCAAAGTATACAATCAATGCGTACTCCCTGCTCTCACTTATGGTTCCCAAACGTGGACATTTACAAAAGCAAACATGGACAAAATCATAAAAACCCAAAGAGCAATGGAAAGACAAATGTTGCACATAAGATTAATGGATAAAAAGAGAAACGAGTGGATAAGAGAGAAAACAAAAGTGAGGGATGTTAGACAAGAAGTTGCAAAATTGAAATGGAGATTTGAAGGACACAATATAAGACAAAAAGAAGACCGATGGAACAAAATTCTTATAAGTTAGAGACCGTGGGAATATAAACGAAGCAGAGGAAGGCCCCAAATGAGATGGGCATATGATATCAAGAAGCACGTGGGCTCTAGGTGGATGACTATAGCGACAGAGAAGAATGGAAAAGGATTGGGGAGGCCTATGTCCAAAGATGGACCGAAGAAGGCTAATTAGATAGATAGACTATATTAACAAAATTTGCGAACATCTTTCTCGCTCTTCCTCTCACTTTCTGTATCTACACAACTCCTCATGGGTCTTTGCTGTCTGTAAGATTTACCTCCATCTACTTTGTATCTATTTGGCATTTAAATATTTTAAGATTTAGTCCCTTTTTCTGCATGTTCGCCTGTCTAAGGATCTCTTGCAGGCTGGATTCTCCTCCTATATTCGTTTGATGAGCCGTTCGTCATGTTCTTTTTGCATTATGTCCGGTCTACCTAAGTCTCTGGGATTTTATCTCGTTATATATGATTGGTTGGTTATACATGTTTTCTAATTCTACATCATCATATAACGGGGGTCCTACGGCGATTGCCGCTTCCCGCATTTCAGCCTCCATCTTTTCCTATCTCTCCAATCTCCCTCTTCTAAGCCTCTAGATTGCATTGTTTTTGTAATTTATCTTCTTCAGGAATTTGGTGGTCTTCCCCTTTTCCTTCTTTCTGGCGGAACATACATTAAGGCTTTCTTTGGCCACCGCTCCTCCTCCATTCTCATCACGTGACCATACCATTGTAATTGCCTTCCTTTCTAATTCTACGTTTGTTCTAATTTGTTATTGTCAAATTATTGGTTTATTTTACATGTTTTCTAATTCTACATTTGTTCTAATTTGATATTGTCCAATTATCGTATATAGTTGCATTTATATTTTAATATTTCTCAGTATATTGCCTCCAAAACTTCTTAATAATAGTTTGATATGCTTCGTATTGGTCCAGTTTCCAGAACCGTATGATTATGACCTGCTTAATAAGTATTCTCGTAATCGTATCTATAGAAAGTGCGAAACAATCATCGGAGACGATCAGTTTGGATTCAGAGCCGGCATGGGAACGAGAGAAGCCCTGTTCAGTTTACTAGTTCTCGCCCAAAAATGCTACGACCAACAGAAAGATATATTTATATGCTTTATAGACTTCGAAAAAGCATTTGATAGAGTAAGACACGACCTACTATTAGAACGTTTGCAAGAAGTCGGTTTAGATGGAAAAGACATCAAATTCTTAAAAAACTTGTACTGGAACCAAAACGCCAGAGTTAGGATCGAAGGTTCCACATCCGCAGAAGTAGAAATTAGGAGGGGAGTTAGACAAGAATGTGTTCTGTCGCCTCTGCTGTTTAATCTTTACTCCGAGTTTCTATTTAAAGCAGCCTTGGAGGATTCCAAGGATGGAGTCAAGGTGAATGGCGTAAATATCAACAGTATCAGATACGCCGATGATACAGTGTTAATTGCGGATTCCGACGTAGGTCTACAACGACTCATCGACAAGACCAACTCGACCTGTGAGCAATTTGGTATGAAAATAAACATTAAAAAAACCAAAGTGATGTCAATCCGAAAAAACCAAAACGTACCTCAACCTTGCACAATAAATGGGCACATTTTAGAACAGGTCAATAGATTTAAGTACCTGGGATGTTGGATCGATAGCAGCCTAAATCCTGATCTAGAAATAAGATCGAGAATAGAACAGGCCAGAAAATCTTTCGAAAAAATAAAAAAACTGCTTTGTGATTCTCGAATAAAACTCGAAATTCGACTACGTTTATCAAAATGCTACGTTTGGTCGACTCTTCTATATGCAGTTGAAACGTGGACCCTAAAAACATCAACCGTAAATAAATTGGAGGCCTTTGAAATGTGGACCTACCGGAGAATGCTCAAAATTTCATGGACATCGCATACCTCAAACGAAGAAGTGCTGCATAGAATAGGCAAGGAAAGAGAACTTTTTAACACAGTAAAAGTTAGAAAAACATCATACCTAGGCCACATACTGAGACATAATAAGTACCAATATGCCCAACTTATAGTGAAAGGAAAAATCGAGGGAAAGAGAGGCCTAGGAAGGAAAAGACTATCGTGGCTCAGAAACATCCGACAATGGACAGGGCTAAATTTTGAACAGCTAATAAGAACAGCTGAAGATAGAGAAGATTTTAAAATTGTAGTAGCCAACCTCCATTGAGGAGAGGGCACTTTAAGAAGAAGAATAAGTATTCTATATATTTGGATCTTTTATGATCTCGACAGCATCAATTTCAGTTCATCTTGTAATACATAGAAACCGTCGTTACCTTATTGTATTCGTATTTGTATTTCACTGCTCATACCGTTGTTCTAAGTGAAAGCAGCACCCACATACTGGAATGCTTTTACACATGTGTCCATAAGTATATTTTGCCCTATTCTATCTGTACCTGCGATACAGATAGTGTGCATTAGTTTAATTTTATCTTCATTGATTTTTAGTCCTTTGTTTTCGGTCTACTTTTCTGTTTTCACAAATATTTCCTTTGCTTTGTGGGTACTACTTCCTAAAGTGTCTATGTCATCTGTATACGCTAGAATCATTTGCAACTTATTCTGAGGACACTTCCAGCTTTATGTTAGCTCTTTTATTGCCGCTTTGGTCATACCTACAGGGCCAGTTCTAGAGTTTTGGGCGCCCCGGGGAAAACAAAATTTGACGCTCTTTCATAAAAGAACATATACATTTATTGCAAATTAAAAAATATAGTAAAATAAGGCAAAAAATAAAAATTACATAATAAAGAACTGTGTAAAAATTTATTTACTTAAAAAATAATACAATAGTTATTTAGAGCGTATTTTAATTGTAGTGGTGAACATTTTTCGGAACAGTAAAGTCTGAGGTAACAAAGCAGTGGCGTTCCAAAAAATACTTATGATTTAAATTAAATTATTAAAGATAGGTAAACACAATGTAGTAAACTATGTAGTCACATATCTGTATGTCTTTTCCGTTTTAATACTTACGGGTTAAAACCTTAGCACATCGGGCAGTTGCCTGGCTTGCCCGCTATTTATCCGGCTCTGTATATCTAACCCTATGTTGAAGAGTAAGTCTTGTTTTAAACCACTAGTAACAGATGACGTTTCCGCGGTATGTTTCCCTACTATGACTTAACCATTGAATTTTCGATACGTATTATAGTTAAATTAATAAAATTGCCTGTTACTTCTACAGTTTTCATGGCCACGCACGTACTATCCCGTACGATGGTATCATATGCTTGTTAGAAATCACCAACAGCTGGTGTACATCTTTATTCAATTCTCAACTCTTTTCCAGCAGAGGCATACTAAAAATCTGATCTAATGTTGATCTTCTAGGTCAAAAGCCGCACTGGTAGTCTCCGAGATAACCTTCTGTATATAACAAATATTTTACTTCTTTATATAATTGATAGCACCTTGTAGGTTACATTTAGCACCGTTATTCCTCTGTTCTTCTTGCATACTGATCGGTCACCTTTTTTATGAATGGGGATAATTATTTGTTTCTTTAGTCCTGACCCTTCGAACGTAGTGTAGTGGTTGTTGTGAGGTGGTGTATTGTCCTTCGCCAAAGATCTTTGTCTCTTGTCATTTCTTTTAACTCATACATAGGTCTTTTGCAGAGTTTTTCCATCTTGTTGGGGGAGATCTTCCTCGTGATCTTCGGCTTTCTATTTTACGTTGAATAATAAGGCTTTCCATGTTTTCTGTGTCCGATCTCATAACTATCCTTATTTTTTTCTGATATATTTGCTTTAGTTTTGCAGCAATTTTTTCTGGGGATTTTTATTAGTATTTTTATTTCTGCAATTCTTCCCTATCCAATATCTCTGTATACCATTTTTTTGTCCCGTTTATTGCCGCATTATGCAGTCTATATATCCTTGCACTTAATTTTCCTTTTATTAGGAAATTATCTGACTATATCTGCTCCCCTTTTGCTCTTTGTATCTAGTATATGTTTCCAGAATCTGACTAAAATCTAGGTGTGTAGGATAGCCACTCTGTATGTTTCTTCCGAAAGTTGATCCTTGTGCAGCACTTAGTCATGTAATGTGCAGGTCTTTATAAAATCTACGAAATCTGCAACTGATAACTAAATTATCAAAGGAAAAAATTTCTCTAAAAAAAATTGTTGGACTTTTGTACTAAATTGAAATTCCGACATAAACAAAGTTTACAGAAAATGTACAAAAGCTTTAATAACTCTGTTATATTATCTACAAAATGAAAAATATCGTTTTACTAGGAGAGTTCAATGGACATATCGGATCTAAATCAAAACATAATGGTACCCACAATTAATATACAAGAATTACATAAAATCGCTGTTAGTTAATATCTTTGTTATACTTGTTATACATTTTAATAAAATTGAAAAAGTTTACATTTTGTATAACGGATTCCCCTCGTTGTGTAAATGGACTCCTTCAACTGTTTACTGGTTGGAGGTTAATGATACGTGAAATGATTTAATTCCATTAGATTTGATGCATCATATGTTTAACCATCAATGAATTCTATTCTATTTAGGTTTGATTACAGGTTTCTTGAGACTGATGATAGATCTGTTTGGGATGCCAAAATAGCAGTAACGTCTACATACGTTGATATTGTAGTTGTTCTTATTGTTTAAATGTCTCCAGTATACAAGAGATATATTTCAATGTACTTGATTTCTTGGTTCACCAAGAAGTGTCTATGTTCCAGATATGATATGATCTGGAAATAAAGATATGGCAGGAGCTTCTTTAGTTCGATTTGCAGTCCTGTCTGCCAAACCTTATCGAATGCCGTAGATATATTAAGGAAAACAGCAAATCTTTTCACATTTAAGTCTATTTTTATTTGGCCAAATTTCTGTCACTTTCCAAGTGCAAGGAAAGTAGTTTAACTGTCGAATTGCACTGTCACTTTCCAAGTGCAAGGAAAGTAGTTTAACTGTCGAATTGCATTGGTTATAAAAGTTAGATTAGGTCAAAACCTGTTCTGGGACCATCAAAACTAAATAAGCTGCAGTACCTGGGATATGTTATTGACCTGGAACTCCAATTAACAATATAAGGTATGTGGATGATACTGTGTTTGACAGAAATTCTCGAAGATTTGCAGAGAGTGATACACAAGATAGTTGATCATGCAAAAGAATATGGCCTTTCAATAAATATCAAGAAACCAAAATTTATGAAGATTTCAACATCATTAGCAAATTATAAAGAAAGGTTAATACTTAACGGGAAAACTCTTGAACAAGTAGAGAATTATAACTATCTTGGCAATATAATCAATTACAGGAATGATTACCCCAAAGAAATTAGATGCTTTATATAGGGGATCTGAAGATAAATTTAAATAAGGTGTTAAATTTTCTCTACATTACTATGCACATCAAATTGTCACCTCGGGGGGAACAAATAAGGGTCTAACCACCTTCGGTCGGTGTCTCCGGGTGCTCTGTAGAGGGCTTCGAATACACTGTCGAGAGCTCCTCTACTTAAGTCCATTTTCGGGTTATGGACTTGGAAAATATTTATCTTCGGTGTCTTGCCTTGAAAATAGCAAGATATTGCTTACATGACAATTTCTTCGTCGAAATAAAAACACCAAGTTAAGTTGAAACAATTCTCAGCCACAGAGTATGGAAAATAAATGCAGGAAGCAGAGCCCCGAGAGCACTAAGCTCTCGGAGAGCCCGTGAGGGACTGACCTGGCTGACCTGAAAATCGCCAATA
This sequence comes from Diabrotica undecimpunctata, assembly GCF_040954645.1. Classification (NCBI taxonomy): domain Eukaryota; kingdom Metazoa; phylum Arthropoda; class Insecta; order Coleoptera; family Chrysomelidae; genus Diabrotica; species Diabrotica undecimpunctata. The sequence continues at coordinate 99,267,152 of NC_092811.1, forward strand.
TTTATATGCGCTGTTCGAGCGATAAATAGGGATTTCCAGGTCAAGAGCCAATGGGAAAATTCGAGGCGGGGCGATGCGCATCGAAATGCGTACTAGTCCACAGACTATGGCATTCGATGAAAAAATGAAGGTATAGGCCCTAACGGCAGCAGAAGTTAAGAAACCGGAGTCATTTGAATTGTAGGTATAATGAAGAATTGTAAAAATATCATGGATTTATAATGTAAGAATCAAGTCAAAAGAATGCATAAGAGTACGGAAAGATTACGTGCTTCAATTAGTTATACCAGAAAAATCCAGGGAAACAGAATAATAGAAAGGAGAAGAATCTCATGGCGGTTCAACTTGCGGGAATGGTATAGATGATCATCTATCGATTTTTTCAGGACACCCGTGTCTAAGATCAGAAAAGCCATGATGGTTGCCAACCTCCGCCGCTGAGAAGGCACGTAAATAAGAAGTATCTGCCATCTTCAATTTTCAAGCACACAATAGCTTTTTAAGATGATTCAGATCTTGTATTTGCTTTTACCACAACGTAAACCTATCATCACTTTTCCGCTTCCACCATCTAATATATGTATAAGCACCTTTTCACTTGTAATTAATTTTACTTTCTGATCTAGTCAGTTAGGTGGGTTTAATCATTGGATGTAAACATTTTTTTTTTTGAGTAGGCAGATGTATGTTCAATTAAAGTAATATCCTATAATCTAAAGGTTATTATTCGTATATAAATGGCTAGTTTCAACTAATTTTAAGACATAAATATTTACCACATATTTAGTTTAACACTCAAAATTTTAACTCTTTTTTATCAATCATTTTAATATGGAAATACTTACTTTTACTTTTACTAATGATGGTCCAACTGTACCAATAATCTGTTTGAATAAATTTTAAACAAAATTTAATAATAATACTATATACCATCATACATCAGAAGTTTTTACTAGTTTTTGCAAACTATGGTACAGTGGCGCACCCAGAATTTGTCTTAGGGGGGGGGTTTGAAATTTTTTTATGCTACCTCCATTTTAAGTCCCTAAATTTTGGGTTTTAGTTTAATTTAAAGTAATAAAGATAGCAGTGCCAAAGATTCAGGTATCTATTATCCTGCCTACCAACTAAAACCACTCTCTCTTACTTGTGGGCCGTTGACTGTCGCACGTACCATACCCCGAAAGTGGGGTGGCCACTGTAAGGCTGACGACATTTTTGGAACACTCTCTTCTCTTATCTAGATCTTATCTATTGTTCTGAAGCTATTTTCTTCTCCTCCTCCAAACCTCTCGATTCCATCGCTCTTCTAATTCCTTCATTCCATGAGCGTCGAGGTCTACCTTTTTTTTCTTCCAGGGGGCTTCCGTTTGTGAGGTTTTTGGGGCCAACGTTCGTCAGGCATTCTCAATAGATGTCCAAACCATTTTGAACCTCTTCTTTCTATTCTGTTAATGACAGTTTCTGTAGCATTTATGTTATTTCTTATAGATTCGTTGGTCTTCCTTTCCTGCCTTGATGTTCTAGCACTTCTCAAATAATCCATTTCAACTGCCAAAAATCTTCTCTTCTGGTCTGCATTAATTGTCCATACTTCAGAGCCATAACAAAGAATTGATTCAACCATGGTTTGCCCTATTCTTTTTTTTTGTTCCTTTTGGAAATGTTGTGATACCACCATAAGGAGTTCAGTAAGGAGCTAAGGAGCTAAGTAAATATTATGTTTTCTTCATGCTGACTTTTAAATATTCTCTCTATAGACGCTTTATCATAAATTCTAGATCATAAGAAATTTGAGCTAGGATGACTTTGTCATCCGCAAAGTTCAGGGAGAACAGTACGTCATTCCCTATGGGGATTCCCATTCCCTGGCAGTGATTTTTCCAATTTTGGAGGGCTGCCCTAATATATAAATTAAACAGTAAGGGTGGCATCCTTATTTTAGTCCTTTAGTTACTTTTCTTGGCTCTGATAGTCTATATCCGATTTTTAGGTAAGTAGTGTTATCCCTGTATACTTCTGTGATTATTCGGAGATATATCGGAGAATTTAAGTCTTGGAACTGTATTATACGCCTTTTCTAGGTCGATAAAGGCTAGATGTACTTCGGTACCAACCGCTATTCTTTTTTCTATTAATTGTTGGAGTATAAACAAGTTATCAGTGCAAGATCAAAGATCAAAAATTCAAACGTCATTAAACTTATTTTAACTTTCAATTGCGACTTATTCCCATTAAAATAGTAATTAGATCTTATCTCTGTCGTTAGCATGGTTGGTGTTTCTCTTCTTCTTCTTTCTTTTTAATGACTGCTCGGATTTAGTTGTACATCTATTACACTCCAGCATTGTGTGAGTAACAATGTCGGAATATTCGCCGTATAGGCATTTATCTGTATCTTTCTTTCTGAACCTATGAAGATACGCCCTAAAACAGACAATCTACCCAGTCCCTTAGGCTCGGGATCAGCATATTTGTCCACTGAGCAACATATTCCTTGTTGTTCCACTCTTCTTGCCATCTTTCCATTGATCTTTCCATTTCTTCTTTTTTTTATAGCTGTTGTCAAATGCTTTCTTCTCCCATAGAAATGTCTCTTTTCTACTGCTAATACATGCAGAGCAACACAACCAGTGATAGTCCACAAGGCCGCTACAGATACAGTCCTGTAGGTGCATGCTACTCGCAACAGACTCGTTCTGTCTACTTTTCCACAAGCCTAATATTAGGTATTAGCTAATAGTAGTACACGAGATTGCCGTTCCAGCCACAATAATGTATCATATAATTCTGCATCTACATCTACATCTGCAACGTCATCCAGACGACCTTGTGCGGAGCTTGGTATAAAAAGAAAATTATTTGAGAATAAGCTCACTCCATCAATTCCTTCCACATCTAGGTCTTCAAGAACATCTTTGCTAACACCATATGATTTTTCTCCTGTGCCAGTATTGGAGAAAAAACCTCCAATCGTATGTGTAACCCAAGTAAGTGTTCAGGGATAACCTCTTCACCTTACAAAAATAAATTGATCCAATCTCTCAACAAAGACAAAGGGAAGCAAAACGACGTAGGAAAAGGCAAAGAAAAAAGAGAAGGGACAGAAATAAAAAAAGGAAAACGTTAGCAGGTTACCAAAGTCACAAAGAACCAAAAAAAGAAATCGGCTTCTAGTAGCGAGGTTGAGGAGGAATATGTGCCTGCAGATGATAAGAGCGATTGCAATGAGTTTCCTTCTACACAGCCTCCACAAGACGCAGCTGACGTAACGTGTATGTTTCGCGAAGCACTTTTTTCAGAGGATAATCTTGGTGAAATATGGGTCAAGTGCTTCATGTGCCATTTGTGGGCACATAACGAGTGCGCTGGGGCCGAAAAAGAAGAATATGTGTGTGACTTTTGCAAATAGTTTTTCCCCTAGTAAAAAAAAAAAGAAAACTTGAGAAAATCAAACACATACGTCATTGCCTATAAGTTATTTGATATATTGTTTGTATTTTAGATATTAGAATATATTTGTCAAACTTTTATCTCATTTTACACAAATTTAAGACAATGTAGCTAATATTAGGTATCTATATCTAAATATAATGAAAAATATTATTAATTATTGTGTATTTATACAATAATTATTGTGTTCTACATTATTTAAAGTGGTAATTTAATTATTCAATCACCGTATTGGATTTTTTGTATTGTGTGTGAAAGACAAGTTATATTTTCCTACTATTCCTTATATTATTGTTTACTTTATATGCCCTAGGGGCGGGTTTTAACCCCCAAAACCCCCCCTGGGTGCGCCAAAGCTATGGTATACAACCAACCACTGTAATTTTTCCTTTTAATATTTAATACATATGGTTATTTTAGTAATTTAGGATAAAATAGATATGTGTAGATTAAACTTAGCACTTAATACACTACGATATTTTATTTAAACATCTTTACATAAAATAATATGATTAGCACGTGCTGCTACATATCCTTGTTAGAGATCAAACTTAAATTGGGCGACGGCGACGTTACTAAGTACTAAGTATATCTAAAACAGGAGAACCATATACAACAATACCCACCTCTAAAAAATTTCTAGAGATAATAACAACTATGTTATTTGAAATTTTTAGAATTATTTCTTGACATTGTTGAGACTTGTGGAGAGTTGTTATTATAAAAAAAATCAGCCTATCAGTACCTATAATATTTCGCGTATATCCTGCACTTGTATATTTTAATACCATTTATAAATAGAGTTTAAACGTAAGCCTTGTGGTTTATTCGAAATGCGCTTTAAAATTGGTTTATTCTTCTATTGCATACGATAGTCCTCTCGAACCGCAAACGTTCACCAATTGTAAACTGAAGTTAAATTACAGTTGGAAAATGGGAAATTGAATTTGACTTTCAGCAAGTTCCGCCCAGTGCATGTGCTATTCAGCATTTTAATTGCTCCGGTGGAGTTACCTAATATCGATACTGGTGCATTATGTTCGTTAGGTTAAGTCCTAATCATAATTGAATTGGAAGCGTTTCCATTACGATAGTGAATATTCATTGAATTTGCAATCAGGCTTGTATATTTTAGCTATCTCTGAAATAAATTGATGATATGATTATGCATTCTAAAAAAATGTAGCGGAATTAATTCATTTTAATGTTTACAACGCATTTTGTGTTTCTACATAATACCGTTGATTGAATAACCCAAATATTCAATCAACGATAATACTAATAGTTAACTTTTATAAATGCTCATCCTTATAAAATTTTGCTTAATTTGTTGTGGCATTTATACTATAACGATTATTTTATTTTTTAACTCTTATACGGCCTGTAATATAAATATTTTATATTGATTTTGCAAATAAAAGGCAGATATCGAGCTCGGTTTTTATTAAATTTTTATTAAAAAAGAAAAGAGTAGCAAACATCATCGAAAAAACTCGAAACTTCGAAAGTTGACACACACACCGCCGGCACAATCCCGGTCACTTCCAAATCGTCCCCCGACACAATTCATCCGAAAACTAGAGTGCCACGAGTAGATTCGGGAAGAATCCTTCCTTGCTACTACTCGGATCATCATCCAGGTGGTTACTCGCGTCTTCCGAACGTCAAGTTTCCTTATACCATGATTGCATTTGGAGAAGGAAACTTTGATTCGCGCTACTCAGAAGAATATGGCATTTAAGAAGCCCGTCTATCATCTGTCACTAAAATTCGAATTCGTTTGTGTGTATCCTGACCGCAGTATCCCACAGCCCAGCGACGTATTGTGAGATAAACCATTAGCCAGATATCAATATATGTTTGAAAAGCTTAGGATGAAAGCCGACTTGAAAAGTGGAAAAGCTAAAAAAATTGTTTGGCGGTACCGACGTATATATACACTATATATATATATATATATATATATATATATATATATATATATATATATATATATATATATATATATACATATACATATGTATATAGTTTTAAGTTTCTTGAACCATACTATATTTAATACAAAATTAGTTTTTCTTGGGTTTAGGTTTAATAAATTATATTACATGTGGAACTAGATTTTATTTTCCATAGAAATAAACGTTTCGACAGGAAACCCTTGCCTTTGTCAAGATTCAAAACGTAAAACGGGACACTGACATTAATGAAGTCATCAAGACTTCATTAATCTTAATGACTTCATAATCTTCATTAATCTCTCTTTGCGTGGTAGTCTCTTGGCAGCTCTATTAAAATCAACTTGTTCAAGATTATCTTGATTAAAATTTGTTTTGAAATGCAACACTCCAGGTGTTTCTGCTAAAAAGTTCATATGAACAACTTTAGATATTAAACAGTTTTGATTAGTTGTCGTTTTTTTGTTATTTTGAAAATGAGGTCCCGATTCTTCAGATAAAAGAGTAAAATTCTTAAAGTCAATGGTTTCCATTTCCGCTACCTCTAATTTATTGTCGCAAAGTCTGAAAAGCTGTTACCAATCCCATGGAATTATTAACGAAAATTGGCTGGAAGTCTCCTTTTCTTTGTATTCGTGCATGAATTGTATCCACGTCCATGTGGGTATTTTATTGATGGCTTCAGCTTAAGAATCGAAAGTTAGCACATAATCATCTGGAGATTTCTATTTTGTGATGGACAGTTGTCACTCCAGATAACAATTCTTTCTACTAATTCTTTAAGATTTAAATTAATGTATTTCAGAATGCATGAAGCCATTTCATTTCCACCACGTCCATCTATATATTCATCCCAAGTGAAACAATCTTCTTCTCATGGCGCCGTCTCCTTTCGAAGGTTGACGATCCAAATGGCAATTGTCGTTTTGGAAACTGTTGCGCGAAAGATTTCTGCAGATGAGCGGTCGAACCATCTCCTCAGGTCTTTCAGCCACGAGTTCTGGTGTCTTCTTACTGATCTTTTGCCCTGTACTTTTTTTCCAGTATAACTTGAAGTAATTCGTATCTTTCGCCTCTCAATACATGACCCAAGTATTGCATTTTCCTCTCTTTGATTATTCTTAATAATTCTTTTTGTTTACACATACGACAAAGTACCTTAACATTAGGAACTCTTTGTACCCATAGAATTCTCAACATTCGTCTGTATATATACATCTCATAGGCATCTATTCTTTTTTCTATTTCAGAGTCCATTGTCCAACTTTCACAGTCATACAGTAAGACAGAAAAAACGTAACATCTGATCATTCGGATTCTAAGCTGCAGATTAAGGTCTTCTTGTGAAGACCTTAAATGAAGACCTGTAAATAAATTAGGATCTTGTGAAACAATATCCTAATTTATTTATTGCATCATAAACAATATAGTTGAAAATCCACCGAAAGTATTTTGTTGTTCGCTTCGGTTTTAGAAGTCTCTTTATCCTGCCGCTTTAGTTTTTACCGATGATCTGCATCAAAAAGATGAGAGTCGTAGTTAGTTTGTAATTAAAAGCGTTCTTCCAAGGATATGGACTTTTTGAGTTTGATAACATACCCATCACATGTGTCACATGTATGATTACCTGGCTTTTTAAAGGCTAAATTAAATTCAGAATTGAAAATGTCATTATATAACCACTGCTTAGGAATATCTTCTTTAGGAATTTGCCGTTCTACACAATCCTCATTAAAGCACCGATACATTATAGAAATGTTAAGATGGCTGCCTAAATACATTCTCTGGGATTTATTCCTGAAGTAATGTGATTCTATACACGGGAACTTCTGTATGTGTTCTCTGATATTGTTTCTTACATTTGCGTCTATTTTGTTAGAGGGTTTATGTTTACCTCTTTGATCAGGTGTCACAATTCCGCCAAGTTGTCTTTTCAATAATGTATTACGTACAGTGGTTTGTGAAATCTTTAAAGTGTTAAGAAAATAGGTACGACAGACACTAAGCCTCTTACCATTTACACTAAAAAAATACTTGAACGACGTTATTCTTTTTCCAGCACGAGATCCCGTTCTAGCATGTACACGCTCAACTGGAACTTCTTCGATACAGCTAGCTATAAATTGTCTTTTTTGGTCAAGTTCGATAGTACCATTTTAAAATTGTGAGTGAATTAGAGCACGACTCTCAACGGACATATTCTGTTTGCACTGCTTTCTTCTTCTTAAGTTGGTCTTATTTCATTTTTTCCAATAAGCTTATTGGTGGCTGACAGATATTCTTCACCAGCAGTTTTCTTCTGCTTTCTTATGTTTTTACAATTAGCAATATTTCTTTTTCTTTTCTTTCCTTTAGCGTCTGGTAGTTCTACAACTCCTTACTCTTGTTCTTTCAGTTCACTTGTATCACTATTTTCATCAGGTCGATAAAATGGGTCCTCATCTTTATGTAACTCACTTGCATCTACTTCAGCTGCTCCATCGTCATCATGTTGAACAATAATGTTTGAGGTTGTTTCGAATTCGCTATTTTTATCATTTCTACTGATTTGAACAAAATGTTCTAGTGAGTTTTCTGGTAGTTCAGATTCGTCTATATTTTCTCCCAGAATTTCTTTCCTGTTAGAAGAAGGTACATTATTTTTACTAAGAAATATGAGAAATAGGGTGTTGTACACATCGTTATTCAAAGCAATAATATCCTCTGTAGCATTGCCACATCCGGTTGCAAGATCTTTTAAATTTTCCTGAGGGATGTCCTTCACGCTATTAGCGGTTCGATATATCTCCATAACGATCTCAGCTTCTTCGGTATTAGCAGCAACAAAAGCTAAAAGTGAAAAAATAACAAAATTTGTTCTGATAAACACATAATTTAATTACCGTTCTCCTCGGGAAAATGTGAGGTTATAACAGGTTTTTCAGATATTTCGTTGCACCGGACTTGTGCTAGTGAAATTTGTAATATTTTTTGGCCTCTTGATGTCATCACATGTTGTCCATATACACTTATAAATATTAAAACAGCGCCCTTATCCCGTTTTTTCTGTTAATTGACCGAACAAAATAATGTGACTTAATATGATGACAACTGTTTGGTTCGATTTAATAGAGGACTTAACATATATAATCTACAGCTATCTCGTAAATATATATATATATATATATATATATATATATATATATATATATATGTGTGTGTGTGTGTGTGTGTGTGTGTGTGTGTGTTCGGAAAGATTTCCGCGGTTAGTACAATTAAACCTAGAGCTAAGATTAATACTATTATAAAGATTAATATTAAACTCATCAGTCTTACGGGTTGAACCGCGTTGATTTCCATTGCGCCGAGCTTTCGACATCCTCTCTGATGTCTTCTTCTGGGCTTCCGAGGTCTCAGTCTCCCGAGCCCCCAGACACTACTACACTGATCACTATTCACTTCACTACTGTAGTGAAGTTACACGGAACTGTCTGGGAAGCGCTCATGTAAATTACAACAATAGATAAGTACGATATTTTTTAAATAGGTTTTTCTTGTTTTTATCAAAACTATATAAACTGTATATGGACTGTTTTTCATTTATCCCATAGTTTAAATTTGTCGCGGAATATCTTTTCTACTTCTAAATATCTACTTAATACTACAATAAAAACAATAAATTAAAGGTAAGCATCTGTCGGTACTTTTACCTTACACGGCACAAGTTCGATAAAGGAATTACAATCATTCCTGCAAGTATTCAAAATCCATTCATGGGAGATGAATGCGGTGATCGTGAAGGTGATGACATCTTTGCAGAATAAATAATTTCTCAATATATTATTATTATCGTAATATTAATTTTACGTACAAGCGTTCAAGAACACATAATTATTAATTGTTCATAGTAATACCTAACAAAATACTAAAATATTTAAAAAAAAAACGAAATAACAATAATAAAATGGTTATTTCATTGTTTGAGTGTTAAAGTTCCATTACATTACTATTTCAAGTTCAATAATTAGTTTCTTTCTCTCTTTTTGTTATTTTTATGCTGGTAATAACGGAGATTGAAAATAATCAAGACATATTTACTTTAATTGGGATGCTAAATAATATAGAGTGCTACAAAAAAACTTGTATGAGTCCACTGATGGACATAGGTCTCCCTCTTAAAATCCACTGGTAACTTTAACATCATAGAATGTATCACCATATAATGTAAACCAAATTTAAAAAACAATTTTCAACGGGTTTTTACCCACATATTTAGTAGCTCAATACATGTATACCCACCTAGTGTACTGATGATGGAATATGGATTCCGACAACGTTACGTGTGATATAGCCCGATTGGGTGTTTAAATTATGTACCTTTCATAAAGGATTTTTAATAAAATTTTTTGTTATATATGGTATACAGCCAACTACAGGAACTTAGATTCCTTGTGGATTGTTAACAATATCATACCTTTTACCTAACTTAATAACAATAGATTTATTCTATTTCTTGTTAATAATCTGTTCTTAATGCTGTTCTGCACCTATTTCCTTGTATCTCCTCTTTACCACCACAAAAACAATCATGGAGATCTCTACCCTGGCTAGCTCTTCATGGGAGCTAGTTCGGCCCTAAGACAAGCAATGATAACAAGAACGATCACAAGGGAAATCAAGGCATAACACAAACATTTTATTCAGTAAATAGGTAGACTGGTCTCTATGTTTAGGCTGAAGGCCTAAAAAGTCGACTGAAGGTCCAAACAAAATTAAATGGCTGAAGTTCCAAAGGTAAAAAGGTGGCTCACGGCCTTAATATTAAAAAAATGTCGTTATTAATCACTTAACATGCCATACTGTTTCGATCTAAGGTTGCTGGATGGAAAGTTGACGATATTGCTGCGATTTCTCCTAGTTTTTTATTAGATGGTGGAGCCTGATGACTGTATTACAGCATTGCTTTTATATTCCATTGGATGTCGAATGGAGTCTGGTGGTTTATTAATGCTAGTCCATGGATTGGATATGGCAGCTATTTTAACTCCACAAATATTTACTATAGGAAACGGTAACAGATGGTCCAGAAAAGACAGAAAAACTATAGCGGTCCCTCAATCAAACGTTGTGCACATGCATAACAAGGAAATGAGTGGTGTAGACTTATCCGATAAGCTAAGAAGATGCTTATATAGGATTCGAATTCGATATAAAAAATGGTATTGGGCGATATTTAGATTTTGCTTGAATGGGGCAATAGTCAACGTGTGGCTGTTTTACCGCAACATTAAGGCAATTTCTTTATTAAGATTTTTAGAGGCCCAGGAATTGTGTAGGCCCTGTTGACAGTTCCAGATATTTCAACGCCATGTGGAGTACGTCCAAAATCTTCAGAACATGTTGCTGACGAAATTCGTTTGGATAATGTGGGTAGTTTTGATTTCGTTTTGATAAAAATTTAATTTTAGACATTAATGGGTTAAGAGGAAATAAATATAAAGAAAAGACTATTAGTAAGTCAATACCATATCGACTAATCAACATTTAAATTTTACTGTTATTGTTGCATGTGGTTGTCTTTTTAAAGATAAATTACCTGCTATGTTTTTGTGTTTGGTATTCTCAAGTTAAATTTAATTTCAGGTAATCGAATAAACTGCCTTTCAGTAAAGTCGTCCCAGGAACGCAACACAAAAGAGGAGACCTATTACCTGCAGTAGACATGAAACACGCTGATGATGATGATGAGTGTTGACCCATATTATAGGTATGTTACAAAATTTAGTGGTTGAATTTATAAGATCAACAATTTTAATTTAGTGGTTAGTTTTTTAATCCTTAGTTCTGAAACTAAAAACTTTAACACTATTTTGTGTGTATATAGTTCTGATTTCATAATATCGAAAATGGGATTCTGTTTGGATCAAATATTACTGAAATATTTTCCACATCTCTGTAGATTTTTTTTATTATTTAAGTGTTTATTTATAATCTACTCGATACATTACGAGTATTAAATAAATTTGTTGATGATATTGGTTTTGTAGGAGATGTTTGCCTATTTTGTCTTTGAAGAAGGGAGTCTGAAATCTTTGAGGTACCTGATCTAGCTGAAGAGGTACTTTAAAATACCCTCTCGGCGTTGAATCTACGCCGAACAACTATATGCTTAAACAGAATCTTCTCTTGTCATCCAGTGCTCCGGAAGCGGAATGGCCGCTGTAAGGTCGAGCATCACTTCGGAAGCACTATCGGTATCTTCGTTTATCCACAGACTGTCAGCAAGAAGGCTCCCTGTTCCTGTTTTTCCGTTTTTATTTTTGGTCCCAAAAACTGGGGTTTTTAGAAGAACCGAGGAAGACTCTCATCGCTCCTAAAATGATATCACTCCCAGCCAGGTATTTCCGGTCTAATTTATACAATCTAACTCACTTTTTCGCCTCTTATCAGGACATATTCTCTCTACCTTCAACTAAGAGCATCTTTTCCTCTTATCTTTGCCGTTAGTTCATCTGCCTTTCTTCCACTTTTTTCTTCTTGATCACTGCGCAGATATAGTTTTGTAGACTAGTCTAACCTTCTTCTTATTGTAGCACTACCACCCGGGGTGGGTTTTGGCTGACTGCACAACTTGCTTCCATCTTGAACGGTCGTCCATAATATTTGGGTCAGTGGGTAGCCATTGTTCTTAGATCTGACCATATATTGTCTCTCCATCGCATTTGTGGACGTCCTAAGGGCCTTCTTCCTGTGGGGGCTTCCTTCCATATTAGCTTGGCAAGTCGGTTATTAGAGAGTCTATGGACATGGCCAGCCCATCTTAGACGTTGGGATTTAATCTCTTGGACTATATCGCTCGCTCTATACATCTGCTTGACCTCAGCATTTGTTCTCAATCGGTATTGATTGCTATTAATGTCGTGATAAGGCCCAAAGATTCTTCTGTGGATTTCTCTCTCAAAATATCTAAGTTTTCTTTCAGTTTCTTCGGTCAGGGTCCACGTCTCACACCCATACATGAGCACCGATCTAATCACCGTTTTATATATTCTAATTTTTGATGTTCGTGTTAGGCTTTTAGATTTAATAGTATTGTAGAGGCTGTACATACATCTGTTTGCTGCCTGAATTCTTCCTTTAATCTCTTCCGCGATATCGTTATCTGCAGTGATTGTTGCTCCGAGATATTTAAAACTCTCCACTCTTTCAAAGTTATATGGTTCTATTGTAACATTTTGCTCTATTCTATCTCGTCCCTTTTGTCTGTTGATGCTTCTCCAGGATGATTTTAAAGAGTAGAGGTAAGCTGGATAAGTTTTTTTGATCCACATTCCACATCTGATCCCTTCTAATGCTGTCGTACGCTTGCCGGAAGTCTATGAAGAGATTATGGATAGTTCTATCGAATTTCCATCCTTTTTCAAGCAGCTGTCTTAGAGTAAAAATCTGATCTATGGTCGACCTATGTTTTCTGAAGCCGGCTTGGTATTCCCCCATGAAATTTTCTACAAACGGTGTCAGCCTACTTAATAGGATGTTCGCTAAGATTTTATATGCCGTATTAAGTAGGGAGATGCCTCTATAATTAGAGCACTTGTTTTTGTCTCCCTTTTTATGGATGGGGATTATTACACTTCCGTGCCATTTTGTTGGTAATTTCTCTTCTTTCCATATAAGTGTTATTAGTTTTTGTATTTGTCTATGTAGAGTTTCTCCTCCGTACTTAAGGAATTCAGCCAGTATATTGTCAGAGCCTGTCCGTTCTTTAATTTGTTAATTGCTTGCAATGTTTCATCTATTTTGGGGTCCTCTACCGGTAGGTCCACCCCAAAATGTATATTTTCTCCATGTTCTTACTTTTGATGTATGTTTAGTAAAGTTTTGAAATATTCTTGCTATGTTTGGAGCAGTTCTTTTTCATTTATTATTAATTAATCATTTTTTCTGAGTACAGACACGCATCTAGGTCTAAAACCTTTCTTTTCGTTTGACACTGATTTGTAAAATGCTCGACTATTTGACTGTTGCCTATTCCTTTCCATTTCTTCATATTTCTGTTGTTCGTACTACCTTTTTTTTTCTCTAATTCATTTTCTTGTTTCTCGGCGTGAAGTTGCATAGTTTTCTTTCTAGTCTAACGTGCTTTATTCTAAATCGTTCTCTCAATCATTTCTCTCATTATCACAAAATTCACACCTGTCTCTCTTTTCTTCCTGTTTCTTTCTAGTATCCATCTGTCGCACTCTCACTAATATATGTGTCACAGTATCCGGGTGTCCGCAGTATAGGCAATTATCCATGTCAGCTTTTCCGAACCTAGAGAGATAGGCCCTAAAACACCCATGTCCTGTGAAGACCTGCGTTAGGAAATAAGTCAGTGGCCTGTGACCGCAGTTTACCCAATCTCTTAGGTTCCAGATCAGTATCTCAGTCCACTGTGCCACATCCTCCGTATTGCTTCATTTTTGTTGCAATCTTTCAATTGACCTTTTCCTTTCCTGTCTTTTCCCGGACATAGACATTCTCTCTCCTTCATTGCCTTCATTATTTGTTTCACTGCAGCATATTCAATAGATTCCTAACATCGAACAGCGGCAGGGTCACCCAGCGGTGTTCATCCCCTCTGTTGCTTATTGCGTCGAATACACTTACGATTATATTAATAAAGCTTTTCTCTTTGCAAAAAACAAATTGCCTCGGAGATAAACCTCCTGATCTTTCAATCATGTCGTCGATACGTTCTCGAAGCATCCTTTCAGATATTTACCGATGCACGGAAGAAGGCAGATGAAGCGATACTTTTTCCCAGTAGTGGTGGGTAGTTCCGGAACGAACTAGTTCCTGGAACTAGTTCATTTTATATTATAAATGAAATAGTTCCGAAAATTAAATGGAACTAGTTCCGAGGAACTATTAACGTCACTGCTGATCTGATATTTGATACCGTCATTTATGCGAACTGCTAAGTATTTCTTCGATTGACGAAAACGAAAAACGAACTAGTTCCGATTCCGAGCCGATGAACTAAGATAGTTCCGAGGAACCGTATGATGAATCGTGATCGGTTCTGTATGCTATGCTTGATCGTTGGCTGTCAGCTTCACCTTGTTGTAGGTACATACGTATATACATATACTATGCTTAAATACTGTGCAAGGAAAATAAATAAATAATAAATCAACAATCATAGAAAAATAATAGGATTTTGATTTAAAATGCAGCAAAATATGTTTAGACAAAGCAAAAAGCCCGGGTTGGTTAGAAAAAATATTCCCATGAGATTTTTTTCTTCATAAACACATTCATGAGATACCTCAGAATAGATTCAAAAGATCGCCTATATGAAAAATGTCCTATTTTATTTAAACAACATTCTACATGCGTAGTTTTGGCTGTCGTAAATTTCAGAAAAATATACGTAATCGTCATTTACGTATTTTCGTTCCCTTAAATAATCTAAATTCATACATATAAGTAGAAACTACATTACAAGTTCCTCGTTTACGTATTCAGTTTTACAGATCTATTCCGATTTTGTAGTCAGTAGTGTGTGTTAAATCTCCTTATTTTTAGATGACGGCCACTTCGTTATTTTCGTGAATAGAAATAATTATTTAAACCAATACCTTCGAATTTAGTTTCCTATCGTTTACCATATTTTATTTGTGATGTCGAATACCGAACCTATTTCTAAACACTCTATCCGATTCATATCAAGATCATACCTATCTGATCGCAAAGTTAGTTATAGTTCCAAAGAACTAGTTCCAGGAACTAGTTCCTTTTTAGGAACTAGATCCAAGGAACTAGTTCCTAGAAAGGAACTATGAAGCCCACCACTATTTCCCAGCTTTGGGATGCAGTACCAACTTCGATGTCCTCCAAGGCTTAGGAAAGGGTGTTTCCTGCCTGAGCCAGTTCATCTTAATTCATCTAAACAGATCTTCTGTCCACTTTCTCTTCTATTTCTTACGGGAGTATTGACAAGGTTGTTAATGAGTACATTGTGGCTTAAGTTTCTCTTTTTGTGTTAAGCTGTATATTTGTCTATAGTATCTTTTATAAACGGTATATTCAGGTCTTCAAGTTGAGTATGATTTGATACAAGAGGCATCCACCATCATCCTAAACGTATTGGACTGATGTTTGTAAGAGTTTTAAAATGGTAGGTATTAACAGGCCACAGAAATTAAGGCGAGAATAGAACGAGCTAGAGCAGCATTTAGCAATATGAAAAAGCTCCTCATAAGCAGGGATTTGTCTCTTCCCCTAAAACTACGACTAGTTAAATGCTACATTTTTCCGATCTTACTGTATGGTGTGGAGGCCTGGACGCTGACGGAGACGCTCACGAGAAAACTAGAAGCATTCGAAATGTGGGTGTACCGACGCATTCTTCGTATATCCTGGACCGAACATGTCACCAACACAGAGGTAATCCAAAGAATCGGAAAGGAGAAAGAAATCGTGAATACAATTAAACAAAGAAAGCTTGAATATCTAGGCCACATATTGAGACACGATAAGTACCGTCTACTGCAATTGATTGTCCAGGGAAAAATAGACAGTAAGCGAGGGCCAGGCAGGAGAAGACACTCGTGGCTCCAAAATCTGAGGAAGTGGTTCGGGCTCACATCGGTCGAACTATTCAGAAGCGCCGCAAATAAGATCAGAATTGCCATGTTAATAGCCAACGTTCGCAACGGACAGGGCACTTGAAGAAGAAGAAGAAGGTATTGAAAATCCCCGCAATTCTGCACTGCAGGTCCAAAATAGTTCTGCTATATTATTAGCTTGTTCTCTAGTGCCAATTTTGTTTTTGCCACATAATCAGTTCATTTGTTGGGTTTTGATATTTGGTTGTTGGTTTTTTTTTTCGATAAGAAAGTTGAAACTTTGATTATAAAATGTTTATTTTACAATTTGTGATTAGAAAATATTTTAAAACAGTAAGACCTCATAGAATACCTGAACAAAGCGTTGCTGAAAATGATCACATTATTTAAGTTTCGGTAAAAAATGGAAGAATTAACATTTACAGATAATACACGTAAAAATTGGCTGGATTAATACTCTTACCACTCTACGACTTCCTAAATTAAATTTTTAATTTATTTCTTACTACTAATAATATAATTTCCAAATGCGGTAACACATTCTTTAGCAGCTACTCAATAAAGTAGAATTTCCAATTAATTGCATAAAGGCTCTCGACATCACTGTGTGACAATACTCATTAGACACTCCTTTAATATCTCTAGCAGCACATTTTTCTTCACGATATGAAAAGATTAAATATTCATAATAAATTCTTTTGGTGCGTCGGTAATTGCTTATTAATGCGTATTTGATATGGAACAGCTGGACGATCCTTTCCGAGACTGTTTGACGCTTAACCAACCTTCAAGAACAAAATAAAAGAAAGTGTTTATAAACGACGATGATGATGTCGGTTAACCATTCGGTTTAGATTAATTGGTGTAAATTTCTTTGATGCAGACACATTTTTAATTTAAATCCAACTGAAATATGCATTCTAATCACAAAACGGATTAACTGTATTACATATGTACGTATATATATATATATATATATATATATATATATATATATATATATATATATATATATATATATATATGAATTAGTTTTTCTTGGGTTTAGATTCAATAAATTATATTAGATGTGGAACTAGATTTTATTTTTCATAGAAATTAACGTTTCGGCAGGAAACCCTTGCCTTTGTCAAGATTCTAAAATGTACAAGATTAAGAACAAACAGTTATTGAAAATATGTATATATATATATATATATGTAAAAGTAAACCTATGTATATTTTAAGTGAAACAGCAGGGCTTAGTTATTTTTAGTTATTTAAAGTTTTAGGTTGTATGACTGTTTAAGTTTTATTGACATTGACATATTGTAA
Source organism: Diabrotica undecimpunctata (assembly GCF_040954645.1). Lineage (NCBI taxonomy): Eukaryota > Metazoa > Arthropoda > Insecta > Coleoptera > Chrysomelidae > Diabrotica > Diabrotica undecimpunctata. The sequence goes on from NC_092811.1 coordinate 99,284,469, forward strand.
ATTGTATGGTACAATTGTCAAATTACTTAATGGCGTAAGAAATAGCATTGTTCTTGATTCTCTTTTTAGGTTTGTATATTTGTTAAGTTATTTTAGTTATGTTATTATTGTTAATAATTTATATTGTAGAATTTTAACGATAATAAACTCTTTTTAGACGAATTCAAACTGCTATCTCTTCACATGAATAAGGGTATGATATTACACTTATAAATCAAGAACTTAAGCTGATAAAAAAAAATATAGTGATAACTATAAATTTCCAAGCCGTTATTTGGATAAAACGATATTTAAGAATGAATTTTACATCAATGAGAATTTGCATGGCTATAGAAGCAAACAGTAGTGATAGTAAGAAAAATGTATATAAATTTAAGTGGCTGCAGCCAACAGGGTCCCGTTTTTATTATGAAATCCCCTTTGAAAAACAACTTCAAATTGATCATTCTGAACTATTTCATCTGAAAAAAGTGAAGAATATATTAGCATCTATGAAAACAAGAGGATCCTTTAGAACATGTACTATAGCATTAGAAGACAATTTGAAGGAGATTTATTTTGATTCAGATGGTGATGTGGTTTATCAAAGTGAGTACTTACAACAGACCTTATTACCAGTGTATGAGAAGATAGAAACAGCTGAACAATTTCCATCATTTGCTGAGTTGCTCCAGAAATTTAATGACACAAATTTACCTAAAGTTAAAAAGAAAAATTTAAAAAAATAAAAGATGATTTTGTACTTCGAAATTTTGATGGAAATAATGTTCCAATGAATTCATGGCTCAAGACCTTCGAATCAGAATGTTTGCGATGTGAGGTGGTTGCTGATGAAGACAAGATTTTGATTCTACGTTTGTTTCTTGATGGAATAGCAAAAGAATGGTTTGAATCAAAAATAATAACATTAGGCTTAGATAACAGTTTTGAGGTATGGAAAATTAATTTTTTAGATAGTTTTTGTGAAACAGGTTGGCATAATCATAGGCAAGCTTATTCTTTTAGGTATATAGGTGGTAGTATTGTTGATTATGCGTTTCGTAAAGAAAATTTATTGCTAAATATAAAGAATGATTTTCCCATTGATATACTAATTGATTTAATTGTAACAAATTTGCCAATTTATATACAAGATAATATTAATAGAGCTGACGTTACAACAATGGAAAAATTGGTAGGTGAATTACGAAAATTGGAAAGTTTAGTTATAAAAAAGAAGAATAAATTGGAGACAAAACCAAATTTTTATCAAAAATCTACTATAATACCAGAAGAACAGAAAACTACTTGTCAATATTGTGATAGAAAAGGATTCCCTGGGAGGTTTCATCCAGAGGCAATATGCCGTTTAAAGCAAAAAGATAAAAAGGTAACAAAAGAAAACAAATCAAATGATATTAAATATATTAATAATATTGCTATACAGGAGACATTAAATGAAACAGTAACTGAACAAAAAAACTAGATTTGCTGCCATTGATCAAATTAAAAGTATTCCTAAATAATAAAGAATTATGTGGAGTTTATGACCCAAGCTCAAATGTTACTCTTCTGAATTCGAAGGTGGCAAGAAAGTTAGGATTAGATATTCAAGAAGATAGGAATATGTTTAAAACGATAAATGGCAGAACAAATTTTACAGGAAAACTAATTGCAAAACTGAAAATTAATAAAATTGAGAAAAATATTAATCTTTTTGCAATTAATGATGAATATTTTGAGTACGATATTCTACTCGGATTAGATTCTATTTTAAATTTTCAAATGAAACAAGATTTTGATTTAGAGATTTATCAAAGATTATACGGAAAAATTGAAGAAAAAATCGAAAAATTTATTTATAATATTAATATTACAGAATACTCCATAAACTTTAATGAGGGAATTCCCACAGAACTTTTTGAAGCAAAATTACAACATTTATTGCCATATCAGAAAAATGAAATAGAAATATTACTAAATAAATATGACAATATTTTTGCAAAACATAAATTTGACATTGGGCAGGTTCAAAATAATGAAGCTCAAATTAAACTTTTAGAACATAAATTTGTTGCAAAAAGACCCTATAGATGCTCGATAGAAGACCAAAAAGAGATAGAATTTCAAATAGGACAATTATTAAAAGCAAATTTAATAGAAGAATCATCTTCACCTTTTGCAGCACCTGTTACATTGGCTTTTAAAAAAGATGAAGGATCTAAAACAAGATTGTGCATTGACTTTCGTGAGTTAAACAAATTAATTATTCCTGAACCCCAACCTTTTCCTTTAATTGACGAGATTTTGACCAAAACAAGGAATGCTAGGTTCTTTACTACTTTGGATATAAATTCTGCTTTTTGGTGTATTCCAGTTCGGATAAAAGATAAATACAAGACAGCCTTCGTTACCCAAAGTGGTCATTGGCAATGGAAATGCTTACCTTTTGGGCTTAAAACATCTCCCGCAATATTTCAAAGAATTTTAAGTAATATTATCAGGAAGCATAATTTAAATTCATTTTGTATAAACTACATAGATGACATTTTAATATTCTCATTATCATTTGAAGAACACTTAGACCATATAGAAAGACTTATGAAAGCAATTATTGAAGAGGGATTTAGGCTCAAACTTGTAAAATGTAATTTTGCAAGAGAAGAGGTTAAATATTTGGGACACATTGTGGGACACAATTCAGTTCGTCCGTTACATGATAATTTAATATCGATCAGAGATTTTCCAGCACCAGACACGAGAAAAAAAGTACGACAGTTTTTGGGAAAAGTAAGGTTTTACCACAAATATATAAAAGATTCAGCTAGGTTATTAGAGCCACTACATAATTTACTTAGAAAAGATATCAAATTCCACTGGTCTTTAAGCTGCCAAACAGCTTTTGATAGGGCAAAGAATATCCTCTGTTCTGAACCTATACTAGCCATTTTTAACCCAAATGCTCCTACAACTATATATACAGATGCTAGTGTTCTAGGAATTGGTGCGGTTCTGAAACAAAAACAAAGAGATGGAGAAATGAAACCCGTAGCATACTTTTCAAAAAAATTGAACAAATATCAAAAAAATAAAAAGGCTATTTTTTTAGAATGCCTGGCAATTAAAGAAGCAATAAAATTTTGGCAATACTGGCTAATGGGAAGAAAATTTCTCGTTATTACTGATCATAAACCCCTTGAGGGAAGAGAACTTCGTACAAGACCAGATGAAGAATTAGGAGATATGACACATTTTCTTTCACAATTTGACTTCGACATTAAATATGAACCTGGAAAAGAAAATGTAGAAGCAGACTGCCTTTCTAGAAACCCAGTGTTGGAAAATATGAAAAATGCAGAAACATTCATAAGAACAGTAAACCTAGTCACATTAACTGAGATAAAACAAGACCAAAATAATAATCGACAAGTTATAGATACAATGAGAGGAACAATTTTGAACCAAGATATATTTTATAAATTAAGGAAGAATGAAAAAAGAATAATTTTATCCAAAGATTTTGGAAAAGAGTTAATAACAAAAGTTCACAAATTTTATGGTCATATTTGTGCTGGTAAAGTAACAAACAAAATTAGAAATTTTTACTACATTAAGAATATAGATTCACTAGCAAAGGATATCTGTCAAAAATGCGAGATCTGCTGTAAAAATAAAACAAGAATCGGTCCAAAATATGGTCTTCTGTCACAATTGGGTCCAGCAAAAGAACCTTTTCAGATAATGTCCTTAGATACAATAGGACGATTTGGTGGCAATCGTTCGACAAAAAAATACCTCCACTTACTTGTAGATCACTTCACCAGATATGCGTTTGCAGTTACTTCTAAAAATCAGACCACAGATGATTTCATAAAATTAATCGCCAAAATTCAAGATAAACACCCCATAAAAACATTATTAACAGATCAGTATCCAGGAATTAATTCCAAAATATTTAGAAATCATATGAAACATTTAAATATTCAATTAATTTTTACAGCAGTAGACTGTCCATTCTCGAATGGATTAAATGAAAGACTTAATCAGACATTAGTTAACAGAATAAGATGCAAACAAAATGAAACTAGAATTCGAGCATGGACAAAAATAGCTGAAGAATGTATAGAGGAATACAATAAAACAGATCATTCTGTAACCGGATATAGCCCAGAATATTTGCTTTTTGGAAAAGCAGATCCGATTGTTCCCGAGGAACTGTGTGAGACAACAAATGTATCAAAAGGTAAAGAAATAGCCTATAAAAATTCGGTACGACATCATGAATATAATAAAAAACTGTATGACAAAAATAGAAAATCCTATGAATTCAAAGAGGGAGATTGGGCATATGTAGAAAATAAATCAAAACTAAATAGAAAAAAACTTGACGAAGTAAGAGTAGGTCCATTTCAAATAAAAAACAAATTTCAAATACATTATATGAAGAAGATATTGGATACAAAAAGAATGATATGAATTATTTCCATATTTCAAAATTGATGCCTTGTGATAAACCATATACTTAGATGGTTTATCATACCTTTTTGGTAGGGGGATGTAAAAGTAAACCTATGTATATTTTAAGTGAAACAGCAGGGCTTAGTTATTTTTAGTTATTTAAAGTTTTAGGTTGTATGACTGTTTAAGTTTTATTGACATTGACATATTGTAAATTGTATGGTACAATTGTCAAATTACTTAATGGCGTAAGAAATAGCATTGTTCTTGATTCTCTTTTTAGGTTTGTATATTTGTTAAGTTATTTTAGTTATGTTATTATTGTTAATAATTTATATTGTAGAATTTTAACGATAATAAACTCTTTTTAGACGAATTCAAACTGCTATCTCTTCACATGAATAAGGGTATGATATTACACTTATATATATATATCATCATCATCATCATGTGCAGCTTTATCAACCGTTTCCAATTACGGTGCAGCCTCCCTTATTTCAATGTTATATGTTCTTATTATTATTCGACGATGTCTTAGTTATACGTTGTTCTAATAATTTGCGCTCATTTGCGCCCATATTTTTCTATCTTGTGCTATTCGAGACCACGTTGTTCCTGTTAATTTTCTAATATCATAATCCCATCTGAGATTCGGGCGCCCCTTTGGTCTCTTAGCGTTCCTGGGGTACCACATAGTTGTTCTAGTGGTCCATCTGTTATCTGTTCTTCTTGCCATATGTCCTGCCCATTGCCATTTCAGGGATTTTATTCTTTGGATTACATCAGTCACCTGGGTTTGCCTCCGTATCCATTCAATTCTTTTACGATCCCTCTTTGTTATCCCTAGCATACATCTTTCCATTGCTCTTTGAGTTACTTGGAGTTTCCACGTTATTTCTCTCTTTAATATCCAAGTTTCACATCCATATGTCAAGACGGGTTTTATATAGTTATATATATATATATATATATATATATATATATATATATATATATATATATATATATAACTTATGTTATATATATATATATATAACATAAGTTATATATATATATATATATATATATATATATATATATATATATATATATATATATATATATATATAACTTACCAAAACGTAAAACGGGACGTATGTATGTATTTATATTCAGGGATTTTACATTATTCACTGCCTCACCTCGCTCAACCGTTTCCATCTCTCTCTGTTGTTCCATTCTCCATCGTTTAGGCCTCTTTTACTAATGGCGTCGTCTACTTCGTTCCTCCAGGATTTTCGGGCTCGTCCACTTTTCCTCCTTCCTATGGGGCTCCATTCGGTTATTCTCTTTATCGATCTGCTGTCGCTAGTTCTTCTTACATGTCCATACCACTTTAGTCTTTTTTGTTCTATATATGTTAGTATGTCTGTTTCTATTGATGTTCTTTGCTTTATTTCGTCATTACTTCTCCTATCCATTCTTCTTATTCTGCAGCATCTACGCAGGCATTCCATCTCTGTTGCTACTATCTTACTGCTGTTTTTCTTGTTTATGATCCAATTTTCAGCCCCATATGTCATAATACTCTGCACTAATGTTTTATAAATTTGTGTTTTTGTCTTCATATTTAGGTGTCTATCCCACCATACTGAGTTAAGTTGTCGAATTGCTGTGTTATATTTATTATTATTTAAATCAGATTGAAATATATTTTATTTAGGTTTTGTGTATCTTTTTTGTCATTTATTTCTATTGATTCGTGTATCTCCCTCTTCTTTTTGTTTTGTTCGGTTTTTAAAATTTTGATGTTTTCAAAGTCTAATTTATGCTACTTCTCATTTTCATGTTTTATGAACGCAGTGACATTGTTCTTGTCATATTTGTGAGAACGAATTCTGGATTGAAGCAGTTGACTGGTTTGCCCGATATAGACACCTTCACAGTTAATACATGGTATCTCGTAAACAACATGTGATTTTTTGAGTTTAGAAGTTTGTGTTTTTATTTTAGTTTATTTTCTATGGAAAATAAAATCTAGTTCTACATCTAATATAATTTATTGAACCTAAACCCAAGAAAAACTAATTTTATATTAAATATAGTACGGTTCAAGAAACTCAAAACTATAATATATATATATATATATATATATATATATATATATATGTATATATATATATATATACATATATATATATATATATATCTATATATGTATATATATATATATACATATATATATATATATATATATATATATATATATATATATATATATAATACTAAATGTGGTCCACTAAGATAGTGAAGAGTTCTCTTCTCGGTCAACAGTTGGAGAATAACAGTATTGAAAACGTTTTCTATATTAAATTTATATCTAATCTATTTATATAATCTAGCATCATCATCTAATAGAGATTGACTCAGACTAAGATATTGGTCTTTATCATTTAAGACAGTTTATCACTATTGAGAACTAAAAGGTTAGGGTGGGTTTTTAAAAACGATACCGTTTCCCTGTAAACTTTATCTATCTCACAAAATGGTTGACAAGGATGATGAGTAAAATTCAACAAGATATTGTTGGAAGATGACCTAAGATCCAAAAGGTCTCAGAAAACGACGCCAAGATTCTGCTAATGGAATAATCCTTCAATGAAGGTTAAAGACCAAATCTGGAACCAAGAGACATCAGGAATATTCTTAATCCATTTAGGAATCAAATGGGATTTTCTTGAACTCAGGGGTACCTAAGTTATCTACTAAGTTTCTTACGGATGTGATTCATAGATTTATGGTAAGTAAAATTGAATTTTTTATGTATGTAATATATATATATATATATATATATATATATATATATATATATATATATAGATTATGTGTTCACAAAAAGGAAATTACTCCATAATCAGATAGTGGAATAGTGGATGGGAAAAGCCTGACGTGATTCAATGCTGTAAGCGACCACTCTTTGTCACTCGGTAAAATCAGATTCAATGAAAGATGAAAAGTGAAGATTTTAGGAACGAAGGCAGAAGAAGTAATAAAAATTGAAAAATTAAGAGATAACTCAATAATATTCTTATGTCAAAAAACGAGGCGAGGCAACTTGATGACGAATTAGAAGTTTTTATAAAAAATATCCAACGAGTAGCTTGAGAAAATACTCTCACAATAATTTTTAGACAAAAGGGAACAACTATTCAAAAGAAATCAGAGAACTCGTAGAAGCAAAAAGGAAGAAAGAAAAAAATGGCAGCAATACAGAGCTCCACGAGACAAAACTAGTCTAATTAATGCTATACAAAAACTAAAAAGGGATGTACAGAATATAAAAATTCAACAATTGATTCCTTTTTAAGTAATTTAATAATGACCAGAACACAGATTACTCATTATGGAAGGTAACAAAAAGAATGAAGAGAACAATTATTCATTCTTCTCCTATCAAGTTGAAAAACGGCAACTGGGATAGAAGTAACAAACAAAACACAGAACGATTTGCAAATCATTTAGAAAGCACGATCAAACCAAACGACAATGATGGTGAAGAACCATTCCAAACCGAAGAAAGAAATATCATTTAGAGAAGTATTAACAGAGATAAAAGAGAATGTAAGAGTTTTCCTAAGAAAGATCCAGGATATGATCTCATAATAGGGGAACTAAAAAAATACATCAAGAAAAGCCATAGTTAAGCTGACACATCTAATAATTGCTGCTTTTAGATTGAGATATGTTCCCAGATTCTGGAAAGTAGCTGAAGTCATCATGATCGCCAAACCAGGTAAACCTCCCAATGAAGTGACATCCTATCGACCAATATTACTCGTTCCGGTAATGTAAAAACTATTTGAAAACGTTAAAACCAATAATAGAAACAAAAAATCTTATATTAAATCATTAATTTGGTTTCAGAAATAAACATTCCACTATAGATTAAGTTCACAGAATAACGAATATAATAGAAAAAACATTAGAAGAAAAGAAAGCCTGCTCTACAATCTTCTTGGACGTAGCAGAGGCGTTTGATAAAGTCGGGCATAAGGGTTTAAACTATAACCTAAGAACGTTCATGCCTAAACAGTATTTAGTAATCTTAGAATCATACATTGCGAATAGATATTTCAGAGTAAAACAAGAAGAATTGAACACCTATTTAAGGGAGATCAAACCTAGCGTGCCACAAGGGAGTGTATTAGGTCCGGTCCTGTACCTATTGCATACGTGTGACATTCCAGAGCTAAAACAAAACACTATTGCCATCACCGCGGATGATACAGCCATACTAGCGATAGGAGACACTAGTGAAGAAGCGAGTGATAAGTTGCAACTATCAGTAAATACAATATATACTTGGATTAGAAAATGGCAAATAAAATTAAATGGGACTAAATCTGCACACATTAACTTTACAAACAACAAAATAGAAAATTTCCCAATTACAATAGATGATACCCAAGTTCCCTATGCAACATTAGCAAAATGCTTGTGCATCACCCTAGACGCAAGGCTGCGCTGTAAAGTCCATGTCAAAAATAGAAGAGAGAAGCTTGGTGTTAGATATAAGAAATTGTATTGGCTGATTTTAAAAAATTTAACATTATCCATTCATAATAAATTATCTATTTACAAGCAAGTACTGAGGCCAGTATAGGTATATGGGTGCCAACTCTGGGGCTGTACCAAAGCTAGTAATCTACGTATTATCCAAAGATTTGAAAACAAAGCACAGAGGAACATTGTTGATGCTCCTTGGTATATCCGTAACAGCAACTTCCACCAGGACCTGGGTATGGAAACTGTGACCAAAGTAATCAAGATAACAGCAGCAAGTCACGAGCTGAGGCTGCATTGTCATGTGATTGTCGAGGCAATTCAGTTTTTTGACAACACTGAGCTAAAGAGAAGACTCATAACGACAATACCATTTAAGTTAGTGTAAATGTGTAACAGTTTAGTGTAAAAAGCAGAGTATAGTGCTGTAATGTTATCGCATGTTAATTGTAGTGCATTAGTTGATAGATAAAATAAGAGTAAGTCATAGGGTAAGCCCTTAGATTTAAGTATTTGCTGTTTATTAAGTAAGGTCAGAAAATAAGTGATAATTGGTCATTTGTGACCAGATAGAAGTATACAAACACCGTAATGGTGTTATACAAAAAAATATCAAAAAAGACTTGAGGAGAAGATAGAATTGGAAAATATCGAAAATGAAAGCAACTTAGAAACTAGCTGGTGAAAATGTAGGCTGCCCGAGAAGCTCTTACATTGAGAACAATTTAAAAAATAAAAAATATTCAACAAAAAACCTTGGTTTAGAGACTAAAAAAAATTGAATAGAAAAACGAGTGAATTATACCAAGAATATAAGAAATAAAACTCATCGATTGGTAACGAAAAAAAAAAAACAGATTACTGGGAAAGATTCACAAAGTGACTAGAGATCGATTTCTATGTACAACAAAAACAAGTATGGTGCTTTATAAGAAAACAAAGACACGAAATGAAAGAACTGATGGAAACAACACACATAGGTGTGTTGGGAGACATGGGTGACCTTCTTTACAAAAATGTCTAAAAAATAAGAAAAAGAATTCTTTAGAAGACGATGAAACCCGAATTAGAAGAAATCTTTATAATTACATAAAATTCACTGAACAGATTATAAATGGTAAGTCAATGCCGCATCTAAGTCTGACTCAATTACTGTACAGTTAAAAATAAACAAAATGTGATAAAATACAGAAATCAAATTATAAATGCAGCCAATGGAATACGGAATCACTCTTAGTCATCTTGAGGTTAAAAAGTTTCAAGAAACATTACTTTCTTACTCACCACGTTTTATTACGTTGATTTATTACTTCGCTTACATCACTCTTGACTCCAACAGTAAGCGATTGTGACACAAACAAGCTTATCTTTATATTCACAAGTGATTGAAGAATTGATCAATTATTCATATATATGGTTCAGGAATATCAACGAGCTAATATCACGTTTTGAAATCAAGATTCCAAGTGCATTTCCTTGGTATGTTACAAGGATACTATAACTATACGAAACAATTATTAATAACGTAGGTGAACACGTAGTTTGTGCCTCAAAAATGGATATAAAATAATTAAAATGGGTTATTGTACTTCACCCGAAAAATATACCAAAGAAGGTTTATAATGTAGCGACCAAAAAATGACTTCAAAATAAAAAACAAAGAAACGCAACAATAACTATATGACAAAATAGAAAATAATTTAGAGAAAATAAACTGAGAGAAATTGGTATTATAAACCAAATTGTAGATATTAATTAAACATATTTAATAAAAATTTGAGATGGGCCGGGAGTGGCACCATTGACAAAAGACACCACATTATATTCTATAGTTGCGACGCTAAAGACCACGCACTAGGTACTGGCTTCATTGTAAATAAAAAGGTTAAACACCTCGTACGAGACTTTCGTGCTATGAACTCTAGAATGTGCATCCTGAGACTAAGGGGAAAATTTTTTAATTACAGCATGTTAAATGTGCATGCCCCTACAGAGGAAAAGGAAGACGATGTCAAAGAAAAATTCTATAAAGAACTAGAAGCTGCATACCATTTATGCCCAAAGAATGACATTAAAATTATTTATGGTGATCTCAACGCAAAAATAGGAAAAGAGCTACAATACCTACCAACTATAGGTAAGCACAGCCTTCATGAGGTATCCAATGACAATGGCATCAGACTAATAAATCTAGCAACTTCCCTTAACATGGTCATTGCCAGCACATGCTTCCAGCGAAAAATATTCGTAAGAGAACGTGGAGATCTCCAGATGGGGTTACAGTAAACATGATCGATCATGTTATTATTGACTCAAGACATCACTCAGACATAATACACGTATGCAGCAGAAGAGGGGCAAATGCAGACTCGGATCACTATCTAGTGGAAAGTAGAATAAGAGCCAGAATCTCAAACATTAAAAAAGAAAAGGGATCCAAAATTGAAAAATATGAAATAAAAAACTTAGCAGACAACAGCAAAAAGGCAAAATACAAAGAATATATAAAAGGAAGGCTAGAAAACAGACAAAAGCACGAGGATATAAACAGAGAATGGGAAGCGTGTAAAAACATCATACAAGACGCGGCCAAAGAGACCCTGGGTCTACAAAAAAAGCCGAAATCAACTGAAGGACAGTGGTTCGATGAAGAGTGTCGTAACATAACAGAGAGGAAAAATAATGCATATCAACGACTACAACAACTACATAGAACACGAAAGGCAGAGGAGGAATATAGAGTGCTAAGGAGGGAAGAGAAGAAAATACATCGCAGAAAGAAAAAAGAACACATAGGAAAAAGAACTCCAAGAAATGGAAGAACTAAATAAGCCATCAGAAACCAGAAAATTTTACCAAAAACTTAACAAAAGTAGAAAAGAATTTAAACCAAGAACAATGATGTGTAGAGGCAAAGAAGGAGATATAGTAACTCAACAGAGTGAAATACTACAAAGATGGACAGAATTCTTCAAAGAAAAGTTTGAAAAAAACGAAGATCCACTATATGATAACAGAACAGAATGGCGGAAAATCCTAGAACAAGCCAGGACCCAGAAAGGGTTGTCGTGCTACTGGTGATGATGATGAATAAAAATTTAAATATTGTGAGAAACAAAATTGGGAATTACATGAAATATTAGTAAGATTTGCAAGGAATTGCTTAAGAAACGCTCTTTATATTATTTTTTTCTTCTTCTTTAAGTTCCATCTTCTATCGAAGGTTGGAAATCATCATGGCTATGCCGACACTGTTGACTGCAACTCTAAATATTTCTGCACTACTGCATTTAAACCATTCCCTTAAGTTCTTAAGTTGCAATATTAAGCATCTTTGCCCTCTCATCACATGGCCTAAGTACTCAAGTTTTCTTTTTTTGATAGTCAATATTCTTTCAGCTTCATTTTCTATTCTTCTAGTAACTTCTGCGTTTGACATTCTTTGAGTCCATAATATTTGTAGTTTTCTTCGGTAACATAAAAATTCAAAGGCGGCCAACTTATTCAGATGCACTTATTTTAATGTCCATGCTTCCAAGCCATAAAGAAGAATAGTGAATACGTAACACCGAAGCATCCTCAGGCGTAGTCCTAACCTTATATCCCGAGAAGAAAGAAACTTTTTAAGTTTAACGAATGATGCACGTGCTATTTCAATACTTATATTAATTTATTTGGTTTGGTCTATATTTGATATTATCCATGTTCTTAAGTATTTGTAGTAGGTATCCACACTCTCAATTAGAGTATCTTCAACAATCAATTGAATGTTTTCACATGCTGGTTTAGTAATGATCGTGCATTTAGTTTTTTTCAAATTCTTCCTTAATCCGTATTCATGACAGCATTCATTGAGGCGTTGCATTACGTTCTATAAATTATTGTTGTTATCCGTCATTATTACTGTATCGTCTGCAAAACGCAAGGTATCCAAAACATCTCCATTGATAGATATACCTTTTATTGAATCTGAGAGCGCTTATTTAAATACCGCTTCACTGTAGACATTGAAGAGTAGTGGTGACAGCACGCAACCCTGGCGGACTCCTCTCTCTATTTTGATATCTCGGTTGTTCGGGTTGTCAACTCTTACCTTTGCAGTTTGATTGGGAATATAGATTAGGAATATAGATTAGGAATATCACGACTGTAATATTTTATTTTTGCTTTTTAATATATCAACAAGCCTTTTATGTTGAACCCTATCAAATTTATTTTCAAAATCTACAAAACACAAGTACATGACATGTCCTGATTCATGTCCATGTCCTTGTACATATCATTTCTAAAGCCAAATGGTGTGTCACTAATTTCATATTCAAGAGTTTTAACAATTCTACTGTGCATTATTTTCAAAAATGTTTTAAGTGTGTGACTCATTAAAGCTATTGTTCTGTGATCTGAGCAGGATGTTGCACTTGACTTTTTGGGTATTGCCACAAAGGTCGATTGTAGCTATTGTTTGAGGATTGTGGCAATCTGATAAGAGTTAAACCATTACATTAATAACATCTTTATCAATGAGTTTTAATAATTCGATGGGCTCATCATCTGGTCCAGTAGCTTTGCCTTCTTTTTTGTTTTTGATGGCATAAATTACTTTTTCCCGTAATAATGGTGGTCCGGTATCCTCCGGTGAATTCTAATGATAGTTCTTCTCTTCTATTAGTAACTAGCTTTTGGATGTAATTGGTCCAGTGACAAAATCTTTCATTCACGTGAGTAATAGTATCTCCTTTATTTGTTTTTGTGCTTTTTCTAGAAATTGTCATTTCTTTAATTTTTGTGTGTAAATTAAAGATGTTACCAGGTAAATACAAGATAAGAAAAGAGGATACACATAAGAAAAAAAAGAAACCACTTAAATAAGGAACTTAAATATATAGAAAACCTCAACAGAGCGAAAGAATTCAGAACATTTTATAAGACAGTTAATATCACCAGAAACGAATTCAAGGCAACCACAAGACAATGCAGAAGTCAGAATGGTGACCTATTAAAAACAAGGGAAGATGTATTGAATAGATGGGTGGAATACTTTAACCAGGCACTTGGTTAATATAGACAAAGGAGCAGAAAACCTGAAAGTCGAAAGAGCTGAGGTAAAGAAAGTAAAGTAAAGTTCGTGTAACCTTCTGGCTAAGGTCTAGTGTTAGGGTTTTCAGGTCGCGCAAGAGCACCTAATATGTCTTAACGACTACTTGCCTAGCCGGGACCGACGGCTTTACGTGCCCTCCGAAGCATGGTGGCAGCTCAGTTAAATTACAAAATGGAAAATTTTGTCGATGCTGGGATTCGAACCCGGGTCCTCGAGCTTGTTAAGCGAGTAACATAGCCACTGAGCTACGGCTGCCACAGAGCTGAGGTAAGGGTAGTAGACGAGAGGGAAGAGAAACCACCAACATTTTTTGAAGTTAAAGATGCAATTAAAAAAACTAGCCAGAAACAATCATATAAAGAAGTTTGACACGATACCATAATGGTATTACAGCAGCTAATAAAAGAAATATGGACACAGAAATCCCTCACCAATGATTGGAAATTTGGAATAATTTGCACCATTCAGAAAAAAGGAAATATCTTTAAATGCTTTAACCACAGAGGAATTACGCTTCTAAATACAGCGTATAAAATATTTTTTACAGTAGTATGTCACCGTATGGCACCATATGCAGAACAGATAGTAGGAAAATACCAGGCTGGTTTCAGAGGTGGTAAATGGACAATTCATCAGAATGCAACCCTGAAACTAATTTTAGAAAAAACACTGGAATATGGCATAGATACTTATCACATATTTATAGACTACAAAGCAGCCTACGACTCTGTGAATAGAAAAGAAATATTTAAAGCAATGAAAACGCTAAAAATACCAAATCAGTTGGTAAATTTAACAAAACTAACTCTTGAGAAAGTTGAGCGTAGAGTACGAATTCAGGAGGAACTGTCGGGCTGCGCCAGGGAGACCCTGTCTCCTGTATACTGTTCAATCTGGCTCTGGTAAAAGTAATACGTATGTCACAAATTATAACTATTGGTTCAATATATAGTAAATCAGTGTAAATCCTTGCCTATGCTGATGATATCAATATTGTTGAGGGAACAGAAAACGCTGTACGAGAGACCTATGTAGCATTAAACGAATCAGCTACAAAAATAAGTTTAATAATAAACACCAACAAAACAAGGTATATGAAAATAAGCACGCAACCACAGAGCCTACGACCACTTGTTATAGAAAGTGATGTCATCGAAGCATTGAACGAATTTATATACCTGGAAGCACTCCTTAACACTAAAAATAATACTACCGCAGAGATAAAGCGCAGAATTTGCACGACCAACAGATGATATTTTGGGCTCAATCTCCTCCTTAAAGCTACAATTATATCGAGAAATTCAAAAATAAAACTCTACAAAACAATAATACGCCGAGTCCTAACATACGGTTCAGAGACCTGGACTCTAACGAAAAGTAACGAAAAGATGTTTCGAAAGAAAAGTACTAAGGGGAATCTATGGAGCCGTGAACGAAAATGGAGTGTAAAGAAGACGATACAACTTCGAACTTTATACCAGAAACCAGATATCGTAAAACATATTAAGATAGGATGTCTGATGCGGATAGGACATGTAATGAGGATGGAACAAAATTACCTAGCTAGAAAGACGCTCCTTAATATACCCATTGGTCAGACAAGAAGAGAAAGACCCAGAACAGGGTTCTTTGATAACATCGATGAAGATATGAGAAATATGGGAATACGTGCTTGACGGAGGAAAGCGATGGAGTGGGACGACTGGAGAGAAATTCTTGAGGAGGCTAGGACCCACGCAGGGTTGTAAAGTCAGAATGATGAGGAGTTTGAATGCTGTTAAAACTTAAAACATTGTGATCAAGATCACTCAGTTTTCTGCAATTAAAACATTTGCAATCTTCACATCTTCAATCACATTTATTCTAAATAAATGAATTGGATAGCAGGCATGTCCAAAGCGTAGTCGATTTATGGTGGTTATTTATTAACGTGGAGCTTTAAAACTCTTAAACCAATTAGTTTGTGGAGTAACTGGTTGTAAAGTGGTGTGTTTTGTATGGTTTGTGAAGCAGTAAAGATTCCATTGCTATTTGTTTGTCGATAGCCTGTTTTTTTTAATCGTAATGGCATTTGAGATACATAAACAACATGACAATAAAGTGCCTGGTGTTACACTGGTTTTAGCTAAGTAGTCTAGGTATTCATTATCTTTGAGACCAATAGGTGCCTTAAGTCAAATAAATTTTATATTGAAGCCAGAGTCTTCTAAATGTTTTAACTGATCCTTTATTATGTTCTTTAGAACTGAAAGGCAGTCTGAAAGAATTGACGTTTTTTTAATAGAACAGTTTTTAGCATATTTCAACGCTTCGAGTGGCAGATCACATAGTTAAGCAGGCAGTAGAAGATGCAGCACATTTTAGCGTTTAGAAAAATGTCGTGTCATTAACTACAAGTATATATGTAAACGATACGGTCATTTTGTATGAAACTGGGGCTTTAAGAGCTATTAAACATTAGTAATATAATAGAGGGAAGATTTGAGTTGAACATACACATAGCTAAAACTAAGTTTATATCATTTAGTCGAACAAAGTATAACATCACGCTACAAGGCAATGGAGCAAAAATAGAAAATATTGAAAGATTTAAATACCTGGGAAGTAATATTATGCAAGATTTAGACCCAAACTCTAAAAATAAAAGTAGAATTGAAATGGCGAGAGCAACATTCAATAAAATGAGACCATTCTTATGTGATGATAATCATAACTTGATAATAAGACAATGAATAATGGAATGTTATATGGGCAGTGTTAATATAAGGTTTTGAAACATGAACATTAGAAGCAAAAACAACTAACCTTCTTTGGTATTCAAGATGTCGTTACACATAAGAATGCTTCGCATCTCATAGGTAATTCTCATAATAAAATTTGATGTGATCTTCGGCCTTCTACTTTTCCTAGGATAATATGTATTTCCATAGTTCTGCTCTCATAACATGTCCAACGTATTTTAATTGTTGGAGATGGACTTTGCTGGATAGCCGTTTGCTGACTTTTAAAACTAAAATATTTGTCCTGTGGTCGGTCCAACAAATTCATAACATTCTTTTCCAACAGGACATTTCAGTGGGTCTATCTATCTTCTTTCAGCTTGTCGTAGGGTCCAAGTTTCACGTCCGTATGTCAGTATTGGGAATATTAAGCAGTTGATCAACCTCATTTTTAAAGTTCGTAAAATTTGAGTGTACTTCCATATTTTAGACATCTTTTCTACTGCAACTTTTGCTTAGTCACATCTACATTTTATTTCTTTCTGTTGACCCTATGATTATGATCAATGATCCTAGATATAACTATGATTTTACAACTTTAAACCGGTTAATCCTGGTTATAAGTGTATGATTGTTATGTAGTCTATCCACTATCATGATCTTTTTCTTTGATATGTTTAACTGCGGACCAAATATTTGACTTTCATTTTCAACTAGTCATATAAGATTAATTAACTCTTTTTAACTATTTTCAAGAAGGGCTGTATCGTCTACAAAACGTAGGTTGTTTATTTTTCGGCCATTTATTGAGATACCTTTTTTCCAGCCTTCAAGCGCTCTTCTCATAATATGCTGCCCATATATATTAAATAATTATGGAGACAGTATACGTCATTGTATGACACCTTGTTCTGGATGGAATTGGTTTGAGAGTGTGTCAAGCACTTTAACTGTTCCAGTAGTGTCTTCGTATAGTTCAGTTGCTGTTGTACACCTACTTCTTTTAATGTTTACCAGTGATGCCATTGTCACCTCGGGGGAACAAATAAGGGTCTAACTACCTTCTGTTGTCTCCGGGTGCTCTGTAGATGTAGAGGGCTTCAAATATACTGTCGAGAGCTCCTCTACTTTAAGTCCATTTTCGGGTTATGGACTTGTAAATATTTCGGTGTCTTGCCTTGAAAAGGGCAAGATATTTCTTACATGACAATTTCTTCGTCGAAATCAAACACAAAGTTAAGTTGAAACAATTCTCAGCCACAGAGTATGGAAAATAAATGCAGGAAGCAGAGCCCCGAGAGCACTAAGCTCTCGGAGAGCCCGTGAGGGACTGACCTGGCTGACCTGAAAATCGCCAATATTTATATGCGCTGTTCGAGCGATAAATAGGGATTTCCAGCTCAAGAGCCAATGGGAAAATTCGAGGCGGGGCGATGCGTATCGAAATGCGTACTAGTCCACAGACTATGGCATTCGATGACACCATAAAGTGATGCCATTTGACCCTGTCAAATGCTTTGCAATAATTTATAAAACAAAGGTATAGTGGGATATTGAATTTCCTAGATTTTTCTATTATTTGTTTTATGTTCAGAAGATGTTCTCGAGTACCTCTACCTTTGGTAAATTTGCTCTTGGGGTATTTCCCATTGTAGGAAAGTTTTCAGTCTCTCATTGATTATGTATAGCATTATTTTGCTGGCATGTGACATCAGAGAGATGGTGCTATAGTTATTGCATTTATAAAAGCTTCCTTTTTTAAATATTGTCGCTATTGTAGATTTGGTCCAGTCGTCAGGCCATTGCTTGGAATGCCATCTGTTGTTACAGAGCAAATGAAGCAATTTTATTCCGGTTTTTTCTGTAGCTTTGAGCATTTCTGCTGTTATCATATCTGGACTTAGTGCTTAGTTATACTTGAGGTTACTGATAGCCAGTCTTATTTTATTCTCGACTATGTTAGGTACTTGTTCGATTTCTTCAGGAGTTTGGTGAACAAGTTCCTGGCGTTGAGCTTATCCATATGGCACACAATAAAGTGAGACTTGCTTTATTGATCGCGAATCTCTGGTAGATCAAACAAGCCACTTGACAGAAGAAAAAGAAGAAGAAGAGATAACCCGACATACCTGGTCAGATACAGAGACAGATGGAAAGAGTTGCGGGGCACCACTGAGCAGAAGAATGAGCAGTAGACGCTAACAGGTTGATGATGATGCTAAATCTTCAATTATCGGTTGCCTTTTTTATTATTCTTAGTCTTAATATTGTTCTGAAGCTATTTTCTTGTGGCATTTTAAATTAATTACAATTTAGATGGGAATAAGCCACAATTAAAGGTTAAAATACGTTTATTGACGTTTCAATTTCCACTTCGGAAATCGTTCTCAAAATCGTTTATATTTTGAGAACGATTTCCGAAGTGGAAATTGAAACGTCAATAAACGTATTTTAACCTTTAATTGTGGCTTATTCCCATTTAAATAGTAATTAATTCTTAGTCTTATAAAAGGCTCATATTATAATTTAATCTGTTTACTGGTCACTTTTTTATTACTGGTTTTTTGATATTTTTTAGTCTATGGTTGAATTTTGGATTAAAATCTTGAGAAACATTATAAATTACATTTAAAAACCTGCTTTGTCAAACACTGGACTATGAGGCACCAATTGTATCCAAAAAATACAACACACAATAAATTTAACGAACTTATGGTTACCTCCTCATATGTATAATTGATTTTTGCCCCCATATAAATTAGTGACAAGCTTAATTGCAGTTCCTAGATGGATATGGCATTACTCATAGTATTATGTATTTTAGCGGATAATTACAGTTGCATTTTGAATTAAAATCTTGAGACACATTATAAATTACATGAAAAACCTTCTTTGTCAAACACTGGACTATGAGGCATCCATTGTACTCAAAAAATACGACACAGATTAAATTTAACGAACTTATGGTTACCTCCTCGTATGTGTAATTGATTTTTGCCCCCATATAAATTAGTGACAAGATTAATTGCAGTTCCTAGATGGATATGGTATTACTCATAGTATTATGTATTTTAGCGGATAATTACAGTTTGCGTCCTTGCATAGCTATCATTACTACTGATAAACATATATCAACAATTAGATATTATAATCCTTTATTGGAAAATTGCATACCAGAATGTAGCATGTGTGAAACTACAGATAGGGATTTTGTTCACTTAAAGATTATGGACCTAACAATAAGCGATACTATTTTAAATTGTTGTGAGGTTATTTATGAGTTAATTCAAGCATTAATTCAAATAAATAGATTTTATACACAACAAACGATTTTGATTCTTCTCCTAATTAACCCTGGTACATGACACTTATTTTTTAAGGCATGAACTTCACACTCGGGTCTCAGAAACCCAAAGCTGTTTTTTAGCAAAAAAACAGAAAATGTGAATATTTGATGGATTTGGGAGAATATCTAATCTTAGTAGAATGTGTAGAAAAAAATTTAACCATGGTGTGGTATTTCACAAAGAGATATATTTGTTGAAATTCAAAAATAACATAAAATAATATTCAAACATAAAACATTATTATTAAAACAAATAAACATTAAATTGAAATTATCATCTACCAAAATACACCTGTATAACTATCCTTGTAACAAAAAAATAAACTCTTTTGGTAATATAACTCTTAGTTATTCTTAGCCAGGTCTTCAGTTTCTTGGATTTTGATGTTCGCATTCACAGCATAGCTGGGCTCTATGTTCCATGCAATATGGTCTGCGACACTCAGAACACGCAAAACTGGTTTTTCTATCTTTTCCTTTTGCACAAAAGCAGCATCTAACTTTTTTTGTTAAATGAACATCATGTTGTGGTGGGGGGACTTCAATTCCCAGAATTTTAGAAATTCTTTGCCGCAGTGTTTTTTGTAAAGTAGCCACGGTCAATCGTTCTTGTAACCATGGTTCAATTAGACTCATTCCTAACTGCTTTAGAAAAGATTTTCGATTATTGTTTCTACTTTCCATCCAATGGGGATTTGAGAGAGAAAACAAAACCATTGCATTTATTCCACTAGCATCAAGCATATTGAAAAAAACTCGTAGCGGCCAACGTCTGGTCTTCCATGAGGTAGTGTAAGAATGGCAAAGCTGATCAAATGTATCTGTTCCTCCCTTCGTTTTATTATACGAATGTATAATGTTGGGCTTACCCGTAATGGCATTAAGAGAGTCATCAGAATGAAATGTTGACAACAAAAGAACAATTTTGTTTTGTTTAGGAGTATATGAAACAAGAGTTTTATTTCTATAAAAAGCAAATAGCGATGTACCTACTTCTTTTTTTTTTGAGGAATGTGGCAGGTATTTCTCTCTTATTTTTTCTCAAAGAACCTAGGAGAGTTGATTGATACTGTTCTAACATTTGTTCAGCTAAGGGAATTGACGTAAACCAATTATCAATAATGAGGTTTCGGTTAGTTCCATGTATTGGTTGTGAAAGTTTTCGAACATAATAAGCCGGTACTGATTCATTGTTTTCTGTGGTTACTCTTCCAACGTATGGGATTGCATTGAGCATATATGTTTTTGAATCATTTAGCATCATTATTTTCATTCCATACTTATCAGGCTTACTAGCCATGTAGATTCGAAATGGACATTTTCCTCTATATCCTACAAGCTGTTCATCTGCAGTACAGTATTCGTATGGTGTATAGTACGATTTACAGTTATTCACAAAAATGTCAAATAATTCTCGTATAGGTACAAATTTATCCACTAATTTTCTTTCTGCTCTACTGTCCTTACTATCAAACCTCAGACATAAGGTTATAAATTGGAATCACTGCTGTGACATCGTCGCCCGAAATATTCCATTTCAAAATTTTACTGACCAAAGTTCATCTAAGTTACAGTTAGATACTCGTAATGCACCTGCTAAAAATAACAGCCCAATGAAAGCCTTCACTTCTGTTCTAGTTACTGGTCTTGAGTAACTCTGCTGTCTAATATTATTGCATTTACGAATGACTTCTTCATTTGAGTGCAAAACAATAACATCTATCATTTGTTCGTTGAACAACAAATTCCAAGATTGTTCAGGAGATTGAACTGTGCTCGCTTCTCCTTTGGGGCCAGGTAAATGTATTACAATGTTTTCTCGTCTTGTATGACCCTGTCTTGATGGTGCTTGTGTGCTCCACCGATGACCATTTTTCCCCAGTAAACTAGGAATATTTCTAACTGGTTCATCCACTATTTCTTCTTCATTGTCGCTTTGTTCACTGTTGCTGTCTGACAGTTGCTCTTCAACGTAATCTTCATCAGACTCGTCCCCTTCAAATATATCGTCTACGATGTCGTTTTCACTCTCATTCTCCCATAAATTGTCTGCCTCTCTCTGTAATTCTACCTCAGTTAAAGGACGACAATTTTCTCTACTAGTTGACGCCATTATACTAAAATAAATAAAAATAAGTTGAAACAAAATTTTTACCGTAAACGTCACCCTTGGGTCCGGGGTACCCATGCTTTTACTTCTGGAAATATCTTACCTCGTTGTTTCACTAAAATACAGCGGGTGACCCGTATTCTAACTCGGCTTACGACAGACTGAATTTACATAAAGTGCCGACACACATAAACCACTCATGCGCATGTCACATTGCAATGACTCTCTGGGTTTCTGAGACCCAACAGTGCAGTTTTACCGGTTACTACTATAGTTCTGGTTTTTTTTACACGTTTGCTGAGTCAGATTATTCAAGCTCGTTGCATCATTGTGAATAAATACACTGATTGGATAGAAACGTGATATGCCAGCTTTAGGTCTCGTTATACGATGAGAGCATTGTATATCATTGGTTTTAACACAATTTTGTATAGGGTGACGGATTGAGCACCTGTCGAGAAACGTCATAGAAATTATATAAATAAATGGATTAGGTACTATATATACCAACGATTCACTAGAGACTAGACTGATTGGTAGTATTCATAGAGCCAGCACTTCGCATTACCACCAAGTAACAACTACTGTTAATTGCTTAGACACAGTAATAAGCAATAGACCAAGGAGTCAGGCAAGTGGATACAATGTAAATTGTAGATGTAGATTGTGATCTCAAGAATATGCTAAAGGTAACCTGCACCTCCTATAATGGAAGAACTACCAATCAGATTGATCAAATCTTAATAGATTCAAGACTCAGAATAAACTTAATGAACGGTGGAAGTTATAGAGTGGAAATTTGCAACCAAAAAGTCAAAAATGGAATTTGCAGAAGCTGAGAAATGCAACAGTTGCAGAACGATACTATGGAAACATCACCAACAGGCACAGGAATCAAAACGTAAACGTAAAGGACCAGAATGATATAGACTCCTACTAGACCAGAATAAAGTAAGATATTGAAGCAGCAGCATAAGATGAAAAAAAGAAATAAAAACGTGGTGCCTGTTAAAATCATTGGTTTGACGATGAATGCAAGAGTGTAACAAGAGTAACAAATTTAAGCTTACAGAAAAATGCTTACCCGACGAACTAGAACAACTCTAGGTAATTACCAGATACAGAGAAGAAAAGAAGATACACTGTAAAGGTTCAAAATGTATTTATTTTTTTTAATTCCATTTAATTCAGAAAGCAGTAATTTTTATGCGATCCTGCATAAGGTTATAAATTGCATTGTAAAAACTTTCGAAAAAATTAACACTTCAATTCCGAACGAAGAGATGTATTATAAGTATTTGTTTATGCAGTTTTGATTACACCCAATAAATCCTTTTTCTGTATATCTTTTAAGTTCCTATTTAACGTTTTAAGAATTGCGATTTAGCATTTCAAACGCGAAACATACGTGTTTGTTTACTGTAATTTGGCTATTTATGTATTTTGATTTTGAGTTTTCTTTGTGTCTCAAGGAAAAGATAAAATGGCGCCCTTTTTGGCAAATTATTTCTAATGTTTGTTTGTATTGTTTATTCCATATTTCTGATTTAGCTCTAGTAGTTATCATCTAATTTTTCACATTGATCGCTTCGAATCTGAGCAACGAACCTTGTTCATTCTGTGTGCCTCAAATAGTGTTCATCGTTTGTGGTGTTACAACACAAAAGAAATAATTATCCTCTTTTTTACGTTTATCTCGAATTTTTATTTGTTTCGTAGGCTTCTGAGCTTTTTCCGTTATATTTACGATTGCTGCAGATCCCGCGTCACTTTTTTCATTTTCATTATTACCGGATAAGAGATCTGCAGGTTGATCTTCTTCAATGTGTGGCATCTTCTTTAAGTCTTCTTTGTCAAGAACATCTTCATTGTTTGGCAGTTCTTCGGGAGATGTTGGTATATTGGATCCTCCGGTTCTGTGGTTGGAAATACAGTCAACAAATTTTAGCTATTGATGTCTCATCAAATTTTTTGGAGCAGCCGAACCAGTGCCTAATTTGTGCTTTTTTTTACTCTGTTGTACACATCGTGAATAAACTTCAATTTTTTTGCAATCGTCAATTACAAATAAAACTTAATTTAGGTTTGAATAATACTTTTTGTTACATATTCTTGGCTACTTCTAAAAGCTACAGATCATTGCCAGGTACGCCGTATGCCATACGCCAGGTGTTTTTTCACCATGTACTGATTGAACTTTATTTTCTCTTATATCTGAACTTTTTTTTATGAGAGATAATTATTACATTTCATGGACTTGCTCAGTAATACAAAAAGTGAAGAATGAAACATAGTGTTTTCTTATGCGATTTAACATGCATTTTTTCCCCTAAGCTTTTAGCATATTTACTACAAGCAAGCACAAAGCAAAAACACATCTGGCAATACTGGTTCTGGTGCAGTACTGCTGTCAGCGTTGGCGACGTCCTGCTTGCGTCAGAGACAGTGCCGCTGTGCTCGAGATATCTTCTTCTTCTTGATGTGCCTATCCGTTACGAATGTTAGCGATCATCATGGCAATCTTTATCTTATTTGCAGCAGCGCGGAAAGACAGCAACTGCAACTGCCGTCTGCAGTTTTTATAAAATTTATAAAATAATATATATTGCCGTTAATTGATTTAGAGCTAGTATATAAAATATCACTTCTACATATTTCGTACTGACATTCTTTATTTATTTTAGTATTTTATCCCTCGAGGTCGGATTAGATAGTAAATTCACTTTAATAAAATACTTCGGTCTTCGGTTAACACTTTTGGTACCTATAAAGTTTATTTTCACTTTCTTTTTACTGTAAAACAATTCTTTATGAAAAATATTTTAAGCATCACGGGAGTAAAAAGAGCAAATTACAATGTAGATATATTAAGACTCTAAGTAAATTTATCACTTTATTAGTAAAAAATATAAACAACATAAAAACACATTAATTTGCACTGTTGTTACGAATAATATTCTAAGGTAGAGCATAATCTTCCTGCCATTCGAATAAGCCAGCACCATTAAAATAATCGCAGAATGTGTTTCTTGTTTTCAATGCAGCGGTTGGGAACCTGTGATGAATGGAATTATGCTGTTCTTCATTTGTATTCGATATTATTTCTCCTTGTAAAGGCATGTTCGAATTAGTTTTTTCAAGTGTTAGGACAAAGTTATGCAAAACTCAAATAGCTTTCACCATTTGCACGGTATTCTCCAAATTCGCCTCAATACTTTTATGTAATAGTCTCCGCTTAGCAGTTATACCTAATTCCAAATGCACATTCAACACTGTTTCGTGTGCGACTTAATCAAAAGAAGAACAAACACCTAAAACAAGACACAAAAACAAGAATCTATAAAGCAGCAATTAGACCTATACAGGTTAGACAAACACGGCAGAGACGAGACCTGGCACATCTAAAACAAGAGGACTACTAGAAACAATAGAGATGAAAATGATTCGATGAATATCAGGGAACAGTCTGTTGGATAGGGAGAGAAGCAAAAACATAAGAAAAGCATGCAATGTAGAAGGCATAAATGGATGGGTGACAAAACGGAAACAGGAGTAGAACGAACACATTAGTAGAATGTCAGAGGATAGGATAGTACGAACAGCACGAGATAAGTCACCAATGGACGAAGAAGTATTGGCAGACCAGGAGGAAGATGACAGAAAATAAACAGGCTTTTAAAGCCTACATACAAGAAGAACTATTTTTTTTATTTTTTTCAACGTTTAACTGTAAAATACAACTTATCTCACAGTGATAAGAGGACGTTCTTCTGCTAATATAGGTTCTCTGAAATTCGTTGAAGTTCTTTTGAAATTTGCATTCAGTCAACTTCAAAAGTAAGTGGAATGCCTCAATTGACATCCTTATATACAAATAAAATTTGTCAGAGTGTTGTCGTACTTTTTTGTAGACTCTCACGAATTCACCGTCCTGTTGCCGCCTCAAATTGTAAGTATGCACCCACGATTTTTTTTACATTATTTGCCATTATAATTGCCGAAGATACTAACATTCTTTTCGCAACTTTAGAAAGAGGCAGGATGTCTCCTCAGCAGTCAGTTGGATACTGACTTCAGACTTCATTTCACTCTTTTCACTGCGTCCAGAATGCAGCGACCCTCCACCATCCACCTTTAAAATCCATCCACCAAGCCACCATCTAGCATCCTGCAGTGCGGCATCAGCCTGAGGGTCAGCAACAACCGTGTGAATCTTACGTTGCCATGTAGGATATATGTTAAATACTTTAACATCACAACATATTTTCAACAATAATGTAACACAACAAATTTTGTAACTTTTTAAGGGTTTTTATCGAGATTTTTAGTGGCTTGCCTTATGTATATATATATATATATATATATTAAACTTAGAGCTAAGATTAATATTATTATAAAAATTAATATTAAACTCACCAGTCTTCCGGGTTGAACCGCGTCGATATCCATTTTGCCGAGCTTTCGACATCCTCTCTGATGTCTTCTTCAGGGCTTCCGAGGTCTCAGTCTCCCGAGCCCCCAGACACTACTACACTCACTAGTCACTTCTAGTTCACTCACTAGTTCACTACAATAGTCTTTACCACTTACTTACCACTTTAGTCTTTTTTGTTCTATATATGAGATATTTGTTAGTATGTCTGTTTCTATTGATGTTCTTTGCTTTATTTCGTCATTACTTCTCCTATCCATTCTTATTACTCTGCAGCATCTTCACAGGCATTCCATCCCAGTTGCTACTATCTTACTGCTGTCTATCTTTCTTGTTTATGATCCAATTTTCAGCCCCATATGTCATAATACTTCGCACTAATGTTTTATAAATCTGTGTTTTTGTTTTCGTATTTAGGTGTCTATCCTACCATACTGAGTTAAGTTGTCGGATTGCTGTTCTTGTTTGTCCTAATCTTTCTGTAATTTCTTCCTCTGTTGTTGCCTTTTTCGCGATTATAAACCCCAACTATTTGAATTCATCCTTTTTTTTATTGCTACGTTGTCATCAATCTGTAGATCTTCTATGTCTTCTTCACTTGTAGATAGGTACTCTGTTTTCGCGAGGTTTGACTTATGTTTGCTAATAATATTGATTTATGTATACCTGCTTATAATACACTTATGATGGACACTATAGTCCAGAAATGTTCTGTGATGTAGCCCGGAAGGGTCTTTTTAAGTATAAACCTTTATAAAAGATTTTTAAATAAAACTTTTTTAATTGATGAATCATATTGAAGGTAATAGGTTTATTTTTATGAATAAAAACAGCCAAAATCGAATATCTCGGTTACATTTGGACAGCGAAAAATATGGATTGTCGCAACTAATTTTGCACTAAAAAATAGAAGGAAAACGAGGATCAGAAAGACGAAGGATTTCCTTACTAAAGAATCTACGGATGTGGTTCAATACACCAAATATCTTTTCAGAGCAGCAGTATGCAAAATACAGATTGCTATGATAGTCGCCAACAGCCGAAACGGATAGACATTACAAGAAGAAGAAAGAGGTAAATTTTTTAGAATAGTTATTAATATTTATTTAAATTAAGAATTCTTAGGCTTTTTGCAGTTTTTAAAGTAAAAAATTAGTAAATCAACATTTATAAACAGCCATTTTAAAGCTTTAAAAGTGTATTATCAAATAATCACCTTCAAATTCGTTCAAAATATACTGTCTTAAATTGTTAATAATTTTAAAAGTCCACCAAACCCACTGCACGGTACTTTTTCACCTTATTTCTCTGGACTATTTAATCAATTTTTTATGAAAAAAACGGAATAGTTTTTTATGCATCCTAAGTAAAACGAATTATGTTGATGATAATTTTTTCGTTTTTTATTTGTTTTGCACCTTGAGAACGAAATATGTTCTATATTTATTTGTTTTGCCATCAATAAAATGCATTATTCATGTTACGCGTTTTAATTGCTTAATTTTCAATTAACAACTTTTTCTAGAAAAAGGAATATATAGCAGCGGTGTGAAGTAAACCCGAAAAGTGCGAATTAAAGGCTGATTCACTGCGTGTCTTCCTAGCCATACCGACTCGATAAATTTTGGAATATCAAGTGAGCCAATAGCGTCTTACATAGTACACACGTGAAAATTCCCGACAAATAACGGCGTTTATTGTGGCGCTTAACCTGTTAAAATAAACAAGCAAATAAAAAATATAATCTTAGTTCAAAACAAGAAAAATGTTAAATGTATTCTTATCTAAACACCAAAAACCATTAACTTTAGGGTTATTTAACTGAAAAGTTGTAAATGTCAACATTTCAACAATTCTAACAAAATATGGGTAAAACATAAAGTAGGTTACTTAGCTTCACTGCATTTTACGATCTTCTATTTTTGGATTTTTATTCGTTAACAAATGGCAGGACTGTATACTACCTACACGAACATTTAATATGTTCACCATATGCCTTTAATGATTTCTAATCATCGAAAAGTGAACACATGTATTAGAAGACCACATATCCTAGAGTGTCAATTTTATCAAATAAAGAAGAATATGGTTGTTTTATAATACGGCATTTTATTGTTGGATTTAGTTGTACTTAAAAAAAAATAATATAACAATATAAACAATAACAAATACGTAATTTTTAATAAAAAACTTATTGTTACTTTTGATTTTGTTAAGAGTTACAAAAAGAGAACAACATGTATGGTTAGTATCATTTTAATGTCTATTATAATTATTATTTTTTATACTTTCAGTGACCTATCAGCTACATACGATACTGTCTGGAGACAAGCACTAATCTGCAAGCTAATCTGTGCTATCCCGTGTCAAAAGACAACTAAACTAAATGATAGCATACTCACCGATAGACCTTTTCAAGTCACAATAGGCAACTTTAAAGGTGTCCAAATGAAGCTCAGCAATGGACTGCCATATTGATCTGTTTTGGCACCCTTACAGTTTAATGTATACATCGTGTAGCATGTTGAAATTCCTAAACTATTCAATATTTAAGGTATAACAATTTCCTAGTACGTTACTGGTCAAGTATAATATTTCGCCGGTTCTGGTTATATTGTGATGTAAAGAAAATATCCCAAATTCCAAAATCGAGTTTTTAACTACAACGAAAATATGATTTTATCGATTGGTACGTGATTTAAAAGAGTTGTTTTGATTCAAGGTTAAATACCCTGTTTGTCAAGAATTTGGTTGCGAGAACAGGTTAGATTTGAAAGGAGAGATAAACTGGCCCCGGCCGATATTGAGGTCGAGGGGAATTCAAGTCAGGTTGAGAAGGGTAACGAAACGATACGAGAATCTTTATTAATTAAGATACTCTTGAGTACAATATTTACTGAAAACCCACCCAAACAGATCATGTTATACATGAGACATCTAACTATCCAACCCAACATAAAATGGCTGCTTTCGATAGTTATATTCACAGGTTACTCAAATTTCCACTTTCGAATGATAACTTTAATTTAGAACTTAATACTCTCAAGCAAATTGCTTTCAATAATGGTTATGATCCCAACATTATCCATAAGCTTCTAAATAGAGCTAAACTCAAAATTGCAGAAAAGCTTGCATATTCCTCACCAACTGCTTTCAATTTTGTTTTAATTTTTAGTATTTCAATTTCATAGTCAGATTTCTTCTTTTTTACAGTATTGATAGTGCCTGGCAGACCATTTTATTGTAGTCAAACACCCACTATCTAATAGATTGTTTGGTCTATTTTTTTCTTTCACACTTTATGTCCACTTCATTTGCTCTCAAACTAACAACCTTATTATTACAGATAGGTGTAAGTGTGAGATCTGGATTATGCAAAGCTGATTTTCTATAGTAGTGTCAGTTGGACCTTTGGTCAATGCCAGCTTACTTACACAGAATTTTAGTATGTACAGATCACATATCCATGATTATTACTGCCCATCAAAGCTGTCATTTGTCACATGTCACCTTAACATTTCCGTTAAATACCATGCTCTCTCCTGTTGCCGACAAGAATGTAGCGTAGAATAATTCTAAATAATTTTAAACTATTTGTCCTTGTTTTAGTGTAGTGTTATGTACAATTTATGTTTTATTTCATATTTATTACATTCTTCGCTTGCTGGATAGTCCAAATTTGACGAAGTACGTCTAAAAAGTTAATCACAAAAAACTTTTTATCATCCATTAACTTCGAGTTTTTTATCGAAGTTAATCAGTTTTCTTTATTTAACAAACGTTTCTTGGCTTATTTCAGATGCCCCTGATGATGCTGTAGAAAGTGAAAGTACTTGGGCAAGATTTGATTATTAAAATTGTGCTCGATATTTGCCTTTAATTTTTCAAAGTTCTTTTAAATATCTTGGACATCAGAGTTAACAAGCTTATCGGACGATAGGAAAAAGATTCTGTAACCAATTTAACTGACTTTCCAATCATTATAATATGAGCATATTTCCACTGCATTTAAAAATGGCTTAACGGCAGCACTCTATTGTAGATAATAGTAAGCATGAGAACTGCTTTCCTGAGTAGGTGTTTTAGGATTCTAAAACACCTACTCATTATTATTCTGCGAACCTCGAATGGGGAGAATGCTTTTATTGGAGCTGATAGTTGGCAGGGTGCATCTAGACATTCGCTAACTACATCATCATTTATGTTTTGACCGAAATTTGGACTAAATATATTTTTTAAATATTCTGCAAATATATTAGCTTTTTCATTGTCACTCTGCGCCCAACTTCTATCAGGTTCTCTTATTGAAGGAATTAGTAGAGTCGGTTTCTTGATTTTTTTAGTTGCTCTTCATATAGAGTGTTTATCTGGAGAGAAATTGTTGTAAAAATGTGAGAAAAAATGTAACGCTGACGTTACCTGGTGTGTTAGTCTATTTAGATGTGTCTTATCGAGTGGATTTCGAGATCTTTGCATTTTGCAGGCGCTCTTCTTTTTTAGGTTAGAATTTGTTTAATATATAATGGAACATTGTTGTCTTCAGGATTACCCTTTTTAGGAGTAGACTCCCATGCAGCGTTTTGTATTACAGTCGTTAGCTTTTGTACTGCAAATTTCAGCTAATCAGATTATTTTTTTCGGTGATCTAACGTTATATTCTGGTTAACGGTGTTTTCACATTGTTCCCAGTTTGTTTTTTGGTTAGATAGTCTTAAGTGCTGTTAATTTTAAATGCATGTTAGGAAAACCTTTAAATATTGCAAAATATACAAGGTCCGGAATTTTGTTGTTATCTGCTGGCCAATATGTTGGTTGTCTTGTGGATAAGAAGAATGAATTGTTTTTCTGTAATGATACATGTAGATTTCTACCTTCTGCTACAAGGAAATGTGAGCCAAGGGTTTGGAAGAAGCTGTCGTATTCTTCAACTGGGATATTATGTCTGGGAGGTGAATAAATAGCTGCGACAGTCAATGGCCACGAGAAGGTGTGGAATAACTTTGTAAAATGTTGTGTTTAACAGATGATCTGACTATCATTGACGATCCTGCATGGGATATTCCGTCGAGATAGTTGGTAAAATATGTCGTGTAAAATGGAACTGTGTAAATTCAACTGTAATTTCTTGGACATGATTTGTTAGACCGTTGGAATTCCAGGATTTTCTTAGCCATTAGTTTGTTATTTTGCTTATGACTGTTGTTAGAATGTTGAGGATTATGCTGTTCTAATTAAGCGACTGATTAAATAACATTTTAAATTTATTTAGGAAATATGACATTAGCGTAATTATATCTTTATTATTACTGTTTTCATTTTGTCTTTTGGGATTTCCTAAAACCACTTGGGAATAACTACCTTTATATGTGATTGGCTGCTGCACTGTGTTTTCTGGGTTGTACGCTGTATTTGGTCTGGGTATTTGTTATGTGTTGTATTTAGATTATTTATCTTAAGCTATATGATTTGGAGTGCCCATAAGCCTGGCATCTGGTGCACTGGATTAGACTGTTCTTTTGTCTTGGAGCTATGTTAATTTTTGAGTTTAATAAAAGTTCTATTTCGTATGCTTTTTTATTATTTGTGTTGGGTTCAAGATCGATAAAGAATAGTGTAAGATGATTTTTTAGTCTATGTTTACCATTGATTATGTTTCAAACATGGTGGCCCTTTTTCGCAAGTTCGGTTTTTATATCATCTGTATTAATATTGTGATGGAGTCTTACCACAATGCTATATGTTTTATCCTTATGAAGTTGGTAGCTCTGGAATACAATTTAATCCTTTTAAATCAATGCTGGTAATTACTCAACTGTTTCTAATACACTTGTAACGAGTAAAATAACTGGAACTAATAAATAGATATGTTTGCTGTCACTAAAATTATTTTGAATCTAAACGACATTATTTACAGTTTAGCATTTCATTTCTGGTTCAACATCAAACATATCCTTTTTACGATTCCATAAAGCGTTGGTGAAAATAACAATCTCCTACGTACCGAGATTTACTGGGCTTTCATAATTGTTGTCTATTTAAAAATAATTTCATAATAATACAAATATTTGTGCTTGCACAACTCGCCAGGTTGCATTGGTTATACGCGTGGTACGAGTCATTTATGAGTATTTTTATTAGTACAACCATAAAACGTGTTTGCTTATACACATCCACACAAAAACCTCATATTTTAATGTTGAAAGATTGCAGTTGTTGTGCCTAAAAGCTATTAAACTATTAAATTTTTGATTATACTAATGGGTGAAGATAAAACTAAAATTATAATAATAAATCTTTAGCAAAATAAAAAATGAGAAGATAATATATACACATTTGTAGGTATACAAATTTTAACTACTATTATAGCAATAAGAAATAAACTCTATTTTAATTGTAATTCAGAGGTGTTAGTGATGCGCATCATAAGGCATTGTTTCCAGATAGCACTTCTAGCCTCTCCTATCTCCAATTCCTATCCTCACCTCCACACACGGATAAATCTCGATATATCTGAGCAACCTTACTATATATATTCGGTAATTCTACAGTATTCACTGCCTTCCCCCGCTCAATCGTTTCCATCTCTCTCTGTTGTCCCATTCTCCATCGTTTAGGCCTCTCTTACTCATGGCGTCGTCTACTTCGTTTCTCCAGGATCTTCGGGGTCGTCCCCTTTTTCTCCTTCCTATGGGGCTCCTTTCTTCTTACACTAGTCTTTTTTGTTCTATATATGTTAGTATGTCTGTTTCTATTGATGTTCTGTGCTTTATTTCGTCATTACTACTCCTATCCATTCTTGTTACTCTGCAGCATCCATCTTCGCAGGCATTCCATCCCTATTGCTACAATCTTACTGCTGTTTTTCTTGATGATAATCCAATTTTCAGCCCCATATGTCATAATACTTCTGACTAATGTTTCATAAATCTGTGTTTTTGTCTTCATATTTAGGTGCCTATCCCACCATACTGAGTTAAGTTGTCGGATTGCTGTTCTTGTTTGTCCTAATCTTTGCTTAATTTCTTCCTCTGTTGTTACCTTTTTCGTGATTATAAATACCGAGTATTTGAATTTATCCTTTTCTTTGATTGTTACGTTGTCGTCAATCTGTAGATATTCTATGTCTTCTTCATTTGTAGTTAGGTACTCTGTTTTCGCGAGGTTAATATCTAGGCTAGTCTTGGTATATTGTCTTGTAGTTTCTTCATCATGTAACTGAGGTCTTCTTGGTCTTGTGCAATCACTACTTGATCGTCTGCGAAGCTTAATGTATATAGGTATTCGTTTCGTACCGGTACTCCCATGCCTTCGCTTTTTCTTTTTCATATAGTCAAGGCTTTCTCTGTATATTTTGAATAGAGTTGGAGATGTGGAACAACCCTGCAGGAGCCCTTTTGTTGTGGTGAAGTCTTCTATGATTCTTGTTCCCATTTTATTGGACGCTTTATTTTCTTTACACAGAGCTTTTGTAGCTTCTTTGAGTTCCGTCTGTAGTTCTAATTTGTACATGGCCTCCCATAGTTCTGACCTTGGTACAGAGTCACCAAGTCACAAGCTGTGGACCTTTCTCAGGTCCACAAATGCAAAATGCATGTCTCTATTTTTCGCTTTTTTCTTTTCCAACAGTTGTTCCAGCGTATATATGTGGTCTGTCATGATCTTACTGCCGTGAAGCCTACCCGATCCTCCCCTATTTTGCCTTTTATCGCTTGGTCAATCTTTTCTTGCAGTATCTTCACATATGATCTTCCTATTGGTGATATTACGCTTATTTTTCTGTAGTTTTCGCATCGTTTTCTACCTCCTTTCTTAAATATAGATGTCATATATGCCTCCGTCCATTCCTTTGGGAGCTGTTTTCCATTTATGGCTTTCTGAAATATCCATTTAATCATCCGGTGTTGACGCCATTGAATTTTTTTGAGCCGTACTTTATAAGCTCAGGTGAGATGCCTCCAGGTCCCGGTGCTTTCTTATTTTTGATTGCTTTTATGGCCGTTCTTATTTCCCTATCTGTTATTTCTATTTCTTGTTTTGGGGATCTGCTTCGTCTTCGCCTGTTTCCTTTTACAATGAATTATGATATTTGTTCTGTTAACAGTTTTTTGTAATAGTCCTTCCATTCTTTATCCTGTATATTTTCCAATTTAATTTTTGCTTTTGAGGTTTGCTTCAATCCCCTCAGTACTTTTCATGACTCCACAGTTCTTGTACCTCCTATGTATGTTTCAATATTTAAGCAGGTTCTTTCCCATTCTTCATTCTTTTGTTGTGTTATCTGTTTTTTCACTTCTCGATCTTTTTCTATATATTTTTTATAAATTTCACCGTTTTTTGTAGTCAGCCATTTTCTGTATAGTTCCTATTTTTTTTCTTCAATTATTCTTTTTGTTGGTTCATTTATTTCATAATACTGTTTATTTGTTATATGTTCTTTCTCTCCAAGGGCTTCGAATGCTGCTTGTTTTATACTCGCCTTTATATGCTCGTATATTCTTGGATGTTGCCGTATATGAATTCTAATAATTTTTGGTCTAGACGTGGTTTGTATAGTTCTCTTATTGATTGTTCTTGGAGTAGTTCTACATTATATTGTTTTTCTCTTATAGTGTTCAACGGTTCTTCTGCAGAAAGGGTCTTGTTATGTTTCCAATTAATGCCAATTTTTTCTGTCAGTAGTTTATGATCAGTTTCACATTGTGCTCCTCTTCTGACTCTCACATCTTTTATCTTTATTGTGGTATCTTGTTTGACTATTATGTAGTCTATTATCGATTTTAGCTTTCGTGTTTCTTGTGTCCATGTATATTTATGAATATTTTTATGTCTGAAGAATCCGTTGGTGATTTTTAGAGCAACGTTACTAAAAATTCAATAACCAACCCAAGTAGAAGTTAAAGGCAGGATAGACAAAGACAGAAATGGTCCTCCGAAAAGGGGGTAACCGAATTATTGCCTATATCAGCAATTCCCTACTCACTGGCCAACAGCATGGAGCAATAAGCTGATAATTGGAAAGGCAATCTGTTGTTCTGGGACTGAGAAATCAGTTTCAAAAGCAGAGGTACAAAGAAATGGTCAACGCCATAAGTAAGTTGAAGGAAACGGGAAACTACTAGATTAAAGACTTTTTCATTATCCCAACCTATCCAAAATAATTTTTGGTGATAAAAATGATTTTTTTAAAACTTTTTTGAATCATATTGGGGTGTATTCTGTAACACTTCCGTTAAATTTTAGAGGCATCTAAAATTTTAGCGTCCGCTAAAATTATTTTTGTATTCTGTAACTTATGTATCCTTTAAAATCATAACCTAAACCGTTAAAACTCTAGCTAAAACAGAATATTTTGGAGGATGTCAAAACTTGTCCTCTTATTTTTAGCAGTCCCTTTAATATCATTTGATTATTTTTGTTTGGTTAGGTTTATATGATTATTAGTTTGTTATTTATATATTATAGTGCAGATAAACAATTAAACAAGACAAATGGCTTTTTATGATTTATTTGGCGAAGCTTTAGTTGATGAAATAATAAATAATAATGAAAGGCAACTCTCAGTTTACTTTATAATTCATGTGTTACACCTATAACAAAATTCAAATTTTTTATTCTTTTTGTAGAGCTGAATTCAGATTACATCAAAAGATAATCCGAGATATGATCAATCTTTTCCCATAACACATAGACTTTTCCCAATTCATTTAGAATTAATTTTGAATTCCTGTTAGAATTTTATTTTGTTCTAAAAAACTTATCAAAAACTTTTTTTGAGATTTTGTTGTTCGTGGAGCACGAGACATAATAAAATTTTATTAAAACGAAAATAAAACCAACACGACCACAAATAAACTGAAATATATTTTCAATAATAATAAAATAATAAGTCAATCCAACTGTGAATTTCTTCTTCTTTCTTAAGTTTTTGGCCTACGACACTTAGTTTTTGGTCAATTTCTACCTTACAAGTAGTTTAAACACGATCAACGTGCGACCTTGCCGTATCTGATTGAAAACCTTTTAGAGGATTCCTCTAAAAAACTATATTTTAGCGGTCCTCTATAGTATTTCTTTATAGAATGTCAATGTTACCTAAAACTTTAGGAGGACTGTTAAAAGTTAAATTTTAGAGGCATCTTAAATTTCAGGGAAATATTACAGAACACACCCCATTAAAAGTAAAAATATTATTCTTTTATGCGGTACCTGTAGAATTACAGGATATTTATTATTTTATGTTTTATGTTATTACAAAAAGATGACCTCTGGGATAAACAGTTATTATAACTTTTGAACTAATTGAATCCAACTGAAAGTTTAACCTTCCGTCGGACGCAACTTACTCTTGTATAAAAGATGTCGTCTCGGGGGAATAAATAAGTCTATCCACGTTCTGAATCCCGGACGCTCTGTAGAGGGCTTCGAATATCGCAGTCGAATGCTTCTCTACCCAAGTCCATTTACTGGGTATGGACTTATAAATATTTCTCTTCAGTGTCTTGCCTTGAAAAAGGCAAGATATTTCTTACTTGACAAAAGACTGTCGAAATAAAAACACCAAATTGTAGTTGAAAAATAGCTATCAGCCACAGAGTATGGAAAATTGCAGGAAGAAGCACTGGCAGAGAGCACTAAGCTCTCAGAGAACCCGTGAGGGACTGACTTGGCTGACCTGAAAATCGCCAATATTTATATGCGCTTTTCGAGCGATTAATAGGGATTTCTAGGTCAACAATGGGAAAATTCGAGGCGAGGTGAGGCGCCTGTCACTTATGTGTCACTTGAGTCTTCTTGTTCTGGTAACCTTGAGTGACATGATGTGCACACTGGGGTTGTATTCTCGCCCCAAATATATCGTTTACAATTTTTGCAAATGGTTTTGGCCCTGATCCTTCGTGATGTGTAACATAAAGCACAGCGACGACGCTTTGTTTGACCTACATCTTCTGCAGTCACTAGTCCAGCTTCTTCGACGGGATCTTTCGTTGGTCTAAATCTACTGAGCTCTCCAGAAAGAGAACGTGGTATACCTTGTATCATAAGAGTTCTTTTTTGTAATTGTGGTAAGGCTTACTCATGGCCTAGTTTCCGAAGAAAAAGACGACGCCGTATATTCTAGTGTCTATTTCCGATTGATATCACTTGGGCAATAATGCCTGAAATGTTCAGCATGGACAAAAAGATGACCATGGGCCAACGACGTGTATTTCTAGCAACGTTGTTGGAAGCGCAAAGCTTATCGACAACGTCTATACCTGACTTGGTTTTATTATAATATGTGATCATGTCTGATTTCGTAGCTTGTTCTGACGTCTGATCTATGGAATCATCGTAATGCTGAGAAGATATAATAAAAACATTTCCATTCTTTTTTACTACGTAGGAAACAATAGTGGCGTGTTCTCCAAAACCAAACATAGTTGACTGTGGTGGTCGCCCTTTAACATTTAGTAGATCTACTGGCGCTTCCCTTTTATTTTTTTTTATTGTGCCAACATACGACAGTCTATTACTTTTTAATTCGGTAACAAGTTGCACATCTAAATATCTTCTGGTGCATCTATAAAGTAATCATTAAATTTGTTTGGTATTGTATCTGAATCTATAATCCTAATATCATTTATTTTTACAGACATTTCATAAGTTCATTTATAACAGCCCATATGGTTCTGTTTTTGTTAGAGGATTCAGAGATTATGTTAAAATAAAACTGACTATTGTGGTCTCAACAAGAACTTTGTGCTGATGTTTTTTGTCTATATAGAGGTCTTAACTCAAGGTATGCCTTACTCAAAGTATACAAATCCTTTAGACTATCCGAAGAAGATTTTACTTCTTGTGTGACCCATGTATTTTTTTTATTTTGGTAATGTTGGGTTTTACTAATAGGACAACTACTATTGATATAAAATTGTAATTTATCATGTAAGGCATTATATACACTCTCAACATCAGTTGCATAATAAACATCTTACCATGTTTCTGTACTCAAGAGATTGTTGAATGTATTTATAGAGCCTTTATGTGTTACTCTGGAAGTTTTTCGAACTGATGTCATAGTTAGATTAATAAATTTTAACCTCAAAATAAATATATCGTGATCCGATACAGTATTTACATTTACAGTACATATTATAATCATCACAATTTGTATATGCCGGATCTAAAATATTTCCGCATGTGGAAGTCAACTTTGTAGGTCTAAAACTCCTGGGAGACAATCCATAAGATGCTAGAAGACCAGAAAATCTGTGTGAATTCTTTAATGTCATCGAATTTACATTAAAATAGACTGTGAAAAATATGAATTGATTTGGTTTAATTTGAATTTAAAAAGATTATTTTCATAAAATACATCAAATTTACCTTTAACAGATCTGTAGCATACTAAAATTGTATGTCGATTTAATTATAATGCCACTTCAGCCCACATACTTCAATGTCTTTTTTAACACAGTACTGATCGAGTAAAATGGAACTAACATTCATATCATCCTTTACCCAAACTGCAACGCCACCACATTTATATTGGGATCTACTAAAAGAATTTACAATTTTAAAATTGATTTAGTCCCTGAATATTTGACAAAACGAGATCGTACCCTTCCCTTCACTTTATTTTCGTATTTGTTGGGTGCTTCATAAAAAACATATACGTAAGAGCCTACTGGCCATAGTTTTGGGTTCATCGCTATACCGAATTTTTTTTTATAAACTGAGTCTTTAAAAGATGAATATGTTGGGATGTTTAGCCGTTAACGATGTATATATTACTTCTGGAAAGTCTTTTTCTTACATCTTAAGATTTTCTGCCGTTGTATGTAGGTCTACTCTAGTAATATGGAGATGGCTAAATTTTGGGACACCACTGATTACGGTCAGAACATCACCATCGATGACTGTAACTTTGAGCGCGTTAGAGAATTCAAGTATCTTGGAACAACAATAACGGATCACAAAAAATAAACAACAGGATCCAGGCCGGCAACAGATGTTTTTTTGCCCTCCAAAACCTTATAAAATCGAAACAACTAATAAGACGTACGAAGGTAAAGGTCTATAAAACAATCATACGACCCGTTGTGATATATGGAAGCGAAACGTGGACGATAACAAAGGCAAACGAAGAGAGACTATGTGTTTGGGAAAGAAAAATCCTAAGGAAGATCTTTGGCCCTGTGCTGGATGAAGCATTAGGACAATATAGGATAAGAACTAGCAAAAAACTCGAAAAACTTTACCCAGACGCCAACATCATAAAAGAAATAAAGTCCAGAAGACTTCAATGGGCAGGACACCTCAGAAGACATTCTGACGAACGAACAGTAAGACTAGTGTAGAAGGAGACCACGCGGACGCCCTCGTCTCCGGTGGCGAGATAATATAGCAGGAGATCTAAGCACTATGGACGTGGAGAATTGGATGGAGGTTGCTCAAGACAAAAAACAGTGGAGGCATGTTGTCGAGTCGGCTAAAACCCACGAACTATTGTAACGCCACGGAGTAAGTAACTGATTTCAGAGCTCTAATTCTTACCTATGACAATACGTATATTCCTTTTTATGCCTGTTTGACATTCATTTTTCCATTCTTGCCTACTATTATTTGTAACCGAATTTGTATCCTCAATATTTATCAAACTTTTATCGTTTGAAATTTGATCAAATTAATAATATCTGAACATGTTACCTCCATTTCTATTCTTAAAATCTCAGCTGATAATTATTTATTATTTTCGAGTAAGGAAACAACTTGATTATTTTTATTGGCAACATTTTTAAATACAGTTTTTGTTGAAGAACTCCTTTCTTTATCAATAACTGGACTTTCATTGCCAGCAATGTTTTTTACGGGTGTATTTTTTTTTGTTTTTTGGGTATTCTTTACTACTCTGGGTATTGGTCCTTCAAAATTTAGGTTTCTGTTAGAATGGTTTATTAAATTCATATTTTGTTGAGTAGATGGCGACTGGTCGGTTAATTGCATATATTTAAATAAATCTACTTGTTCTTTCAGTAAATTTATCGTCATTTGTTGATTTGATATTGTTATTTTATTCTGATTAATAACTTTTTTTAAGCACCTGATTTCTGTTAGCTTTGGATCCTCTTTGTCAACCTCTTTATCCAAGATTTAGTTTTGCTGGATCACTTAACCTCACTTTCTTCACAGCATATAACTGTTTCATCGTTGATATATTTAATACATTTTAATTGCTTTAGGCAGCCACTACGTGATAATGTTCCTCATTTCGCACATGAAAGGCCACTTTGTGCAACTTTTTGACACTTTTTACAGCAGTTAACAACCGAGTCGTACACATGACCGTTTTTTGAAACACCGTAATGAATCCATATAGGTATATATTAACCAAAATGTCAAATTCCTGGCGGTAAAATGGCATACTCTTCTATACTACGATTAAAAGCCCTTCCACTTCCGCTAAACTCGCTTTTTTAAATTCTCTTCTTATCCGCGTTTTTCGCTCTTGCCATAATCATATGAGTCCCTTTTACATAGTCCTCTGAGTTGTTTTAGCTTAACCCCGAGTTTTATAGAGGTGTCCTTCTTGTAGTCCTCCTCTTTTATTTGTATTTCTGACCTGCTGCATATGGTGTACAGCTACTTGGTTCACACCCACAATGAATGCAGGCAGAGTAACAAGGAAACAGAAAAAGGGGAAAGGAGAACTGATGACGAATATACTAATAATTGAGTAATAGTTTTAATTTAAATTTACATATATTAACGTCATGACGTATTACATATAATAATGTTATTTTAAATACTATTTTTAAATTCCTACGATACAATTAAAGGTAAGGGTTTTGTTTATTTTTATCATTACTAGTAAAAAATTTGTAATTGCAATTTATTTTTAATAGTAAATACCTTTGAACTTTCTTTGTAGTGGTTTTCTATCTGGTCTCTTAATATAACGAGCGTTGAGTTCGTCAACTGTCATATCACCAAACTCAAAAATATAACAAGGATTATCCTTTTCTTCTGCGTACCTTTCTTGGCAGTCTTCTAGCCCCCGCAAATTCTTTTGGAATAATTCAAACCTCATTTTTTCCTCGTCTAGAGATTTGTAATTTATGTTAAGCTGGTGCTAAAATCCATTAAAAATTGTTACATAAGAAAAAATTAAAAAGATATAAAAATATGTTGATAGTTCCACAGATACCCAATAAAAATTTATTTTTAAAATAAAACTTCGGTTTCGTTCATCGAATCGTTCATCGTTCATCATCGGACTAGACAACTATTTTACTCAGATACGTCGCTGAACGTATTCTGTTTAGAGAACTGAAAGAATTAAGGGTGATAAATAAAATGGCGGGAAAAGCCAGAATTAGGTTCGCAGAATAATCACCCAAACACGATCCTGCTTTACCTAAGATAATAAGGTAAAAAGATCAAAACAGCAAATCCTGGCAAACACATAAGGTCTAGATAGTCTACCAACAGAAGAAGCTCCAGCTCGCAGCACTGAAAATTTTAATTATTGATGTTTATTTTCAGGACAACTTAAAAACAAATAATAAATAAATGAAGGCTTCGGTCACAAAAAAAAATTTACAAATACTAAAAAACAAAATGAAAAAACAAAAAGGTGACAGCCATTAAAAAAAAATAACAAAACCCCAAAACCTTAGCACGAAGGGCCCACATCCTCGGGCCCCGAGTCGCCGAACTGGGTGCAACTCGGAGCGGAGACAGGAGGCCCGAGCAAGCAATTTTAGGTTAGGATATCGTGTTGAAGTTTTTACACCCAGGACTTCCACACGAAAAGCATTTGGCTGATAGTGAGCCCCTATCGCGCATCAGAGTGCTATAGGATGGAAAGAGTGGTTTCTGATAAGATATATTTCGCCTAAAAATAATAATTTTTCAAATACTATCTCAAGGAAATTAAACAGAAATGCAGATTATTGGAAGTACTTTATATGACCCTTTCCCAGATGATGAATAGAAAAATGCCACTTAGGTATGAGTATGAGTAGTACCGAGAAAATGAATACTCGCTGTGAACTGACGAACGATAGTTATTTCAAAACTGACAAAAAACAAACAGTATTTCCAATTTCTGTTTAGTTGCGAAACACACAGGAGACGGTGTAGGGAATCTTCGGAGTTTAAGATATGTCCGGGGACGCCAAGCACACGGGGCTTACCGGGCAGTTATCAGGAGGAGCAACTATGAAAATAAAAAATAGTTCAGTACAAAATCTAGTGTAGAAATAGCCACATGAAATGTAAAAAGTTTTTACAGATCTGGTAAAATACTAAATATACCAATACAATAGTGCAGATGAATTAAAGACAGTGATCCTATTCCGACACTGTTACACACACATTTTAAGGACTCAAAATGGAGGTAACATCATAAAAAAATTTCCGTGGCCAACCAAACCCCCCCCCCCCCCCCCCAGAGGCAAATTCTAGGTGCGCTACTGATTAAAGACATCTCTTTGAAAACCAAAAACATTACTATTCTACTATTATATTGGGTGACTTTAATACCAAAATAGGAAAAGATAGATTTTGGAATTGGAAAACGTAATAAAGGAGATCGTTTCATAAAATTCTGCATAGAGCATAGTTACGACTAGTTTTTTAAGGAAATATTGTGCCCACTATATACCTTAACAGACGAAAGCACCTGGGTTTGATGTAATTACTGGGAAAATCTTAAAACAACTCCCTAGAAAAGTTATAGTAAAGCTGACATATCTAATAAATGCCTCTGTCTACTTAAGATATATTACTAATAATCTAATTAAGATATGCCCACGATGTAGAAAGTTTAGGGTCATATTGATCCATCAAACCTAGAAAGCAACCTGTAATTTCAAAGCTATACAAGAAGCTATTGCTGAAAAGGCTAAAACCTCTCATAGACACTAAGGCTCTTATTTTGTCATACCAATTTGGGTTTCGAGAAGGTCATTTAACTATTGACTTTCTTCTTTATGTGCCGTCTTCTATCGAAGGTTGGCGACCATCAAACGATAGGTTTCTCTGTTTTATGCCGTTTGTATTATGTGCTTCTGGTACTTGAAACCATTCTCTCAAGTTTCTCAGCCAGAATTTCTTCTTTCTGCCCAAAGCAAAACTATTGACCAAGTCCATATAATAACGGATTTAATAGGGAGGTCGCTAGAAGAAAAGAGAGTTTGCTCGGCTGTCTTCCTCGACGTGGCGCAAGCTTTTGATAAAGTAAGGCATAAAGGAC
Source organism: Diabrotica undecimpunctata (assembly GCF_040954645.1). Classification (NCBI taxonomy): domain Eukaryota; kingdom Metazoa; phylum Arthropoda; class Insecta; order Coleoptera; family Chrysomelidae; genus Diabrotica; species Diabrotica undecimpunctata. The sequence continues at coordinate 99,328,393 of NC_092811.1, forward strand.
ATAAGGAAATATAAACTAAGCACGATTTTGCCAATGAAATATACAGAATTATTGGAATCATACATTTCAATCAGGGTTTTTAAGGTTAAACCTAATCGGATTTAAAAGAATTCAGTGCAACTGTACCACAACGTAGTGTGATAGGACCAGTCCTGTACCTATTGAATACTAGTGATACTCATATCCCTGTATATAAATAAGGATCACTCGAAGAGTATTGGGTTTTTCGGTCAAAGGTTGGAGAAAAAAGACAAATAAGTTGGCTACTTCATCTATTTATTGAAGACTCTAATCAGTAAGCATCAAACAAGTCAATATAAATTTGTTACCTCAAAAAGTCATGTAGCAGTCAATGGTATAAAATGTAAAGAAGCTTAAGATAATGGACATCAATAATTAGTTGTATAAACAATAAATTGAAACTAGATACAGTTTACAATTTGATTTAAACATAGCACAGCAAAAGACCATGTGGTTTTTGTACATGTAATTTAAAAAAGTGTATAAAAAACTTATGTAAAAAATAAGTATTTGCCGAGAACTAACAAGATCATAAGACAATGGTTAAAAAGTTATTCTAATTGTTTATAAGCAAAAAAACGACATGTTTTTTGCAAAATTGTTTTTCAAATTAAATGTGTAAATTATTTTCTTAATTTTTTTAATGCAAATATTGGAACAAGTCTTCTTATTTCAGAAACTACCCTTACAATTACTAAAACTATATAATTTTCTGACTTATATTGTTGCAAAATAAAATTAATTTGGGATAAACAAATAAATTAACTTTTAAAATATTTAAAAGTTAATTTATTTGTTTAGCACCTATCACTTTGAAATTTTTACCGTATTTTAAGAACTATTCCTACTACTATTTATAAGACACAGCATTCCTTGTAATATTAATGTTACAAGTTTATTTTCAAAAAAATTATTAACATTTATAAAAAACCAACATTTTTGACTTATTTTGCAACTTCCTTAGCAACAAATAAAGATAGAACTATATAGAAAACGATATTTTGAAAGTTTTTTTGTAACTTATAAGTTTCTTCTCTTCTAAAATTTGTTTAAAATGCTTCATTTTTTGCTGATAGACGAAAAAAGCAAAAATTTTCCGTTCTTTGACCCTAATTTGTTAATAACTAATTAAGTCGAAAAAATAAACTACAGGAAACATATAGGTTTTTGTTACAGAGGTCCATACTACTCAAAACAATTATTGTCGTTTGCCTGGGCGGACGAGTGTCATAAAAAAATACTTATTTTCCTGGGCTATCAGTGCTATGTTCTAGGCGAGGATACCATGCGGTGGTCTCCGTAATGAACGCACCTCAGCTCAAATCGGCACAATCGTCCCATACCGGCCCTATTACCTTCTTTGTATACCGTAGACTCAAGAAATTGTAGACTTTCTAACTACATATTCTAACAACAACTATGTTGCATTGAACATTTGTATGTATATTTAATTTCTTTGATTATGTTTGATTTTATAAAATTCACATATTATATTAGATATTTAATATTTTAAATATTTACTGTACCAATTTTTCTAGTGAGTGTACGATCTAAAGAAGGAAGAAATTAACTGGATATTTTGCACGCCCAGTTTCGTACCCTCTATTACAAAATTTTCGTAATCTTTTACAATACACATAATCGACCCTGATGTAGCCATCGTCAATAAAACATCTATAAGTCTTCTTCTTTTTCTTCTTCTTGTTCTTCTTCCTTCTTGTATGTAGGCTTTAAAGCCTGTTTCTTCTTCAATCTGAGTCTCCAAAATTGTTTAGAATATCGCACCATTTTTTTCTTGGTCTGCCAATACTTTTTCGTCCATTTGGTGACTTATTTCGTGCCATTCGTACTATCCTATCCTTTGCCATTCTATTAATGTGTTCGTTCCACACCTGTTTCCGTTTTGTCACCCATCCATTTATGCCTTCTATATTGCATGCTCTTGCTTATGTCTTTGCTTCTCTCCCTATCCAACAGACTTTTTCCTGATATTCGTTGGAGTATTTTCTTTATAGATTCACATCTATAAGTAAATCCATCTATTCAATGAATATCGGATCCACATTTTGAAGCTCTACCAAAGTTTATATCTTTTGGTTTCGCTATATAAATATACACAGCTCGCAATAGTTTCTGCTAGATTGATTCTACATCTTGTGGAGTCATCCTTGTATAGAATATGCCATACAAATACGGCAAATGAATGCCTTATATGACCATGTAGTTGTAAAGGCACACAAGCACACCATCCATTTATCCTGTTTGAAACGGTGACTGAATAAATCTAATAGAACTATTGCGAGCTGTGTATGTTTAGACACAGTGCTATCGAAACCAAAAGATATAATCTTTGGCAGAGCTTCAAAATGTGGATCCGACATATATTGAATAGCGCGCACGTTTTCTCGGATTTGCTTAAAAATGTTTTATTGACGATGGCTACATCGGGGTTGATTATGTGTAATATAAAAGGTTACGAATGTTTTGTAATAAAGGGTACGAAACTGAACGTGCAAAATAAGTGGATTGTGTCAGCTGTAGTGGTGATTTTGATTACTGTAATTACGGTCTTTGATATCACAATGTTTGTGTTACTTAAAAACACTATGCTTACTTGGTATAAGTGGTGAAAACCACAGTAAATATCCAGTTAATATTGCCTTCTTCTTTAGATCGTACACTCACTAGAAAAATTGATACAGTAAATATTTAAAATATTAAATATCTAATGTATGTTATTTTTATAAAATCAAAAGTAATCAAACGAACTAAATATACATACAAATGTTCAACACAACTTTCATGTAATATAAAATAATTTTATATGAACAAAAAATACGAGTACAACAAGAAATAAAATTTTATTTGTTTATAACTTCGTCGTAAATGCAGTCAACCATAATGGGGAACAACAACAAATAATGGGAAGGAACAACTGACTTCATGGCCAATAAGAATTTAAAAATTGATATAAAGAAAAGACGAAGTTGTGGAAAGAACACCTACAAGACAAAAGATACAAAATACTTACAATAAAAGCTAAAGAACTAGTCAAAAATGAAAAAAAGAAAAGCTAGAACACATTTGGAGAAAAAATGGAAGAAAACAGTAAAGAAAATGTAACATTGTTTTATAAAACACTGAAGAACCTACAAAGCAACAAAAAAAAATAAAACTAAAACAAATAATTACCAAAACTGAAACAGTATTAACCGATAACAAGGATATAATGGAAAGATGGAGAGAATATTTCGAACAACTGTTGAACAAGGAAAAGCAAAGGAAAGCCGTTGAGAGCGATGAAGTTAGTCCAGAGATGTTGAAATATATAGGAGAAAGGGTAAAGAAAGATTATTATACATCCTAAATGTAATATGAAACAAAAAAATACTGGCAAGTGAATTCTCAAATGCAATAATTGTACCAGTGCACAAGAAGGGAAACACAAGAGACTGTCAGAAGTATAGAAGCTTATGCATACTATGTGTAGCTGCAAAACTATACGAAATAATATTAGAAAGAAAAATCAGGATATAAATAGAACATAAACTAGAAGACATACAAAGCAGATTCAGAAAAGAACATAGCACACAAGACACTATAATCACTTTGCAACAGATAATAGAGAAAGCCTTGAAAAGAAAAATAAAGAAGTATACATAAGTTTTATAGACATGGAAAAAAACAATAAATATAATAAGAATGCAAAATATTTTAAAAAGAAGGTAATTTTTAAGCCCAGTACTTTTTATAAATCTAATAGATGAGATAGGGAAAGAGTGTAGGAAACTTAAAAAAAATACTGTATATGATGGAATAGCGTAAAAATGATAAATGCGGAGATATGTGAATTTGAAGATGACATAGTATTACTTGCCGAAACAGCAGGAAAACTGAGGCACAACTTAGAAAAATCACAAGCAAACAAATACAACCTAAATATAACGTAAATAAAAAGAAGACACAGTAAAGGACAATATCAAGAAAAAAAGACGCGGATGACCAAATTGAAGTGGTGATAGATCAACAAAAAATAAAGCAAACAAACATATGCAAATACATGGGAAAAGTAATTAATAACAGAGGAAGCATCGAGGACGATCTCAACAACAGACTAGAGACTACAGAAAAACTATTTCAAGCTCTAAGTAAACGAAGAAGTCCAACAAAGAATTATAAAAGTCAACGAAGATGACAATATATGAAACAATATACAGGCCAAAGCTGAAATACGGAGCAGAAAACTGGATCTAAAATATCAGACACCAGAGTAGGACACAAGCGGCAGAGATAAAATACCTTAAAAGAACGATAAGAGCAAGAAGGATAGACAAGCTTAAAAATTAAGAAATAAGGAACATACTTAAAATTAAACCGTTGCCGTAAGAAAAAATTAGCATGATTCGGTCAAATAACACGAACGGTTAATAACAGACAAGTGAAAAAAGTGTAGGAAGTTAAACCAATAGGTAAAAACAGAAGAGGCAGACCAATAAAAAGTGAAACAGTGTCATAATAGAGATATTACAAAATAAGAACAAATCTTGGCAAGAAGCAACACAATTGGCGAAAAACAGAAAAGAATGGAGAAAATTCATCAAACGCTAGAATCACCTTGCTCAAAACCTAAAGGTAAAAGAGGAACGATTATGTATGTTAATATTATGGTATAAATAAAAATTACTTACCTTATACTCAGCAAACTTTTCTTCATCAGTCTTAGCCATGACAACTGTCGCCATGTAAACAGCAAACAACAAAATCAAATATTTATACATCGTTTTCAATCTAGTTTAGATTTATGAAAGCTGAAAATATTATGCGTATTTTAAGGTAAAGAGGAGGTTATATATTAAACAGTTAATCTTTATTGACCTTTACATAAATAATTTTGATCTGATTTTTTTTTGTCTTATCAGAATGACGTGGATATGTTTCTTTTAGCATTTTACTTTTTTAAACGATTTAGTTATAAAAGCAGCCCACATCTGAATAACATCACTTTGTTGTATTGGATCCAGGTCTGAGATAGTCTTATATCGACAATCTACATTAATCAGAGTTCATACAGTCAATGAGTTTTATAATATTTTTATTGTTTGGAGATATTGAGCATACAACTCTGCTATGAGTTGTTTTCTCATGTTTCTCATCAGGCATGACTAGAAATATCCTCTTGAACCTTTAATGCAGTAGTTTTCCTTTATCTTTTGCATCCTTATATGCCATTGACTAATTATTACCATATTCCCGTCTTTGCGACCAATTTTTTACCCCAACGACAAAAACGATACTTATCATTATCGACTTTTCCAACTATATCTGTTGATCAGTAAGCTGGGAATTGTTTATACCAGCAATCATTTATTCCCTATCTGCGTCAGCATCAGCTAGACTCTCCCATACTATGCCATTTTCGCCGTACTCGCCGTTTTGAATGTTCTCCTATTGCACGTTTATTGTCGTTGTCTAATATTCATTTGTCTTCCTTGACAACGCACCACTACAGGGCGGGGTTAGCTAACCCTGTTTTTATAGATATATCCTTACTTTGTCCCTCCTCTATTATCTGTATTTAGGGCCGGCTACATCTATTGTATAGAGAAAGAAGGAAGGATTGCTGAGGACGAGTAAACTTTTATTTGAGTATCAATAATAATTTAAATGTACATATAATAAAATGTAACGATTTATCTTTATTGCTTTGAAACAAAAAATGTTATTTTAAATACTATTTTTAAAATGTACACGATAAAATTAAAAATAAGATAGAGATATAGTTTATTTTATTCGTACAACTAAAATTTTCTTTTAATAGTAAATCCATTTTCGCAAACCTGTTGGTCTCTTAATATTAAAAACGTCCCTTTCATCATCTGTCATTTCACCTGAAATTGCATAAAAATAACAAGGACCACCTTCTTTTAGGTGATCTTCAGGGAACTTCAATCCTTCGTACCTTTTAAGGCAGTCTTCTAGCCGTCGCAAATCCTCTTGGAATTTTTCGAACTTCTTTTGTTCCTCTTCTGGGGATTCATAATGTTTGTCAAACATTTGCTAAAAATCCATATTATTACATTAGAAAAAATTTAAAAAAATTAAAAAAATTGTGGTGGTTAAAGGCTTATAATGGCTCCCGGAGACAGCGTGAGGTAGTGAAGTGAGGTGTGATCATCACACTGTAATAAAACTTCCTAAAACTGAGAAATGTCCACTATTCCCGACGAATAACTCGAGGATTCTACAAATAGGACTCAGTTCTGCCAGCAAATCCTACTCTAGCGTGTACAAAGACATATGTCGCGTAACCACTGGGTGTTTGACATACAATGAATGAGAAATGCAGTGGAGTACAGAGGGTAAAACGCAAGTTTTCAGCGTCTAAAAACTAGAACAGGTCTACTAGAGGAAAAAACCGAACAAAAATACTGGTCCTCCAAGTATGAGGGTTGAATCCACGTGCTAGCTACACATGGAACGTATAAGGTATCAGAAATAAACAAAAGAAAGTGTTATCGGAACTTAAACAAAGAAAGATCAATATCTGGATACTGACGAATACGAAAAAAAAAAAGGTAAAGGTAACGAAAAATCGGTAACTATATGCAAATGTACAGCGTTGTACCAAAGAGTAATAGAGCCAAACGGGGTGTAGCTGTACTGATTCACAAAAAATTAGTAAAATACGTAAAAAACACGCAAGAAGGTGACAAGCAAATTTTCATGGTAGAGGTGACAAATGCCAATAACATAGTTATCATAGGGGTATGTGGCAAAAGATAATAAAGTGTCTTTGATATGGGTGCCGGGTCATAAAGAGGTGGTGACAAAAGTACAAGTACAAATACAAACAGCAGGCATTAGAAGTAACCAAATTTAGTGACGTTATACTAGTAATGGAAGATCTAAATGTAAAAAGAAGAAATGAAGAAATGAAGGAAATTATGGTTGGCTTAATTCTGCCAAGATAACGATTTTATTGTTGAGAATACTTATTACTTTCTTCCGCTAAGAGACTAACTCCATTAACTCCGCTAACTTCGCCTGAGCTGTCTGATGAGTGGATTGAGTAGCTCATCGGATGACACTGCCGATCCCAAGCCCGGATAAAGGGGGAGGGTTCCTAAGCTGAAGTTAGCCACCTACCTGGGGTAAAGAATCCATACTGACTCACAAAACTAAAGATATAGCCTCGGATACCGGACAGAACTATCAGATGACGACACGCTCTGTGACAACGGAAAAACGAATTGGTAAACGAAAACCTAAAAACCCCATCACAAGAATCGCGTGCTGCAACATAACGTCGTGGAACAGAAGAGACCAGGAGATCATAATAGAAATGAAGAAACACAATATTGACATCTGTGCAATCTCCGAAACAAACAAAAAAGGCCAAGAAAACATCAGAATATGGAGAGTTTACACTCATATACAGCGAAAAAGCTAAACAAGAAAGAGCACATTCAGGATCCGGAATTTTTCTGCACGATAAATACACGCAAAACATCAAAGATATCGAATAAATCAACGATAGGTTATTAAGAATCTCTATAAAAATGCGTAACACCACAACACACCTGATAAGCACATATGCCCCAGACATATATAAGCCCAAAGCAGAAACTGAAAATTTCTATCAGCAACTACAAAACACCGTAGATAACATAAATGCTAAACACAAAATTATCGTATTCGGGGATCTTAATGCACGACTCGGAAACGATGTCATACCAGGTATAAAACAAAAGTACAACGAAGAGATAATTAACGAAAACGGCGAAGCACTAATAGACTTTTGCGCTAGAAATGAAATGAGAATCAACAACACATACTTTCCTCATAAAGACCAACATAAATACACTTTTAACAATAATCGAGGCCAGCAATCAATGATAGATCTTATAATCATAAATCGACTGATAACACTGTCACAACAGAGAGTACAAAACTTCTTTATGAGAACAGGATAACCAGCAAACTAAAAGAGATCGAGTTACAACCAGAATGGGAAGTAGAAGATACTTGGCAAAAAATCAGGAAATGCATCAAAAAAAAAGCAGAAGAAGCAATTGGAAAGCGGAAAATTACCACGAGGGCAATAAACCACACCAAACCGTGGTTTTGTCAAGAGGTAAAAGAACTCTCTGAATTAAAACCTAAATGCTACCTGAGATATAAAAGCACACAATCGGAAGAAGATCTCGCAGAATATGTCCAAGTAAAAAACGAAGTAAACGCAAAAATAAAATTAATGAAAAGAGAACATTGGTTAGTTATCCACTCATTAGTTTTAAACTCAGTAACCATTTAAACATAACCCAACAATTTATCAGAATTCATTATTTCCCACCAAAATTCTTAATCAACCATTGCTTCCCTCTCTTAGTCAACAACTTAGTACAGCACACTCACAAATCAAATTTCAGGCTTTTATATACCGAATTTAATACAACCAAAACATATTTTGTTCAGGGTGCTAGATGCTTTAAGCATGAAGGACCTCTATTTTCTCTAATTTGTTGATTAACTCATTTATTTTCCTTTAACCCCCTCCCCTTTATTCTTTAGTCATTTCCTTTACTTTTATTCTTATTAAGTCTCTGAGGAGCTCAGCCTTTTCAATTTTAAATTAATTCCATATGTTATAACTTTAATTCCTTCAGCCGGAAGATTTCTAACCCTTACCTCAATTTATTGGACTCACTTATATTAACCTGTTTACCATATGAGCAGTATTAAACAATTTCATTTAAATACGAAGTCCTATATTAGCTACAAATATATATTATTCAATTTTACCTTGTCCTAGATGTGAGCAACATAAAAGGACATTTCTATATATCTAAGCTAATTTGTCACAAATTACACTTTTTAGACCACACTCCATACAACAAAGAGGAACATAAGCTGCCTATTACATACGTCATTGTCTTAAACATGACCTTTAACAACATCAGTAATTTTACATCTTTTATATCCAATATTAAATAATTAAAAAAATTTTTAAATACCAACACCTGGATTGCTGTTATCATTTTTTAACATCATCAAAGTTTTGAATCTTTTGGCTGTAGTAATGCTATGTTTAACTAATATTGTTTCATGGTACATTGACATTTTGTTTTCGACACCGTTCATGGGTATCTTGTCAATCAGTTACCAGCTGAAGTCCGTTTGAAGAGGCTTACTCTCCGGACGCTGGAACTCACTTAAAGCATGGGTGTATGTTACCTGAAGTAAAATTTAATTAAAATATTAAACATCAAATAAGAATAATAACATTATGTACAATCTTTGGTAACTTTATATATTTTAAAGGGTTTTTACCCTAATATTTTGGTGGCTCAGGCATGGTAACCTGTAAGTATAACCATTTTGTTTTTTAACCTTAGTCAAAATTTTAAACCACGTTTGCTTTAATTAAATGGTTTTAACTTATTTTAGGTATTTTTAACCTGATGATGGAACTGTTGTTCCGAAAACGTTCGTGTTTTTGATGTAGCCCTTTTAAGGGTTTTTTTATAAAATATACCCATTTACAAAGATTAACCTCTTTTTTGTGATACGTGGTATACAGCCAGCTGCAGGAATTATTTTCCTTGTGGATTTTTTTTTTAACTAAAGAAGCTTGCAACTAAAACTAAATTAGACAGAATGCAATCCATTCATTTGAGAGATCCAATCACAATAGAGCATTTACACAGACAATTAAAAAAGAGCTCTCTAAAATAGAAAGTACTCTTATTGAGGATTCGAACAGTTACTGGCACGTGTTAAAATATGCTCTTTTATGCACACATGAGACAATACTAACAACTAAACCAACTAACAGTAAAATTAATGGATAACCGAGATTCTGGATTTTATGAAAAAAAGGAGATATTGTAAAACCAGATAAGGTTACATGTATAACATTATACACACAAACATAAGAAGCAAGATCAAAGAGGGAAAGGATAGATAGTATAGTGACAAATGGGCAGAGATTGAGCAAACGGTAGAGAAGTAACAATTAGGAATAATAATTATAGACGTTAGTGAAAGGCTCAAAAGATGGCAGAAGTACATCCAAAAGCTTTTTAAGGGCGAAAGGATGGATAAAGTACTATAAAAAAATTTCGACTTGAAACAATAACAAAGGATGCAAAAAGATGCACAAAGTGCAAAAGTGCAACAAAGCAAAATGGTGCTGATTTTCTACATTTCGTGTAAAATGATTTACCTGATTTGTTTAATGATTTGCTTTTAAATATTCGGCAAAACTTATAGTTTCTACATAACGGCTGACCTGCTAACTTTAACAGGAATGTACCTGATAATAACTAAGAAGACCACTGGATTAAAAGAGGTGGTCCAGTTGCTTCGGTACCAAGGTCGCCGGATTTGAGTCCTTGCGATTATTGTATTTAAGGATATATAAAAGCATTTTCGTATTTTGTTCCGATACAAAATCGTGCACAACTCTAGCTAGCTAAGGATACAAGATGCTTGCAACGAATTTAGAAATACCTTTGGAATTTTTGCAAAAATTCGGCGTTCTCTAAGCAAAATGAAAAATGTATGCATAGAGACTAATGATGATTGCATTCAGCATGTTTTTTACTATCTAGCTTTGATACTTGTCCTTTCAGTGTTACTCGTAGTTTCGTTCCATTGTGTTTGTTTCAAATTGATTTTTTTGCTTTTTTCCCAAACTTTTTTTACGAATTGTGTACTACATTTATTAACCCAAAAGGTAATTTATAAAATTAATTAAGCTACCTATCAATTTAACTTTTATGACGAAAGAACGAAAAATTTTCAAGTCGATTTTTCTAGCAAACCGTTTATCCTACAGACTTAAAGTAAGAATACCTTTTAGTACTAGAATATCAGAAAATTTAATAATTTATTATCACAAATGCTTTAAATTTAAAGACAAAAAAGGTAATCGTTAAAAGTTAAAATAACCGTCGACCTACCCAAAACGGACGCCTATGAACGGTACTAGAAATTTGCTATTAATGAAATCGATTTAACTCTAGAGGATAAATAGTTGTACCAGTTTTCATTTTTCTGAATATAACCGTTCTGGAGCTATAAAAAAAACTACTTACAAGGCTCCATCTTCAAAGGGCTCTAGCTCCCTTAGGAAACATTTTTTCTGACTAGGTGAATTGAGTTAAATTGCCTTAAAAATATTCTTACGAATCTCTGGTTTTTGTTTGTCAGGAAAGTTTCTGGACACCCTGTATATGATAATAATTTTTTGAATGATACCAATTGTCAGTTACCCAACTGTACTTAGCAAGACAAGTATACTCTAATACTCTCCTAACACAATGTTCCAAGTATCAAAATGTTAAAACTTTTCCTTCAAGGGTTATTGCACAGAAAAGAGGAGGAAGAACGACAAGATTTTAAGAAATTACAGATAACAAAGTTGAAGCCATAGCTAAATGGCTAGGTACTGGCTGACCACACCGTACGACCCAGGTTCGATGTTCGATCTCGGTACAAACACCAGAAACTTTTCAGTTTCTAATTTAACTGAGCCGTACCGTGCTTTGGAGGGCAGGTAAACCTTTCGGTCCCGGCTACGTCGGTAGTAGTGGTTAACACTAAGACCTAAATAAGTAAGTTCGTGTAACCTTCTGGCTAAGGTCTAGTGTTAGGGTTTTCAGGTCGCGCAAGCGCCCCTAACATGACTTAAAGACTACTTTCGTAGCCGGGACCGACGGCTTTACGTGCATTCCGAAGCACGGTGGCAGCTCAGTTAAATTAGAAATTGAAAATTTTGTCGGTGTCAGGATTCGAACCCTCCAGATTGTTAAGCTTGTAACACTAAGACCTGAGCTAGAAGGTTACAATGAAAGATGTACAATAAACCAATTGACTGCAGTACGACTGGTTGTAAAAACAAACGTGCCAATATTTTAGAACAATTGTTAATATTGTGGTACAAATAAAAGTACTTACTTTATAGTCAGCAAACTTCTCTTCGTTAGTCTCAGCAATGACAGCTGTCACTACGTAAACTACAAATATAGGAAGCAAGTATTTATACATCGTTTTCAATTTAGTTTAAATTCAATAATGAGAAAATATTATGTGCATATTAAGATAAAGAGAAAATAACAATTAGACTGTTAATCTTTATTGAACTTTATATAAATAATTTTGATCTGATATTTTTTGTTTTATCCGAATGACGTTGATATGTTTTGTGCTGCATTTTACGTTTTTAAATCATTCTAATTTTAAATCAATCAGATCCTGTTCTAAGATAGTCATAATATATTAAAACGGAGAAACACAGACGATTTTGTCTTTTTTGTATTTGTATTTTTGATTTGATTTGTATTTGTATTTGATGTATTTTTTTTTGTTTACAGTTATTGAGTATACAACTCTGCTCTGAGATATTTACTTATAGTGTAATGCCTATATACTACTATCATTTTGTGGTATATAATTTGTGATTTTTTAATTTACTCTGAATTCCCATTTCTTCTTCTTCTTTTGGTATCATAACCCTAAATGGATCTTTGCCTGCCCGACTATATCGTTCCATTCAGACTTCTCTTGTGAACTTCTCCCCCATTGTCTTATGTTCATAGCTTTCAGCTCTTCTTTCAACCATCTCGTTCTGGTCTTCGTTTTTTAGTTTTCCTATTGGACTTTTACAAATAGTACAATATCGTGCCCTTCATTTAATTCAATAATCACGTAGTTTTTTCTGATTCTCCAAGTTTAGTCATTCTCTTGCAACGGACCATATACTTTTCTTATTATCTTTCTCTCAAATTACTTGAGTTACTCTTTTTCTTGTGGTTTAAATATGTGAAGACATCCATATCCATATTTATTTTCGTTCTATTTTCATTTTAATTTAAATTTTAAATTGAATTCTTAACACACTTCTTGTTTTAAAATAATTTACAATTATTATTTTAAACATTATTTAGTTCATATATTAACTAAATTTGCTGTCAAATAATATTTATTTATATTATATTTTAATTTAATATTTCGTTTGAGTTTAACAGGTCAGAAGTAAACAGCGTATGCTTGGTTAACACGTCAACAGTTGGCGTTAAGAGCAAACATAATAATTCATTGAATTATTTGAATATAATATAATTTATTTAAATATAAATAATAAATAAATAATAAAATGATCTGCTTTTACAGTGTATACAAAAAATCTAATCTTTACCACAATTGTGTTTATCATCTTTTATTTCACCACAGTTTATACACCTTTCGTAATTACTGTTACATTGCTTAGTTACGTGCCCATATCTTAAACATTTTCAACATTGGGTTACTCTTCCTACAAATTGTTCAACCGGAAAAAAAAACTGGATTAAAACTATGCGATCTGTTAAAATATGCCCCTCACAAATAATGACAATAATTATTTAGGTACGAATTCGACTTTATTGTCTTCTTTTTGGACTTTTCTATTTAACCTGTATATGTTAGTAATTCGGCTCTACGTGCCACACTCCGGGCAACTGCGTTGGTCTGCAGGCTAAACTAAGTGATGGTAGCCAGATATGGCGAAAATTCCACAAAGCCATTGCCGTTATAAGCAATCCCCCATTTACTAGCTAATAGTTTCGGGTGGAAGAGCTAGTAAACGGTAGGGCACCCCTTTGTCTTGGAGTTGGGAAATTTGCTTCAAAGGCGAAAGAACCGTGGAAACGGTCAACGGTCTAGAGATGAGAAGGAAAGATTGGGACAAGACACCTCATTAAAGATCCGGATTGGATATGTCCTAGTAAAATCAAATGGCTATGCTTGCAGCGAAATTAAATTCCGGAGTAAGCACCTCACGGATCTCCGGGAGGAGCAGTTACAAGTATAACAAAAAAAATTAAATGCAAAAAAGACATCAGAATAGGCACATGGAACGTGGAAATCATGACACAGGAAGGTAAAATCCATAATGCAATACAAGAAATTGCACACATAAAATTAAATATTCTGGGAATAAGCGAAATGCGTTAGAAACAGATAATGACAAACACGAATTAGGTGTCGGCATAATATTGACATAGTGGCAAAATCTGTTGAAAACTTTATTCCAATCTTAGCAAGAGTAATGCTCATACAACTAAAAGCAAGACCAATCGACATCACTATGATTCAAGTGTATGCACCCATAACAGAAGGAACAGAAGAAGAGGTAGAAGAACCATACCATAGCATTAACCAAATCGTGAAAAATTTGAAAAAGCAAGACCTAACAATTGTCATGGGTGACTTCAACACCAAAGTTGGGCCAACAGAACTTCATCTGCAGTTGAACCATTTAGTCTAGGAAACCGGAACGATCAGGGAGATACATTGGAGATTTTTGCTGAAGCAAATCAATTAGTAATAATGAATACCTGGTTTAAGCTACACCCAAAGAAATTGTACACATAGAAATCTCCACAGGATTCTGTGGGAAGAATTGTAAGAAATCAGATTGATTACATGCTAGTAAATAAGAGATATAGGAACAGCCGTACATCTATCAAAACATACCCGGGTAAAGACATTAATTTTGATCGTGTGCCAGTTGTAGGTAATTTCAAAGTCAGAGTGAAGAAGGTTACAAGTAAGTTGATGAAGAAGAATGATGTAAGAAAACTGAAAGATCCCAATGTTCGACTGAAGGTGAGTGAATAAAATAAATAATAAACAATAAACGGGTGCTAAAATGCAGAAATGCAGGAACTATAGAGGAAAGTCTGACTAGCATCCAAGAAACAGCGAGAGAAATAAAAAAACAACACCTGAAGCAAGATACAGAAAAAAGGAAATCGTGGATGACCGATGAAATACTTGAACTTATGGATCAGAGAAAAAAAAAAACAAAAAAAATCTCCAAGAATATAAGAGAATACATTCCACTGTCAAAAGAAGGAAAAGAGAAGCCAAAGAGAAACAAAAAACAGACCAATGTCAATAAATAGAGCAGTATAATATCAGAGGTCGATATGATAACTTCAATGTCCATCGAAAGGTGACGGAAATAGCTGGACAGTTAACCGCAACCTCAACGCAGGCTGAAAACGCAACAGCGGAAAAATAACAGATGATGAAGGAAATCTTGCCATAACCTAAGAAGATAAAAGGAAAGTATGAAAAGAATACTAGGAGAAACTTTTCCACGAACTTAGAACAATAAAAGGACCCACCATTGAAGAAAATTCAGGTCTCGAAATCCTACCAGAAAAAATAACGGCAGCCGTCAGATAAACGAAGGATGGAAAGGCACTGGGACTTAATGAAATTCCTCCAGAACTGCTGAAGCTATTAGATGCATAACAAATGAAAATAATATCTAAAATATGTAATGAAATATATAAGACAGGAAAAATACCAGTAGAGTGGTCAAATCGGAGTTCGTACCATTGCCCAACGAACCAGGGGCAAAAGCTTATGAAGACTATAGGTCTAATGAGCAATCTGCTGTAGCTGTTTTTAAAAGTCATCCACAAAGAATTTACCGGAAATGCGAGGAACAAACTGCGCCCAATCAGTTTAGATTTATGAACCTCGTTGGTACGAGGGAAGCTTAATTTGGCGTGGAGGTATTGTTTCAGAAATGTAGAGATGTCAACTATGGTGTTTTTGCATGCCTGATTGACTACAAGAAGGCTTTCGATAGAATCAGGCATGAACAAATGATGGAAGTACTGAAGAGGGCAGGGATTGACGGAAGAGACCTAAAAATAACAGCTAACTTGTATTGGAATCAATCAGCGGTGCTCCAAATAGATTGAAAATATACAGATCAGGTCAAAATCTTAAGGGGAGTGAGACGGGGGTGCATAATTTTACCACTGATATTCAATCTTTACTCGGAGTACATTTTTAAAGAGGCTCTAAAAGATATTGATGAAGGAATCTCAATAAATGAAGTCAATAACATAACCTTCGGTATGCAGATGATATAATAGTGTTTTCCAAAACCATAGAAGGGCTTTATGAACAAAATAACGGAACAAAATAGAACATATGGACTGGATATAAACACCAGCAAAACCAAGCTGTTGATCATCAGCAAGGAAAATATAACTGGAGCAAATCTGTATGTAAACCAAATAAGAATTAAACATGTCTCACAGTACAACTACTTGGGAACTATAATCAATGAGTCGTAGGACAATACCCAAGAGATGAAATGTCGCATCAGAAAGGCAAAAAGTGCATTCTTGACTATGAACTCTGTGTTCAAGAGCCATGACCTCACTCTAGAAACAAAAATGAGGCCCCTTAACACATTTCCTGCCAGCTGTATTTTCATATATATGAAAACGTAGACAGCACACAGCACGACATAACCTAAAAATTTTATATCAATCTGTGGCAACTGTATATTGTATAATAATTATAAGTCTTGTTTTTCTGCCTTTGTGTTCAGGATTGTAAAATAATGTATGTGCCAAATATTATTTTGAAGTTATCATTTCTAAAATAGGTATATATAATATTATTTTAAAATGTCTCATCGTAAACGTAAACTGACAAACGAACAGTTACAAAAATATGCAGACAATTTTGGAGAAATGTCAGACGAAGATGACTGGGAACCGTTTGAGAGCACAGATAGTGATGAATCATTCCAGTATGAGTCCTAATCAGAAACGTGATGAGATTCAGAAACTGTAGAAAATATACAGACATTTATACAGCAAACAAAAAGAGTGAAATCAGGTATTCAGGGTGTTGGATCTCTCTTACCTTCAAGAAGTTGTTTAGTAGATGATAAATCAACAAATCCAGTGTTGCCGTTTCAAGAAATGTCAAATAATGAGCAAGAATCGCAGAATTTGATATCATCAGCTGTAGAAGATTCACAATCAAACGAAGATTCATTATGGGGGCCCACAATTGAAAATTATAAGTCAATAGATCCTTTCTCTATTCCATCGGGAGTGAAACTTTTCAGGTAACTTTTTTGATGCTGTAGTAAATGATAAAGTAATATTCCTTATTTGCAACGAGACAAACAACAATGCGACACAACTTGTTTTAGCCGAGGACGCTACACCAAACTCCGGTTTGCATGCTTGGATTCTCGCCACAAAGTCTGAGATTAGACAGTTTCTCGGATTAGTGGCTTGGATGGGATTATAAAAAAATAGTAAAACTGCCATTACTGCATGACTACTGGAGTACTGATGAGCTGTTTAGTAATAATTTTGCTTTTAAGGTAATGTCGAGAAATCGATTTGAATTGTCCTTACGGAAGACTCATTTGGCTGACTATACAGAGGCAGATAAAAGTAACAAATTGTATAAAATAACGCCCCTACTGGAAATTTTGAAAAAAAATTTTCAGTTGTATGTTTCCGATGAATTGATTTGTGTTAACGAAACTCTCCTACCATTTAGAGGAAGACTAAAGTAGAAACCCTCAATTCAG
Organism: Diabrotica undecimpunctata; assembly: GCF_040954645.1. Classification (NCBI taxonomy): domain Eukaryota; kingdom Metazoa; phylum Arthropoda; class Insecta; order Coleoptera; family Chrysomelidae; genus Diabrotica; species Diabrotica undecimpunctata. The sequence goes on from NC_092811.1 coordinate 99,345,824, forward strand.
AAGAGTGATATCATAGTTTAAACGCGGAATATCCCCAAATTTAAATGTACACAGCGGCCCTCGAAAACTGCCTGTTTTCTCGATTGCAATTTGCGTTTCCTCATAAGAAATTACAGAATATATAAAGTAGTATATTTATTTGTGCTTCTCTATAGAAAAACTGACCAGGAGTTGTCCTACAGTGTAGCCAAATCTTGTTCACAAGTAGTAATTATGGTCATACAAAACCTGTATTCTTCCACGCAGCGATTATTACCGTCATAAAAATACCAAAAAACATGATTTTTTCAATAGTAAAAATTAAGCACAAAATTGTAATAAAATAAATTTTATTTATATGTTCCGTTTCGTTACGTATTTAAATTTATAAAATAAAAATCGATATTTTAAAACATTATTTTTCAATCGTTTGGCAATGTTGGAATTAGCGAGGGAACTCGGTTTTACAATTCGGATCCAGACATGCAGTAAAACTAGTTTTTATTATTTTTTACCGAAGAACTGAACGAAGAAAACATTGGTGTTTCTATGGGTAAATAATAGTGCATGTGTTTTTATGAGTATATTTTATGTGATAAGTTTGTAAACTTATTGTTGTCAATACTGTTTTATCAATACTGTATTGTAGTATTGATAAAACGTGTTATTGATAATAAGAGTGTTTTATTATAAGATAGTTTGTTGTTTTATAGTAAATATTTAGTTATATTCTTTGAAATTATTGTATATATAGTATATATCCAGATTATTGAAATACAATGGACGAAAAACCGAGTTGTTCCAAGAGAAGACAGCAAAATTCTGATGTTGATTCCAAGAATGAAAAGCCGCAAAAGAGACGGAAAATGTTAACGTCCGAAGAGAAGGTAATGAGACGAAACGTTTATGAAGGAATTGTCGGCAGAAAAATGGCATTAAACGTTAGCCAAGCGGTCGACATTTGTAGCAGTTTAACAAAAGTATCCGTTAGCTGTATTTATCGTGTACTTAAAAATACATCGGAAAATAAAAAGCAAGAAAAAGGTAAAACTAGAGGTAGGAAAAGCATTGTTTTGGATGACGAGACAAAGAAATATTATACGTCGAAAAATTCATTCATTTTGTTTTCGGAGTGAAATTCCAACACTGAAAAAAAATTTCTCAAGAGCTCGAAAATGATGACTCTTTACCCAAGATATCTCGTAGGGTCTTAATCAGGACCATGCACGAAATGAACTTTCGATACGTAAAACGCAACAGAAAAAGTATGCTATTAGAAAAAAATGAAATTATTCTGTGGAGAAGAAAATATTTAGAAGAAATACGAAAAATTCGCAGCACTGGATGCAAAATATATTATTTGGATGAAACCTGGATTAACCAAGGTTGGAAAAGGTCATACAGTTGGAAAAGTTTGGCAAGATTTAAATGTCAAAAGTAAACGCGAAGCATTTATAGAAGGCTGATATACAGGATTAAAAGCTCCATCAGGAAAGGGAAGGCGTTTAATCGTCACCCATATAGGAAGTGATACAGGGTGTCTTGATGATGGTTTTCTTCAATTTGAGTCGAAAAAAACAGGTGATTATTAAAGAAATTGAAAGGGAGGATTCAACAATGGCTTACAGAAAAGGGGATTGCATACGAAGAATCAATGCTCAAAATTTAGCTCCTTGGCATTGCACGGTTAAGGAAAATTGAATATCTTAAATATGCTGTAGATGAAACTGCAAAAGATTATGGTGTCAAAGTTCTGCGTCTACCACCTTATCATTGCGAACTTATTCCCAACTTATCTGGGAGCAAGTGAAAGGAGAAGTAGCACGCAATAACAAAACGTTCAAATTAAACGAAATTAAGAAACTTTTAATTCAAGCAATCCTCCATGTAACTCCAGAGAAATGGGCTAAATGTATAGGCCACATAATTAAAGAAGAACATCGTATGTGGGAACTTGACACTTATATAAAAGTTTTACTAGAGCCAATTATAATTACACCAGGTGGTGAAGATAATGACAGCGATAGCAGCACTGCATCTTCAGGTTTAGACAGCGAATAATATTTTCTAATAGTTTAATAAGAACATCAGCATAAAAAAACCAAAAACAAAAAAAAACGAGAAGAACATAGTAAGTGTGTATAGTGTTTGTGTTTAAATTATTTTTATTTTGTTTTTATAGAATTTTATTTTGTTTTATAGGATTTTATTTTGTTTTGTTTTATACTGTTTAAGTGTTTTGTTCATTTTATTTAATAAGACAATATGGGTCTTGGCGAACACCCATTTAAAAAAAGTATCGCGCCACAAGACATACCTCTGGGGTGGTGTGGAAACTGTCTTAAAATTTGTTTTAAAAAAATTTCATTGTGTAACTCTTTAAGGACGGGTCACGTCAAAAGACGTTTTAGCGTAACTTCCGCGACAGCCGGTTGGTATCAGTAAACTTTCTGCAAAATTACTTCTTTTTTATAGCTTTTTGTTTGTGGCATTCTGTATTTTTAGGGGAATGTAGGGAATGAGCCACAAAATATTTATTCATATGTTTATTTATTGACGTTTCGATCTTTATATCCAGAGACCGTTTTCAATTATACAAATGATAGTACTATTTATTTTCTATGGCTTTTCGCTTGTCGTTCTGTATTTTTAGAAATGATGTTGGGAATAAGCCACAATATATTTATTCAAATGTTTAATTTACGGACGTTTCGATCTCTATAAAGAGACCGTTTTCAAACATACAAATGACAGATATATTTATTTTTCTATAGCTGCTTGTTTGTGGCATTCTGTATTTTTAGGGAGAAGGTTGAACATAAGCCAAAATATATCTATTTACATGTTTAATACATTGACGTTTCGATCTCTATTCCGTTTTTAAAGATAGAAAAAAAAAATAAACAATATAAGATTATAAAAATATATAATAATAAACAAATAAAATAAATATAACTATCATTTATATGTTTGAAAGCGGTCTTTGGATATAGAGATCGAAACGTAAGTAAAAACTTGTAAATAAATATATTGTGGCCTATTTCGAACATTAATATTTGAAAAATAAAATATAATTAACGTTAAAATAAAAGTAAGTGTACGTCACTGGATTTCCAAACAGCTTTCCGCATTTCTGGGGCTTTAAACGATGACTCACTCTCTCAAATAGTGAAATTATACCATAGGGTTTCGTCAGTATATCAAAATAAAAAAGCACAAGTATGGGGTAAAGTTATTCAAACTTTGTTCTGGATTTGGATATACATACAACATCAAAATATATGCAGGCAAAGAAGACACTACTGTTACTCCTGAAAAAGTTGTACTGCATCTAACTCAAGGTTTAGTAAATGAAGGACGAACACTAATTATTGATAACTGGTACACAAGTTTGTCTCTGGTCAAAAAATGTTAGACGCCAATACACATGTTAATGGTACTATTCGAGAAAACCGAAAAGGTACGTCCAAAGAAATTGTAAATGCCAAGTTAAAACGTGGCGAAATTTGTTTTATGGAAAATCAATAAGGCATTACGATTATTAATTGGAAAGATAAGAGAAACATTCTCATGCTTTCTACAAAACATGGAAACGAAATGATGGAAGTGCCATGCAATCAGCAAACAAAAGTGAAACCTAAAGTTGTACTGGACTACAACAAAGGTAAGGCAGCTGTAGATTTATCAGATCAATTTGGAGCCTATTCAATTCCACTAAGGAAAAGTATAAAATGGTTCCGAAAAGTGGGATTTGAACTTATTTTTACTACATATTTAGCAAATGCCTGTGTTTTATATAAACTGGTAACAGAAAACACAATATCCATAACATATTTCAAAAAAGAAGTGGTCAAGCACCTAATAAGAGCCGAGGAAACTAACGATTGTGCTACTCAGACATCAACATGTAGAGCAAACCACGTTATTAAAGTGAAGAAAGAGGGAAATAAGCGTACCGCAAGAAAAATGTGCAGGAACTGCTACAAAAAAAAATTTGAAACACACGGACGAAAATATGCCATGAACAAAACCAGAACAGTAGGCACATATTGTGAAACATGTAAAAATGAGCCACATTTTTGCATGGACTGTTTTAGTGAAGTTCACAAATAATATTTTTTGTACTTAATACGTCGTTAATACGACAGTTTATAAACACATTTTACTAAGAATTTTAATTTTTAATTTTTATCACCTCCTATAAAATAACTGGGACCACAAATTACAATTTCCAAATAATAAATAAACTTCCAAATAAAGATAAACGTTACCTATAAGTTTATAGAAGGCATATTTTTACAGAATATAGAAATATTCATATGCATATTCTTACAGAATATACTTTCTAGGCCACGTTGGTCCTTTAATGTAAGATAATGCACATAAACATGGACCAGCAGCCTAACAAGCATTTAAAAAGATTTTGGTCCCATGGGACCAACGTGGCCCATTAATACAATACTAGTGTTGATCTCATTAGACCAACGTGGCAGGGAATGTGTTAAATGTTACGTGTACTCAGTGCCTCTGTACGGAGTAAAAACGTGGACATTGTAGCGGAAACTCTATCAAAACTTCAGGCTTTTGAGTTATTGTTATACACAAAGATCCTGAAGATACCATAGACAGACAAAGTCACCAATGAAGAAGTACTACAAAGGATACGAAGGATGAACACAACCGAGGATTTGGCCAACATCGTGAACGGCCGTAAGCTGTAGTACTTGGGACATATAATGAGAAATCAAGGCAGATATGAGCTACTCCAATGCATTTTGCAAGGTAAAACTGAAGGAAAAAGGGCCCCAGGATGAAAAAGAATATCCTGGCTTATCTAAGAGCATGGTATAAAAAGACCTCAACACAGCTATTCCGTATAGCAACCAACAAAGTCATCATAGCCAGAATGATCGCCAACGTTCGGAACGGACAGGCACCCTAAGAAGAATGTTAATAACGCGAGTATATGATTCAATATTTTGCATGAGATAGTTCACATCAAGACGAGTATCAACATCTCTTATTAATCCTTTAATTTCAAGTAAATAGTTCGGTATAAACGCTCTTAAATTTTCTGATTTCAGTAGAGTATGTTTTACTAAATTATTTGCCTCTAGTAGTAATTTTAATGGTGGTTTTAATTTTGGATGGTGGAAAGGTGCAACGAAATAAAACAATTGTAGGAAAAAGGAGATAGTTTTGGACTACATAAGAGGATCAAAGAAATATCGTATATACACAAAAGCCACCACAGAACAAGAATACGCAACGACAGAAACGAATACATAGAGTCAGAAGAGGAGATAGCAATGGCGTGGAAAGAATACGCAGAAAGACTTTTTAATGAGGAAAGACCAACACAACCAACGCGCAAACTTCCTTCCGAAAACTTATCAGGGCCATCAATAATGCGAAGTGAAATAGAATATGCAGTTAGAACCACAAAGATGCATAAAGCAACAGGTCAAGATGAAATTAATATAGAAGCAATAAAACTACTAGACGAGCAGAATATCGAAATCTTGGTAAAGCTGTTCAATAGAATTTATGATACTGGTTACATTCCGCGAGGATGGCTGCAGTCATCCTTTGTGATGATCCCAAAAACAGCTAATGCCACAAAATGCAATGAACACCGCTTAATCAGTTTAATGAGTCACTTGCTGAAACTCTTCCTTAGGATATTACACTCAAGAATGTACAAGATACTAGAAGAACTTAGCGGGTCAACACAATTCGGTTTTAAGGGAGGACTAGGAACAAGAGAGGCAATTTTATGTTTGAACACCTTAATACAAAACTGTTTAGATCAACGAAAAGATGTCTACCTCACCTTCATCGACTACGAGAAGGCATTTGACAATGTTAAACATGATATCATGATGGAACTACTACATAGGGCCAACATTGACCAGAAGGAGATCAGAATTATTCAGAATCTATACTGGAACCAAATGGCAAAGGTGGGGATTGAGCAAGACCAATATACGGATGAATTTGAAATCCGGAAAGGTGTGCGCCAAGGCTGCATACTCTCTCCTATGCTTTTTAATTTATATGTTGAAAATATATTTGCGGAAGCATTAGAAGACACGGAATTAGGCATTAAGGTGAACGGCATACCAATTAGCAACCTACACTATGCAGACGACACAGTGATTATAACTGATAATTTGGAAGATCAGCAGTTATTACTTGATAGGGTGAATAGCATAGGTAAAAAATATGGCCTCAAAATCAACATTTTGAAAACAAAATATATGGTCATTAGCAGAAACCCTCCAGAAAACCCGATAATATGCATAGGTGACGATCGCATAAAACGCGTGAAAACTTTTAAATACCTTGGCACCACAATCAATGACCAATCGGATCCACAGCAAGAGATAAAAACCCGCATACAAATGGCAAGACAAGCTTTTGTGAAATTCAGATCGCTCCTATGTAATCAAAACCTAAATTTCGAAATACGCTACAGAATGGTCAAGTGCTACATATGGTCCATCTTGCTTTATGGCATGGGAACGTGGACTTTGAAAAAAACATCTATCAACAAACTTGAAGCATTTGAAATGTGGTCATTGAGAAGAATGATGCGCATACCTTGGGTGGATACAGTTCGAAACGATGACGTCCTTAAGAGAGCCGGCGTGGAAAGAGAACTCTTTGAATTAATTAAAAAACGCAAAATTGGTTACCTTGGGCACATATTGAGAGGAGCAAAATATGAAATACCACAGTTAATCCTACAAGGGAAGATTAAAGGTAGGAGTGGAACCGGCCGCAAACAATTATCCTGGTTAAGGAATATTAAAGAATGGACAGGAATACACAATACAGGCGAGCTGTGTCACGCCGCCAAGAACAGAATTCTAGTAATGAGATAGTCGCCTACGCACTTTGGTGTATGGCATGTTAAGAAGAAGTAATTTTAATAACACCTTGATCAGGTTTCGGTCTATACTAGTAATTTCTTAAAGGCTTAAAGTTTAAATTTTTTAAAATGAATATGTCCTACTGTCATAGGATGTAATCTCCCTAAATTGTTATTATCGGTACGTTGTATGTATACTTATAATGTTTTGCATATTATACTTATCTGAGATAGGATTAAATGTTTTGGCTTCGAACTTCTTCTATCACTTGGGTTATTATTATTAACACTTGAACTCGAATTACTGATATGCATATCACTATCTGTCGTCGCAAAAGACGTACCTTGTTTATTTGTGTCCCCCATCGGGACCTATATTATTTGTATAAATTATAAGTGTATAGTTATTAATTGTCTTTTCAATAAAAATTAAAAGTTTAGGTGTAAAAGGTGTAAAAACTGGTTCACTGACCACACTATCGCCTGTCCTAATCGTTTGAAGGTTCAAATAATACTTTAATTAAAGTTTAAAATGCAGAGAAACTTTAAAATGTGTTACCACACTTTGACAGTTATTTGACAATTGTTACAGGGCTGGGTTCGCTTATCCTTGTTTTCATAGAATTACTACTTACCCTATCCTTCCTCTTTTATCTGTCCTTGGCACCAGCTACATCTATTGTATATAAAACAGAAAAAGGAGAAAGAGTACCGAGGACGAGTAAACTAATAATCGAGTATTCATAATTTAAATTTATATATATTAATGGTTTTTATTGCGTTGAAACAGAAAATGTTATTTTAAACATTATTTTTAAAATATACACAACAAAATTAAAAATAAGATATATATTTTGATTATTTTTTTAGTACTAGTAATTAATTTTAAAGTTACAATTTATTTTTAATAGTAAATCATTTAAACCATTTGTGCGATTTACGTTCTGGTCTCTTAATATATTGAGCGTTAAGTTCATCATCTGTCACATCCTGTGGAAATGAATATATACGACAAGGATGACCTACTTTTATCGTTTCTTCTACGCTCCTCACTCCTTCGTACTTTTTAAGGCATTCTTCTAGCTGTCGCAAATTCTCTTGGAATGTTTGGAATCTCTTGCCTTCCTCTTCTGGAGATTCATAATGTTTGTTATGTTTTTGCTAAAAATGCATATTATTAAATTAAATTTAAAAATTAAAAATATATAAAAAACTGTTGAGGAAAAAAGGAAAATATTTTTAACATTTCTCCCACTATTCATAAGTGGTTGCTCCAGTTTATTAGTGGGATAAATTTATTTTTCTTAATATTATTATTAAAGGGCAAATAATATGCAACTTGCATTTTAATGTATTGTTTGCATTTTTTATCAAATTTGCCTGTGCATTGCCTTGTTATTCGTTTAAAGACTATACATTTTCAATTGAAAATATTTACGATATTTCTACATGGAGAATATATTTACGTTTTTAATGATGGCACAATAAACATTTTTAAAATCAACAACGAAGACACCATGGCAATTGGGCCTATCGAACCAACTTACTTTCCAGAAAATGCTCTAGCAACCCATTTGGATTTTTAATAATAATAATAGTGGCTACAAACAAACATTCGAACCTTAAGCGAAGTATCAGGAGACCACAACACTATACTACTAGAAATAGGCACATAAGAAGAAGATGACAAAACAACGACTAGTGAGCATAGGAATTGGAAACGTTGCTACAATTGACAATCCACAAGAAATAAACGAAAAAATCCTAGAGCTAGAAAACAATACAAAAAGCACTAAGTAATAGCACTACTGAAGAAGAATATGAAATTCACGTAGGAAAATTTAGAGCCATTAATCAGGCCATAAAAAAATGATAAAGGAAAAGAACAAAGCCAAAAAGAACGCCAGATGAATAGGAAATCAGGAAGATAAAAATAGGGCAAACCGAATGAATCGACAAGTCAAACAGGCACTAATAGAACATAGAACAAACACTACACGGAGAAAACGGAATCGTCTACTCAGTAGAAAAGAAAGCCGACGTGATGAGAAGGACTCTTGAAAGAGAGTGCACATTGAATTAAAACCAAGATGAAAACATAGACTTTATCGAAGAATTTGAAGAAACAGAACTAAAAACTCAAAGAACAAGAAGAAATAATAAATCCCACATCACCAAGAGAAATAAGTGAACTGATCAAAAAAAGTTCACCAAAAAAAGCACCTGGTCCAAACGAAATCATCAACAAAGTACTGAAGTATCTTCCTTCGAAATCAATTGTGTATCTGGCAAACATAATAAACGCATTACTAAGATACAGGTTCTTCCCAAGGCGATGGAAGAAAGCCCATGTAATCATGATACCAAAGCCGGGAAAGAACCACATATTTCCGCAAAATTACAGGCCAATTAGCTTACTTTCAGCAGTCAGTTAGGTAGTAGACCGAGATTTCCAAACCAGACTCTAATCAGAGACAGACAGACTGGGGTTAAACGCAAAAGCACAATTCCGATTCAGAGCTCAACATTCCAGCAAACTACAAATACTCAGACTTACAGAATATATAGCCACTAGAATTTAATAACAAGCAATACACAGGAGCAGCCTTCTTGGATCTAAGCAAAACCTTAGACAGAGCTTAAAGGACTAATATACAAAATGAAAGATTATGAATACAGCGGGGCCATGACGAACCTCATCTCCTCGTACCCAAGCCACTGAAAATTTAGGGTCCAGATAGGAAGAGTTCTATTTAAACATGGAATCTCAGAAGCTGAAGTACCACAGGGGCAGTCTTATCACCCCTCCTGTATAGCATATACACAGCAGACGTTCCAAGTACACCTGGAACACTAATCAGCCTTTATGCAGACGACACTGCAATCGCGGCAAAACATAGGAACCTGTAAGAGTATCCAATGGAAAATAGCAGTAAATCCAGCAAAGACCCAAGCGGTTATCTTCAAAAAGAGACGAGATAAACCAGAAGAACAGCTAACATTTCAGGAGAGACCCATCGAATTCCAAACGAAGCTAAATACCAATGAGTCACAATGGACCAAGGTCTAACAATCACACCCCATGTTAACGCGAGAGTCCAGGAAACAGCAACGGCCAGAGCCGCAATAAGAGGACTAACAGGAAGAAGAAGCAAATTAGCTATGAAAACAAAATTAAGACTGATAAACAGCATTATACTACCAATAATTACATATAAATCTCTTGCATGGGGGCACACAAGTCACAGCAACAAAAAGAAGCTTCAATCAGCACACAACAACTGCCTTAGAGAAGCTGCAACTGTGCCCAGATATATCGCTAAACGGTTTATACTCAGAGAACTAAAACAAATCAGGGTACTGGACAAGATGGAGGAAAAAGTAAAAACAAAATTCGCTGATTTAGAAGACCACCCACACCAGATCCTACGAGAGATATTAGGGTATGATGTGTACCATAAATGGAAACAGAAGATCCAAAAAGCAAACATTAGCAAACATTTAATACAGTCTAGATAATTAGATAATCGTAGCTCTATCCAAAGAAGAAAACAAGCTCACCTTTGGCATGGCACTGTATTTACTAATGTTGATTTTATAAGTTTAAGACAGCATAAAAAAAAATCTAGAAAAAACATAAGAAACGGATTGGGCTACCAAAAAATTAATAAAACACTAACAAAAGGCGCAAGCTCATTAACAAAACTTAAAATATGTGCAAAAGGAGCCCACATCCTCGAGCGCCGAGTCACCGGAAGGGCTGGTTAAGGCAAACATCTCTCCTGATGCCCTGCTATCATCCGATTCCCATTCTTTCTTCCATACTTTCACCCACACGAACCACCACAGACTTTGAACCCCCCTGCCTTACCGAGGTTGCCATCTCTCTCGTGTCGTCTGTCTCTCAGTCACTCCTAGTTTGACCTGTTAGAGTCAGAGCGGGGACTCGGGGCCCAAGCATGCAAGACAGATCGATGATAAGTCACTAGAGATAGTGGGAATAGAGCGCCTTACGCTGGTCTGCATTGTTCGGGGTAGGATTTCGGGTGGGATGCGTTGTACCAAGACTCCCGCATAACAAGCACTTTGCTGATCAGAGATCCTCTATAGCGTATCAGAGCGCTATCGGGGTGGGGAAGTGAATGGTCTAGAGCATTGGAGCGGGGTAGAGTGATTCTTGTTTACGAGAGATAAGTCTCTTCGCTCCAATGAATTGTATCCTCCTAATGTGCAAGTCTCAGACTGGGTTAAACTATTGCTGGTTTGCATTTTCAAAATCGCTTTTACGATTTTTCGATTAAGAATGCATACACTTTATCTATAATTTCATTCCTAGAATTTATTCGAAATATGTACCTACAATCCAATGTCTGGAGGTCATTAAGGGATTAATATTTTTATCTTCGAAAACATTGAATGTTATACTATTTTAATAATTCTTAAATATTAATAGCTGTAAAACCATTAGTTCCAGCAGTAAAGTCGAGGCAGTCAGTTGTGTTTGTTAAATATGTTAAAAGTGAAGTGTAACCTAACGTGGATCAAAAGGTATCCAGAACTGAGACTAGAAGGAGAACATTTTTTTGCACCATGTGCATGAAACTAGAATTTTTTTTACATATATATGCAGGTAAAATGAATAATAAAAAGAAGAGAAGTGTCATAAATAAGCTTGAAATATCTATTTCTAAATCGTTGTAAATTGTATGCATTTAAATACAAAAAGTGACAAACTTTAACGAAAATAATAATGAAGGACGTGGGTTCAATCCCTCATCTTTTCATTAAAAATCATTTTTCTTGTAATTTTTTATTTTTTCCTATTAGAAAAGATACTCTTTCTCTTATTAGCCCTGTTAATTAAGATTAATCATCATCATCATCATTCTGGCTTTACAACCCTGCGTTGTTCCCATATTTCTCATGTCTTCATTGATTTTATCAAGGAACTTTGTTCTGGGTGTTCCTCTTCTTTTCTGACCAATGGGTCTATCAAGGAGCGTTTTTCTAGCTAAGTTATTTTGTTCCATCCGCATTACATGTCCTATCCATCTCAGACGTCCTATCTTAATATGTTTTACGATATCAGGTTCCTGGTATATTCAATAAAGTTCGAAGTTGTATCGTCTTCTCCACACTCCATTGTCATTCCTTGCTCCATAGATTCGCCTTAGTACTTTTCTTTCGAAATATCCTAACACGTTTTCATTATTTTTTGTTAGAGTCCAGGTCTCTGACCCATATGTTATGGACTGCACGTATTATTGTTTTGCAGAGTTTTATTTTTCTATGTCTCGATATAATTGTGGATTTAAGGAGGAGATTGAGCCCAAAATAGCATCTGTTGGCCGTGCAAATTCTGCGATTTATCTCTGCGGTAGTATTATTTTCAGTGTTAAGGAGCGCTCCCAGGTATACAAATTCTTTCACTGTGTCGATGACGTCGTTTCCTATAACGAGTGGTCGTAGAATTTATGGTTGCATACTTATTTTCATATACTTCGTTTTGAAGGTGTTTATTATTACACCCATTTTTGTAGCTGATTCTTTTAATGCTACATACGCCTCTCGTCCAGCGTTTTCCGTTCTCCCAACAATATTGATATTATCAGCATAAGCCAGAATTTGCACTGATTTATTATATATTGAATCAGTGGTTGCGATTTGTGACATACGTATTACTTTTTCCAGAGCCATATCGAACAGTATACAGGAGAGAGGGTCTCCCTGGCACAGCCCATTATTTGTTTTAAAAGGTTCAGGCAGTTCTCCCTGAATTCCTACTCTACATTCAACTTTTTCAAGAGTTAGTATTGGTAAATGTACCAACAGATTTGGTATTCTTAGCTCTTTCATTGCCTTGAACATTTCTCTTCTATTCACAGAGTGGTAGCTTTGTAGTCTATAAATATGTGATGAGTATCAATGCCATATTCCAGTGTTTTTTCCAAAATTTGTTTCAGAGTTGCAATCTGATGAATTGTAGATTTACCACCTTTGAAACCAGCCTGGTATTTTTCCACTATCCGTTCTGCATATGGTTCCATACCGTCACATAGTATTGTGCAAAATATTTTATACGCTGCATTTAGAAGCATAATTCGTCTGAGGTTAGAGCATTCAAAGATATCTCATTTTTCGTGTATGGTGCAATGTATTCTAATATTCCAATCATTGGGGAGGGATTTCTGTGTCCATATTTCTTTTATAAGCTGCTGTAATGCCATAATGGTATCATGGCCATTTTCTTTATATAGTTCAGCTGGGAGATTATCTGTTCCGGGTGAGTTGTTTCTGGCTAGTTTTTTAACTGCATCTTTAATTTCAAGAATCTTTGGCGGTTCCTCTTCCCTTTCGTCTGCTCCCCTTACCTCATCTCTTTCGTCTTCCAGGTGTTCTTTCTCCTCAATATTAAGTGCCTGGTTAAAGTATTCCACTCATCTACTCAATACATCTGTCCTTGTTATTAATAGGTCGCCATTCTGACTTCTGAATTGTCTTGTGGTTGCCTTGAATTATTTTCTGTTGATGTTAACTTTCTTATAGAATGCTCTGAATTTTTTCTCTCTGTTGAGGTTTTCTATATATTTAAGTTCAGTATTTAGATGGTTCCGTTTATTTATTTTGTGTATTCTCTTTAATTAACCCATCAAAGCCTTGTGTGACCACTTGGTTACGAAAACACGCCATCATTGAATGTTAATTGTAGCTCAAGTTAACGCCAGAAATCTATCCGCAGTTTAATTTTTCGTTACTAGATGTCAGTGTATTCAATTTGTTACAGTGTGGCATTCCACAGTTTGGAGCGAAAGAATAATATAGTTGTGTGAATTCATGCGTATTAACGAATGTGCAAATTATGGAACCGAGATTTGAGTAAGTAGTTTTATTAGTTTACTATTAAGACTTTCCGGCAATTTAAATAATTATTGATATAGTTAGAAAAATAATAGTATAGAAGAAAATAAAAACATAAAAAATATTGCAGGCAACCTGGCTCATTAACAAAAAATTTACATGAGACTGAATCAAACTGCTACAAAATGGTCACACTAGGTTAATAAGAGATCTAATTATTTGTTTATTTACAGGAGAGGTTTGACGCTCCAGGAATGGTTTATAACGATGACAATGATACAACTGACATATATATATATATATATATATATATATATATATATCCCCCTGATCCAAATGTTTTGACTGATGAAGATTCAGCTGACGAGGATAATGGTGGCTTTGTGGATAACCTGTCTCGAAGACAATTATTAGCAGAAGCCGAGCTGGATTATTTTGATAATACACCAGAAAAGACTAGTGTTTTTAATGAGATGGAAGACGAGCAAACACTGCTCGTCTACTGCTGAGTAGGACGTACGCAGTGCGAGAAATGCGCTATTGGACTCTGCATTGAATGCTTTGCCATATTTCATAAAGAGTTAATCTGATAATATTTTTATAGTATTTTGACATAGTGTTACCATATGGTCAAAGTTTGTAATGCCATATGTTCGATAAACAAATAAAATTTAATACGTTTTTGTGCTTATTTGTATTTTTCCTAAACTAAACTTAGCAAAGACCACCAGTTTTACAAAAAAAAAATAATTCAGGCTTTGATGGGTTAAGAATTATCTAATTTCATTCAAAGCGAAGAATTCGAAATTCAAATCAACACTGGAAAAACAAAAATAATTATCGTATATATAGCAAATAATATTCTACCGTACATACAACAAGTGGCGAATTTCAAAGTGGTAGAAAGATTTGTATACTTGAGCTCCCTGATAACCAACAATGGCGATTGCTCCTCAGAAATCAAGCGTAGACTAGTAATGGCCCGAACCGCAGCAGCTTAACTGATTAAGATATGGAAAGATTAAACAATTACAAGAATTACTAAGCTCTGGTTGGTCAATGCTTTTATTTTTCCCATTGCTATATACGCAGCTGAAACATAGATACTTAAAAAAATCTATAGGAATAAGATTGAAGCCTTTAAAATGTGGGTCTATAGAATTCTGGGCTTGTCCTAGATAAAACATAGAACCAACCTGTCAATTCTGGAAGAGCTTCATATAACAAAGAAGTATTGAAGGAAAATACATTTTATGTCACCTCAGGTACCCAACAGTCCCTCAATATTTCGCATTAAGTGCAGAGAAAAAGCCAAACATTACAGAAGATAAATACCATTATGTAGGTATTACCAACTTACCCCAATTTACACCCCTATACAAGTTGGTCACTTTATTAAAGAGAAGCTAGGTATGAGGGAATATATTATTAATGTTAGCCCTCCTTTAGATGCCAACACAGTGAGTGGTTCCTGATTCAAAATAGGCATAGAATCTGAAATCTCCATTGACTTATTATATAATAAGGAAATTTGGCCACCTAGTGGAAACATTAAATGGTCTAGAGAATCTTCATATTCCAAACCAACGCCTTCATCTGAGTCAAATATGAGTCCGAAGAACCTTAGAAGCCCTGTTAGCTTGTAAAATCCAATTACTATTTTATGCAACAACAAAAATGAAGTGGAAAACACAAAAATACTAACAGACAAGCAGGCCGTCAAAATTTGCAAATCTAAGAATGCTTTCCATTCTTATATTAACTTCATTAAAAAGGATACTTTAAAAGCTTCGATAAATCTGGATCCTTTGACTCCATCAAGAGTTAGATACCAATAAGTCGAACAGTCGATATCTTCTAGCAAGATTAAGCGAACCGGATATCTTGAAAGCAATTAAGCTACATTTGGCTTTTTTACACGACCAACTTTCTTCGTATGTTACGAAAGATACATCAACACAAACATTAAACTCTTTTAACTTCCGAAGGAATTCCCACTAAGACTGAAGATCTACGAGAAATCCTTTGAAAATTTAACGATGACTATGTAATTGGTCCAACTGAGGTGGAAGCTGATCTTGCTGCTTTTAGGTCTTCTTTTGGTTTTTATTTATATAACTGCGGACACTAAATCCATTCGCTTTTAGATCTTTTCTCACTTCGGAAAGAATTATTCATCTGCAAAAGTCAAGGTAAAGTCACCGAAATTACTATTCGTTTGTCTTTCCAAAACATAATATGACAAGTTGTGTGGGACTAGAAACCTCAAATTATTTTAGTGATGACAACTTTAGCATAGTTCTGATTAAAATTCGTTCTATAAAATTTAAAACAGATGAATTGATTTTGTTTCTAGAAAAATTAGGGTTTCCCCCGATAGTTTCGTTTACTGAGCACTGGCTTGAAGTCAACGAGCCTTTTTTGTAGAAAAATATACCACAATTTCTAGGTATGATCGTCTAAGTTTAGCTCATGGTGGTACCCTAATTATTTCTATAAATAATGATTTCTCTCCTATAACAAAATATGACATTCTGTTGAATGAAGCTTTTTTTGAGTTTTCATTGGTTTATAACAAGAATCTTAATCTATACATTCTTTGCATTTATAGATCACCTCATTCTTCTACGGAAATATGTTTTCAGAACCTGCTAAATTTATTAGACGATCTGCCCAATAAAAGCAGAAAAATTCTATGCGGTGACTTAAATATTAATTAAGCTGTTGCTTGTGCTACCCAATTATCCTTGGTCAATATATTCAAATCGTATAGTTTTACAATGCACGTTAATTCTCCTACAAGAATTACTAAAACAACATCCACCATAATTGATAATATTGTCTCAGATTTCTCACACCGTAATGTACGCTTTACAATTATTAATGCAGAACTATCTGATCATGAATCAGTATATACCAAGTTTAATACTCTCAACAAACCATCCTCGAAAAGCCAACGTCTATAGTAAAATTCATTAACCGATGCAGGGAGATGTAAACATTACCACGTGTAGGCCTGCAACAGGGCCGCATTTGGGATTATCTTTTTGTTTAATCAGAATAATATATTATCTTATAAAATACGAAATTTACATTTTAATTTTGCAAAAGTGCTCGACAAAGAACCTGATTGTTTTAGTTGATATCCGATAATAGAAACCATTTATATAGGGCGAAAAACCCAGGAATTTATTTTTTTTGCCAACAATTTTATGTACAGAGTTCCTACAAAAAATATAAGTTTTATTTTTAATTTTTACTATACTTAGTTGTTTGTACAATTCTAAAAAGTTTCATAATAATAATAACAAAAAAAAACTCATTACTCAATAATGTTGAAATAATATATAATATATATATATATATATATATATATATATATATATATATATATATATAAGAGTAAGAATATAATATTAAAATTTTATGTAGTGAAAGTAATAAATTCAAAAGGACTTTTTTGGAAATGGTTTGTATTAGCAAAAGTGATAATAGTTTAAACAAAAGATCAGAAATTCAAAACCTAAGCAAAATTTATAATTATATTATATATAAAATAATAATAATTTATATATAAAACTTGAAAAATATCACATTTTTATTTAATTTTCCATATATTATATATTATATATTATATCTGTTACATTTTTTCAGACATCTATCAATGGTGAATAAATCTTCTTCTTTTTTGTTACTAAACAAAAAAGAATTTTTAAACAAAATTTTATTTTTGACAATATAATTGTCAAAGGTAAACATTTTTTAGTTGGTATTTATGACATTGAGGCTTATTTGTAATTGGTTGCTACTTTAAACTATTTATAAATTCAATTATTTTTTTGTTAAGAAAATGTTTTCAAAATTATTAAAATTTCAGGGAAGAATTTATTAGATAAGGGCATTTTAGTATTAATTCTTTTTGACATGTATTTGCAGCAATTTTTATTAACGAAACTAATTTTATTTGGTGAGTTAACAAAAAATGTTTTTCTTTATAGTTCAACTTTGTAAGATATTTTGTCTTTTTTAGCAGCTCTTGATAACACAATTGAAAGCTCGAGATATTAAATATTAAATAGTTAACCAATGGCCCCTTTTATTGACTCCAACCTATCAAAAACATTTATATATATATATATATATATATATATATATATATATATATATATATATATATATATATATATATATATATATATATATATATATATATATATATATATATATATATATATATATATATTATATAAATTTATAAAAAATTATAAGCAAAAATGTATGTCAAAAAAACTTTATGAGCACTGAATAATGTAATAAATTACCTGAAGGATTTTTTAAATCCATTGTTAATATATCCAAAAAAGCTTGTCTTGATATTTTTACTGTAGTGTCTACCCATATTTTAGACTTTGTATGGCCAGCGTTCAACCATGTCTCATCCAGATAATATATTTTCCGCTTCTCCTCTCTATAAGCTTTTATCTTTTGAAGATATTCTCTTCGCCACATCATAATGTCGTCTTTATCTAGTAAAAGAGCGTTTCTTCCCCTACGTTTATATTGAAAATTAAGTTTTTTCAATATTCGGTAAAATGTGGTTTTCGAAAAGATTGGCAAATCAGGGTCATCGTTCACCTTCTTTAAAACCTTATCAACGGTGGGTATTTCGTTGCTCATAAAAAAATTATGAACCAGTCTTCTAATGGCATTTTTGTCAAAATCATCAATTTTGTCAATCTTCTTTTTCCGGGTCAGACATATTTTGGTCCAGCGAATTGATGATTCGTTTTGTATTCCTTTATCACCGTAAATACACTTCTATCACAAACTCCAACTTTATTAGCCACTTTTTTCACAATATCTTTAACCACTAACTCGGAATTATCTTGTCGTTCACATTTAAAAACATTTAAAATGATTTCTTTAACTTCAACGCTAAGAGGGCTTCTTTTACTTCGTTTTCGAGGAGGACTCCATGTATTTTCAACCAATTCATCAGCAGAATCAGTGGAGGACATTTTTGGTTTCAATATCAGTTATTGAAATACGTGGTTATTGTTACAGTAATCACAATCACATATAGATAGGGTCGTTATACAAATAAAAATATATACTTAAATAGTTTTAAATCGCACAACAAATAATTGCTAATTCAACATTAACAGCATAAATATAATTTATTGTCCTTTAACCATCAAGATGACTAAAAATATACTCACAAATCGATTCAAATAACAAAATTTCGATACCGAAATATAATACTTACCGAAATTAAATCGTGTCCGAACCTGTATGAGTTCCGACGACGTCGGCAATAACGAAATAAAGATGGACATTTCGGTTAATTTTTAAATATTCCCGAAGAACTGTTACTTGCATGTATGCATAAAATATTCATTAATTTTATAAATCGGATTATTTTTTTACTTACTATGTATTCAGTGATAAAAATAATTTATATACTATGCAATAAACACTAATAGTTGAGAAAATAAAAAAATTAATAAAGTGTCATAATTATACTGTTACTTATCGGAACGAGTAGACTCATTTGGAACATCTTTAACAATCATCTGTTAAATTTATCTTTGTTTATACGCCCTGCATCGCTTAATGAAAGTAGGTATAGGTAGGATTTTTTCCGCTTAGAACTTTCGTAAATTCAAAAATTTGTGCTTGACTTCTGGGTGACACTTTTCCTGTGTGAACGGATTATAATTTCAGTAATTTTTTAGATAGGCTTGTCTGTATTTTTAATAAGGTATTTTCTTTAATTACAATTAAATTAAAACGTCACAAACCCTGGAATACCAAAGGTATCCGCATATCAGCCAAGAATATGCGTTCACTACTATACATCAAAAAATTTTCTACCAACGTCTTTGTCATTGAATATATTACCAATTACAGAGGAACCTGTAAAACTTATCAGAACAGCTAAAAAATGTACTATTAAAACGTCTGGGAAGCTGTAAAAATGTTGCAAAAGAAACTTGTTCCATAATAGATGATCTTTGAAATAAAACTAACAGCTCAAACATTTTCTCTTCCAAACCCAGAAAATCTAAATGAATACTTCGTTAATGTGAGTAAAAATATAATAATAACAATTATTTTGCCACAACAAGAGCCTATTTCCTATATCACCAATTCAAAAAAGATCTCACATTCATTCTTCAAAATAAGACCAGTTGATAAATCTGAATTGATCCAAACAATCAATACTATCAAAAGCAAATCTTCATGTACTACTGATGGACTATCCATAAAAATTTTCTTAAATCTCCCAAAAAATGTATGATAAGTTCTGGTATCACTATTTTATGATTCTTTTGAAAAAGGTCCAGAGCGCCTAAAGGGGTGATGAACAATTGAATGCCTGCAACTATAGACCTATTGCCTTACTACCGGTCCTATCCAAAATATTTAGAGACTTATAAAACCCCCAGCTATGTCTTTTCTCGTTGAAAACAACATTTTATCTCGGTCAGTTTGGCTTTTTATCTAATAAATGTATTAGTGATGCTATGTTTTCTGTACTAAATGAGGTCTATAAGCACTCAACAATAATTTTTACACTGCCACTATTTTCTGTGACTATGCTAAAGCTTTTGATTCTGTAAATCAGGACATTCTAATAAAAAAACAAAATTTCTACGGAATTCAAGGTATATCTTTGAATTGGTTCCAATCTTACTTGGGGAATAGGAAACAACTAACTAGAGCAAATGATACTGACTCTAGTCACAAAAGCATTGTATATGGAGTACCACAAGGTTCAGTATTGGGTCGTTTACTTGTCCTTATCTTTATAAATGACATCACTTACTTAAAAATCAATGGACAAATTTTTCTCTTTGTTTTGGAGGAACTCTAGTTACTCTAGTTTCCTTGAAGGAACTCTTCATGCAACTATACCTTGTGAACTACTAAAATTAAAAACTAGGTGCGAACCTAATTTATTCTCTTTTACCGTGGATAAGACAGCAGCACTATTCTATAAAAGGGCTCTTTAATCCTTGCTTCTTAATAACAACCAGAGTATCGTCGATTCTGTAAAATTTCTTGGTATTTTTATAGACAGCAACCTTAATGGTCACTTATATTGGTCATACTGATTTAAGTTAGAAACTAGCCTCAGCATGCTATGCAATAAGATCTGTTTCGAAGGAAATCAATTTAGCACCTTCCAAAATAACATATTTTTTTTTGGTTGTGTCTCATCTTCGATATGGTCTTTCTTTTTCGAGTTCTAGTTTAGCTGCCCAATCTGATGTTATTTTTAAATTATAAAAAAGAGCAATGGTATCTTTTTGGTGTCAATAGAATAACACATTGCAGAAGCTACTTTAAAATTCACGTGAATTTAACTCTTCCC
Organism: Diabrotica undecimpunctata; assembly: GCF_040954645.1. Classification (NCBI taxonomy): domain Eukaryota; kingdom Metazoa; phylum Arthropoda; class Insecta; order Coleoptera; family Chrysomelidae; genus Diabrotica; species Diabrotica undecimpunctata. The sequence continues at coordinate 99,366,913 of NC_092811.1, forward strand.
TCTTTATATTTGTATTTTAAAAACTGTTTTGCTTAATTAGTAAACACCTACATGTTTTCTATCAAAACCTAATCATGACTATTCCACCAGAAATTCAACCTTTGCTGTGTATTTACCGATCCCGTCCAATAAGTTAGTAAAGAAATCTATATTATATTTGACAAACAAATTATACAACCCTCTCCCTTTGCAACTTACATATGCCACTTCTTTCCTTAAGTTCCGTAAAAAGACACAATCCTATCTATATGAAAAACCATATTATTCAGTAGAAGTTTCTTAACGAATAGCTAAGAAATTACGGTACGTTTATGTACAAATAACTAAAGTATTTTTATATGAGGCGTGTTTTTTAAGTAAGTACCGTTTTGGAATTTAAAACGGACGTGCAAAGATATGGCAATAATTTTATTTTTACATGAAAGCCTGTACCTTAATCTACTTTTCTACATAATTTACGTGAATATTGAGGCACTTGTCATAACGTGGCACCAGTTTTTGAATACCCTCCTGATAAAATTCTGCCGCCTGACTTGTTAACCACTGCATCACAAATGTTTCGACTTCGTTATCGTCTTGAAGATGCTGACCGCCCAGGTGTTTCTTCAAGTGCTGGAACAAATGGTAGTCGCTGGGCGCCAGATCAGGGCTGTATAGAGGATGATCTAGAGTTTCCCATTTAAATGATTTGATGAGATCGTTGGTCTGATTAGCCACATGTGGACGGGCATTGTCATGCAGCAAAACGATACCCTTACTCAACTTGCCACGTCTTTTGTTCTGGATTGCACGACGCAGATTTTTCAATGTCTCACAATAAGACGCTGCATTTATTGTCTCATTACGAGGCAGAAACTCCACTAGCAATACTCCTTTTCTGTCCCAAAAAACTGTGCACATGATTTTCCGGGCAGAAATTGTTTGCTTAAACTTCACTCTTTTGGGTGATGATGAATGTCGCCATTCCATGGATTGTTGTTTCGATTCTGGTGTGACGTAGGCCACCCACGTTTCGTCACCAGTAACAATTTGGTCTAAAAAATCTTCACCTTCACTGTGGTACCGCTCAAGGAAAGTCAATGCACTGCCTAAACGTTGGGTTTTGTGCAAATCCGTCAACATTTTTTGAACCCAACGTGAACACAATTTCCAGTAATTCAAATTCTCGGTAACAATGCGATACAAAACACTACGAGAATACTGAAGAAAGCAGTCGGACAATGATGAAATTGTAAAGCGTCTGTTTTCTCTCACCTTTTCGTCCACTTTCTGCACCAAATTTTCATTAACGACCGAAGGACGCCCATTCCGTTCTTCATCATGCACATTTGTGCGGCCATCTTTAAATGCTCTCACCCATTTCCTTACCATTCCATCACTCATAATGTTTTGTCCGTAAACTTCAACGATCTCACGATGAATATCGATCGGTTTTACGCCTTTAGCACTAAGAAATCGTATAACAGCCCGTACTTCACAATCAGCGTGACTCACGATTGTTGGAGGCATCTTAAACACTGAAGTAAACAAGTATACAATGAAGAATTAGACTGTAATGGCGTCAGTGCATATACAAGAGATGCAGGTAACCAGCGCTCATGCGCGGAACGCCGACCGTAGCGCTGCGGCGGCGGAATCGCAAAACGGTTCTTACTTAAACAACATGCCTCGTATATTTAGGTATCACATGCAGCAACTTAAACTTATTAGTTCGTAAGGTTTTATTTTACAATTTGCAATTTATTTAAATTTTGCAATCGATTGTTAAATTTTAATTGTTATTGTTATTTTTCGAAATTGTACAATTTTCGGTGACAATAAAGCATATTTCTATTTTATTCTATAAAAAACAGGCTATTAAAAAAATAAAACGAGCATACCTAATTTACTTCGGCCACAGAGTTAGAAGAACGGGAACCATGAAACTATTGATAGTAGAAGGAAAGGTAGGATAGTAGCCAATGAAGGCAGCAAGCCAATAATATTCAAAGTGTCACCACGCCCTGACAAGGGCTCAAGGAATGAGGAGGAGGAATTTCATTAATAAATCGTATATTTAAAAATTATATAGAAAGTAGTGCTTTCCTAAGAATAATTTGCATTCTCTGTTGTTCCAGATTAACTGTCATTAGCAGTCGTTAAAAAGTAAGAGGACATCAGTGTAGTAGTGTCTGTGAGACTGAGACCTCGCGAGACTGAGACCTCGGAAGCCCTGAAGAAGACATCAGAGAAGATGTAGAAAGCTGGGCGTAATGAAAATCAACGCAGTTCAACCCGGAAGACTGGTGAGTTTAATATTAATTTTTGTAATTTTATTAACCTTAGCACTACTTTTAATATATATATATATATAGAAATATATATATATATATATATATCTACGGCATAAAGTGGACTCTGCCCATGTTAAAATTCAGGTTTAAGTGAGCTCCGTGGTCAAGTCGACACCGATATACGGAGCTCACTTGACCATTCCATAATATTGGCTCTGTCGATTCGTCAACATGTATAGTTTCATAATTTTTAAAAATTTTGTGGAGCCCTTAAGTACCCCTGTATCATGAATGTATATTGCTTAGTTCACGTGTATATCTTATAGGGGTCGTACAGATCTTTTTCATTGTATACTGGAACCATAGGTATATCGGTTTAAGTAAGCTCTGATAGTTTGGCAACTCTGCCATTAAGCTGTATACTTCTCGCGTATAGTCTGAACGGTTTATATGGACTCCTTATTTTTGTTATCATTCAAACGCATTACATTGTGTAACAGATATGAATACTATTAACTACCTGTTTTTGGTAGGTACGTGCTTTTCTAAAAATAGCTTTATAGATACAAAAGGATTTTGTTACCAAATTGGATTTTTTTCACATGCGGAAATTTCCTAATGTATTTTGTTAACGTGAGTATGTCTTCATATGTTTTATTTAAGAATTCGATAGATAAGAACTTCTTTTATTTTATCCATTGTTTTATGATATTTTTTATACAGATTTTTTATTATTTTATTTCTTGTTTTATCTGTGTACTACAGATAATTCTGGATAGAAAGTTATCTCAAAATAAATATTGAAGTGCTAAAATAAATATTTTTTTGTAAAAATGGATAGTAGTGCACAAAAAAAAAGAAGAATGCTTAATTTATCTAACAACAATTATACCACTTCACCCATATTACATACTTACACCTATATTACATACTGAATGTTTTATCTCCTATTTAGGGGTAATATGTAGTCAATATAATTGTAGTTAGTGTCAAATTTGCAATGATCAATATAAGTAATAGCTTACTGACTGTACTTTACATGTTTAGTTCAAATAAATAAACCTTGTCCCTTCAAAAAAGAGCGATTGGAATGGCAAAGTCAACTAAGAAAGTGTAATGAATCTTGTATCACCCAAGATTCACACAGGTTAACCGGTGTTTGAAGGCAAGAGTCCTCATTTCCGCAGATTTAATGAAGATAACTACCATAAGGAAGTTCCTTTCGAGGGTTGAGATGGCGAGAAGCAGCTTATTTTTTTTTGTATGTCTTGCAGATGTGTTGGTCTAGCTAGTTTTTCCTCGATTCTAGTCATAAAATGGGTTGTTATTCGTGGAGTGGATGTTACGAATCTAGACATTGTTTCTTTTGTTCTCTAGCTACTTATCTTCGGATATTATGTGGATTGATAACTACGATATTGTAGAGCTTATGTATGGATGTGAGTCTTAATATCCGCTGAATTTGGCTGACTAATTTATAGCTAAATCTACGTGTTAAGTATGTATTGATATCACCCATACAAGCAAGGTATATTCGGCAGCAGAAGCATAGAGTTCAAGCGTCTACGTTTTAAGAGTGGAAGGATGTGCTTCCCATTTTTAGCTGACAAGTTCGCGAAGAATATTATTTTTCTGGTTCTAGTTTTCCATTTAGTTTTAAACAAAGTTCTGTGAATTACAAAGTGTGTTTAAGGATTTCATGACACTATTGGTTCAGGTATATGTTCAAATTTGTGAAAGCGTCTCTGTTAGGGACATTGAAGGAGCCCGCCTGACTTTTTCCAGGGTTTGGCTTAAAATTAATTTATAATCTATTTTTATTGTGTTTAAGATATGATATTTAGATTTTTCTCCACTTCAGCAACAAAATTTTTTTGGTTGTGCAACAATAGATGTATCATCTACAAAATAAAAGTCCTAGTATTTACTGGTATGGGTTGTGTAAATATTATACAGTGTAGGTGCCATTACGGTACTCCAAAGGAGACCGTTCTACTACGTTCTCCATCTTCATCTTCTATTCTTATCATTGAGTGATACGGAAAATTTTCTGTTGTGTAGGCATACGCGGATAATACAAGTGAGTTTATTACCTAAGGGGATATCACATAGATTTTGGAGAAATGTGCTTTAATTTAAGGTGTCGTAAGCAGAATTTAGATTGACAAATACCACTCCTCATGTCTGATATTTTTCATATGCGTCTTCGCTGTGTTGGGCAAGATTTAGTATGTGTAACGAACATGATCTATCCTGTCATATATAGCCACTTTTATCTTTAAATTGAAGTTTTTCTTCTAATATCGGTTTATATTAAGGATCATATGTAGCAGTATTTTGTATAGCTGAAAAAATAAATAGATATATTGGCCGATAGCTTTTGTGGTCGTTGGGGTTTTTGTCAGGTTTAAGCAAGGCCACAACTTTGTCTTTGCTTTGCTTGTCTACACACTTTGTATATTAGCCATTGTTGTATTATTTTTGTCCAAATTTTATAATTAGTTTTGTGCTTAGATCCTCAGTCAGGAGCCGTAGTATTGTTCATAATATACGTGGATAGTGGATCCAAACTCAACATCGTTGAAAAGTTTCCTCAGCTGACTTGTTTGTCCTCTCTCATTTTATGTTTTTCTTTGCCGGCATTTATTATGTTTATTTCGTTATTTTCAGCGATCAGCTTAATACCAAATACCCTAGGTTTAGCCCTCTATTTGCTTCTTGCAGTAGAAATACGTCACATTTGTGTTAAGCGCATATGTCTGATAAGCTTAAGTAAAGTAGAGTGTCTTTATCTGTAGATATGTCCTTAATATTTATAGACATAATTAGAATAGTTGGTCCTAAAAAGGACCGAATGGTGATTCTGATTAGCCGATTAATTAATTATTCATTACCCAGGGTACAACTGATTACGGTGGTCTTATTTGTACTCAAATTTTCGTAAAGGCTTTTCTTTTGAACCCCATAAGAAATGGCTAATTAACTTTTCATTAAAAATAATTTTACACACTGTTACTTTTTGACGATATTTCGAATCAGATTTGTATAGTAATAAGTATAGTTAATATGAAGTCTCTTTGTGAAAAGTAAATGAGTTTGTAATATCATATCATATCACAACTCATATATGAATGATAAGGACATAAACGGTTAAAATAAGTGCACAGAATTTTAACTAAATATATCGGCGCCATTGTTTAGGAGATGGATTTATCCCAGAGATTAAAGGTTAAATGTATATTCCAGGTTCTATCTACGTATTTTCATTACTAAAAAAGTATATTTAAAATAAAGGCCTTAAGATATATTTAGATTCTATGGAAATTAAAATATATGGAAATTAGCAAATTAAAAAATACAGACATAATTATTCTGAATGACAAAATTGAGACAAACAGTTGCCTCAAGTATTGTGTATATTGTAAAGGTTATCGTCATAGTATAGTCAGAACGCAACAAGGTTCTATTGGCTTTTCTGCTTTTTGTCTAATCATTCCTATTGAAAACTTAGCCACGTAAATAACGTTTTAAAAATATGTATCAATATTTCTTTAGTGCCTTTCCTAAGATAACTTTTTTAAGCCTACTTCGTTTGACTACATGTAATGGATTTGATAGTTCCCAACAGATAAGTATTGATTGTAGGTTGGATAGCAGTTGGTTGTACAGGCATGTGTTAATAAATATGATGGGTCGGTAGGTAGTTCCATTATTCCTAAATCTGACCATATGTTACCTCCCCTGTTGATTCGTGGACGTCCTAAGGGCATTTTTTCTCTCGGGGCATTCTCCCAGTTTAACTTGTTGAAATTAGTTCCGGTTCGGTATTGGTTAGGACCTTTGTAAGTTGGAAAATAATTCTGATGGCTTTTCTAGTAATCCTGATTTAATTAATACCTAAGTTTTACTTACATTGTTTTGTCAGCGTTCTCGTCACATTTAAGTCAATAGCACTGGTTTAATCACTGTTTTATGTATCCTGATTTTAGGTATTTGTATTAGACTTCTGGGTTTAAAAGTGTTATGTGGGTTATATTTACATCAGTTAGCTACCTGAATATTCCATTTTATTTCTTATGTGACAGCGTTATCTACGATACCTAAAACGCTGCAATCTTTCAAAATTATATGGGTTTATTGTTACGTTATGCCCTACTCTACGTCCTCTCTCTTGTATGTTAAAGAAATTTATTTAGTTTTCTTATTACTTACTATCAGACCGTTTTTTGCTGCTAATAGCATTATTTTGTAGCATTCTAATATTTAATCTATGAATTAAATCCGGATAGCAAATAGATATTTTTCACTTTCTCGGAGAAATAATATTCTAACATACAAAATCCTATTAAATTGCCAAAACCTTTCTTGCATATTATATTTACTTATGAGGGACAGCAGCAATATCAGTACCATAATAAGGCGTATAGTCCTGGACTGGCTAATCGTTGGATAATTGGAAGCATGAGTGTAGCAGTTATAATGTTTTCGGGACTGCTACCTGGTATCGGGGAGCAGAGATATCAGTACCAAGTTAGTGCATATAGGAATTGTTGCTTGAACTTTATTATTATTAAACAGCACTATATTTCCTAGTAAAATCCTCATGACTTTACAGTAAGACAAATTTTCGAACGTTGGTTATGGAAACATCATGTACATACCACCGGATTCCCTAGATCGACATTTAGCAAAATTCTTTTAATAATGATGCGGGAGTAAAAATATAAATATCTGGGAGCTTACATCAACAAAGAATTAGATTCAGACTAAGAAATCAGGGTACGAATAGAAATGGCAAGGGCAGCGTTCTTAAAATTCAGGCAATTGTTCTGTGACAAAAATCTTAATACTGCGCTGAGACTGAGGTTTATTGAATGTTACGTCTGGTCTCAACTATTGTACGGAGTAGAAATATGGACGGTAAAAGCGCAAATAGTTAGGAAGCTTCAAGCCTTTGAATTTTAGATATACCGGAGAATGTTGAGAATTCCATGGACTGCCAGGGTCACCAATGAGGAAGTGCTGAGAAGAATGGGTCGAGACAAAAAATTGTTGAGAACAATAAAAGTACGCAGGACTGCATACCTGGAACACATACTAAGGAATATAAAGTCTTCTGCAGACCATCATCCAGGGTAGAGTCGATGGCAAAAAGGGAATAGGTAGAAAGAGGAAGTCATTGCTGCGAAATATTCGTGACTGGACAAAGATGACTGTAGACGAATTATTCCACGTTGCAAAAGACAGAGATACTTTTAGAAATGTGGTCGCCAACCTCCGTTAATGGGGACGGCATAGGAAGAAAAATAATGATACGCTAAACAAAAAAAAAAACAGGGATGAAGATAGGCGCCAAGAAACTCTGTGTTATAAAACAGTTGAATAAAATACAGATTCTCGATTCAAATATTCAAAAATTTAATGAACAGCTTACTAAAATAGAAATAACGTCTATTTAAAATGCAATTCATTAATGGCTCAAGGTACAAAGCAGTCCTAGCATCTGCTAATAATATTGATCTTATAAGAAACTCTCTCCGCAAACGACATCTTCAACAAAGTGAAGAGAGCACGAAAAATGTTTTACTTAAAATCAACAAAATAAAAACCAAATACAAGCGAATCAACAGAAGAAAGCAATTCAATACAGAGCATAATTCACTTAAGACCTATTTTAATACATGAATGCGAATCATGGACAATGACTAAAACAAATAAGGAAGAACTCCGAATATTTGAAAGAAAAATAATAAGAAAACTTTTTTAACCTCATTATAATATTGCTACAAATCCGTATAGAATAAGAACACATACTAAATAAAGAAAGCTCTTATAAATATATTGTTTAGGAAAATAAATCGCTTAAGGTAGATCGGACACATGCATAGACGCCAAGATGTCAAACTTGGTTAAAAAACGTAAACTAATTTTTGAAACCAAATTCAGTATTTTGCTTTAATCTGTGCCTTCTAAGAATTGCAAGGAAAAACAGACGTTGATAAAACTGTTATTAGAGACATGGGGAATCTAAAAATTGCATTCCACAACATATCTCCTCAACTAAGCAAAAATCCTTAACGAATTGGTTTCTAGTACTTGTACAGAGTATATCGGAATAAAATAAAAAAGACAGTTAAGCAAGAAGAAAAGTGCAAGCATTTACGTTTTAAGGGTAAAAGGATATGCGCCCCATTTTTAGCTGACAAGCTTGCGGAGCATACTATTTCTGGTCCTTAGTTTGCCTTTTAGTTTTAAACAAGATTCTGTGATTGACAACGTGCGATATAAACTATCTACAAGGTATTTATAGGAAATTCAGAGTTCAAGGATTTCATCACACTATTGGATGTTCAGTTTTGTGAAAGCGCCTGTGTTGGGAAAATTGAAGGAGCGTTCCTAAGATTTTCGGGGTTTGGCTTAAAATTAAATCGTAGTTCATTTTTATTATATTTAAGGCATCTATTAGATTTTTCTCCACTCCAGCAACAAAAGTTTTTGGTTGTGCAATGTATGGTCTACATGAAAATCCTAGTATCTACTGGTATCTGTTGATCATTTGTGTAAATGTAATACAGTGTAGGTGCCATTACGCTACCCCAAGCGAGACCGTTTGTCTGCGTTCTCCATATTACCATTGAATGATACGAAAAATCTTCTGTTCTGTAGATATACGCGGATAAAACGATGTTTACAGTTTGTCATACAGTTTTTGGAGAAATGTCCTCTAATTTAATGTGTCGTAGGCGGCATTTAGATTGACAAATACCACCCCTGATACCTGATATCTTTCGTACCCGTTGTTGCTTTTTGCAACAACGGGTACGTTATTACGTACGTTATAAGTATTACGAATAAAAATAAATAAGCAAAAAGAATATAAGTGAACCATATTTAAAATAAGTGACAGAAAAAAGAATATTATATATACATTTACTTCTAAATTAAAAATAAAATACTCTTATGCCTGATCACGAAAGATACAAAATTTACAAGCGACAAAGTATTTTTTAAAACAACCGAACATATTATATGTAATAATTGTAATAGATATGTTGGCTATAATCAAATTACCATAAAGTCACCGAAATATTTTATCTGAGTAATGATTCACTACTGATTGCTACGTTACGTTATACGATACATTTATAGTTAAAGCGAAATTAGGTGTTATGCCTACTTATTATTTTAGTATCTGTTACAAGTTACATACTAAAGTATTATAGTAAGATATTGAATTCCCTACATTTAAAAATTGAAATATTGAAATTAGACAGTAAAAAATTATAATTTTAAGATTGATTTACAAATTATTATAATTTAAATTTTACTACTTTATGAAACAAATATTGTACATCATAAAACGTAGCAATCGAAACATCGGAACGTACATTTATATAATAAATTTTTCAGTGTCAATGCATTAAAAAAATACTAATACATAAAAATTGCCTTTTCCAAGCTTATAACAGACACTAACTTAAGTTTAAAAATAATTAAAGCAAGTAATATAAATTACCACCATAAAATATTTAACTACATTAACCAAGTATTTGTGAAATTTCGGGATGAATAAATTGATTGATATTTAAATAAATTTCAAGTTCCAAAACGTACCTGCTGTAAAATTTAAAAATCTACGACTAATCAAATTATTGGCAACATCGGAGGAGTTTAGTTGTGTACGGGGAAGAATACATACGGATCCCAAAAGTGTTTTACCCTATTACGGAGTTCATTTAATCCTACGTGTTGATCGGAGTCTACATAAAGCGCTACCCAGATAATAATATACACGGTGTATATTCTCCTGGAGTTAGTATAATACCGTTTTAGTACGGGGCCCACATTAACCGCTAGATCTATATATATATATATATATATATATATATATATATATATATATATATATATATATATATATATATAGCAAAAGATACGACCGTTGATTAAATTTAAATTATATTCAATAGTTGAATAGCAGAGGTTTAATCGGTCAATAATTGGCAAATAAAAGTCGTCAACTACTTCATTGATTTATTTAAATACGTTTCGCTTTTATTTTTAAAAGCATCATCAGTTCACTACAAATAGAAAAGATCTTAGAATATAAGTAAACAACGAACCGGATTAAAAACAATTGTAAGGTAGGTTTTTTCTAGATGTTATAAAAACTCTACGATACCTTAACATTAAAACTTACTAACTAAACGAGAAAAAAAGAAACAAAAAACACAAGAAAAACTGTAAAAGAGCACTATTGTGTAAATTTTGTTCGATGGCTTCATTTGAATGTTGGTTTAAGCTCGTTCAGGTTTCAAGGGTCAAACCACACTAATCTTTTTGATTGTTTTCTATTTGTTGTAGGATGTCATAATTTCACATGTGGCTTGTTTTCGTACATATGTTTATTTGGAATGCAGGGAGATACGATTATTGAGGGAATTAGTAAACGAAAAGGGACCGGCCTTTTTTTTTAAAGGATTCATTTTTTTTTAATAAGAAAGAAGGATAGAAATAGAATCCTATCCTTCTCCAAGGAATCTGGGTCAAGTGTTTCCGAGACGACATTGTGATAGTGACTAGGGGAAAATACAATACTTGGGTCATGTATTGAGAAGTGAAAGATATAATCCAAATCTAATTGGATGGTAAAGTACAGTGCAAAAGATCAGTTGGAAGACGCCAGAACTCGTGGCTAAATAACCTAAGGAGATTGTTTGACCGCTCATCCACAGAAATCTTTCGTGCAGCAGTTTTCAAAGCTACAATTACCGTTTGGATCGTCAACCTTCGAAAGCAGAGGGCGCAATAAGAAGAAGGAAAATTAATAAGTATTGTTGCGGATCAGATACAATGTGTCCTTCATTATATAGAGAATTAAATAGGGAGGTATCTGAAAGTAAATTTCTCTGTGAATTATTCCAAAACTAGATTAGTAGCTGTTACTAGCAAGAGGAATCTTACTGGACTGGGTGAGCTAAAATTATTTGGGAAGGAACTAGAAAAAACCAATGAGATTAGGTATCTAGAGATAACCCTGGATTATAAACTCAATTGGAGCGGTCATAATAACTATATAACCAACTGTAACTAACCAACTTACTAAGTCATGGGGTTAAAACAAAAAGTAATCTGTTGGTTATATACATCAGTAATACGAGCGACAGTTACTTATGGTTCAGTACTTTGGTGGAAAAAGACAGCTTTGGAATGGAATATATATTTTGGCGATAGCCTTTATAGTCATTGTAGATTTAAAGCAAACAATACTTATAGGCTTAATTATATATTGTATTATTGTATTGTATTATTATTATTTCTCAGACAAATACTACTCGTACTATACTTGAGGAACACATCTTTATGATGAACTCAAATATGAGGACATGAGAACTAATCTTCACTGAGAAGATTAACATAATTATACCATCTAGAGAACAAAAAATTCCAAATATTAATGGGGACTGGAACATGGTTCACTGATGGATCTATAACAGCCCATGGTACTGGATCTTTGTCTTTGGGCAAACATCCTAGGTCAATACATGACTGTACAGTCAGGGATGAAAAACGCAAAGAAAATCAACATTTATACAGATAGCCAAGCGACTATTCAAAACTGGTGAAGAACTGCAAAGATATTCTCAACAACCTGGCAAAAGCTAATAAAATATCTTTAATGTAGGTGCCAAGTCGTGAAAAGGTGGTTCCATAAGTACAAGTACAAATACAAACAGCAAGCGTTATAAGTAACCAAATTGAGGTACGTTACAATACTAATGGTAGATCTAAATGTAAAAAGAAAACATGAGGAAATGAAGGAGATTATGGGCTGAGCACTCATATTGAGTGGGGAGAAAGATTGGCTTAATTTTGCCAAGACAACGATTTTGTTAAGAATACTTAGTATGATCTTTCGGTATAAGACTCTACACATGGAAATCTCCAGAAGATAATTAACATAACGTCATCGAAAATTTATTTGACCTTCTCATGGTCGTACGGTTAAAAATGAGTTAAAATATATCCTGGAGCTAAGGTGAGATCAGATCACAACCCACTCGTGGTGAGGTTTAGAATTAAACTAAAGATGCACGCAGCTAAAACTAAATTAGACAGAATACAATCTATTCGATTAAGCGAATGATTGAAAGAAAAGCTCTCCAAAATCAAAACTATTTCTACTGAGGATGTGAACAGTCAATGGTATCTATTAAAATATGCTCTTATATGTATATATGGGCACTACTAATACCTAAACCAACTAACAGTAAAAATAAATTGATGATCGAGTAGATGACCATGGAAGAAAGGAGGTGTTCTAAAACCACAAACGGAACCATGTATAACATTATACATACAGAAATAAGAAAAAAGATCAAAGAGTCAAAGAAAAGATTGTATAGTTACAAATGCGAAGAGATTGAGTAGACGGTAGAGAAATAACAAGTAGGAATAATAAAAAAAATCAAACATGCTGCTAGATAAAAACAGAAAAATAATTCTAGACGTTGAGGAGGGCTTAAAAGATGGGACAAGTATATCCAAGAGCTGTTTAAACAAGAAAGAACGGATATAGTACTAGAAAAAAAAATATCTATACCGGTTAAAACATAACAAAAGATGAGACATTGGAAGCGATAAAACGATTAAAGTGCAATAAAGCCACAAGTCCTGATTTAGTACGGGTAGAAATAATAAATTTAACAGAGGAAGAGCAGATTGAAATATTGATCGACTTATATCAATCCATCAATAATGCCTTTTTATTTCTCATTAAAAAAAATACAACATAATATTCTCTTTTAGTACCATTTGTTCTCCTTGGCACATGCCATCAGGAGGGTTGGCAAACAAATATTATTCTCTAATATACAAAAAATTACTCTTAGGCTCATTATATCTAACAAGGTCATTAAAATTAATAAAAATAAATTAAGTAAATATTCATATAAATTTTATAGTAATAAACTAAATGTGTATATCCTACTGAGTAACACTTCGCACTAGACTAAACAATAATAACAATGTATAGGTAAGGTAAGGTATAGCTTGCATTTGAAGTTATTGAATTGGTCCCTTAGAGGGAGTAAAAGCTGTTTATGTAATAATAATAATAACAATGAAGGATTCCATGGGCTGCAAAGAACAACTTACCATCGACCAAGTATTTAGCAAAAAAAGTAATCTCTTTACTGCTTTCATCGACTACAAGAAAGCGTTTGATTCTGTGCCGCATGAATGGCTTGTAGATATATTAAAAATATATAAAGTCGATGATAACATAGTGACCTTTTTAAAATATATAATGTCAGATTGGAAGACAAAAATTCACCTCCAAATGCCTGGAGAAAACAGAATATCCTATTTTAAGGAGACTCGCTGAGCCCACTGTGGTTTTGTCTAGCGATGAACCCCCTATCCCAGCTACTGAACTCAACTGACACAGGTTTTAGCATAAAAAATAACACTACTGTTGTGGCAAAGCTTAATCATCTATTGTAAATGGATGATTTAAAACTATTGGCTTCTACTCGATTCCACCTGGATCAGATGCTGAAAACAGTGGAAAATTTCTCTAATGACATTAGTATGCACTTCGGCCTTGACAAATGTTGTTTCTTAAATATAATCAAAGAAAAGGTTCAGCCCGGTGGATTCGACATGTAAAACGGCCAGAACATCGAGGCCATGGGTGAATATGATATGTATAAATACCTCGGAATAACGCAAGCGCGGAAGATTGACCATAAGCAAATGAAAACTGAGATAACTACTGAGTTTATACGAAGGGTAAAACAGCTGCTTCGTTCACACCTTAATAGTAAAAATTTGTTTAAGGCACTAAACACCTATGCATGCTCTGCGCTTACCTACTCATTTGGTATTGTTAAGTGGACAAAAACGGATATAGAAAATTTTCAGCGAAAAGTACGAACACACCTCACAAAGGCACAAAAACACCATCCTCGAAGTGCAGTAGAAAGAACGACATTACCGCAATATTTAGGAGGACCAGGACTTATGGATATAAGTGAGCAACTAGAAAAACATATTACTAATTTAAGAACTTATCTTCAGGTGCAGGCTTGTATACTTGAGAAAGATAATATGCAAAGTATACTTAAGAATGATAACTACAAGCTATACTGGGGCCGCACTGTGCTCACAGACCAAACAGTGGCACATAATAGGCCAGATCTCATACTAGTTAATAAACTAAAGAGACAAACAACACTAATTGATGTGGCGATACCCAACAACAATAATCTTCGTGTTAAACAAAACGAAAATATCGCCAAGTACAGGGATCTGGAAATTCAAATACGAAGACAGTGGAGAATGGAAAGTAACCAGACAATACCTATTATTCTCTCTACTACTGGAGTCACGAAGAACCTCCTAGAAAACATAAGAAAGCTAGGTCTGAATGAACATCTCTACAAGACCATGCAGAAAGCTGTACTTCTCTCAACATCCAGATGTGTACGACAATTTTTGGGAGATACTGCAGCATACCAAGTCACCTAGGGCTCGACAACACGGAAAGAGTCCCACCAGAGCTCAATCCTTTTAATACCGTAGGTATCTGGGATGAGTGAATTTTTCCCTTAGAGGGAGTGTGAGCCGTATGGCTAAATCTAGACAACAATAATAACAAGATAGTCGAGATAAACAAGACAGATAAAAAAATAGCTATACGCAAACAAATTATTAATGCTAATTTTAATATTTTCATCCTATTGAACTAACACTATGCTAATAGATTTAGTAATTAAATAGACTCACTAACTCATACCTATACGGCCATGCCTCCCTACAATAACCTGCTAACTCAGCCTATCCCTATCGCATCATAGTAACTACTTTCACTCTACTAAGTTCATTTCTACCCAACCACTTTAACCTAATCTGTCTCAACACCGAACATTTTCCCAAAAAATGTGTCACACCTTCCCTTTCCTTCGTGTTACACATTGAGCAAAGCCTTCTTTCATCATTTCTGCCAGGTCGATCATTCAAAGAACTCCACATCCTCATTTGAACAGCCATCGAATGTCCCCAAAATTTTCTATTTCCTGTAAATAATGCATGTTTACTCCTTTTTCCCGCAGTTCTCTGTAGTGTCCTCAAAAATTTGATTCAAGTGCCCTATTCTCAGCGTGACACTGTATCTCCTCCTTCTTTTGTTCTATCATATTCTAAATCATACTAGGCCAGCTATCTCTCCATTCCCGTTCACACCTTACCTTAATACCAAATTTTTCTCCCATGCTCATTCAATCTTTCCACCAGCCACTCCTTGCTCTCATCATTTCTTTCAAAAGAAATTTTAGCAACCTATCATTCAAATATCCTAGTATTTTTTTAACATATTTATAGATAAATTCATCGTATATAGGCTGACTCTAGCAATACCTGTCTCCAAATCTAACATAAAGTTAGGACAATACCTTGGACAAGAAAAAATTTTTTTTATATAAAATCTTCTGATTATTTCCACCTCATCGTACTTAAAAAGACCCCATACCTGAGACCCATAAGTCAAAATTCATCTTACCACCGACTCATACACTGTTACTTTTGCCAAAAAGGGTATATCAGCCTTAGACACTAAACTACTTCAAGCCGTGTGAATCGCCACTTTTGCCAAACTCTGGCGCTTTTTTAGATGAGCTTTAAACGACAACTTGGGTGTTAGTATCATTCCCAAATAATTCTAGTTATTTACTACCTCTAATACTCGATCATTCAGTTTTCAAGATTCCCTGATCACACCACCTCCTCTTCTGAATACAAGAATTTTGGATTTATCTAAATTTATTTTTAGATTCCACATCCTGCAGTATTCTTCCAGTTCAATAATCATCCGCTGTAGCATCTTCGGATTGATTGCCATCAAAACCAAATCATCTGCATATAATAAAAGTCTTATAATCAAACCATTTATCTCCAAACCGCCTCTCAATGCTTCGTGTAGGTCATTCAAGAAAAGCGCAAACAGTAATGGACTTATATATAATAATATAATATACAATGCAGAAAACAATTCCAGAGATTTTCTGATGTCTACATTCATACCACTGCTAAAAACACCAAATGCAAAAAAAGCCAAGACCACTCGACAAGTTCAATATGTCATGTGCTCAAATATTTAAAAAAATTATATATCAGATAATACACAACAAACTTAAGCAAGATATTAGGAACACACAATTTGGATTTAGAAATGCACTTGGAATGAAAGAAGCCCTATTTGCATTTGTAAATATACTTATGCAAAGGTACATCAGCCAGTGTTTTTGGATTACAACGAAACCTTTGATATGGTCAGACATAATTGCCTTATCAAATTACTTCAAAAGAAAATTTAGTCATAGGAGATATTGAGTTCATTGGCCCTCTTTATTAGAATCAGATAGTTGTGATGAAGGAGAACAATATTTTTTCAGAAGAAATACTGATTGAAAGGGGTGTCAGGCAGTGTTGTATCCTGTTTATGTCTTGTTAATGTATACTTAGAGGAAATAAACCAGGAAGCACTAGAAGAACTAACTATGGGAATAAAAGTAAATGGTCTACCAATCAATAATATACAATTTGCAAATAACACTATTCTAATAGTAAAATGGCTTAAGGATTTACAGGGTGGTAAAAGTGCAATCCATGGTAGGAGTAACTCTGCGAGACAAAATAAAAAACAAATAGGTCAGGAGAAGAACCAAGGTGACTGATATCATCGAAAGGATAGCCACACTAAAATAGAGATGAACAGGACACATATCTAGAATGACGGATGAGCGATGGAGAAAGAGGTTATTGGAATGGGGACTAAGAGAGGACAAGAGAAGCGTCGGTCAACATGATGGGCTGACGATTTAAGAAGAACAAATTAAAACTGGATGAGAGTGGCGCAATATATACTAGGTTGGAAACACAAGGAAGAGGCCTATATTCAGCAGTGGACTTTTGAGGCTGGATGATGATGTTGATGAGAAGTCAGTGAAGAAAATAGATTGATTTTAAACACAAAAAGAACGCAATTTATGGTGATTACAAAAGCCCTATCTTACAATAATAATGTAAGGGGAACAAATTAAAAATGTTTTAAAATATAAACATCTGGCCAAGCAAGACTTAACGGCATCTAAAAAACTGTGGAAAAATAGGTGTGTTGTATAAAAAGAACAATTTAGATTTTAGAGTTAGTTGATAATATAAATTTTTATCGTTTACTAAATAAATATTATAAATTAATTGTGTTTTTAGTGTTAATGTTAGAAAACTATAAATAAATTAAAATAATTATTACAGTACACAGAATTAAATCAAGAAAAAAACAGACAAGAAATGCTTTCAACAAACTGAAAAAGTATTCTAAAACGGGGATGTTACAATTTCGCCAAAGACAAAACTTCTGAAATGTGTTCTCTGTTATTATTTTATGGGTTGAAGGCTAGGATATCAAAGAAAGGCGTTTCAGGCAAAATCGAAAGCCTTCGAATTACTGACCTTTAGAAGAATATTACGAATAAGTTGGGTGGATAAGGTCACGAATGTCTAGATATTGAGAAGAATTAGAAAAGAGAAAGTAAATAGAGAAATGGAAAAAAGATCACATAATAAATGTGTGTTTACTAATTTACGGCTGACGGGCATTACAATAAATATAATGTCTATGATTTTCTGAATGAAAGCCAATTGTCAGTGACCTAACTGTACTTAGCAGGACAAGTGTACTCTAATACTCTAATGTTCCCAGTATCAAAAAGTTAGAATTTTTCCTTCAAAAGTTATCACACAGAAAAGATGAGAGAGAACAAGATTTTAAGAAATTACGGATTACAAAGTTGCTGCCATAGCTCAATGACTAGGTACTGGCTTACCAAGCCGGACGACACAGGTTCGATCTTGGCATAAACACCAGACATTTTTCAGTTTCTAATTGACCTGAGCCATACCGTGCTTTGGAATGCACGTAAACTCGTCGATCCCGGCTACGTCGGTAGTAGTAATTCACACTAAGACCTGAGTTAGAAGATTACAATGAAAGATATACAATAAACCAATTGTCTGCATTCCAACTGGTTATAATAACAAACGTGCCAATATTTTAGAACAATTGTTAATATTGTGGTAGAAATAAAATTACTTACTTTATAGTCAGCAAACTTTTCTTCGTCGGTCTTAGCAATGACAGCTGTCACTACGTAAACAGCAAATATAAGAAGCAAGTATTTAAACATCGTTGTCAATTTAGTGTAAATTTAATAATGAGGAAAATATTATGTGTATATTGAGATAAAGATAAAGTAATAATTAAACTATTAATCTTCATTGAACTTTATATATTTAATTTTTATTTGATTTTTTTGTCAAAATAACGTTGATTACGTTTTTAAATTATTTTATTTTGAAATCAATTGGATCGTGTACATCCAGCCGGATTCACACACACGATTTTGTATATATTTTTTTAATGTTTACAGTTATTGAGTATACAACTCTGCTGTTAGGTACTTACTTACAGTATAGTGCCGATATACTACTATAATTTTGTGATATAATATTCGTGATTTTTAATTCACTGTGAATTCTCCTTTGTTCTTCTTTTGGCTTTATGACCCTGAATAGGTCTTTGCCTGTTTAACGATGTCGTTCCATTTTGACCTCGGTGTCATTTTCCTCCATTGTATTACATTTATAGTTTTTGTGACCTTCATTTAATTCATTAATCCCGCTGTTTCTTCTGATTTTTAAAGTTCCGTACTTCTCTTGCACCTAATCATATACGTTTCTCATTATCTTTCTCTGGAATGTCTTGAGTTGCTCTTCATCTTTTTTTGTCGTTACCCAGGTCTCATTTCCATAGGTTTCTCCTGATCAATCCTTGAACCCTTGTTAGAGCGTGGTGGCACTCTAAACATTGTTACTTTCATGTCTCCATTGGCTGCGATCCTGTGCCGGATGGACGGTTTTATGTAGGGATTATCCCACCAGTCTATTTGGTCTGTCCGACTTTTTTCTTGGTTTTTGGCCTTCTACTACCAATAGTTCAATGGTCCTCGTTGTTCTAGGTATTTGGCCGAAAATGACCTGTCTTTTATATGAAGTTCTTTCAGAATTGACAGGCTGTTTCTGTGTTCTGTTCAGGACACGCGTAGAATTCTTCATTAGACCCACATTTTGAAGGCTTTGATCTTATTTTTCTTCTATCGATTTTTTTAAGAGTCCATAATTGAGCTGTGTATGTAGCAATGGGGAAAATAAGGGATAGGCAAATCTGAGAATAATATTTCTTGTTGCTGTTCGGTCTTTTCATATTTTAATGAAATGCTTGATTTTTAAGATAAAATCGCCATTGTTGGTTATCAGTGAGCTTAAGCATACAAATCTGTCTACTGCTTCGAAATTCGCTACTTGGTGTATCATTATTTTTGTTTTTTCGGTGTTGATCCAAAGTTTGAATTCTTCGCTTATCTGGCTTAGCCATTCGGTGATGATCATTTCTTCTTATTTTTCTGCCTTATATAGTGATTACTCCATCCCGTTCGTCTAGTACTTTTCTCATTATAAGTATATTCAGAATATATATGTTGTATGATAATGGTGATATTATTCAGCTCTGTGTAGTTTCTTGCTTTGTTTTGAACGCATTGGAATATATTCCGTGTATTTTAATTTTGGCTGAGTTTTTATTATACAAATTTCTTATTAGGTTAACTAGGTGGATAGGTATTCCTATATTTTCATGATAAACCCTTTGTGTAATCTACGAAACAGAGCGGTATTGGAATATTGTGTTTCCTTGCTTTTTGTGTTATCTGTCTGGTATTTAATATCTGCTTATGCGTTCCTTTTTTTGAAACGAATTCGCATTGTTCTTCGGTTATCTCTGTAAATAGAAAGTTCTTAAGCCGTTCATTGATTATATCTTTGCCACGCGTGCAAAGGTCTAAACGTGAAATCAGATCTTTTCTGTCGAGAGAAGCAACAATAAAATGGCTTCAATGTGGAAGCTATAGTAATATCTGAGAATAAATCATCAAAGTAGAAATGCGAAGATAAAAGAACTAGAGCTAGAGAAGAAACTACGAACATAGATGAAATATTAACAATAGTCGAAGAGTTTTACACCGAGCTATCTATATAGATCAAGAGAAAAGATAGCAATACGCAACCTCCAACTACAGTAAAAACTGGGGTACTTAACTAAGGATCAGATTTAATGCCTGATATAACAAAATTAGATATCAAAGAGGCCTTGAAAAAATAAAATCAAACCGCAGGTGAAGATACAATAGGGTCAGAAGCAATAAAAATTGGAGGGGATCTGTTGCTTCAAAAACTTAAACTACTTTTCAATATCTGCCTTCGCAACGCCAATATTCCAACAGACTGGAACAACGCTACTATGAGTCTATTACGTAAAGCAGGATACAAAGTAAATTTATAGAATTACAGACCCATTAGCCTCCTCAGTCAGATATATAAGTTGTTTACGCAAATAATAGTTAAAAAAATTAAAAGAAAATTAGAGACTTATCAATCAAGAGAACAGGTAGGAATCCAAAAAAAGTTACGGAGCTAATGAGCTGCAGAGCTAGTAGTGGAATACAATAAAACTCTAGTGCTAATATTTGTCGATTTTTACAAAGCCTTTGACACAGTTGTGCTAAGTAAAATACTATAGGCGCTTAACGAATGCAGGCTAGAATATAGGTATACAAAAAATAATTATACAATATATACCTACAGGCAAAAACCACTGTCAAATTACATACTAATAGTAATTGCATAAAAATAGTGCGGGAGGTCAGACAATAAGACCCAAAGTCTTCTTCTTCTTCTTCCACGGCACTACAGCCCAAATTGAGCCTTGGCCTCCTTTATTTTTTGGCTCCACCCTTGCTTGTTTGTGGCTGATCTTCTCCATACACGGACTCCTAAAAGGGCTTGTGCGTCGCTGTTTACTGTGTCTTCCCAGCGCTTTTTTGGCTTTGCAACCGGTCTCTTTCCCTGCATTCTAGGATTCAGTGCTCTTTTTGGTAGCCTATCCTCTCCCATTCTTATCACATGTCCGGCCCATTGCAATCTTTGAATTCTAATGAAGTCTGACAGTCGTGCTTCCTTATAAAGTTGATAAAGCTCGTTGTTGTATCGACTTCTGAAGATTCCGTTTTCCCTCACAGGTCCTAGTATTCTCCTCAGTACTTTCCTTTCAAATGTATTGAGTTTGCTTTTGAAAGTTTCTTTCAGGACCGATGCTTCACTGCCTATTGGTCAAATTAAGGTTTTATAGATTTTCACCTTTGTATTTCGGTGGATATTTTTAGACCGAAATATATGGGAGAGGGCAAAATAAGCTCTGTTTGGCTGGGTTATTCTCTTCTCCGTATTTCTCCATCTTCTGATCCGTCGGCATATATTTCTACTCCCAGGTATGTAAACTTTCCAACCGTTTCAATTTCATCTTTTGTGGGACTATATTTCT
Source organism: Diabrotica undecimpunctata (assembly GCF_040954645.1). NCBI lineage: Eukaryota > Metazoa > Arthropoda > Insecta > Coleoptera > Chrysomelidae > Diabrotica > Diabrotica undecimpunctata. The sequence goes on from NC_092811.1 coordinate 99,388,681, forward strand.
TCTCGTCTGTATCATTATTTTGGTTTTTTATGTATTAATTTCCAGACCTAGCATTTTTGTTTGCGTTTTCAACTCTGCGTATGTTTCCCATGCTCCTGTTGATGTTCTACTCATAATATTAATATCATCGACATAAGCGGCCAGTTAAACTGGTTTGGTTGGTCAGTAGGTTTCCTCTTCCAGTTTGCATTTGCCTAACCGCATACTCCAGTGCCAGGTTAAACAAAGTTTAGGCCAGCCCATCTCCCTGCTTTTTTCATTGTGAAATTTAAAAAAAGTATATTCGGTGGTTTTGTAAACGTACACATGCCTGGAGGATACTAAAAATATCGTATGTGGACCATGTCATCAACGTTGAGGTCCTACAGCGCATGACAAAAGAAAATGAAGTGCTTAATTTCGTGAAATAACGTAAGCTTGAGTACCTCTGACACGTGATGCGGAACGAAAAAAAATATTGAATTCTTCAACTCGTTATGCAGGGTAAAGTATTTGGCAGGAGTGGACCCGGACGCCGTCGTATCTCGTGTTTAAAAAACCTCCAACAATGGTTTGGGATGACCTCGCAGTACAGTCAACAAAACCATGATAGCCTTGATAATTTGATGTCACCTAAACTTTTTAATAGTGTGCTGGAACATGCTTTTAAAAATTTGGATTGGCCAACAAAGGGAATAAAAATAGATGGAGAAAAACAATTTTCGTTCCGCCGATGATATAGTCGTAATAACTAAGGACTTAGGAATGGCAAGATAAATAGTACAGGAACTCGTTGTGGCTATCTCGAAAACAAAAATAATGACAAATTTGGTATCCACCCAGAACGTCAGTATTGGTGGGCAAGAAATACAACTCGTAGATAAATATAAATACCCAATCTTGGGTGGACACCATACGGAAAGAAAACTTTTAAAAGTGAGCTGCCCACATGCCTGAGGAGAAAAGCAATGGCGGCGCAAGATTATAATTTTATGTGGGCGAGATATATTTTGCAAGGCCCTCTCTGCTCGCGCATAAAGACAGATTTTTTAAAATAAAAAACATGTGTCATTTCATTATTAAACTTTTATTCATGCAAAATCTAGTCAAACTTACAACTAACTTAAAACGCCGAAACCAAATTCAGATTTTTGCTTTCATCTGTGCCTTCTAAGAATTGCAAGGCAAAACAGACGTTGATAAAGATGTTATTAGAGACATGAGGAATCTAAAAATTGCATTCCACAACATTATCTTCTCAACTTAGCAAAAATCCTTAGCGAATTGGTTTCTAGTACTCGTACAGAGTATATCGGAATAAAAGGAAAAAGACAGTTAAGATTTGATTTCACGTATAGTGCGTCTGTGTATCCGCTTATACGTATTTTGCTCTAAAAGGGCTCTTCAGAACGGCTGTTCACAGTCGGAAAATTAGTTTACGGATTTTAATATCAGATGTCGCTATTTGCGTCCATACGAAGCCATGTTAGAATTACTTCCTAAGACAGAAGAGATTTATTTTCACCTTCAGAGCAACTGTGAATAGCTGTTCTGACAAGCCCTTTTAGGGCGAAATACGTATAAGCGGATACATAGACGCACTATACGTGAAATCAAATCTTAACTGTCTTTTTCCTTTTAACCTAAAACTATTTAAGATACTAAGACCTATCAACGTTAAAAAAGAATTTAATCTAAATATTACAGGAAATTTTTTACACTGCTGAATTGTTTAATTACGTACTTGTAATCTAGCTTAGATGGTATATCAGCCTCGATAGACAAAATTGCGATCGCAGAAAGTCGTTTCTGTGACATCGTACTTCTTAAAAAATAATTCTTAATGAGTTTTAATTTTTAGAAACTTCTTTCTGCGGAGGTTGTACTCATTGGTATTTTTAATAATAGTCTAATGACGATGTAATGTTTTAAGTTATTATATGTAATGTATTGAAGCCATTTTTCAAATCCAGTTTACCGATATTCTTTGATCCAGTCACAAAATGTATGCAAATGTTTAAGGGCAATGCTCAAATGGACTTGTTCAGATTGCCGTAGTTTGTTTATTACATTAAGAAGCGATAGCAACTTATACCATACATGTAAATGTACTGTTACGTAAAAATATAAGTCATAGTTTTAACCTGTAAACATGTTTTTATTCACATGTTTATGTTTTAGATTTTACGAGAGGCTTCTATTTACCTGAAGGGACCTTCCAGAAAAACGGTCGAACCGATGTGAAAATACCCGTTTGCCTTTACCGTTATAATTTCGCCGCTAGTCGAGAAGGCTGCCGATGGTTCTAGCTAACGGCACTGGCATATATTAACAGGACCTTTTATTTGGAAGGGACAGTGAAGATCTGAAGACCGCGCCCGCGATTTTTAATTGTCACGTTCGTCTTTAAATAAATTATGTATTTTTAGTGATAAATAAATTAATATAAGTTATCGTGCTTTTTAATAAATTAAAATAAGAACCTTTTAATAAAGACATTATAAATTGAATAAAGACAACAGTTAAATTAATAGCATCACAGTGGTGTAAGAAGTGGGATCGAACATAAATTAGACTTATAATAATAATACAAGTGAATATTTGTAAATTGTGAAAATGACGACGATTTATGAGCTGACAGTGACTAATTTAAGAAGACATCTCGAAGACAGCGGAATTAGCTTCTACCGGAAAAAAGGCTGAGTTAGTCCAACGACTAAAGAACGCTTTTCTAGAAGAAGGACTAGATCCAGAGACTTATATATTTGAAGATGCTGTCATCTCGTCGATTTCGAAATTAGAGAACAAAGTTTCTGACGATATTTCGAAGGTATCTTCTGATGTAGCCAAGCCAAAGTTTCCGGCGACATCGCATCATTGGAGAACAAAGTATCCGGCGACATCGCTTCTTTAGAAAGCAAAGTTTCTAACGAGATTTCTTCTCTGGAAAGCAAAGTTTCTGCTAACATCTCTAAAGTCACTTCTGAGATATCTGCTCTTGACGATAGAATGTCTTCGTTAAAAAACAAAGTTGCTGCCGATATGTTGGCCTTCGAAGAAAAGATATGGAAAGAGATGGAAAAGAAGCTGGAGGAAACAGGGACGGCAGAGAGAGGAAACAATCCAATTACAGTAGAGACAAAAGAAGACGAGACGAAATGTAAGTTGGAAATACGGCCGAAATTTGAAGGAAGTGGAGGTTCTGTCCATGTGAAAGTCCCAACTTTCGACGGAAAATCGTCATGGAACAACTACATGAAACAGTTCGAATTAGCCGCAAGAGCGAATGGATGGTCTGAAAAAGAAAAGGCTGTAAACCTGACTATTGCTCTTCGAGGAGATGCCTTAGATGTGCTGCAGACCATAGCCGTAGAGGAGACCGATGATTTCGAACAACTCAAGAAGAGGCTAAATATGCGATATGGCCACGAACATTTGGAGCATGTATATCAGTCACAGCTTAAAAATCGTAGACAGAAGAAAGATGAGGTTCTTCAAGAATACGAGGTAGATATTGCCAGATTAGTACGATACGCTTATCCAACAGCTCCCGAAGACATGATGGAAAAATTGGCCGTTCAAACGTTTATTGATGGTCTTCGAGATCATGAAATGCAGAGAACACTGCGATTAGCTCGTCACAAGACGCTGGTTGATGTCTTATCCGCCGCCCTCGAATATGAGTCAGCTACGCAGGCCTCTGGCGGTTACAGTAAAGTTAGGACTGTAAAAGAGGAAGGAGATGAAGATAAACTTGACCAGCTCGTTAATATGATAAAAAGCATGACATACAAGAAAACGAAGACCATCAGATGCTGGAATTGTGGCGAAATAGGACACGTACGAAGCTCCTGTAAGCACCCTAGGTACGACGCAAATCAAGAAACTCACCATCAGGAAAACAAGAACGGGTCAGCCTTAGGGGGGCAGCTTCGACCCAGAACTTTTCCAAAGACCCTCTCATACTAATAGCTTCTTTGAAATGTCGTGAAGATAGTGTCTATGTAGATGGAGACATAAATGGTAAAAAGCATACGTTGTTGGTGGATACCGGAGCGACCAGAACCATTATACGCCCGACAGGTATAAACAGCCGAAAGAAACTGTTACCAACGAGGTTGCGACTTCGGACCGCTACAGGTGAAAATGCCAACATTCATGGAGAAATCCAGGTACAATTGGGAATTGGGGCAGAAAAGTTCGTCCATACTGTTATAGTTGCTGACATCGAAGAGGATGTTATATTAATAATGGACGTAATGAATATGCATGGATTCCAATTGGATTTTAAGAATAAGGTAATCAAAGTTGGCAACGAGGAGGTATTTCTTCATCCACATAATGACAACACTGTGCAAGCAGCCATTACAGAAGATACAGTCGTGCCTGCGAGAAGCGAAACGATCATAGTAGCGCGACTACAGGGAATTGTAGACGAAGGGACACCTGTTATGATGGAGCCTTGGAACCACGACGATGAGGTTGGCCGTGGAATCATAATTGGAAAGGAATTGGTGACTTCGGCTAAAGAAATTCCTGTGAGACTTATCAATGTCAACGACTACCCAGTGACCATCAAGAAAGAGACAAAGGTAGGAACTTGTGTACCTGTGAGATCCATAATCCGTCAGGCGACAACATCTGATAATTCGAACGACAAATTCGACCAAATGGTTGCAGTTGCAGGACAGTCTCTAAATCAGATGGAGAAAAGGAAATTAAGGGAAGGTAAAAGAAATAATAAGTTAGACTTACTCACAATCAATTTAATTTAACTAATCGGACGACCGGTTTCGCTTTCCCATAATAATAATCCCATATTAGGGTGTTGTTTAATAAAGATAAAATAAAGGTAGGTGATATAAATTATATAAATTACAGTAATTATGCCAATATTAGATGTCTGTGGTTTTATAAATGAATAAAATGTTTAAGCAGACAAGGTAAGACCCACAAATTGGTAACATAGTCTATTAAACTGTAATGAATTAATAAATAAACAAATAAATAAACATTACTTACATGCCGGTACTCTATTAATTGATGGTTGAAAGAACATGGTTCAAACTATCTTGTATTGTTGATTGGAGAACTCAGGTCAACTATTGTAATTGTTTAACAGTAAACGGGGAAGTTCTTGAGGAGACAGATTTTATCCAATGAAGTAGAGATAGGTGAAATGTATTGTTTGTTTGATGAAAGTAATGTTCTATACCATTATGTTCTTTAAAGTTATTTATATTTATTCTGGAGATATATTTATGAAATGTGTGTTATTTATTGAGATTTTTATGTTTTGTTTTGGAAGGTGACAGTTGTAAGACAATGAATAAATAAATAAATAAATAAATAAATATTTATATTCATTACTCACACAAGCAACACATTCATGATTTGAAATTAAGGGAATTTCTTCGGCAGTATCGTAATATTTTCGTACCGAAAGGAGGAAACACGGGAAGAACTACCGTTGTTAAGCATAAAATTGATACTGGTAATGCTAAGCCAATTCGTCAAACAGCTCGACGATTACCACAGGTGAAAAGAGAGGAAGCTGAAACGATTGTTCAGGGAATGAAGAAAGACGGGGTGATAGAACCTTCTACGAGCCCATGGGTCTCTCCGGTGGTCCTGGTTAAGAAGAAAGACGGAACGACGAGGTTCTGTGTGGATTACCGTTTGCTGAACAACGTTACCAAGAAAGACAGTTATCCTCTGCCTCGGATCGATGACACATTGGACACATTGGCTGGAAGTAAATTGTTTTCTACTTTGGATTTGAAGTCTGGATACTGGCAGGTAGAAATGGAGCCAGTAGATAAAGAAAAGACAGCCTTCACCACAGGATCTGGATTGTGGCAATTCAACGTTATGCCATTTGGACTCTGTAATGCTCCTGCGACATTTGCGAGGCTGATGGAAAATGTGTTGAGAGGGTTATCTTGGAAAACATGCCTGGTTTATTTAGATGACATAATCGTCTTGGGGGAGACATTCGAAGATCATTTGAGGAATTTAGAAAACGTTTTTAATCGACTTAAAGCTGCCCAATTGATGCTAAACCCCAAGAAGTGCCAGCTATTTCAAGGTAAAGTCAATTATCTGGGTCATATAGTCAGTAAAGAAGGAGTGGCCGTGGATAAGGGAAAAATCGATTCCATTAAGGAATGGCCAAAACCAACTGACAAACATCAAGTGAGAAGTTTTCTTGGACTATGTACTTACTACCGGTGGTTTATTAAGAAGTTTGCAGATATCGCTAAGCCAATAACGCGACTTACAGAGGAAGCAAGAGAATACCGCTGGGATACAGACTGCCAAAATGCCTTTGAGACCTTCAAAAAACATCCAATAACAGCACCAATTTTAGGGTATCCACTGCCAGAAGGAGAGTTCATCTTAGATACGGATGCAAGTAACGTGGGAATTGGAGGAGTGCTGTCTCAGATTCAAGGAGGACAGGAACGAGTCCTCGGATATTTTAGTAAAGTTCTTTCAAAACCTGAGCGGAATTATTGCGTCACGAGAAGAGAACTTCTAGCAGTAGTTAAATCAGTAGAGCACTTCTATTAATACCTCTATGGCAGAAAGTTTCTAATCCGAATCGACCATGCCGCCCTTAAGTGGTTGATGCAGTTTAAGAATCCAGAGGGTCAGATAGCCAGGTGGATCGAACGACTCCAAGAATACGATTTTAAGATTGAGCACCGGGCCGGAGTTAGCCACAGAAACGCTGATTCTCTTTCCAGAAGGCCATGCCCAGCAGAGTGTTCCCACTGCAACAAAACGGAATCCAAGGAAGCAGCAGTGCTAAGAACGACGATTGTCAACGACGACTGGACGCCTACTAAGATAAGGGAAGAACAAGAGAGAGATCCAGTTATACAGAAAATCCGAAAATGGAAAGAGGAAAACCGTCGACCACCTTGGCAGGAAATATCAAACCTATGCTCAGTAGTTAAGACGTATTGGGCCCAGTGGGACTCATTTATCATGGAAGACGGCTTGCTCAAACGAGTCCTGGAAAATGATGACGGTTCAGAGAAGAGAAGACAGTTGGTGATCCCAGAGAGCAGAATAGCCGAAGTACTTCGTCAGTTACACTACAGTCCATCGGGAGGGCATTTTGGTGTAAGGAAAACCCTTCAGCGAATTCGGGAACGTTTTTATTGGATGAACAGTTCCGACGATGTAAAAGACTGGTGTAAGAAATGTACTATTTGTGCCACGAGTAACGGGCCTTACCGAAAAAGGAGAGCTCCTATGAGACAATATAATGTTGGAAGCCCGTTTGAAAGAATAGCTTTGGACATCGCTGGGCCATTTCCAGAAAGCCTTCACTAAGTGGGTCGAGATTTACGCACTTCCAGACCAGAAGGCCGCCACCGTTGCAGATAAGTTGATCCAAAAATATATCAGCCGATTTGGAGTGCCTTTGGAGATCCATAGTGACCAAGGCAGGAACTTCGAAAGCGATCTATTCCAAGGAATATGTGATAGACTAGGCGTGAAGAAAACAAGAACTACCGCGTATCATCCGCAATCGGATGGTATGGTAGAACGAATGAATAGGACAGTTGGCAAGTATTTGACAAAGATGGTGTCCGATCATCAGCGAGACTGGGACCAATACCTTCCGTTCTTCACAATGGTCTACAGATCTGCTGTTAACGAATCAACAGGCCAGACACCAGCCAAAGTCCTATTCGGACGCGAAATGCGACTACCTTGTGATCTAGAGTTTGGGTGTCGACCTGGAGAAGATGTAGCAGGTGAAGATTATGTGATCGAATTACGAAGAAGAATGGACGATGTACATGAGTTGGTCCGTTCCCACCTTCAGATCGCTAGCGACCGAATGAAGAAACGGTACGATACACAAGCCGAAAAGGGTTGCTTTAAGAAGAACGACAAAGTCTGGCTGTATAATCCCAAGAAGCGAAAAGGTTGTTCTCCCAAATTGCAGCAGTTTTGGGAAGGTCCATACCTCATCATGGAGAAGATCAACGATGTCATCTACCGAATAAGAAAGATTCCGAGGGGAAAGCCGATGATAGTACACCATAACCGGCTGGCGTCTTTCGAAGGTGACCACGACGTAGATGAAGAAGTGGAAGTAAACCAAGTCCAAGATGTGTCTGACCTCACGTTTGAGGAATTCATGGGTGCCTATGGAGGTACCGGTAAAGCGAGACATGGTGTTACCACTGAAGAAAAGCAAGATCTACTCGCGCTCCCCGATGACTACTCGCTGGCCCTTACCATCCCGGCCAGTATCAAAGACGCACCAGGGTTGGCATCCGTCTTTCGAAGGAAGTTTGGTCGAGTTGCAGAACTTCAATGCCAGGTGCCAGCTCCCGGTAAAACCTTGAAACTCCAAGATGCATCACGTTACCTTTTCTACGTGGTAACAAAAGACACTGCCCGTGACCAACCTACCTACCGAGATGTATGGGAAGCCTTACTTCAATTGAGAGAGCACGTACTAGAGTCCGACGTGCAAAAGTTAGCCATGCCAAAGTTGGAGTGCCGCCAATTAGATTGGAGGGTTATCCGAAATATGGTGGAGGAGATCTTTAAAGACACCGAAGTCCAGGTGTTAGTCTGTTGCAATCCGCATAGTTACTGGTGCGGAAAGAAAACCGTCCCTTGTCATTTTTATACAACTGGAAGTTGTAAAAGAGGGTCCAGTTGCCGATACCAGCATACCGTTCCAGTTCTAGTCCCGACAAGGTTCCAGGAGGAACCATCTTTTGAGAGGGGGGCAATGTTACGTAAAAATATGAGTCATAGTTTTAACCTGTAAACATGTTTTTATTCACATGTTTATGTTTTAGATTTTACGTTCTATGCATCCTACAACATCATCAAATTGAAATAGTATGGACTTAACTGCCTCGATTCTGCTTTCGTATATCGTCTCCGATAAAGGCTTCATGGTAAGTTTTAATTTATCTTTGACAAACTCCCAGCGTTTGCTGGAACCTGAAAACTGTTTTTCTTCACATCACAAACAATAAATCAATAATTAAGTACTAGTCTACGTATCTATTACTTTATAAGTAGGTATAGCTACAAAACAGGGTTTTGAAACAGTGAACCACAGTTTTAATTTCCTAAATAGAATGTCACACACTAAAAAAAAATATATTATCATTTATGCACGATGCACGACAAGTCAACCCAAGTAGGTATCTATACGCTTTACTTTTACGGTCAACAACATGAAAACAAAATCGTCAAAAAGTTGCGGTGTACGGAGGAAGGCTGTTGTTTGACGAACGGGAAATACTCTATTTTGTTTTGGACGGCGACGTGCTGCGAAAATTTTTCGCTAGCGATAGGAACGCAATTTTAGGCCAGCGGTGACGTACATTTCAACGGGGATTTCTCGCGAGAGATAGCGACGTTTCTCTCGGATTTTTTGGAGCTTTCATGGCTTAGGTTTAAGTAATACATAAATCTCCATAGCGCAAGCCCCCTTGGACCGCGAGTCCGTTAGCTGTGGCCCATGCCTTATGCTGCTTCTGGAGAAAAGTATTTGATCAATGCATCCTATCAGTGTTAACATACGGAGCAGAAACACTTACTTTAACCAACGCCTCGGCTACCAAACTAAGAGTCACACAGAGAAGAATGGAGCGATCCATATTAAGAATAACTCTGCGAGACAAAATAAAAAACGAAGAGGTCAGTTGAAGAACCAAGGTCACTGACAACATCAAAATGATAGTCAGACTAAAATAGAGATGGCAGGACACATAGCTAGAATGACACATGGACGATTGACAAAGAGGTTATTGTAATGGAGACATCGAGTGAGAATCTATGGAGAGGGCATCACGTGGCTAAAATCGACCTCACTTCGGCCATGTTGTTAAGATTGTTTTGACACTTTTCGACAGATTGTATATGTTTGTTTACGTTTGTTGTTTTTCGAATATTTTTAGTTTTATAATACTTTTATAGAAACTGTAATAATATATTGTGATAGTGCATAATAATGGTTTCTTTTTCTCAACGTAGTTGCAGTAGCAGAAGCAATGTTAATAAAAAATCTTTAGGAATAACGTTCTACAGGTTAGTATACAAATATGTAAACAAAGTAATGACCCGTACTTCAGAGAATAAATTAATAGTATTTGACTGTATTAATTTATCTTTATGTATAATATATCGTGTTTTTAGTGTTAACCACAGGATAAATAAATCATAGTTTATTAAAAATGTATTGCACTTTTTTAGATTATGTTTAATTCTTCTGAATAACTAGTCATATTTTTATAGTACTTTTAATATTATTGAGTGCGGCCATTGTAACGATAAGATTACGTTATCGTTACTGAGAAATTTAAAATAACTTAATTCTGCCTGTAAGGTATGCAACCAACTATACATGTAATCGTATTATCAATTGTTTATCAATTGGTCAAACTGCTTACCGCCGCTTCCGCTTAACTTGGAACTGACGGAAGCCGACGATTTTAAAAGTGGAAGAGCTCACTTTATATCCAACCTTCGAACGGGTCAGAAGAGTGATCTTTCAACGACCAACGCCACATGGCTCAAGTTATCAGAAAAGAAATTTAAGTTATTCAGAGGTGATATTAAGTTAAAGAAGGCGTTTTTTTTTATATTAGAAGTTTTGGAAAAAGAAGATTTTGGTTCAATTGTTGAAATATTGTTGCGTTGGGTGAGTTTCATTTTAATTAAAGTACATCATTTTTTTTTAACCATTATTAGTTTCATATTAAAATCATTTATTCAATAATTTTACCTTAATTATATTAGTCAAATCACGTTCAGAATTCTTTCTGTTAGAAATTCTCCTAAGTACACGTTCTCATCAAGATCCAAGCAATTCGGTAATGTAAGGAGATCCTTCATTACTATTTGCCTATAATATATTCGTGATAAGTTAAATTTTAGTTCTTCAGTGAAATATTCATAGTAAATTCCCAACATTTTTTTTAAATACATAGTTTTCGATTAATTTTCCAAGGTCACAAAAAGTGTACGAAACCTTCACTAATTATCATCTTCTGACTAGTTTTTCTTGTCCTAACCGCCTTGTTGTTTATCAACTCTGAATAAAGCTAATGAGAGCTTCTTTGATTTTATTTTAGTCGTTGGAGGAAGAAAGAATATAAAGTCAATACAATAAACATTATTTTGGATTTGGGGTAATAGCTTCCAGTTGAGTTTAGTTTGGAGTTTTTTTTGGTTTTTCCCGAATATTGGAATAGCGGTTCAGTTTGGTGCTAGAACAGTGGGCTTACAGCTTTCACCCGAACGGGTCCCGGCGGCGTAAGGCGTCCGGAAGAAGAACCTTCTCGGCTTGAGAGTAGACAGGTTTTTTTTTACTGTTTGGTAATATCGTAAAAATAAGTTACTTAAATATTGTTTAAACTTTAGTGAGTGAACGAACCAAAACTTAAAAATAATCCTAGTCAATTTTCATAAATCATATTTGCGTATCATTATATATCTTACATTCAATTTTTTTTCTTACCATCATTTGCTTATTTTTTTTGTGTCATTAAATATTTTAAATATATATATGTATTAGTAATAACAGGGTAGGGGTGGATTTTAATACACTTTGTAAGGTCATTTGTGCACAAAGGTCCATTTTGTATTTTTACAGCCCTACTGCTAACGTCACTGATTCATCTTGGATCTGTTCCTTTCTGAACAGACCAATTGAAATATATTTACAGGTTATCTGATTGGAATCAGCTTAGAAATTGTCGAACTGATACATTGTGTTAAATATAGGGAAGGGTAATAATTGTTTTAATATATATAAATAGGTTGGTTGTAGTAAATTTTGTTTAATTCATGAATAAAACTTCATAATAAAAGTTCCTACTTTTCTAGCATATTAGAGTGTGTAAATATATTGTAAATAGGGATCAATAGGTTTTTTGTATGATAGGGTATTTAAGTTAAATTGTATATTACGGTTTACAGGTTTTTCTATTTTATTATTATTAAATTGGGTTATAAGTAATAATCTGTTTTATTAAACAACCTTTTTTTTTAATAAAGTTATATCTAGTTACAGAAAACATAGTTAGCAGCAGCAATAAAGTCACTAGGTGAAGTGTTTGTTAGACTAAGAGTCCAGTAAACATCTTCCCTGGCGCCCAAATCATTCTTCTCTCATATATTCCTGTTGTCAGTACTTACCCTTAGTTCGTTTTGGTTATTCTTATATTTCCTTAGTTAATATACATCTTTTCTATTCTTTACTGTTTTCTCAGGGCATGCAAATAGGCCTAACCCTACCTTGAGTATCAACTGGCCAGTCTCAAGCATACCCAGCTAGCCTAACTGCATTCAGTTTCAACTCTTATTTTAATTTAGTTTCAAACTTATCTTCACACTACTCTACAGATCTTATAACATCAGGGACATAGTCCCAAGGGATCTGCCTACTATATTTGTTACAGTAGCGCCCAAAGTGGAGCAAGATAAATTTGTTACAATTTTGTTACAGTGGCGTAGTCCAACGTGGGGCCCAGATTTTCAGTAAGATAGTATTCCTTAATTCATTTGTCTCTTTTTTAAACTGTTTCTAGTTTGTTTGTCTATTTTTGCATATTTTATAGTTATTTAGATCCAGTGTTCTTTGCTACAGTATCTCAGAAATATTGAATAGTGTCTTATATTGCTGTGTTGGTGGTTTTGTTAACTTTAAATTAATAACTAATTGTAAACCTTCATTTAGTATAATATTTTTCATAATTATATTGGTTTGACATTTCTGGTTTGATCGGGTTAGTGATACCTGTACATTTGTTGAGAAATATTGAATAATTTATTGTATTACTATTTACATTGTTATTTGCCAATAGTGGTTTTGTTTAGGTGCGATCACACTATATAATATATATTTTTTTTTTTGGTCAATTATTGCATACTATATATAAAAATAAGTTCAATTTACTTATTGTCATTTGATCTCTCAAACCAACTTTAAATTATTTTAAATATATTTATATTTAAAGGTATAGGTACACCTTTATTAATTACATTTGGTTAAAAACATTGTTGATTTTGGTTTGTTGGTGATATTTTTTTTTCTTCCTCTCTTTCATCATGTGTACCTTTAAGGCTGAGCATTTATTAGTTAAGGAAGTGGATTATGAGCTGAGGATAAGGGGAATTCCCTTTGAAGAGTCTACCAAGGTTGAGAAAAAACACCAATTATTGCGCGGTGCCTTGAAACAAGAGCAAGGAAATAGGAGCTTTCGACAAATTTCTTCTGTAGATATTCCTTTTCTGGAACAACAACAGGAGATAAACCAGACGTTGGAGGACCTGGCTCAGAGGATATCCGATTTTAGAGGGACTGTCCATGATAGCATGTATTCCAGGTTAATTTCTCGTCTTACTCATATCTCTGGTCGTGCACATTTACTATCTTGCTCAGATGAGGAGCAACAAATTTTCAAGCGCTCTATTTCCATTAGAATTCTTAGTTTAGAAGGTGAACTTGATTCTCGAGTAAATCCGGCAGCCACTTCCACTCCTATCTCTTCTGTTCATGCAGCTAATTCGTTTTCACACCCTAAACCAATTCAGGTACATAAGTGGGGAATTTTGTTTTCTGGTCAAGGTCATCACGATGAAGTCATTACCTTTTTGGAGAGAGTGGAATGTCTTCGTATTTCAAGAGGTGTGAGTGAGGATGATCTTTTTGCAGCTTCTGCTGAATTATTTACAGGTCCTGCGTTTACTTGGTTTATGAACAACCGTCATAGCTTTTCCACTTGGTCTGAGTTGGCTCAGAAATTAAAATCTGATTTTCTGCCTTATTCTTTCCAAGATGATCTCCTAGACGAAATCAAAAACCGTAAACAAAAGCCAAACGAACCTGTCACTATGTTTATTAACACCATTTTGGGCATGTGTAGTCGACTTGAGACTCCTCTATCCGACTTTGCCAAAATAAAGATCATTCTTAAGTGTCTGTTGCCTTTTTACCATCAGCAATTAGCTTTAATGGACATTCAGAGTATCGAGGATATCACGGAGAAGTGTAAACGTTTAGAGGAAACTCTATCTTGGTCTTCTTCTTCTGCAAGGACGTCTCGACCTACTTCTGGTCCTTCATTTAACTTAAGTTTCTCTAGAAATCGTTCTTGGCAACCCAAAACTCATACACAGAATGTGTCTGTGGTGAATTCGTCTTTGACTTGTTGGAATTGTCGTGAGCCTGGCCATGCATTTTATGAGTGCGTGACACCTCGTACACGTGTTTTCTGTCACGGTTGTGGTAGAGACAACACACTCAAACGTAACTGTTTTAAGTGTTCGGGAAACGAGCGGACAGAGGCTCGTCCCCTGAGCGTTCCTCAGTCTACAACCCCATCAGGGACTACAAACACAACAGTAAACGAAACCACAGGTCCAATACTCCCCAGCACTTCGAAATCACCCACTCAAGAAAAGAAAAACACTCACCAACCAAAGCACAACAAACAAAAACCAAAGCAAGCAAAAAAGTAACTGTCAACCACACTGCGGTTAACTCGAGCTGTTTGCTTGACCTTAGATTATCTCCACCAGTCGTAAGTCATAATTTTAGTAATGAACATAATCAGCACAGGGAAACAGTTCCATTTTCTACACCAGTTTGTAAATTTGTTGGCAATGATAATATGTCTAAGTTAGTACCATTTTATAATTTGGATGGCCAATATAATATTTTAGATTTTGATATTAATTCTTTATTAGTCAGAAAACATAATGATAACCGACCTTATCTTGAAATTAAGATATTAGGACATTCTTGTTTGGCTCTATTAGATAGTGGCTCTAACATTTCTTTAATAGGTTCCTATTCATTACAATTGTTAGAAAACACTAATATTAATATTATACCTATTTCTTCCCTGCAAGTCTCTACTGCAGATGGTACCATTCAGTCGATCACAGGTAAATTTGAAACTGAAATTTTAGTTGCAAATATTCGCAAAACTATTACCTTTTATATTATACCTTCCGTGCAAAATTCTATAATTCTTGGCATGGATTTTTTAAATGCATTTAATAGCACATTAAATTGTTCGGACTTTTCGTTCTCTATTTCTTCCTTTAATTTATCAACTGTAAGTGTTATTCGTGAATTTTCTAGTTTGTCTGGAATGGAACAAAAACAGTTAGAGGATATTATCTCTAAATTTTCATCTATTTCGTCTAAAGATAAATTAGGCCGTACACATTTAATGTCTCATACTATTGAAGTGAAAACTTCAACTCCTTTCAGACAGTATCAATATCCCATACCTCAAGCATGGCAAGCAGATTTAGGTAAAGAAATCGATTCAATGCTCTCCTTAAACATTATCGAACCTTCTACCTCTTCATATTGTAGTCCTCTGTGGCTTACAAAGAAGAAGGATGGATCATTCAGAATTTGTTTTGATGGTCGTAAATTAAACAGTATCACATCGAATAGGGACGCTTATCCTATCCCTCGAATAGATGTTATATTAAGCAAACTCCAGAATGCGAAATACATCTCTTCCATTGACTTATCCAAGGCCTTCTTACAAATTCCTTTGAGTGAAGAGAGTAAGAAATATACTGCTTTCGCTGTTAGTGGTAAAGGATTATTTCAATTTGTCACGATGCCTTTTGGTCTAGTTTCAGCTCCTCAGACGATGTGTCGTTTAATGGACTTAGTTATTGGTCCACAACTTGAACCATTTGTATTTTATTATTTAGATGATATTTTAGTTGTTACTCCTGATTTTACTTCGCATATTGAAATATTAGAGAAGTTATTTTCACGCCTTAAAGAGGCTAATATCACTGTCAACTTGGATAAATGTAATTTTTGTCGTCCTAATCTCAAATTCCTGGGATATGTTGTTGATAGTCAAGGTTTGAGGACAGATCCTGACAAGGTAACCGCTATCAAGGACTTCCCCATACCTAAAACAACTACTCAGTTACGTAGGATCTTGGGTATGTGTGGGTACTATCGAAGGTTTGTACGTTCTTATTCCACTTTATTATCACCTCTTACTGACCTCCTTAAGAATAGGAAAAAGGGTCAGACTATTACCTGGAATCCTGAGGCTGATGATGCTTTTCATCGTATTAAAGAAGCTCTTACCAGTGCTCCTGTCATGACTTCTCCTGATTTCAGTGAACACTTTTACCTCATGACAGATTGTTCTAATACTGCTTCAGGTGGTGTCCTCTTTCAGATGAAAGATGGTTCTGAGCACCCCATAGCGTACACTAGTAAGAAGCTCAATAAGGCCCAGAAAAATTACTCCACTACTGAGCGGGAACTCCTTGCTATAATTCATGGCTTGGAGGCCTTCAGGTATTATTTAGAAGGTCGTAAGTGTACTTTGATCACTGACCATAGTTCGTTGTTGTGGATGCATTCTATGCGTAACCCATCCCAACGGTTGTCCCGCTGGATTTGTAAGTTATCAGCGTTTGACTATAACATTGTCCACCGTAAGGCAAATGGTGTTGTAGTAGCTGATGCTTTGTCTCGAACATTTGATGTCAATCTTCTTGACGTATCCACTTTAGTTCCGGATGCGTGGTACCATAAAATGTTGGAGAATGTTACTCAGAATCCTGGTCAGTACCCTGATTTTAAAGTGGAACATAATATCCTTTATAAACATGTTGTTAGTCCAATTGAAGCCTTGACTAATATGTCGGATTGGAAAATTGTCGTCCCAACCGCAAATAGGGATGAAATTCTTCGTACTTTTCATGATAATGTGACATCTGGTCACTTTGGTTCCTTTAAAACATTTAGTAGGATAGCGGAGCTATATTATTGGCCTGGTATGCGCAACTGTATTAAGAAATATATTTCTAGATGCAAAGTTTGCGCTACATGCAAGCCAAGTAATAAGCCACAAGCTGGATTAATGGGTTCTTTTAGGAACATTGACTTCCCATGGCAGATGGTATCTATGGATTTAATTGGACCATACCCTCGTAGTTATAAGGGCAATACCTATTGTTTGGTGGTCGTGGATTACTTCACTAAATTTCCATTAGTTTTTCCTCTTCGTAATGCCACAGTTCCTGCCATTGTGAAATATTTGGAGGAGCAAGTCTTTTTGTTATTTGGTGTTCCCCAAATTGTCTCTTGTGACAATGGTCCTCAATTTGTAGCTAAGGCTTTTAAAGACCTTCTAACTAAATACAAAGTTCAGAAGATCTTTTATAACGCTGCGTACCATCCGCAAGCTAATCATAGTGAGCGTGTAAACCGCAGTATTGTTACAGCCCTAAGATCATATACATACCAAGACCACAGAGCTTGGGATCAATATATTCACTCCATAGCTCAAGCCATAAGAACTTCTGTCCATGAAGTTACGCAGTGTTCCCCAGCTTATTTAAATTTTGGTCGAAATGTTGCCTTATCTGGTGATTATTTTGGTTTAGTTTCAGGAAATTCCACAAATCTACCTCAAATATCAGATAAACTTCATCGTTTAGATGATATACAGACTCTACCTCCAATATTTGCAGACATCAGGAAGAAATTAAAAACTTCTTACCTTAAGTCACAGGGTCAGTATAACTTGAGGAAAAGAGATTTGCGATTCTTTGTTGGTGATCGGGTATTAAAACGTAATTTTGTTAAGTCTAGTAAAGGTGATGCTGTTTCTGCCAAATTTTGTCAAAAATACGTCCCATGTATTGTCAGTAAAGTAATATCTCCTTTAATATATGAATTGAAAGATAGTTTGTCCAACAAACGTCTTGGTCGATTTCATATAAAGGACTTATTACCAGATAACACTGTCAATGACTTAGACTCTTCATCGTCAGAAGAAGATTAACCTGACAGGATTGATTAGGTTAATTCCTCTTTCTAAATTTTGGTAATACTTGATTTTTTAATGAATAGGTAAATGATTGGATTTTGATTTTAGTCACCAGATAGACAATATGGTTTATCTATTATATAATAGTTTTAGCTTCCCATACTAAATTTAGCTTTGTTGTTATTAGTTATAATATTGAAGTAGGTACAGCAAATTTTTTTTTGGTAAATCAAACTGGTGTAGAACTGTCAACTCTTCGTACCTTATTATGTTTATATGTGTCATTGCTGCATATTGGTATACATAAATACATGTATATGTTTAGATTTTGTTTATTTGATCCTGAGGTTGTTTTTGGTAGTTCCTACAGGAAAATTATTAAAATACTTAGTAATATTCTTTGATACATTAGTTAGCATTTGGTCTAAAGAAGTTATCGCGTCATTTGTTTTAGATAATACAATTTTAGTATACAGTGTGATTCCTAAGTTAGACTTCATTCGTTAAAAATTCAATGAAGTTAGTTGAGATAAAAGTTACGCCGAATTATTATGTAACCTTTTGTTATTTTTTTTTTGTATCTAACATTTCTTATGAAATTGGTTTGCCTCGCATGGCTATGCAAATACGTGGGTTCGAAACTTGTGTTACTATCAATAGTGCGCACCTGATAGGAAGCAGATTTCAGGGCTCACAATTGCCTGGTTATATCTATCAGACCTTAATCAATTTAAATGCTGAATCTCTATGATAGAATGTTTAATCATCGTCATCATTATTGAAGGATGTACTAAACATTCTAGTATTCAGAAATATTATTCTGTTGAAACATAGTCTTAATTTGAATCTCACTTCTATTATACATATATTGTCTACCCTTTTTAGCTTTATTATCTAGTTGTGCTGATACAAATGGTAACCTCTTAGATCTCAGCCTTATTAGAATATATCTTTTGTATTCAACAATTGAATATTGTGTTTAGCATCAGCTTTCCTGGGAACTCATTTTGTTTTTATATGTAATTAGGAGTCAGGATCAATGTTCTGTTATATAGATACAAGTAACTAGTGAACATACCCTAATCTGCAGTTTCTTAAGAAATTGACTTTCTTGTTCTCTAGTACTTCTTTGATTGAATGTTTATAAGAGTTATCCATTTATGATGTCTTAAGGTATTGTATTAGCGATGATTTAGTGATATTTGGTTGGCTTTTTCTGGCTATTCTTATAAATCTGTTGTAGCTACAGCTATAGTTAGAGAATTCCAGAATTAGTTAACTCCATTTCGTTATGTCAGTTCTTTAATTTGGTACACTTTCTTCCTGTTGTATTACTCTTATATGTGAAACTCAACTGTTCATCTATTAGTTCATATATTACTAATATTTGTGTTGGAATACCTTACTCCAATAAGTTTGTCATTCTTGTGTAGATCTTATCTTGAATCTGATGCATAACAGATGATGAGCTTAATTTGGGGTGTAATCCATCGTAGGTTGTGGAACTTGATAGGGATACAATGTGGTCTGGAATTTGGTAACCTTCAATGACACGAAAGGGAGTCCTAGGAAGATGATTTGGGATTCTTCCGGATGTTCGGCCTAGTCAGGTTGAGTCGTTAGTAGATTCTTGATTATGTTGTATACTGACTAAGTATCCCTTATTATACCTATCTACTCATGACTGGAATCAGATCAATTCACATATGCTGCAGACACTTAGTCTGTTATTTCGTTCCAATGGTTCAGTTTCATGGTACCAAATATTTAGCATCTATAGAGTATAATGATTATTAGGTTGTGGTGATGACCCATGAATTTGCCTGATTGTTTCACATTGGATATGCCAATATAAATCTGTTGTCCATTGTCGGATCAATTTAGGATAAAATGCATGCTACGATCATTTTTCCTCAGTAACTCTTATATCTAGTGTGGTTTTATATTACGGTCCATATTTTGGTTTATTGCGAATTGGTTACGAAATCTACTGATTGCTTCACCTTGGATATGCTCTAAAATAAATCTGATGTCCATGGATGGATCAATTTTGTATCGTTCATCCCATTCGTCAATTATTTTGAAGATTTGTATTTTTATTAGTTATTTAGTATAAGGTTTTAATAAACATACTATAACTTGTGGGCATGAGTGCTTGTGTCATATTTAGTATATTGTATATTAGAACTACCCCTCTTGCATGACTCATAATCTGTGGTTAAGTATAATCGGTCGAGTTAAATGCAAATGTGTGGAAGTTATTTGGTATATTCGGTTATATATTAGCAAGTTTTGTATTCATGTATATGATTGGTATAGTGTTCTTGTTGACAATAATTTGGGGTTTATTTAAATCTACTTAATCAACTTGAACACAATTTTGGTTTTTAGAATGTCAGTCACGGATGGAAGATTCTGTGCATTTCATATGTTAGCTAGTGTGGTGTCCTGGACACGCTATATTATTGGCTATTTTGTTCACGTCTGTGATGGATCCCACAGTATATGATTGGTCTTGAATATCTATAGTTACACAGAAAAAAAAAAATTGTTCTTAGGTCAATTTTTTTTCTCCAAGTAAAGGGGGAATGTAACGATAAGATTACGTTATCGTTACTGAGAAATTTAAAATAACTTAATTCTGCCTGTAAGGTATGCAACCAACTATACATGTAATCGTATTATCAATTGTTTATCAATTGGTCAAACTGCTTACCGCCGCTTCCGCTTAACTTGGAACTGACGGAAGCCGACGATTTTAAAAGTGGAAGAGCTCACTTTATATCCAACCTTCGAACGGGTCAGAAGAGTGATCTTTCAACGACCAACGCCACATGGCTCAAGTTATCAGAAAAGAAATTTAAGTTATTCAGAGGTGATATTAAGTTAAAGAAGGCGTTTTTTTTTATATTAGAAGTTTTGGAAAAAGAAGATTTTGGTTCAATTGTTGAAATATTGTTGCGTTGGGTGAGTTTCATTTTAATTAAAGTACATCATTTTTTTTTAAGCATTATTAGTTTCATATTAAAATCATTTATTCAATAATTTTACCTTAATTATATTAGTCAAATCACGTTCAGAATTCTTTCTGTTAGAAATTCTCCTAAGTACACGTTCTCATCAAGATCCAAGCAATTCGGTAATGTAAGGAGATCCTTCATTACTATTTGCCTATAATATATTCGTGATAAGTTAAATTTTAGTTCTTCAGTGAAATATTCATAGTAAATTCCCAACATTTTTTTTAAATACATAGTTTTCGATTAATTTTCCAAGGTCACAAAAAGTGTACGAAACCTTCACTAATTATCATCTTCTGACTAGTTTTTCTTGTCCTAACCGCCTTGTTGTTTATCAACTCTGAATAAAGCTAATGAGAGCTTCTTTGATTTTATTTTAGTCGTTGGAGGAAGAAAGAATATTAAGTCAATACAATAAACATTATTTTGGATTTGGGGTAATAGCTTCCA
Organism: Diabrotica undecimpunctata; assembly: GCF_040954645.1. Lineage (NCBI taxonomy): Eukaryota > Metazoa > Arthropoda > Insecta > Coleoptera > Chrysomelidae > Diabrotica > Diabrotica undecimpunctata. Next base: position 99,409,958 of record NC_092811.1, read on the forward strand.
GTTGAGTTTAGTTTGGAGTTTTTTTTGGTTTTTCCCGAATATTGGAATAGCGGTTCAGTTTGGTGCTAGAACAGTGGGCTTACAGCTTTCACCCGAACGGGTCCCGGCGGCGTAAGGCGTCCGGAAGAAGAACCTTCTCGGCTTGAGAGTAGACAGGTTTTTTTTACTGTTTGGTAATATCGTAAAAATAAGTTACTTAAATATTGTTTAAACTTTAGTGAGTGAACGAACCAAAACTTAAAAATAATCCTAGTCAATTTTCATAAATCATATTTGCGTATCATTATATATCTTACATTCAATTTTTTTTCTTACCATCATTTGCTTATTTTTTTTGTGTCATTAAATATTTTAAATATATATATGTATTAGTAATAACAGGGTAGGGGTGGATTTTAATACACTTTGTAAGGTCATTTGTGCACAAAGGTCCATTTTGTATTTTTACAGCCCTACTGATTCATCTTGGATCTGTTCCTTTCTGAACAGACCAATTGAAATATATTTACAGGTTATCTGATTGGAATCAGCTTAGAAATTGTCGAACTGATACATTGTGTTAAATATAGGGAAGGGTAATAATTGTTTTAATATATATAAATAGGTTGGTTGTAGTAAATTTTGTTTAATTCATGAATAAAACTTCATAATAAAAGTTCCTACTTTTCTAGCATATTAGAGTGTGTAAATATATTGTAAATAGGGATCAATAGGTTTTTTGTATGATAGGGTATTTAAGTTAAATTGTATATTACGGTTTACAGGTTTTTCTATTTTATTATTATTAAATTGGGTTATAAGTAATAATCTGTTTTATTAAACAACCTTTTTTTTTAATAAAGTTATATCTAGTTACAGAAAACATAGTTAGCAGCAGCAATAAAGTCACTAGGTGAAGTGTTTGTTAGACTAAGAGTCCAGTAAACATCTTCCCTGGCGCCCAAATCATTCTTCTCTCATATATTCCTGTTGTCAGTACTTACCCTTAGTTCGTTTTGGTTATTCTTATATTTCCTTAGTTAATATACATCTTTTCTATTCTTTACTGTTTTCTCAGGGCATGCAAATAGGCCTAACCCTACCTTGAGTATCAACTGGCCAGTCTCAAGCATACCCAGCTAGCCTAACTGCATTCAGTTTCAACTCTTATTTTAATTTAGTTTCAAACTTATCTTCACACTACTCTACAGATCTTATAACATCAGGGACATAGTCCCAAGGGATCTGCCTACTATATTTGTTACAGTAGCGCCCAAAGTGGAGCAAGATAAATTTGTTACAATTTTGTTACACCATGATCCCACCGCCATATTGCTATCATCGTTAGCCACGCCTACCTACGCCGTTTTTAATACACACGTGAATATGCTCATAGCTTCTCCATAGATTCTAACTCGATGAATGGAGACCAACGGAAGACAAGAGAGTTGTCTTCCGTTGCAGTTGGACCATTTGGACTAGGAAACCGGAACGATCGGGGAGATACATTGGAAATTTTTGCTGAAGCAAATCAATTAGTCATAATAAACACTTGGTTTAAGCTACACTTAAGGAAATTGTACACCTGGAAATCTCTACAGGATTCTGTGGGAAGGATTGTAAGAGATCAGATTACAGATTGATTACATGCTAGTAAATAAGAAGTAGAGAAACAGCTGTACATCTGTCAAAACATACCCGGGGGTAGACATAAATTCTGATCATGTGCCAGTTGTAGGTAATTTCAAAGTTAGAATCAAGAAGGTTACAAGTAAGTCGATGAAAAAGTATAATGTTAAAAAACTGAAAGATCCTAATGTTCGACTAAAGGTGAGTGAAAACCTCAATACGAAGGTGCTAAAATGCAGAAATGCAGGAACTATAGAGGAAAGTATGACTATTATACAAGAAACAGTGAGAAAAATAAAAGAACAACACCTGAAGAAAGATACAGAAAAACTGAAATCGTGGATAACCGATGAAATTACTTGAACTTATGAATCAGAGAAAAAAAGACAAAGAAAATCTCCAAGAATATAAGAGAATACATACCACCGCTAGAATAAAGAGAAGAGAAGCTAAAGAGAAACAAAAAACAGAACAATGTCAAGAAATAGAGGAGTATAATATCAGAGTCGATATGAAAACTTCAATGTCCATCGAAAGGTGTAGGAAATTGCTGGAAAGTTCCAAAAACGCAACAGCTGAAAAATAACAGATGATGAAGGCAATCTTGCCATAACCAAAGAAGATAAAAGGAAAGTATGAAAAGATAACTTGGAGAAACTTTTCCACGACCTTAGAACAATACAAGAACTCACCATTGAAGAAAATTCAGGTCTCAAAATCCTACCAGAAGAAATAATGGCAGCCGTCAGATAAACGAAGGATAGAAAGGCACTGGGACTTGATGAAATTCCTGCAGGACTGCTGAAGCTATTAGATGCAGAACAAATAAAAGTAATAACTGAAATATTTAATGAAATATACAAAGCAGGAAAAATACCAGTAGAGTGGCTCAAATCTGAGTTCGTACCATTGTCCAAAAAACCAGGAGCAAAAGTTTGTGAAGGCTGTAGGACCATAAGCCTAATGTGACATCTGCTTAAGCTGTGACGAGGGAAGCTTTCTTTGGCGTGTAGGTATTATTTCAGAAATGTAGAGATGTTTTTGCATGACCTGAGAGCATGGTATATGAAGACCTCAGACACAGTTACTTGATCGCCAACGTTCGGAACGGACAGGCACCCTAAGAAGAATGTTAGTAACGTGAGATGATTCAATATTTTCCATGAGATAGTTTACATCAAGACGCATATCAACATCTTCTATTAATCCTTTAATTTCAAGTAAATAGTTCGGTATAAATGCTCTTAAATTTTCTGATTTCAGTAGAGTATGTTTTAATAAATTATTTGCCTCTAGTAGTGATTTTAATAAAACCTTGATCCGGTTTCGGTCTATACTTTTAATTTATTAAATGCTTAAAGTTTAATGTAATGTAATCTCCCTAAATTGTTATTGTCGGTACTTTCTTTGTATATCTAAATGTTTTGCATATTATACTTATCTGAGAAAAGATTGAATGTTTTGGGTTCTAACTGCTTTGCTGTTTTCTGGAGGTTACTATCACTTAGGTTATTATTATTAACACTTATACTCGAATTACTGATATGCATATCACTATCTGTCGTCGCAAAAGACGTCCCTTGCTTATTTGTGTCCCCCATCGGTGACCAATATTATTTGTATTAATTATAAGTGTATAGCTATTAATTGTCTTTTCAATAAAAATTAAAAGTTTAGGTGTAAAAGGTGTAAAAACTTGTTCACTGACCACACTATCGCTTGTCCTAATCGTTTGAAGGTTCAAATAATACTTGAATTAAACTTTAAAATGTGGAGAAACTTTAAAATGTGTTACCACACTTTGACAGTTATTTGACAATTGTTACAGGGCTGGGTTAACCTATTCTTGTTTTTATAGAATTACTACTTACCCTATCCTTCCTCTTTTATCTGTCCTTGGCACCAGCTACATCTATTGTATATAAAACAGAAAAAGGAGTACCGAGGACGAGTAAACTAATAATCGAGTATTCATAGTTTAAACTTATATATATTATTGGTTTTTATTGCGTTGAAACAGAAAATGTCATTTTAAACATTTAAAATTTACAAAACAAAGTTAAAAATAAGATACATATTTTGATTATTTTTATCAGTACTAGTAATTAATTTTAAAACTACAGTTTATTTTTAATAGTAAATCATTTAAACAATTTGTGCGATTTATGTGTTGGTCTCTTAATATATTGAGCATCAAATTCAGCATCTGTCACATCCTCTGGAAAGGAATATATACCACAAGGATGATCTAATTTTTTCGTATCTTCTACGCTCCCTACTCCTTTGTACTTTTTAAGGCATTCTTCTAGTCGTCGCAAATTCTCTTGGAATGTTTCGAATCTCTTGCCTTCCTCTTCTGGAGATTCATAATGTCTGTTATTTTTTTGCTAAAAATGCATATTATTAAATTAAATTTAAAAATTAAAAATATATAAAAAACTGTTTAGGAAAAAAGGAAAATATTTTTAACATTTCTCCCACTATTCATAAGTGGGTGCTCCAGTTTATTAGTGGGCTAAATTTATTTTTCTTAACATTTTTATTAAAGGGCAGATAATATACATATTATCTTGCATATAATAACTTGCATTTTAGTGTATTTTTTGCATTTTTTATCAAATTTACCTATGCATTGCCTTGTTATTCGTTTAAAGACTATACATTTTCAATTGAAAATATTTACGATATTTCTACATGGAGAATATATTTACGTCTTTAATGATGGCACAATAAAGATTTTTAAAATCAACAACGAAGACACCATGACAATTGGGTCTATGGAACCAACTTACTTTCCAGAAAATGCTCTATCAACCCATTTGGATTTATAATAATAATACTAGTGGCTAAACACAAACAGACATCCGAACCTTGGCGAAGTATCAGGAGACCACAACATTATACTCCTAGAAATAGGCACATAAGAAGAAGATGACAAAACAACGAGGAAAAGAAAGAAAACGAAGTTTTCTAACTTCAAACGACTAGTGAGTATAGGAATTGGAAACGTTGTTACAACTGACAATCCACAAGAAATAAACGAAAAAGTCCTAGAGCTAGAAAACATAATAAAACAAGCACTAAGGAATAGCACTACTGAAGAAGAATATGAAATTCAGGTAGGAAGATTTAGACCCATTAGTCAGGCTATAAAAAAAATGATAAAGGAAAAGAATAAAGCCAAAAAGAACGCCAGATGAATAGAAAATCAGGAAGATAAAAATAGGTAAACCAAATGAATCGACAAGTCAAACAGGCACTAATAGAACATAGAACAAACACTACACGGAGAAAACGGAATCGTCTACTCAGTAGAAAAGAAGGCCGAGGTGATGAGAAGGACTCTTGAAAGAGATTGCACATTGAATTAAAACCAATATGAAGACATAGACTTTATCGAAGAATTTGAAGAAACAAAACTAAAAACGCTCAAAGAACAAGAAGAAATAATAAATCCCACATCACCAAGAGAAATAAGTGAACTGATCAAAAAAAGTTCACCAAAGAAAGCACCTGGTCCAAACGAAATCATCAACAAAGTACTGAAGTATCTTCCTTCGAAAGCAATTGTGTATCTGGCAAATATAACAAACGCAATACTAAGATATAGGTTCTTCCCAAGGCGATGGAAGAAAGCTCATGTAATCATGATACCAAAGCCTGGAAAGAACCACATATTTCCGCAAAATTACAGGCCAATTAGCTTACTTCCACCAGTCAGTAAGATAGTAGACCGAGATTTCCAAACCAGACTCTAATCAGAGACAGACAGACTGGGGTTAAACGCAAAAGCACAATTCCGATTCAGAGCTCAACATTCCAGCAAACTACAAATACTCAGACTTACAGAATATATAGCCACTGGATTCAATGACAAGCAATACACAGGAGCAGCCAGAGTGTGGCTTAAAGGACTAACATACAAAATGAAATATTATGAATACAGCGGGACCATGACGAACCTTATCTCCTCGTACCCAAGCCACTGGAGATTTAGGGTCCAGATAGGAAGAGTTCTATTTAAACATGAAATCTCAGAAGCTGAAGTACCACAGGGGCAGTCTTATCACCCTCCTGTATAGCATATACACAGCGGATGTTCCAAGAACACCTGGAACACTAATCAGCCTTTATGCAGACGACACTGCAATCGCGGCAAAACATAGGAATCTGGATATGGCTGTAAGAGTATCCAATGGAAAATAGCAATAAATCCAGCAAAGACCCAAGCGGTTATCTTGAAAAAGAGAAGAGATAAACCAGAAGAACAGCTAACATTGCAAGAGAGACCCATCGAATGCCAAACGAAGCTAAATACCAAGGAGTGACAATGGACCAAGGTCCAACAATCACACCCCATGTTAACGCGGGAGTCCAGGAAACAGCAACGGCCAGAGCCGCAATAAGATGACTTGCAGGAAGAAAAAGGAAATTAGCTATGAAAAGAAAATTAAGACTGATAAACAGCATCATACTACCAATAATTACATATGAATCTCTTGCATGGGGGCTCACAAGTCACAGCAACAAAAAGAAGCTTCAATCTGCACAAAACAACTGCCTTAGAGAAGCTGCAACTGTGCCCAGATATATCACTAAACGGTTCATAGTCAGAAAACTAAAACAAATCAGGGTACTGGACAAGAAGGAGAAAAAAGCAAGAACAAAATTCGCTGAGTTAGACGACCACACAAACCAGTTCCTACGAGAGATATTAAGGTATGATGTGTACCATAGATGGAAACAGAAGATCCAAACAGCAAATATTAGCAAACAGATAATACAGTCTAGATAATTAGATAATCGAAGCTCTATCCAATAAAGAAAACGAGCTTACCTTTGGCATGGCACTGTATTTACTAATTTTGATTTTAAAAGTTTTAAACAGCTTAAAAAAATCTAGAAAAAAACAAAAGAAACGGCTTCGGCTACGAAAAAATTAATAAAATGCTAACAAAAGGCGCAAGCTCATTAACAAAACTTAAAATACGTGCAAAAGGAGTATACATCCTCGAGCGTCGAGTCACCGGAGTGGTTGGTTAAGGGAAACATCTCTCCTGATGCCCTGCTATCACTCGTTTCCCATTCTTTCTTCCACACGTTCACCCACACGAACCACCAAAGACTTTGAACCCCCCTGCCTTACCGAGGTTGCCATCTCTCTCGTGTCGTCTGTCTATCAGTCACTCGTATTTAGGCCTGTGAGAGTCAGAGTGGAGACTCGGGGCCCGAGCAAGCAAGACAGATCGATGATAAGTCACTAGAGATAGTGGGAATAGAGCGGCTTACGCTGGCCTGCATTGTTCGGGGTAGGATTTCGGGAGGGATGCCTTGTACCCAGGATTGTGCTCTACACTTTGCTGATCGGAGAGCCTCTATAGCGCATCAGAACGTTATCGGGGTAGGGAAGTGAATGGTCTAGAGCATTGGAGCGGGGTAGAGTGATTCTTGTTTACGAGAGATAATCCTCTTCGCTATAATGAATTGTATTCTCCTAATGTGCAAGTCTCTCAGACTGGATTAAACTATTGCTTGCTTGCATTTTCGAAATCGCTTTTACGACTTTTCAATTAATAATGCATACTTTATCTATAATTTCATTCTTAGAATTTCTTCGAAATATGTACCTACAATCCAATATCTGGAGGTCATTAAGGGATTAGTATTTTTATCTTCGAAAACATTTAATGTTATACTATTTTAATAAATCATAAAAGTTCCTTAAATATTAAAAGCTGTAAAATCATTATTTCCAGCAGTAATGTAGAGGCAGTCACTTGTGTTTGTTAAATATGTCAAAAGTGAAGTGTAACCCAATGTGGATCAAAAGGTATTCAGAACGGAGAGTAGAAGGAGAACATTTGTTTGCACCGTGTACACGAAACTAGTAATGTTTTTTACATATATATGCAGGTAAGATAAATAATAAAAACAAGAGAAGTGTCATAAATAAGCTTAAAATATCTATTTCTAAATTGTTGTAAATTATATGCATTTAAATACAAAAAGTGACAAACTTTAACGAAAATATTAATGAATTAATGAAGGACGTGCGTTCAATCCCTTATCTTTTCATCATTTTTCTTGTAATTTTTTATTTTTCCCTTTTAGAAAAGAGACTCTCTCTTATTGGCCCTGTTAATTAAGATTAATCATCATCATCACTATTCTGGCTTTACAACCCTGCGTTGTTCCCATATTTCTAATGTCTTCATTGATGTTATCAAGGAACCTTGTTCTGAGCCTTCCTCTTCTTTTCTGACCAATGGGTCTAACAAGGAGCGTTTTTCTAGCTGAGTCATTTTATTCCATCCGCATTACATGTCCTATCCACCTTACATGTCCTGTCTTAATATGTTTTACGATATCAGGGTCATGGTATATATATTCTATAATGTTCGAAGTTGTATCGTCTTCTCCACACTCCATTGTCATTCCTTGCTCCATAGTACTTTTCTTTTGAAACATCCTAACACGTTTTCATAATTTTTTGTTAGAGTCCAGGTCTCTGACCCATATGTTAGGACTGGGCGTATTATTGTTTTGCAGAGTTTTATTTTTCTATTTCTCGATATAATTGTGAATTTAAGGAGGAGATTGAGCCCAAAATAGCATCTGTTGGCCGTGCAAATTCTGCGGTTTATCTCTACGGTAGTATTATTTTCAGTGTTAAGGAGCGCTCCCAGATATACAAATTCGTTCACTGTTTCGATGACGTTGTTTCCTATGACGAGTGGTCGTAGGATTTGTGGTTGCATGCTTATTTTCATGTGCTTCGTTTTGTTGGTGTTTATTATTAAACCCATTTTTGTAGCTGATTCTTTTAATGCTACATACGCCTCTCGTACAGCGTTTTCCGCTCTCCCAACAATATTGATATCATCAGCATAAGCCAGGATTTGCACTGGTTTATTAAATATTGAACCAGTGGTTGTGATTTGTGACATACATATTACTTTTTCTAGGCCATATTGAACAGTATACAGGAGATAGGGTTTCCCTGGCGCAGCCCATTATTTGTTTTAAAAGGTTCAGACAGTTCCCCCTGAATTCGTACTCTACATTCAACTTTTTTAAGAGTTAGTTTTGATAAATTTACCAACTGATTTGGTATTCCTAGCTCTTTCACTGTTTTCAACATTTCTCTTCTATTCACAGAGTGATAGTTTTGTAGTCTATAAATATGTGATGAGTATCAATGCCATGAGTATCAAGCTAACAAAAATAGAGTTTGACCCTCCCCCCAACGAGATGGACAGATGACATAAAAAGAGTGACTACAAATTGGATTGAGATGGCGCAAAATCGGACTAAGTGGAAAAGTATGCGAGAGGCCTATGTTCAGCAGTGGACGTAAGAGGCTAGTTGATGATGATGATGATGATGATAATCAATGCCATATTTCAGTGTTTTTTCCAAAATTTGTTTCACAGTTGCAATCTGATGAATTGTAGATTTACCACCTTTGAACCCAGCCTGGTATTTTCTGAAACGGAAAACGTTTTGCATATGGTGCCATACGGTGACATAGTATTGTGGAAAATATTTTATACGCTGCATTTAGAAACATAATTCCTCTGTGGTTAGATCATTCAAAGATATCTCATTTTTCGTGTATGGTGCAATGTATTCCAATATTCCAATCATTGGGAAGGGATTTCTGTGTCCATATTTCTTTTATAAGCTGCTGTAATGCCATAATGGTATCATGGCCATTTTCTTTATATAGTTCAGCTGGGAGATTATCTCTTTCGGGTGAGTTGTTTCTGGCTAGTTTTTCAACTGCATCTTTAATTTCAAGAATCGTTGGTGGTTCCTCTTCCCTTTCGTCTGCTTTCCTTACCTCATCTCTTTCGTCTTCCAGGTTTTCTTCTTCTTCCTCAATATTAAGTGCCTGGTTAAAGTATTCCACCCATCTACTCAATACATCTGTCCTTGCTGTTAATAAGTCGCCATTCTGACTTCAGCATTGTCTTATGGTCACCTTGAATTCTTTGCTGTCGAGGTTAACTTTCGAGGTTCAGTATTTAGGTGGTTTCGTTTATTTCTTTTGTGTATCCTCTTTAACTAAGATTAATCTAATTTCATTATTACGCAGATGATATACTTATACTAGCAGCGAATGAAGTTGAAGTGATTACCATCACAGAACGACTAAGCCGGATAAGCGAAGAATTGGAACTTTAAATCAACACCGAAAAAACAAAAATAATCATCGTAGATATAGCAAATAATAATCTACCGTACATACACCAAGTGACGAATTTCGAAGTGGTAGAAAGATTTGTATACTTGGGCTCCCTGATAACCAACAATGGTGATTGCTCCTCAGATACCAAGCGTAGACTAGCAATGGCCTGAACCACAACAGCTTAACTGATTAAGATATGGAAAGATTGAACAATTACAAGGAACTTTGATCAGATAAAAGGCATATATCGAGCACAGTTTAATTTAATCTTGCCCAAGTACTTTCGATCCCTAGATCATCTTCAGGGGCATTTCGTCAATAATGAAGATAATCTAGGGATAGGTGAAAAGAACGTTTTTCCAGTTGTCGATATTCCACTAAATATGTGTTCTTGCAAATTCCAAACGACGAGCTTTATGATTTTGGAGAAGACGTGGAACTTTGGTGAGGCGTCTGGGCTTTAAGTTTGCTTCTTTCGATCTTCGTCTAACGAACTGTTTGTGAACTCACATTAACTTGTCTAACATTTAATTTAATAGCTCATTTCTGAAGTGTATTGATGTCAATGAATGATTTCGTGTAGAATTAAGAACCAAAAATCGGTCATCAGTTGCGGTTGTGCACCTTGGGCGTCCTTGACCCGGCCTTCGTTCAAAATTTCCTGTTTCGCGGTACTTTTTTAGAGTATTTGAAACTATAGATTCAGTTCTGCTGAGACGTTGTGCAATACCTTTTTGTGCATATCCTTCCTCGTACAAAATTACAATATGTGCTACTTGGACTTCATCGCAGTGCCGTATTGGTGGGATACTTGTTTTAAACTTAGTTAAATCAAAACAATATTTAATTAAACTTAATAAATTAAACTAAAAATAACCGAATTAGTATGATTTTTCCTTTACGTGAAGAAGGATTTTTATGATAAAATGTACGAATGACATTAACCACTGAATAAACGTCAAAATAAACATCAAAATATTTCAAACCAGTTAAGTACATCAATCTACTATATGAGTATTATCAGTAATCTAAAATTATTTTGAAGTAATAGTGACTACAAAAAAAAATTGGAAAATTCCAAAATATTCGATATTTTTGTCCATGAGTGTGTTTTTATATATATTTAGGTATCACATATACTCCATTCCACGAATATATGACTGTTTTAAATTCGCTTTAAGGTATCGATTTAAATGGTCCAATGTGCTGAATTGTACAATAGTAAATTCTCCGCATTTTTAAAATACTGTTATGAAAGATTTAAACCTTGGATTTAAATATGAAGTTATAATATAAATATAAAGTTAATAGTTTATAGAACAGTAATTCAGATTTTGAAGTATATAATTACTATCATTGAATATCATTGTAAACAAGTTGGTTTTTGAATTAAGTTATTTAAACGAAGTGTAACAATACTTAAGTGATCAAATAGTGTAATTTATTTAGTCGAATAATTAATTAGTATTAAAAAAACAAAAAAACTTACTTATTTTCTTATTCTCCTAACCTCCTAAAACTATCATCAACGATCAGATTCACAGCCATAATCAGTCGGCGATATATGAAACTGTAAATAAATTTTCGTTACTTTTTAATATCTGTAACGACTTGTTACTTTAACTATCAATAGCCGGTATGTTATACCCGTTACTTTCGGAACTTTTAAGAGTGCATCCACTCAAAGCAAACAAATATTTAAAAATAACAAAGTGAAATATTAGATTCTTTTTCTGGTTTCTGAACCATCGATCTGCCAATTTCTTTTCATTTATATTAAAAATAGTATATTTATTTTAATTACAGTTGTAGTACCTAATAAAGTAATAAAATAGTGTAATATCACAGAAACCCGCCACGCCTCTTTGGTGTTTACATTTCACGGAAAGCTTACCCAAATGTCTGTCATTTATAGTAGCGTTTGTGTAAAAATTTTTGTTATTTCCGGATTAAATTTCACAATAAATTTTGGGTCTATCTGAACATCTATTAACTGATATAATTTTAGTTTAGATGTCATACTAGTAGATCCTTTTTATTGGAATAATGATTAGACCAATTTACCTTCATACTTCTACTTGCACAGTAAAATATTCGTTGTCGAAGTAATCCAAAACAGTCGTATATTCGTGGAATAACCTATACACATCATAATGCAGAAATAAACAGGCGAATAGAGATTGCCAGATTCATTTATACAAATGAAGCCACTCCTAAGGTGCAAAAATCTAAATTTGGAGATCAGACTACGTACCATTAGCTGTTATATATTTTCAATATTATTATATGAAGCTGAGACTTGGACATTAAAAAAATGCAATTTAAAAAGAATCGAGGCTTTCGAACTCTGGTTATACAGCAGAGTATTAAAAATATCGTAAACTGATAGAATTACAAATAAAGAAGTACTGGAGAGGGTTGGTAAAGAAACAGAATTAATCACCACCATACAAACCAGAAAACTGGAATATCTAGGCCACGTGATAAGGGGACCAAAATATGAAATTTTGAGACTCATCATACAGAGAAAGATTCAAGGAAGAAGATCTGTTGGCCCAAGGCAGAACTCATGGTTGAAGAATCTACGTGATTGGTATGAATGCAGATCGATTGATTTGTTTAGAGCAGCAAGCTCAAAAACAAAAATAGCCATTATGATTGCCAACCTCCGTAGGGAGACGGCACTCTAAACAGGTATCTTATGCAGCAACTTAAAATTATTAGTTCGTAAGGTTTTATTTTACAATTTGCAATTTATTTAAATTTTGCAATGAATTGTTAAATTTTAATTGTTATTGTTATTTTTCGAAATTGAACAATTTTCGGTGACAATAAAGCATATTTCTATTCTATTCTATTAACAGCAGGCTATTAAAAAAAGTTAAACGAGCATACCTAATTTACTTTGGTCACAGAGTTAGAAGAACGGGGACCATGGAACTATTGATAGTAGAAGGAAAGGTAGGATAGCAGCCAATGAAGGCAGCAAGCCAATAATATTCAAAGTGTCACCACACCCTGACAAGGGCTCAAGGAATGAGGAGGAGGAACTTCATTATTAAATCGTATATTCGGAAATTATATAGAAAGCAGTGCTTTCCTAAAAATAATTTTCATTCTCTGTTGTTCCAGATTAATTGTCATTAGCAGTCGTTAAAAAGTAAGATGACATCAGTGTAGTAGTGTCTGTGTGCTCGGGAGACTAAGACCTCGGAAGCCTTGAAGAAGACATCAGAGAAGAGGTCGAAAGCTCGGCGCAATGATAATCAACGCAGTCAACCCGAAAGACTGGTGAGTTTAATATTAATTTTTGGTAATAGTATTAATCTTAGCACCACTTTTAATATATATATATATATATATATATATATATATATATATATATATATATATATATATATATATATACTCAGTTATTCTTTTCGGGCAACTTTAAAAGCACAGAAATTATTTGAAGATAAACAATTATGTACTTTTGATCAAGTTTTACACAAATTGTTAAAATGTACAAACTTAAAAAAAAATGAAAATGTTATTAAAAATAATGTAGGATTTGAAATACTGCAAAATATTTCAAAAACTTTTTTGGGTGTATTTTCTGAATTGCATAAAATTAAAGAAAATGTATTGCCGCATTTAAAATTTGCTCCCATTACTTCAGTTGTCCTGGAACCAAGCTTTTCCTTATATAAACATATAATTAACAGATCAAGAGACTATTATTATTTCTTGAATAAAATTTTAAAAAACATATTATAGTGAACTCATTTTATATTAATAAAAGTAATTAATTAAAGAGTGAACATTTTTATTACACAAATTTCTAGTTTTTTTCTAATATAGTATCTACTTTATTATATAGTAAAATTATATAAGTATATCTCCTTTTTTGTTGTAGAAATAATTGATTTTTTGATTTATGATTGATTATAAATAAATAAAATTTAAAATCCTCAAAAAGTAGTTTTAGTGTTTAAATATTTTAAATATGGTTCAAATATTTAAAAAAAAAAAATTTGCATCATCTCTATATTTGCTTATTCTATAAAGATTATCTTTTTTTACAAAAATATGTGCATTATAATGCGCATTTTTGGAAGATTTTCTTTGCATTTTATCCGCTCTTTAATTATCAATAATTTTCAATTACTACATTAAAAATATATCTGTACCACGTTCTAGTTATACTTAAAATTAAAATTTTGTCAATTAAGTAACAGTCTAATAGTCAAAACATTAAAAGTGTATCTGAAAGTGCCAGGGTTAATAGAATCCTCAAAAAAAGTCAGTTATATTGCCCAATGGCAAAGTTATCTTTTTTTTTTGACAATATCAGATGGACTATTGAAACTTTTAAACCATATAAAACTGTGGGACCGGATCGCATATTTCCTAGGCTACTTTAAGAAAGACTAAAAATATTTATTAATTCTCTGGTTTAGAGCTAGCTATGCTTTGGTATACATTCTCAAAGCCTGGTGAAGAACGAGCGTGACGTTTATTCCCAAACCAGGAAAACCAGATTACACTCGCAAAGTCATATAGGCATGTAATTCTGACTTTTATTTATGTGGAAAAACGTAGAAAAAATTTTTAAATAAATACAAGTAAAACAAATCGTAAGGAAAAACCACTGGACCAGCAACAACGGGCGTATTAAGCAGAAAAATCAGTTGAAGCTGACCTGCATAATCAGGTTTCGGAACTCAAAAGTTTACACCAGAAAGAAGCCGCCCTTGTTGTATTTTTAGACATATATGTAAGGTGAGTTTAATAACACCTTTATCGAGTCAATCATAGTGCAATGGTGGGGAAGAAAATCAACAACACAACATGTAAGTATATTATTCAGATCCTTCAGAACAGAATAATATCCACAGATACGTATGAACGTGCCATAAACCTGAGCTCCCCCAGGGGGATGTATTGTCACCAAAATTATGGAATATAGTCATTGGTGGTCTCGCTCATGGGCTTCGCAACCAAGGAATCTGGGTCAAGTGTTTCGGAGACGATATTGTAATAGTGACTAGGAGAAAATACAATACTTGAGCCATCTGTTGAGAGGCGAAAGATATGAATTACTCCAAATCATATTGGAAGGTAAAGTACAGTGCAAAAGATCAGTTGAAAGACGCCAGAACTTGTGGCTAAAAGACCTAAGTAAATTGTTTGACCGCTTATCCACAAAAATCTTTCGTGCAGCAGTTTCCAAAGCTACAATTACCATTTGGATCACCAACCTTCAAAAAGAGACGGTGCAATAAGAAGAAGGAAAATTAATTAGTATTGTTGCGGATCAGATATAGTGTGTCCTTCATTACATAGAGAATTAAATAATGAGGTATCTGAAGGTAAATTTCTCTGTGAATCCTTTCAAAACTAGATTAGTAGTCGTCACTAATAAGAGGGAAGGAACTAGAAAGAACTAATGAGATTCAGTATCTAGGGATAACCCTGGATTATAAACTTAATTGGAGCGGTCATAATAACAATATAACCAACTGTTACTAACCAACTAACTAAGTCATGGGGTTAAAACCAAAAGTAATCTGTTGGTTATGTACATCAGTAATACGAGCGACAGTTACTTATGGTTCAGTACTTTGGTGGAAAAAGACAGCTTTGGAATGGAATACATATTTCGGCGATAGCCGTTATAGTCATTGTGGATTTAAAGCAAACAATACTTATAGGCTTAATTATATATTGTATAGTCACACAAATACTACTGGGACTATACTTGAGAAATACATCTTTATGATGAACTCAGATATGAGGACATCAGAACTAATCTTTACTTAGATGATTAACACAATTATACCATCTAATCTAGAGAACAAAAATGGATCTAAAACAGCCCATGGTACTGGATTAGGAGGCTTTGGGCAAACATCCTAGGTCAATACATGACTGTGTTCCAGGCTGAAGCTTTTGCTTTAGTGGTCTTCATTGATGAAATCAGGGATGGAAAACGCAAAGAAAATCAATATTTATACAGATAGCCAAGCGACTATTCTGACAGCAAAGAACTGACCAAATCAAAACTGGTGAAGAACTGCAAAGATCTTCTTAACCACCTGGCAAAAGCTAGTTAAGTGTCTTTAATGTGGGTACCAAGTCGTGAAGGGGTGGTTCCATAAGTACAAGTACAAATACAAACAGCAAGCGTTAGAAGTAACCAAATTGAGTGAAATTACAATACTAATGATAGATCTAAATGTAAAGGGAAAACATGAGGAAATGAAAGAGATTAGTGGTTGGGGACTCATATTAAGAGGGGAGAAAGATTGGCTTCATTTTGCCAAGAGAACGATTTTATTGTTGAGAATACTTTGTATGATCTTTCGCTAAGAAACTACACATAGAAATCTCCAGAAGATAATCAACATAACGTCATCGAAAATCAAATTGACCTTCTCATGATCATACAGTTAAAAATCAGTTAAAACATATCCTGGAGCTAAAGTGAGATCAGATCACAACCCACTCGTGGGAAGGTTTAGAATTAAACTAAAGAAGCTTGCAGCTAAAAGTAAATTTGACAGAATACAATCTATTCGATTGAGCGAATGATTGAAAGAAGAGCTCTCCAAAATTGAAACTATTTCTACTGAGGATGTGAACAGTCAATGGTATGTATTAAAATATGCTCTTATATGTACATATAATATACTAAGACGAATATATGGAGGCATAAAAGAACCAGGTTTGTGGCGCAGGTGTTACAATTTTGAGTTGTATAGAAGATTTGGAGAACCTGACGTAAAATTCATTAAGGTAGCACGCCTCAGATGGATAGGTCATGGAATCAGACGAGAGGAAGATGCCATAGTCAGAAAAGTTTTTGACCGAAGAGGGCCGATCGGACAACGAAGAAGAGGAAGACCGAGACTTAGGTACCAAGACAACCTAGAAAATGATTTGAAGTCTATCGGAATTAGAGCATGAAGAAGAGTTGCCAGAGACAGGGGCGAATGGAGGATTGTTCTGAAGAAGGCTTTGGCTCATAAAGAGCTGTAACGCCACTGATGATGATGATGATATGTACTATGCGACAATACTAATACCTAAACCACCTAACAGTACAAATAAATTGATGGCCGAGGAGATGACCATGAAAGACAGGAGGTGTTCAAAAACCAGAAACGGAATCATGTATAACAATATACATACATAAATAAGTAAAAAGATCAAAGGGGCAAAGGAGAGATTGTATAGTTACAAATGCGAAGAGATTGAGTAGAGGGTAGAGAAATAACAAGTAGGAATAATAAGAAAAAATTAAACATGCTGCTAGATAAAAACATAAAAATAATTCTAGACGTTGGGGAAGGCTTAAAAGATGGGACAAGTATATCCAAGAGCTTTTTAAACAAGAAAGAACGGATATAGTACTAGAAAAAAATATATCCACACCAGTTAAAACATAACAAAAGATGAGACATTGGAAGCGATAAAACGAATAAAGTGCAATAAAGCCACAAGTCCTGATTTAGTATGGGTATAAATAATAAATTTAACAGAAGAAGGGCAAATTGGAATATTGGTCGACTTGTATCAATCAACAATGTCTTTTTATTTCTCATTAAAAAAATACAATAAAATACTCTCTGTTAGTGACATTTGTTCTCATTGGCACATGCCATCAGGAGGGTTGGCAAACAAATATTATTCTCTAATATACAAAAAATTACACTCAGGCTCATTATATCTCACTTAAGCCTCATTATATCTAACAAGGTCATTAAAACTAATAAAAAATAAATTAAGTAAATATTCATATAAATTTTATAGTAATAAACTAAATGTGCATATCCTACTAAGTAACACTTCGCACTAGACCAAACAATAATAACAATGTATAGGTAAGGTAAGCTATAGCTTGCATTTGAAGTGATTGAATTGGTCCCTTAGAAGAAGTAAAAGCTGTTTATGTAATAATAATAATAACAACAATAATAACAACATAGTCAAGATAGACAAGACAGATAAAAAGATAATGGTTATAAACAAACAAATTATTAATGCTAACTTTAATATTTTCATCCTATTGAACTAACACCATGCTAATAGCTTTAGTAATTAAATAGACTCACTAACTCATACCTATACGGCCATGCCTCCCTACTATAACCTGCTAACTCAGCCTATCCCGGTCTCATCATAGTAACTACTTCCACTCTACTAAGTTCATTTCTACCCAACCACTATAACCATCTGTCTCAACACCGAACATTTTTCCAAAAAAAATGTATAACACCTTACCTTTCCTTCGTGTTACACATTGAGCAAAGCCTTCTTTTATCATTTCTGCCATCTTAATTTAAACAGCCATCAAATACTAAATGCTAAAATTTTCCATTTCCAGTAGATAATGCATGTTTACTCCTTTTTTATGCAGTTCTTTTTAGTGTCCACAAAAATTCTAAGTTCATTCTACCCAACCACTTTAACCCAATTTGTCTCAACACCGAACATTTTCCCAAAAAATGTATCACATTTTCCCTTTCCTTCATGTTACACATTAAGCAAAGCCTTCTTTCATCATTTCTGCCAGATCAATCATTTAAATATAGAACTCCACATCTTAATTTCAACAGCCATCGAATGTCCCCAAAATTTTCCATTTCCAGTAGATGATGCATGTTTACTTCTTTTTCCCGCAGTTCTTTGTAGTGTCCATAAAAATTTGATTCGAGTGCCCTATTTTCAGCCTGATGTTGTATCTCCTCCTTCTTTTTTTCTTAATCATACTAGGCCAGCTATCTCTCCATTCCCATTCACACCTTTCCTCAATACCAAATTTTTTTCCCATACTCATCCAATCTTTCCATCAGCCAAACCTTGCTCTCATCATTTCTTTCAAAAGAAATTTTGGCAACCTATCATTCGAATGTCCTAGTATTTTTTTAACATATTTATTATGTAAATTTATCGTATATAGGCTGATTCTAGCAATACCTGTTTCCAAATCTAACATAAAGTTAGGACAATACCTTGAACAAGAAAATATTTTTTTTATATAAAATCTTCTGATTATTTCCACCTCATCGTACTCAAAAAGACACCATGCCTGAGATCCATAAGTGAAAATTCATCTTACCACCGACTCATACACTGTTACTTTTGCCAAAAAGGGTATATCAGCCTTAGACACTAAACTACTTCAAGCCGTGTGAATCGCCACTTTTGCCAAACTCTGACGCTTTTTTAGATGAGCTTTAAACGACAACTTGGGTGTTAGTATCATTCCCAAATAATTCTAGTTATTTACTACCTCTAATACTCGATCATTCAGTTTTCAAGATTCCCTGATCACACTACCTCCTCTTCTGAATACAAGAATTTTGGATTTATCTAAATTTATTTTTAGATTCCACATCCTGCAGTATTCTTCCAGTTCAATAATCATCCGCTGTAGCATCTTCGGATTGATTGCCATCAAAACCAAATCATCTGCATATAATAAAAGTCTTATAATCAAACCATTTATCTCCAAACCGCCTCTTATTTGCTTCGTGTAGATCATTCAAGAAAAGCGCAAACAGTAATGGACTTGGTCGACTTATATAATATAATATACAGTGCAGAAAACAATTCCAGAGATTGTCTGATGTCTACATTCATACCACTGCTACAAACACCAAATGTAAAAAAAGGCCAAGACCACTCGACAAGTTTAATGTGTCATGTGCTCAAATATTTTTAAAAATTATATATCAGATAATACACAACAAACTTAAGCAAGATATTAGGGACACACAATTTACACAATGGATTTAGAAATGTACTGGGAACGAAAGAAGCCCTATTTGCATTTGTAAATATACTTGTGCAAATGTGCATCAGCCAGTGTTTTTGGATTACAACGAAACCTTCGATATGGTCAGACATAATTGCCTTATCAAATTACTTAAAAAGAAAATTTAGTCATAGGAGATATCGAGTTCATTAGCCCTCTTTATTAGAATCAGCTATGATCAAGGAGAACAATATCTTTTCAGAAGAAATACTGATTGAGATGGGTGTCAGGCAGTGTTGTATCCTGTTAATGTATACTTAGAGGAAATAAACCAGGAAGCACTAGAAGAACTAACTATGGGAATAAAAGTAAATGGTCGACCAATCAATAATATACAATTTGCAAATAACACTATTCTAATAGTAAAATGTCTTAAAGATTTACACATAGCTAGAATGACGGATGGGCGATGGATAAAGAGGTTATTGGAATGGAGACGAAGGGAAGACAAGAAAAGCGTCGGTCAATCACCTACACGATGGGCTGACGATTTAAGAAGAACAAATTATAACTGGATGAGAGTGGCGCAAGATAGACTAGGCTGAAAACACAAGGAAGAGGCCTATGTTCAGCAGTGGACTTTTGAGGCTGGATGATGATGTTGATGAGAAGTCAGTGAAGAAAATAGGTTGTTTTTAAACACAAAAAGAACGCAATTTATGGTTATTACAAAAGCCCTAACTTACCCTAACAATGCAAGAGGAACAAATTAAAAATGTTTTAAAATATAAACATCTGGCTAAGCAAGACTTAACGGCATCTAAAAATCTGTGGAAAAATAGGTGTACTGTATAAAAAGAACAATTTAGATTTTAGAGTTAGTTGATAATATAAATTTTTATCGTTTACTAAATAAATGTTATAAATTAATTGTGTTTTTAGTGTTAGTGTTAGAAAACTATAAATAAATTAAAATAATTATTACAGTACACAGAATTAAATCAAGAAAAAAACAGACAAGAAATGCTTTCAACAAACTGAAAAAGTATTCTAAAACGGGGATATTACATTTTCGCCAAAGACAAAACTTCTGAAATGTGTTCTTTGTAATTATTTTATGGTTTGAAGGCTCGGATATCAAAGAAAGGCGTTTCAGGCAAAATCGAAAGCCTTCGAATTACTGACCTTCAGAAGAATATTACGAATAAGTTGGGTGGATAAGGTCACGAATGTCGAGATATTGAGAAGAATTAGAAAAGAGGAAGTAAATAGAGAAATGGAAAAAAGATCACATAATAAATGTGTGTTTACTAATTTACGGCTGACGGGCATTACAATAAATATAATGTCTATGATTTTCTGAATGATAGCCAATTGTCAGTGACCTAACTGTACTTAGCAGGACAAGTGTACTCTAATACTCTAATGTTCCTAGTATCAAAAAGTTAGAATTTTTAGTTCAAAAGTTATCAGACAGAAAAGATGAGAGAGAACAAGATTTTAAGAAATTACGGATTACAAAGTTGCGGTCATAGCTCAATGACTAGGTACTGGCTTACCAAGCCGATGACACAGGTTCGATCTCGGTATAAACACCAGAAATTTTTCAGTTTCTAATTGACCTGACCTGACAGAAGATATACAGTAAATGATCAGTGGGACCCACAAGTAGAGATTAGACAACAAGAGATAGAGAAAGCTCTTAAGCGACCGCCACCTAAGCGTTAACCTCCGATGGCGCGCCAGGAAATGCTACGTACTTTCTACGCTACTTTACGAAGTTGAAGGGTGGACGTTAACAGCACCAACTATAAAGAAGTTAGTGGCTCTAGAAATGTGGCTGTATCGACGCATACTGAGAATACCTTGGACAGACAGAGTGACCAACACAGAGGTATTAAGACGAATGGGTAAAGAGGTGTATTTGTTAACAACTGTTAAAAGGAGGAAAGCGTCATACCTGGGCCATATGTTCCACAATGATAAGTACAGTCTGCTACAGCTTATCGTGGAAGGCAAGATTGAAGGTAGAAGAGGTTTGGGCAGAAAGAAAAAATCCTGGCTGAGAAACTTCAGAGAGTGGTTTCAAATACCAGCAGCTGCGAACATAATACATGCGGCACAAAACAGAGAAACCTATCGTTTGATAGTCGCCAACCTTCGGTAGAAGACGGCACATAAAGAAGAATTGACCTGAGCCATAGCGTAGTTTGGAGTGCACGTAAACTCGTCGATCCCGGCTACGTCGGTAGTAGTAATTAACACTAAGACCTGAGCTAGAAGATTACAATGAAAGATGTACAACAAACCAATTGTCTGTAATACAACTGGTTATAATAACAAACGTGCCAATATTTTAGAACAATTGGTAATATTGTGGTACAAATAAAATTACTTACTTTATATTCAGCAAACTTTTCTTCGTCGGTCTTAGCAATGACAGCTGTCACTACGTAAAGAGCAAATATAAGAAGTAAGGATTTAAACATCGTTGTAAATTTAGTGTAAATTTAATAATGAGGAAAATATTATATGTATATTGAGATAAAGAGAATTAAACAATTAATCTTCATTGAACTTTATATATTTAATTTTGATTTGATTTTTTTATCAAAATAACATTGATTACGTTTTTAAATCATTTTATTTTTAAATCTATCGGATCGTATTCTAAGATAGTGCTAAATCAACAATAATACATCCAGCCGGATTCACACACGCGATTTTGTATACTTATTTTTTTTTTAATGTTTACAGTTATTGAGTATACAACTCTGCTGTGAGGTATTTACTTACAGTATAGTGCCTATATATTACTATAATTTTGTGATTAATATTCGCGATTTTTTAATTCATTGTAAATTCTTCTTTGTTCTTCTTTTTGCATTATAACCCTGAATAGGTATTTGCCTGTTTAACTATGTCGTTCCATTCAGACCTCCTCTGTGTTATTCTCCTCCATTGTATTACATTCATAGTTTTTGCGACCTTCATTTAATTTATTAATCCAGCTGTTTCTTCTGATTCTTCAAGTTCCGTACTTCTCTTGCACCAGACCATATACTTTTCTCATTATCTTTCTCCCGAATCATAGGTCTCATTTTCATAGGTTCCTCCTCTTCATTCCTTGAGCCTTTGTCAGAGCGTGGTGACAGTTTAAATATTGTTAGTTTTCTGTCTCAATTGACTGCGATCCTGTGCCAGATGGACGGCCTTATGTAGGGGTTTTCCCACCAGAGTCTCCATTTGGTCTTCCTATCGTATTGGTGATTTTCCTCTAGGTCTTTGGCCTACTACCTTTCCTTTTACTACCAATAGTTCCATGGTCCTCGTTCTTCCAGCTATGTGGCCGAAGTAATTTAGGTATGATCGGTTTACATTTTTTGATAGCCTGTTTTTTATATGAAGTTCTTCCAGAATTGACACGTTGGTTCTGTGTTCTATCCAGGACATACGTAGAATTCTTCTTTAGACTTACATTTCGAAGGCTTCGGTCTTATTTTACTTCAATCGATTTTTTTGAGAATCCAAGATAGAGCTGCGTATGTAGCAATGGGAAAAATAAGGGATAGGTCAATCTGAACTTAATATTTCTTGTTCTTGTTTGGTCTTTTCATATTTTTAATAATTTAGCTATTGCGGTTGCCATTGTTACTCTTGATTTCTAAGGAGAAATCGCCATTGTTGGTTATCAGAGAGCTCAAGTATATAAATCTGTCTACGACTTTGAAATTCGCTTCTTGGTGTATGTGCGGTAGATTATTATTTGCTTTGTCTAGATTATAATTTTTGTTTTTCCGGTGTCGATCTAAAGTTCAAATTCTTTGCTTATCTGGCTTAGCCGTTCGGATTATTTCGACTTCTAATTTTTCTGCCTCCTATAGTGATTCCTCCATCCCATTCGTCTACTACGTCTACTATTCCACATTATATGTATCTTCAACATATATGTTGTATGATAATGGTATTCAGCTCAAGTGTAGTTTTTTTCTTTGTTTTGAACGCATTTGAATATATTCCCAGTATTTTACCTTTGGCTGAGTTTTTATCATACAAATTTCTTATTGGGTTAACTAGGTGGATAGGTACTCCCATATTTTTCATGATATTTCAGAGGGATTCCATTTTACTAAATCGAAAGCCTTTGTGTAATCTACGAAACAGAGCTGCGTTGGTATATTATGTTCCCTTGCTTTATCTGTTATCTGTTTGGTGTTCAATATCTGGTTACGCGTTCCTTTTTTTTTAACAAATCCGCATTGTTTTTCGACTGTCTTTGGAAGTAGAAAGTTCTTAAGCCTCTGTCTCTTGTCGTTTTCCCATTACTGAGGATCGTAACTTCTTCCAATATTCCTATTCCTAACAATTTTTCTCCATTGGTCTCTATCTTCAGCTGCTCTAAGAGCTTAGCAGAATGAGTTTTCAGCTGAATTCTTAATTTGGTGGGACCATCTAGTTGGTGATCGTCCTCTTGATCTTCTTTCCGGAACGTTTCCAGAAACAATTAATCTCTCCAAACTATCGTCAGCTCTGCGAACCACTTGACGGATAAATTGCAGAATACATTGCAGACATATTCTGGACAGCCTTTTTTTATTCCCAAGTTTCTTTAGAATGGAAACGTTTGTCCTATTAGCTGTCTAAGGTATGCGCAGCATTCTTCTTCAGCACCACAACCCAAAGGCGTCAATTTTTTTATCGCTCGCGTCCAAAAAGAGTGTAAGAATCTGTCCCATATAGAAATATTAAGAATACAAGTGCATTTACCAGTCTCATCTTGATTTTTTTGAGAGATAGGTCTGTTTTTCTAAGCTTTAGTTAGGCGACTTATCGCATTTTTTACCATACCAATATGCCTCCAAACTTCTGCTTCACAGTTACCGTCGTTAGTTATACTAGACAACCCCGATATAGAGACAACTGTCCACTATCTGGTATTCTTGTAACATGCTAGTCAGTTGAATAGTGTTAAATGTGTCGACCACCATTAATTTTGTCTTAGCTTTATTGATTTTTAGACTTACTTTATTGCTTTCATACTCAACTCTTCGCAGGAGATTAAACATTTCTTGCTTATTTGCTGCTATAGGTGTAGTCTCATCAGCAAATTTTAAATTGGAGGTTTTCCTACCAGCCACGTTACTCTATCGGCCTATCCATCTAAAGCCATTCTTATGACATGTTCACCATAAATGTTGAATAAGTCAGGTCACAACACGCATCCTTGTTTAACACCTCTCTTGGTCTTGAATTGGTTTGAGAACTTCTGATCTAGTCGTACTGTTGAGATATTGGACTTGTACAGATTTTTAATAAGTGTCCAGGTGCATTGGTGTGCCCATTTCGATTAAAATGAACCACATATTTATCCAGCTTACACATTCAAATGACAACGAAGCATGTAATCATAGTTACTAGAAATTCTCTAGGCTTTTTAATGAGGTGTGTCAGGTTTAGGATTTTTCCCGTGTACTTTTACTCTTTAAAAACTCCACTTGTTCCTGAGGTATTTTGATGATATGCAACAAGATTTTACTAGCATATGTTAGTAATGGGCGGTATTATCTCATTGTTGACAGTGTGCGGTAGTTTTCACATCTGGTAGTAGTTCCTTTTTTGTGTAGCGGGATATAAATTGAGGTACACCAATCAGATGGCCATTTTCCTGAATTCCAAACAGCGACACGGATAGAATGGATGATATGTAATATTTTGTTACTTAGTAACAGTAGTAGTTCGCCTGGTATTGAATCAATGCCTGGGAATGTATTTCTCTTTAGCGATTTAATTGTATCTTTGACTTCAGCGAGTAAGACAGTAGGTTCTCTAGGGTAGACAAAGGATCATTGATTTTCTGCTAGTATCTCGTTATTTTTATATAGCTCACGACAGTAGTTTCGCCATGTTTCCAATATTTTGTCAGTATCGGTATTTAGATTACCTTTTTTTATCTATTACAGAGCACGTTTGAAATTTACATTATCTGATAAGGAGTTTGATCTTCTGAAATATATCTCTCGGTTCATTTCGACAGCCATGTGCCTCTGTCTGTCTGTATATTTGAGAGATGTAATATTGAGATAAAATGTGAGTTGTTAAGCCGTTTATTGATTATACATATGTAGAAGGATTTTGATTGCAATACAATAGCAATAATTTAATTTTCTAGAAGATTCGGCTGGTTAAAAATGTTGAATTTATTACCCTTGCTGCAAAATAGCAATAAATACAACAAAAAAAAGAGAGGGAAACAAGTCTTTTCTTATTCAATGTTTTTTGACAACTTAGATCGCATTTAGGATCTTCATAGTTTGCCTAAAAAATCTTTATTATAATAAAATCACACACTAAATTTCATTTAAACATATTTAATAGATTTTGCATAATAATTTTGCAATCTATTTTTTTTTAATTGATTTTTTTTAATCTTGCACAATAAAATCGAGACCAGAATTGTAGAAGTTTGCCAATTTATTTTATTTATAAAAACGTACTTTAACTACATATCTAACGTACTTTATTGAATTGACATCGAATTGTTTGGACGACCTCTGGAATGTTTTAAACTTATAAACAATTTTTTTGGGTTATAAACAAATAGAATATCTCGGTACTATTAGCTTAAATTTAATTCAGAAAAAGGCAATGAAGAATATGTAGCACGATGATTCTTTTAAAAGAAAAAAAATTGAATTACGTGCAGTGTTTTCTGATATACAACCGGTCTTGCGCGTGAAAGATACCAAAAAAATTAGGTTGAAGCAAATTAAATTTCAAATATGAATGTAAAAAATGGATATTCTCGGCTTCAAATGAAGGTATTTTCTTCATTTTTTTAATGCAACGTAATTGAAATAGAGCCATCTAAAACATGCATTTACCGAATCCACCAAATGTCGGAGATGCTTTAGTGTTGGTATAAAAAAATACATTTATTTATACTCTGGTCTTCAGAGACAAAAATGCCACTGAACCTCTACAAATCATACCAATAAGCTATTTCACTTAGAATGTTAATTTTTTGACCCCAAAAAAGTATTCTAAAAACCGCTTTTTCCTAAAACCACCGCCACACTCGTACGGAGAAAACAGAAAAAAAGAAAAAAAATTGATTTATCAAGAATCTGAGCGCCGTAGAAAAAATGTAGTTAAAGTAGTAGTGCAGTAAATGTAGTAAAAAAGTAGACAATTTTCAAAAATATTTTTTAGCACGTTTTGTGTAAAATAAACCGTTAGCTCGAAAATATTACTTGAACCGACGCTATTACACTCGCGGAATTAATTTTAAATAAAATTTGTATCGTAAAGCATTTTAAAGGTGAAAAGAGTGGCATACAGTCCATCTAATTTACTTACCGTTGCACGTCATTATCCTTGACAGAGATCGAAGTTGACATAGTTGCCAAAGTATAAAAAAATCCTGAATCCATTTTAAATCAAATAGGTCACAATTACGCAAAAGTGGATTATACAACAAAACAAATTAATATTTAATGTAAATAAATAAAAACAAAACAAGAGTTAAAAAATAATCTTGTTAAAAATAATTTGAGCCGCTTGTATGCGTCGTATAAAGATGTAAAATGGAATACTTAAACAAAAACAACAATTTTTTCATTACTTATTACCATTAGTCAACACCACAACTGACAAATAAGTGTTACCAATTTATGCCAAAATATCACCTTCGTTCGATTACAGTTACAGTGTGTTCCGACCAAATGTTCTTCATAAAAACGCTTTATAATGCATTTATACAAATTAAATGAAACATATTATTGCGTATTTCTTTAAGTTAACATTAATAGAAATCTTTAAATATTATTTCTACGCGTATATAATAAAATATGTCTAGTGGCTATAATGCCAGTGTACTCGGCAAAGTGATTCTAAAACAAAACACCTACTGCCTAAATATTTTGTGTTGGTATCATGTGACCTCACGGACTATGACGCGGATGACGTGCAGCGGTAAGTAAATTAGATGAAGTATAGGTGCATAGGTTGCCTATGCAACTTTGTTATTTTGCCGCAATTAAATTAAATTTCTATAAAAGTGTTCTTAAATAAACTGGCGCGATTTTTGCCATTTTTAAGATTCTCATGAGATTATTAAAATTTATCGTTTTCCATTAACCGGCCACTATGGAATTTCCATTGTTAAAGCCCGATCTTTAAAACCTATAGCATGAAATTTGTGTTTTGATTTTTGGCAACAAATATGGGGCATTTGAAATATGCCTAAAGAACGTTGAATTTAAACTTTCATATTACCGACGATCCAAAACATTTAAAACTGTTTTTTTTTTCGATTACACAAGTATGTTTTTCTAAACTATTTTATTTCGGTTACAAATTTCACTTAATGCCGTCTTCTTGGAAGTATTTTCCATGGCGTGCAATAGTTTATAATGTGAAAGTTTAAATATAGCGTTTTTAGACATATTTGAATTACCTCACATTTGTTGAAAAAATCAGAACCCAAAATTCATGCCATATCTTTTAAAGATTGGGCTTTAAAAATGGCAATTCTATAGTGACCGGTAAATGGAAAAGTGATAAATTTTATTGATCTTATGAGAATAGTAAAAAATAGCAAAAATTGCGTAACGTTTATTTATTTAATACTTTTATAGAAACTGACTTTGTGCAGCAAAATGCAAAAATTACGTAAGAAAGCTGCACTCTGCACCTTTAAAACGCTTTTTGGTTTTTGCCCATAGGACACTCTGATCAAAAGATATCGAATTTTTACCGTCGAGTTGATACAAATTTTATTTAAGATTGATTTTGCACGTAGCCGCGTCGCTTTAATAGGCGAGCGGTTTACCCCTATAAGCAGAGCATCAACCGACTAAAATTCTTTTTGCATTTCTAATGCACCAAACCTTTTTTATTCGATTCTATATATTTTTCCAAGATGAAATGTATTTTTTTTTAATTTTTACAAGTGGGCCGGCAATTGTTATTAACAAATAATTTATACAAAAAATCAATTTCACCGAATTGCTTCGAAATTATTTTTTTAGGTGTATCTCATCAAAATAAACACTTTTTCTCTCTTGATAATTTTTCGAAAAATGCTTCCTTTTCGAGTTATTTGCATTTTTTTGTTGAAAAAATGCCTTAATTAGTGATTTTTGGGATTTTTTTTCTAAAAAACTACTAAATGAATTACAATTCTACAAATAGATTTATAATCTTTAAACCGTCGAGTACAAGTTAGAATATTTTGACAAATATGCGCCAGTCGCAAACCCTGTGCTAAATTTTTTATTTAACAAAATCTGAAAACAATTGAAAATTTCTCATTTTTTTCTCCTATTTTCGTTTATAATTCGGAAAATATTGATCATGAGAAAAAATTATAACAAGTTAAAAGTTTCGTTATTCAATTTTACACAATACATATTTCGTTAGCATTGAAAATTTAATGTTTATTGTTGAAAAAATAGCAATAATTGGAAAAAAAGTACAAAAAACTGAAGTTAATCCTTTAAATGTTTTCGACATTCTAAACTTGACTTACAAGCTCCATGTTCCGCCTAGAAAAACCTTTTAATATGTTTAAAACGTGTGCTAAATTTTGTTAAGATCGGTCGGATAGGTTTTGCATAATAATTTTGCAACCCAGGCTACTGGAAAAAAATCGCAAATTTTCAAATTCATAGTAGGCCCTAAATAAGGTCCTCAGATAGTTGCAAATTTTTTTACACATAAAGGAAAGCTCATACTTTAAAAAGCTTTTTGTAAAATTGAAATCGGTTCACTAGGAGAGCCTAGAAATTTTTTTAAAGTTTTAAACATTTTTTAGGCTTATAAACAAATTGAATAACTTTACGAGCTTTAAACATATCAATTTCAAAATTTATACACTTAAAGAACATTAAAAGACGCTTCTTAAAAAAAAAGATACATTCGGCTTACTGGTTGCCGAGATATTGAAGGTCAAAGTTGGCATACATTCATAAAAAAGACAAATAAAAAACCGTTTTCACGTAAAATGTCGCTCGGAATGCATGAGAGGTGGTGGTGGGGGACATTCACTCAAAATGTGAATCGGCGAGTTCAAAATCATAGCGCGCGCTAAAAATTGCATTATCTCGGACGTCTCGGACGACAAGGATTTTAAATATCATATTTTCAAATACCATTTTTTAATGCAAATTGGGAAATTTGCAATAAACAATTGTATGTTAAACAAGTAATTGCATTTTTTTTTTGAGCTTGCAATGTATACATTGAAGTAGTGGAGCACTTCACTATACTATATGTTTTTATTTCAACAGCCGAAATTAAACTGATGGTCCCCTACTTGATACTCGCCGATTCACATTTCGAGTGAATGTCCCCCACCACCACCTCTTATGCATTCCGAGCGACATTTTACGCGAAAACGGTTTTTTATTTGTCTTTTTTATGGATGTTGCCATGAAGCGCATTACGTAAAACTTTTCATATAAAAAGTACTTGACAAGACGAGGGTATTTGTTTAAAAACGAGCCCTCTATCACTTATGGTTGGCAAATGTATGCCAACTTTGACCTTCAATATCTCGGCAACCAGTAAGCCAAATGTATCTTTTTTTTAAAGAAGCGTCTTTTAATGTTCTTTAAGTGTATAAATTTTGAAATTGAGATGTTTAAAGCTCGTAAAGTTATTCAACTTGTTTATCAGCCTAAAAAATGTTTACAACTTTAAAAAAATTTCTAGGCTCTCCTAGTGAACCGATTTGAATTTTACAAAAAGCGTTTAAAAGTTTGAGCCTTCCTTTATATGTAAAAAAAATTGCAACTATCTGAGAGCCTTATTTAGGGCCTACTATAAATTTGAAAATTTGCGATTTTTTTCCAGTAGGCTGGATTGCAAAATTATTATGCAAAACCTATCCGACCGATCTTAACAAAATTTAGCACACGTTTTAAATATATTAAAAAGTTTTTCTAGGCGGAATATGGAGCTTGTAAGTCAAGTTTAGAAAGTCGAAAACATTTAAAGGAATAACTTCATTTTTTTGTACTTTTTTTCCAATTATTGCTATTTTTTCAACAATAAACATTGTATATGAACTGAGTGGACTGTATATTATTTTTATTTTTTGGTCGAATTAAAACGCATTCGCTTACGCATAAGGGGTTTATTTACTAAATTTACAATATGAATAAAAATGTGTCTTCACACCACGGCGGTCGGTGAAGGTCTCTTCTGATGAATTTTGAATTTAAGACGCCACCTCGGCACGGACCATCGGGCTGGTAAGCTGCGTTGCCGATGTTTGCAGTCTCTAACAAACATTAAATTTTCAATTTCTAGCTAACGAAATATTGTGTAAAATTGAATAACGAAACTTTTAACTTCTTATAATTTTTTCTCCACGATCAATATTTTACGAATTATAAACGAAAATAGAAGCAAAAAAATGAAAAATTTTAAATTGTTTTCAGATTTTGTTAAATAAAAAATTTAGCACAGGGTTTGCGACTGGTGCACATCGTGATTATCGATATTGGGCACATCCTGAAGAGATTCCAGCAAAAAAATAGCTTCCTATGGAAAATGTCCATTATGGTCTGAATTTCTACAGATCCCGCCTAGTCTATAAAAGCAAAGTGGCAAATAAATGAATGGATTCAAGCAAAAAACAATATTATTTCATCTCTTGATTCATTAACCCATGGTTGGACAATGGAAAATAATTGTTTCGATTTTAATTATTTTGAAGGCGAAACTAGTTTAGATATGTTACAAAAGTATTTCTGCTCATGTACCGAAAAATGTTCTACGAAAAATTGTAATTGTATTTCCTATAATTTAGAATGCTGCGCAGTATGTGCATGTACACCAGAAAATTGTAAAAATGTTAAAGACGACTCTATTGAAGACAATGAAATCAGCTTATTAGATGAAAACGATGTATAATTAATATTATATTTTAATTTTATTATATTTTTCAATGAAAATTAATTATATATTGCTTAATGTATTTCACTGTAATAAAACATTAAATAATATAGTCACCACGTATATTAAAAGAAAAATTACATTATTATAGCTCTGTAAAAAATTAATTTTAATTGTTTTAATTATAGTATGTCTATTTAAAAATAATTAGAAATATCTTTTTTTTTAATAAATTGTACGTAATATTTGTATTGAATTAATTTTTTAAATTTAAACAAATATTTCTACGCGCCGCACGCCTGTATCGCCGCAACCGCTGTACAGACTTAGCGGTAGACTGCTCGAAAGGCATATTCGAAATATTTGGGTCCACGTTTTTAGCAAGATAGAAAAAAGTTATCCTTGTCAAAATATTCTAACTTGTACTCGACAGTTTAAAGATTATAAAGCTATTTGCAGAATTGCAATTCATTTAGTAGTTTTTTAGAAAAAAAATCCCAAAAATCACTAATTAAGGCATTTTTTTAACAAAAAAATGCAAATAACTCGAAAAGGAAGCATTTTTCGAAAAATTATCAAGAGAGAAAAAGTGTTTATTTTGATGAGATACACCTAAAAAAATGATTCCGAAGCAATTCGGTGAAATTGCTTTTTTGTATAAGTTATTTGTTAATAACAATTGCCGGCCCACTTGTAAAAATTTAAAAAAAATACATTTCATCTTGGAAAAATATATAGAATCGAATAAAAAAGGTTTGGTGCATTAGAAATGCAAAAAGAATTTTAGTCGGTACCTATATTCTGTTTCTAAGCGTCTTTTGAGGGGTCTCCGTTACAATCAAAAGTATCGCCTATAAGCGATACTTTTGATTGTAACGATTTATTTTACACAAAAAGTGCTAATAAACATTTTTGTTCAAAATTGTCTGAGCTTTTTGAAGAACCTATTTTTTTTTTAAAATAATTTTTAAATCGATTTTCACCGTTTCTTTTTTCTAAAAGTGGCGAGTGGTGAGGGGAGTTGGAATAGAAAACTATTTTGCATATTTTAAGTGGTTTTTTCGTCTCTGACGACAGGAGTATAAATAAATGAATTCATTCATAACAAAATTAAAGCATCTCTGGCATTTGGTAATGTGGTTTTTAGATGGTTCTATTCGAGTTAAACCGGACTAAAAAAAATGAAGAAAATTGCTCCATTGGAAGTCGAAAAAATACATTTTTTTTACGTAGGTATACCGATTTTTATATTTAAAATTTAAATTTCTTCAACGACATTTTTTTTGGAATTTTTCACGGACAATACCGATTGTTTTTAATATTATAATAAATGTTATATATATTTTAAAGATATAAACATTTTTATACCGAAACAGATCCGAAAGAAAAAGGTAATGGTTCAAAGATTATCATCCTATTGTCTATAACTTAACCCAAATGTCTGTCAACTTTGACCGGTTGTTTCTCGGAACCACTGTTTGTCATTTAATTTTTTTTATATTACAAGAAACTATAACTATATACTATAACTATAACAAGAAACTGTACAAGAAATTTAATTCAAGAAACGTTTTGCCGAGTCTTTTCCAACGCTGTTTCCTGAATTTAACTTAAGCTAATCGTCGTCTTCTTCTTCTTTTTATGTGAATATGACTCTGTCTGTTTTTTAATCTGCCTCCAGCAAGTTGTCGTTCCATCGTTTTTGTGGTCTTCCTACTGATCGTTTTCCTATTGGAAGACCGTCTCTTGCCATAAGATGGACATGGCAAAGCCCTGATGGAAATCATCATCATCATCATCCAGCCTTCATTTATCACGCCCACTGCTGGACATAGGCCTCCCTTAAACTCCTCCATTCTTTGCGATTTTGTGCTCTTTGTTGCCAATTTTTCGTGATACGCCTGATGTCGTCAGCCCAACGTGTAGGTGGTCTTCCTCTACTACGTTTGTCTGCTCTTGGCCTCCAATGTGTAATTTTACTAGTCCATCGTGAGTCATGCATTCTCGCTACATGGCCTGCCCAATTCCATTTAAGTTCCGCTATGCGTTCCACAACATCAGCAATACTCGTTCTTCTTCGATGGAAATATAAGGAACGAAATCGACTATTTCTTAACAAACAAAAAAGAATTATTTAAAGACGTTAATGTGTTAAATCAGTTTAGTACAAGCAGTGATCATAGGTTATTAAGAGCGAAAATACCGATATCGTC
Source organism: Diabrotica undecimpunctata (assembly GCF_040954645.1). Taxonomy (NCBI): domain Eukaryota; kingdom Metazoa; phylum Arthropoda; class Insecta; order Coleoptera; family Chrysomelidae; genus Diabrotica; species Diabrotica undecimpunctata. The sequence continues at coordinate 99,443,616 of NC_092811.1, forward strand.
CAAAAAAGCAAAGACTCAAAAAGATAAATAAGAAACAAACAAAGAAATGGACAAAACCATCTAATATTCAGGAGTTTAAAAAATATATTAATAACTCATTAAAAGACACAACAACAACAGACATCAATATGTTGAACTAACAGATAGGCAACACAATACAACAGGCTAAAACTAAATATTGTCCAACAAACAAAAAGGATAGAAAAACTAAGTTAATTTACGAAAACCTTTATAGATCAAAGGCAACAGATGAAAGGAGATAACAGTCAAAGCCAAGAAATGCTAAATAAAGTAAATAAGACTACAGAAAGTAGAAAAAAACTAAACAAGCAATAGAGCACAATAAAGACATGAAAGTTTTGTGAAGGAACCTGCAAAAGGGAAAAATAGAAATTAACAAACTAAGAACCAGAGCTGGAGAAGAAACTACGAGCAAAGATGAAATATTAATATACCCTCTTTAATGATAGATTAGAGGTTACACAAAGAACGGTACTAGGCTTGGGCTTCAGTCTGGTATAGGTATCTTGGTCGGGGCTCTTATTACAGCTCAAATATAAAGAATCAGTTAGAGAAGTACTGAAGATACAGAGACGAGAAGTTAGAAGATAAGAGAAGAGAAGTTGGAAGATAAGAGAAGGGAATTATTTGGGCACCACCCTATTTTTAGAGGAACAGGGAAACCTTAAGACATAGAGAATACGATAACAAGGAAGGTAAGATACAGTTAATATACGCGAGAATAAATTAAACCGTGAGAGAAAAGATATTATGATCGTGCGGTACACACTTAATATTTCGACACATATACACTAGTTATATGATAAAACAAATAATAATATAAATCAATAAAAATGCCTGAAAGAGATACACCTTGCACAAAAATATAAATTCATATCATAGCAAAAAATAAAAAGCAAATATATCGTTAACAAAGTTATATTGAGGTATATTAGAAAAAAAATGCACTATAACAATTACGGTACAGTTAAATGTCACGAAATAAGTGATTACACAATCTATTATCGAATACAACAACAAAATATCTTTTTTGAAAAATAATACTGAATACTGTAGTATTCTCAAGAATAAAAAAACAAGGAATATTATGATTGTCAATATTCGTCAAAATAAAATACTATTATGCCTTGAGAATACGTAAACATTTACTAAATTTTTTTTAATGTGATTACCTTACATCTATTCCTAGAATTTATCATAAATATAACCTACTTTAATATCAAACAAATGGATCGTAATTTATACGTATGATATCGTAAGTTTATACCCGTGATAGTTCATTCGGTTATACTTAACCATAAAGCAAAGTCACTGAACTGGATGTTATAAATCAATTTGTTACTATTTAGGTATTGAAGTTGAGTTTTAGTCAATAAAATTTATGGTTACTCACAATACCGTAGACAGCAGGTGGACACACAGGTGATGCCGTTACGTCCTCAATACAGGCACTTGACACTGGGTTCTGGCAACAGGTATTGGACTGCAGGTACAGCAAATTACGGTCTTCGATCCGTAATCCCTGGAATTGACTTAGGTAGTCGAAAGGAGAAACAACCAGACAGGAACAGCACAGGTAGTAGTCAGTAGTATAGATAAATGAAGAGACAAATGAACGTAAAGTTGAATGAAGGCGTCGAACAGCAGAGACGAATGAAGGTAGACATGAACGATGGTAGAGATGAACGATCGGCAAACAGAGGTGACTTCGTTCCTTCGAATTGGAATACGTCGCCGTGTGATGGAGAACCAACCGCTTGCCACATAAAACAACTTGAAAATGAATTCGAATTTTGATCTTAGGCAAGCTAAAAATAAAAAAAGAAGTGGGAGTATTGGCTGAAGAGTGCCACGCAAAATTGATATTTAAAAGACAAGGCTAGTGCAGTCATTTTTGTAACTTAAACACAATCTTCTGACAGGAATTATACGTTCACCGAAAACCAACTTTTCTGTTTTTCTGAGAAGGTAGACCGGGGATTTCACAATAGGCACTGACTCCTTTGTTACTAGGAAAGACTTCTATTAAGCAAAGGATAGATAAAAAGATCAGGGAACATTTGGCCAAATCTTCCAGTGTTAAAAAAAAGCGTAGCGAATCGCTCGTTGCTGTTGGGTTATTTTTACGGTTTTTAACAAAATATATGGACATAGGCGGCGTGAAATTAATTTTCTAAGGAGAATAATTTAAAAAAATTTTAAACATTCTTCATTAACAATAGTCGAAGAGTTCTACACTTCTAAGCTCTACAAGAGCTTTATAGATCAAGAGAAAAAGATAACAATACGCAACCTCCAATTAAAGGAAAAACTGGGGTACCAAATCAAGGATCAGAATCAAAAATGAAAACTAATCGAACCCCAGGCGAAGATGGAATAGTGTCAGAAGCATTATAAATTGGAAGAGATCTATTACTTCAAAAAATTAATCTACTTTTCAATATCTGCCTTCACAACGCCAATATCCAACAGAAGTTGTTTACGCGAATAATGGTTAAAAAAATGAAAAGAAAATTAGAGGCGTATCAACTAAGAGAACAGTCAGGCATCCGACAAAGTTACGGAACTAATGACCATCTACAAAGCAGAAACACCCTAATAGAGAAAGTAGCAGAATACAGTTAACCTCTAGTGCTAATATTGGTCGATTTTCACAAAGCCTTTGACACAGTTGAGCTAAGCAAAATACTACAGGCGCTTAAAGAATGCAGGCTAGACTATAGGTTTACAAAATTATTATACAATATAACAGGTATATACTACAGGTTAACAACTAAGTTAGATAATTACCAGTCAAGAGAGCAAGCCGGTTTTAGAAAAGGATTCAGTACAAGCGACCATCTGCTTACGATAAAAATATTAATTGAAAAGGCCAACGAATATCAAATCCCAATGTATATGGCATTTGTAGACTTTGAAAAAGCATTCGATAAGGTGGAACATTGGGCAGTAAAGAAGTCTTTACAAAATAGGAGAATATACTATAGATATACGGACTTAATTTCCAATATATATGATCAAGCAACAACATCCATCAAAATAGTTGAACAAACGGAGCCCATTAATATACGGCGAGGAGTCAGACAGGGTGACACTATATCACCCAAACTATTCAATCAAGCTTTGGAAGACGTTATGAGGAAATTACAATGGGAAAACGGGGTATTAACATAAATGGCCAATACTTGAATCACTTAAGATATGCAGACGACATTGTATTAATAACAGATAAAAGGGAAGAATTGCAAAATATGACGGATGAATTAAATAGCGAATCAACAAAAATAGGTCTACAAATGAATTATAATAAAACGAAAATTATGACCAACCAAACTGAAGAACTAATAATTACAATTGCACAAACAACTATAGAACAAGTAAAAGAATATGTATATTTGGGACAACTAATTAAATTAAATAAAGAAAATCAGACCGGAGAAATAAAGAGAAGGATACGGTTGGCTTGGGTATCCTTCGGAAAACTTTCCTATATACTAAAAAATAGAAAATACCCAAAATATTTAAAAACAAGAGTCTTCAACCAATGTGTACTTCCTGTTTTCACCTACTGTTCTTAAACTTGGACGTTTACAAAGGAAAACATGGAAAAAATAGCAAAGACCCAAAGAGCTATGGAAAGGCAAATGCTGAACATCAGGCTATCAGACAAGAAAAGAAATATTGGATCCGCAACAAAACAAAAGTGACCGATATATTAACGCAGATAGCAAAACTTAAGTGGAAGTTCGCTGGACATACCATAAGACAGAAAGACGACAGATGGAATAAGATGGTTATACACTGGAGACCATATAGTTACAAACGAAAAAGAGGAAGGCCACAAATGCGATGGTCAGATGACTTGAAGAAACACGCAGGCCCGAAGTGGATACAGACTGCCTACAATAGAGAGACGTGGAAGAAGGAATAGTAGTTCTATGTCCAAAATTGGACAGCAAGGGCTGTATAGATAGAGATAGATAGATACTACAGGTAACAACCACTGTCAAATTACATACTAATAGTACTCTCATAAGTAAGAAGACATGGCAGATACGCAGTTAGAGTCGAAGATAATAGCTCCCACTAAGGAGAAGACAATAAAAGAAAACATTGAAGACATGTGGGGGAAAATTAAAAATACTGTCTTGGAGGCAACAGACCAAAGTATACAGAAAGAAAACCATAAACATAGAAAAGCATGGATGATAAACGAAATATTACAAATTATGGAGAGGAGACGGATGTTAAAAAATAAAAACCTAACAAGATACAAAGAACTCAACAGGGAAATTGAGAAAAAAATAAATGTAGCTAAGTAAGAGTCGATGAAAGAAAAATGTAAAGAGGTAGAAGATTTGCAAATAAACCATAAAGATAGAGAACTACACAGATAGGTCAAAAAAGTAGCTGGAATATGGAAACCCAAACACTTATCAACTGTAACAAACAAGACAAACCAAATGGAATTAGACCCTGAAAAACAGAAAGAAAATTGAGTGCAATATCTTAAAGATTTGTTTGGTGATCAGAGAACAGAAGAGCCCCCACAAATAGATACAGATGAAAAATTAAACATTCTCACCGAAGAAGTTTTGCAGGAATAAAAGACGCAAAGAACAACAAGGCACCCGGCGAAGACCTAATGACAGCCGAACATTGTAAACACCTAAGTGATGATGCTGTCAGGAAATTAACATACCTCTGCAACATTATATATGGACATGACATAATATCGCATGACTGGCTAACATACACACATAGGTCTTCCTAAAAAACAAAAAGCAAGGAAATGTGAAGATCATCGAACTGTATCTCTAATGAGTCATGCCGCTAAGATTTTTATGCGAATAATTTATAACCGAATTCACAATAAGTGTGAAGAATACCTGAGTCGTTTTCAATATAGTTTTAGAAAGGGTACAGACACTAGAGAAGCAACTGTGGGATTGACACTGATGGCAGAAAGGTATCTTGAGGTTCAAAAACGGCTGTATGTGTGTTTTGTCGATTATAGAAAGGCCTTTTACCGCATCAAACACAGAAAATTAATTGAGGTGCTAAAAGAAGTAGGGTTGGACGGACATGACATAGCTATCATAAGTAATACATACTGGCACCACACAAGATGCGTTCGAACAGAGAACGGAAATACCAAGTATATCAACATAGAACGAGGAGTGCGTCAAGGGTGCATTTTATCCCCCCTATTATTTAATGTATATGCCGAACATATAATTAGAGCTTCTCTTGAAGATCGCCCTGAAGGTGCCAGCGCCAATGGAATCATCATTAACAGTATAAGATATACCGATGACACTAAAAATATATAAAGATAGACCAACTAAAAATATTGATGAACATATTATCAAAAAAAAGTCACAGGCTGGTCTTAGACATTAACTTTTTCAAAACCAAAATTCTGGTATTCCACAAAAACCCCCATGAACAAGTTACACCTAACATACAAATAAATGGTACTACCCTTCAGAGTTCCCAAAGCTTCATATACCTGGGCAGAGGACTAAATAGTCAACTAGACCACTCAAAAGAAATTAGAAGACACATTGAAATAGCAAGATCTAGTTTCATGAATATGCGTAAAATGCTCTGTAACCCCAAGCTATCAGTCTCAATAAAATTGAGAACACTAATTGTGTGGTCTCTTGACCAGTGTGGTCTCTATTACTATATAGCTGTGAGACAGTATGACGTCAACAAATTAAATTCATTTGAAATGTGGTTGTACCGCCGAATGCTAAGAATAAGCTGGACCAGCAGAACTACGAATGAAGAAGTACTGAGAGCAATGAACACACGTCCTCATCTGGTCAATACTATCAAAATTAGAAAGACGTCATATCTAGGACATATAATGCGCCATAGGGAATTTGAGCAGCTCCAGGTAATATTAGAAGGCAAGTGTTAGCATACGGAGCAGAAACACTTTCTTTAATCAAAGCCTAGGCTACCCAACTAAGAGCCACACAGAGAAGAATGGAGCGATCCATGTTAAGAATAACTCTGCGAGATAAAGTAAAAAACGATGAGGTCACGGGAAGAACCAAGGTGACTGACGTCATCGAAAGGATAGCCAGACTAAAATGGAGATAGGCAGGACACATAGCTAGAATGACGGATGGACGAATGACAAGGAGGTTATTGTAATGGAGATCAAGGGAAGGCAAAAAAAGCGTCGGTCGAAGTCCTACACGGTGGGCTGACGATTTAAAAAGACAAAATAACAACTGGATGAGTCGCGCAAATTAGACGGGATTGGAAACACTAGGAAGAGACCTATGTTCAGCAGTGAACTTTTGTGGCTGGATAATGATGATGTTTAGAGAAGTAGAAGCCAAAACTACTGGCTTTAAGCGTTAAAAACTATTCATCATTATTCTTAGTAATGGAAATCACCGTTACGTAAGAAAACGTTCAGATATCGGTACATAATTTTAAATTTTGCTTCGATATACCTAAGATGTAAATAAATGCATTGAAGAAAGTAAAACGATGATAAGATATTGCTTTGTTAAATTTCATAGAACTATACCAACAGCTTTTCTTCGAATAATTAAGATTTTTCTGGTGTTATCTCAATAACCTTCAAGATTTATGGTGCGTGTTTTTCTACGTATAAGTTTAATGGAAATAATATAACACACCTAATTATTTATTTAAAATAATAAACAAGCATTATATTAATAAACTATATTCTTTTCGAATCATATCTAAACTTCTAAAAGAATTGTTTAATCTACGAAAAACAAAACATATCTTTAGAATATTTCGAATAACAGTGAAAATGAATTTATGTTTTACAGATGCATCACACTGTAGAATAAATTAAGCTTCATATGCGGGCATCACATAACCAAAATAGCCTCCTCAGATTCCGAAATAAACGCAATGGCCCGCTGGCACCGAAGGAATCTCAAATATTTTAATTAAACCGAGGAATAAAAGTTGAAGCGGGTATTTTCTGGTTGTTAGCTCTATTGTTATATAATTCTGAATTTATTCATACGAAATAGTCAGTCAGGTGGGTTACAACCCATAAAAACATGTAGATGTACTAAAATTATTTTGGTGATAGTTATTTAAAGCCTTACATAATGATTCCATTTTTCTTTAATCCCATGCAGGATAAACTTAATTTTTATGTCGTCAAAGAGATAAGTTTTAAGTTACGTGAAAGTTAATTATGCCATGGTGTACCTAATGGTGATGCTATATTTGGTCTTGAATAAGCTGAACTGCATGGTCTTCAATTCTATTGGGCGGAACTTCCTCTTTTATCTGGACGCAAGATACCTGATACACATTTTAATTGTTTTTTAATGATAACTTCAATACATTTATTGGATACTCCAAAGGTTTTCAAATAATATACTCTACACACTTTGACTAACTGGCCATCGATTTTAAAGTGGTACTTATGATTCATACTCCTTGCTTTTGTATCTCCAGTTTTTACGCGCATTCGCGTAAAAAGAGATTTTTTTGGAACATCTAAGATAAGGGAATATGAATAAGTACTGCATTTGTTATAATCGCCAATCGCCCATACTTCATCAAAAACTGTTTATTGATTTTCCAAAGAAATCCGATCTGAACATTTTCTAGGACAGTTACCTGTTAATGCAATTACTTTTTTCGTTATAGTTTTACCTGCCTTTGTTGTATATTCTAAACTCTTATTTCTTTTTTGTTATATAGTTTTTCGAAGCTTACATCCCCTTCCCTTCCTTGTTTCGGAACTATCAATATTTTCTTGCAGAAAATCCTGTGATAAATCAAAAAGAGTATGTGTCTCTTCTAATGCACCTTCAGAAGTTGAGGATGTTGAGCCTCAGCTCAGCTTCCGAAGTCCGGAGCATATGTTTCATCGCGAAGACTATCATCAGAGTCATAGTCACTTTGTTCTGGTATGATAGCTGATAGATTTTTCCGTAATTTGTAGAAGAACAACCTGAAATTAAAAATGAATGTAGATATTATTATTCGTAGACACAGATTTTTATTAGAAAAATTAACGTACAGTGGCTATCAAATTATTTTAGTTAAATTTATCCAAAAGGTATTAAAAAATTGGGTTCTATTTGGATAGATTGGTATCATAATTACTTTATAGCCTATAGGACTTCGCTTTTTGACCCTGGAATAACTCTGATTATAATATAATTAAATAGAGCAATACTTTTGTAAAACCCTTTAGATAAATTTTCTAAAAATACTTTGGTAGACACTATACATTTTATTTTTACGACCGCAAAGACTGACTTCTGTGATTAGAGCTTAGTTATTTTAATTTATTTTAAGAGAGAGGTACCTGTTTTCAGTGCAAAAGGACAACAGGTACGTTTCCTATATTTTGTTAATCAAATATTCTATTTTTATATTAAGACACAGTTTACACTTAACTTATTTTTTTTGGTATATGCTATAAGTTTTGTACTAGATCCCAAAACTCATTGTGATTCAATGAGAATAATCCTCGTGTAGGAGACATTTTTTCGAACCATTACAAAATTTATTTAGAAATTAAATAATATTTACCTGCAATTTCTTCATCCAAAATTAAACTAGTTAAGGTGAAGACTAAGTCATTACTGAATTGTCTATTATACTCGCCGAGGCCACCCCTGCCTACATTCAATGGTTCTAAACTACGCTCTTTCTCTGGCGACACTGCAAAATACATAAACATATTGTTTCTGTTGTTCTGTGATCACTTTGTAATCAATATAATTTCAAATACTTTTGAGCTTATACCTTTAATAAGACAAACATTTTAGTAAATTATGATGCACACTTTTTGGTGACTGATTAAGTGATTACGAAGCACTTGCGCAATAATTTTATCTACTTTCTTCATAATTTCGTCAAATAATGTTGTCTTCTTTTTCTTCTAATGGTGCTACAACCCTTTGTGAGTCTTGGCCTGCTTAACAATGTTCTTCCATTCTGCCCTGTCGGATTGCCCTTTCCTTCGCCACTGCTTGATGTTCATGGTTTTAAGACTCCTCTCTACGTCGTCTATCCATCTTTTACAGGGCCTTCCTCTTGTTCCTTGGGGCTTTTATCTCTGGACTACTTTTACAGCTCGATTATCTGGCATTCTTTCTAGGTGACCAAGCCAGTTTAGTTTAATAATGTTATATATAATGAAAATTTTCAATTTATTTGTCAAATATTATTGACACACTATTTACACTTGCTGAATAAGAACTCTAAACGCTACCGCGCATAAGCAAATCATATGACTTAACTCCTTTTGCCCTTTTATCGATTTAACTAGTCTTCAAACAAATAGTGAGATAAGTCAACTCATCTTGTTTTGTATTATTATAATTTAAAATGTTTTGACATTCTTATTCGTTCTATCATTATAATGCTAAACTAGTTATTGGCTCAACTCCTCTTTATCTTATTTAGATATTGAGGCACTAAATCTGTTTTTGCAAATAACTCATTTTTGAATTTTTTTGACCTTTTTCCTTAATACCACAGAAATATTCCTCGTCCCAGCCTTCAACTTTCGTTTTAGAACTTTTAGACTTTTGTTTTGTTCCATGGTATTAGCTATTTCTTTAGTGTAAAAGTGCCTTATTTCTTTCCTAGCGGCTTTTGAAATGTTTTTGTTTAAACTCCTTTTCTTTGTTATATTTGTTGTTTGCTTATATTTATTTCTCCTTTTTTTGAATTAGGTTTCTTGCGTCTTCTATGAGTTTTTCATTTTTCCTTGTTTTCTTGTTTGACACTTCTGAAAGTGAAGGAAAGGAAGACTTGAAGAGGCTTATGTTCAGATGTGGACGTGAATGGCTAGACGAAGAAGAAGAAGAAGAAGTATAATCACAATGGATCAAGTCAATATAGAAACGGCCCTTAGTCCCGAGCACGCCTTAAGTGGGGAGAGGGTGCTAGAAATCCCCAGGTGTCTACAAATATTTAGATTTAAGCATGATAAGAAGATTGGTAGATGGAATGTACGAAGTTTATTCCAGGCCGGAAAAGTAAATAATGTAATTAAAGAAATGCGAAGACTCAACATTGATATACTTGAATGCAGTGAAGTTAGATAGCCTAATTTGGGCCAGTGCGAAATAGAAAACCACACAATATACTTCTGTGGAGATACTACAACAAGAAACAAAAACGGAGTGACTATAATAGTAAATAAAGAAGTTAAAAAGTGTGTACTTAGTTTTATAGGAATATCTGATAGAGTTGCAGTACTTAAAATTAAAGCTAAACCAGTTAACGTGAACATTATTCAAGCATATGCTCCAACTTCGGAAAGCTCAGAGCAGAAAATAGAAATATTCTATAAACAATTGAAAGAATCCCTAAAACATACCAAAAAACAAGAAGTGAATATCCTGCTAGGAGATTTCAACGCTAAAGTAGGCAAAGGAGGTGTGGGACACTTTGGACTAGGAACGCGAAATGATAGAGGAGATCGCCTTGTTCATCGCCATCGCTAAAACATAAGTGTGGATGATATGTGGAATAAAATCAAAAATATCTGTAATTCAGTAATAGATAATAAACTTAAACCAGAAAACAATATAAAGAAACAGCCATGGATGATACAAGAAATATTAGAGCTAATGGAAAAACGAAGAAAACACAGAAATAAGAATAAGGAAAAGTACAAAGAAATAAACAAAATCATTAAAAAAAAAGATTAAAGAAGCAAAAGAATCATGGCTATAAGATCAATGCATAGAAACAGAATCCCTAAAACAGAAACATGACACTTTTAACCTACATAAAAAGATCAAAAACTTAACGGGAGGAAACGGATGACGAAGTCATAACTTAATACTAGACGAGCACAACAATCTGCTCTACGAAAATGAGAGTAATACATGGAAGAATTATTCAAGGAAGAGCAAGAGACAGAAGTCAGTGTTTCTGGATGTTCAGGACCAGAAATAACGCTCAGTAAAGTAACATATGCAATAAAAAGACTAAAAACCAACAAAGCACCTAAACCTGATAACATACAAGCTGAAATATTGAAACTATTTGAAAACAACCAACTCAAACTCCTAACGAGTCTACTGAATAAAATCTATGAATCTCTATTATCTATAAACCTCATAAGAATTCACGATAAAACGGGGAGTACGTCAGGGCTGCATTTTATCACCGACGTTGTTCAATGCTTACTTGGAAATGCTTTTCAATTAAACTATTGATGGTTTAAGAGAAGGTATAAAAATCAATGGTGAAATCATAAACAATTTAAGATATGCGGATGAAACGGTTTTGATTACTGATAATGCGGAGGATCTGCAAACATTAATAGACGTGTAGTGGAAGCCTGTGACAGATACGGCATGAAATTAAACTGTAAGAAGATCAAATTTCTTGTAGTAAGTAAAAACGACGTAATACAGCACCAATTCACAGCTAATAATGAACCCTTAAAAATAATCGACAAAATTACATACCTTGGATGCAGCCTAAATAAGGAATGAGACCACTCACAGGAAATAAGATGTCGTATAGAAAAGGCGAGAGCTGTCTTCAATCGCCTCTGGAAGATTTTATGTAATATGCCCCTGAACATTGATATAAGAACACGAGTCTTGAGATGCTTTGTATTTTCTACCGTTTTATATGGAGTCGAAGCCTGGACCTTGGCGGAGGCAACATCCAAACGATTAGAAGTCTTCGAAATGTGGTGCTATCGCCCTATGCTCAGAATTTCCTATATCCATCATGTTACAAACAACACCGTGATCCAACGTATGAATAAAGATCTAGAAATTATGCGTATCGTGAAAATCAGAAAGATGACAGGCTTAGGGCATGTGATGCGCAATGAGAAGTATCAACTAATTCAATTAATTTTACAAGGCAAGATACAAGGCAAAAGATCTCAAGGGCGCAGAAGGATATCGTCGTTGAAGAACATCAGACAGTGGGCAGGAATGACTACCATACATCTATTTAGAGCAGCTGTCAACAAAGTTGTATGGACCAACGTGATTGCCAACATCCAAGAAAAGATATTATCTTACTTAATGCAGCAAAACAAATAAAATCAACAGACTGAAGTAGCTTAGACATGTCTTAACATATTGGCTGCCACCATAAGAGTGTTAGGTATGTTCCCCAAGTGCCAAAGTGAAAAAAGGTTACAAAAGAGAATTTATACATACAAATGGTTAATAATACAAAGTAAGTTTACATTCTTACAATTTTTTTTGAAAAAAATAGCAAGATCAAGGGTGTTCCCAATGGTCCTGCAGTAACATATTAAACACGTATGTACCACTAGTATCACCGGTGATCGTGATCAACTTAATGCTTTTTAGTGAAATATGTCACACAGTAAAATTTTTCGCAAACATTACAAAATGTAGAAACAAGTTTGGGTTTCTTTTGAGCTTCTTTACTGCCTTTTGTTGCAGTGTAACATTGGTCATAACGTTTTCTCTTCTTCCTATTGTTTGTAGTTTTGGCGTCAACTGTAACAAGCATATATGCTTTACAGTTGTAATAGGTTCAGGCATCGGACTGTAATTGACTTAACTAAAGACTAGCATTACCCGAAATGAGATAACTTGCTGTTTTGGTGTGTTGAAGACATTATATAATATTAAAGTATTGATGACAGCCGTATTCAATAAAACTTAAATTGCAGCTTTATGGTACCAGCGAACAGTTTTTCTTAGAGGTAAGAAATAGCTTGCGAGTTGATCTGAGACATCAACACCATTTTTTCCTTTGCTGTAGTCTATAGTTGCTTTAGGTTTAATTATAGCTACACCATCTTTCTTATGTTTAGCTGTCTCTTTGATGTCGATTTCATGCCTGGTCGTCAAGAAGAGGACATCACGTTTATCGTGTCATTTGCCTATTACAATGCCATCACGATGTTCCTTTCCAATTATCTCTCCTTTTTTTAATTTTACGGAAAGTATGTCTTCTGGAATATATTTTCTGTTTTTACATAGTGTCCCTAATAAGTGACTACTAGCATTTAATAATTGTTTTGCTAAAGGCACAGACGTGTAGTAATTATCGGTTATTGCAACTCTTCCTTTTTGGAGATAGTCTTTGGCTAAATCTAGTACAATTTTTCCCAAAAATCCTGCCCTTTATTAGCCATTTTGCCGGTATACATAATCATTTTTAGAGTATAACCTGCAGGATTACATAATTTAAACAGTTTCAAGCCATAGCGGTGACGCTTTGAAGGTATATATTGTTTGAATAGTAGTCTTCCTCGAAAGGGAATTATACTTTCATCAACAACTAGTATTGAGCTAGGATTGCATTATTGGGCAAAACGTAATTGTCTCATTTCAAATAATTTTCTCATTTTATCGCAACGATCGTATAAACAGCCGTGTTATCAGCAAAATGTAAGAATCTCAAAAGAAGCTGTACAATGGTGACTTACTCCAATAATCAACAAGTTTGGGAAGGAAAAAACTATACAGATCAAAAGAGAGAGTACACTTCTTAAAATGGGTAGGTATCAGTAAATAAGTACCTAAGTCGATAAATGGAATATCGAATATATTATAGTAAAGTCAATTATATGAGAAGAAGGTGTGAACCCAAACCAACTCACGATACAGATAAAGAACGAACTATATTTACACAGAAGCAAGATATAATGAACCCTTGGAGTGGAACATTTTCAATCTTTATATACATAATATTACTAACCAGCAACCAGAGATAGAAAAATACGAAGGAAACTTTTTATGAAGTTTAGCAGGCAATATAAAAACAGGCTATCAATAAATCACCAGGACCAGACCATTAACCAGCAGAACATTTAAATTAACCGAAGAAAACTAATAATAGAAATTGATTGTAGTAATATGGATACAGCGTCCAGTATGGATACATCCACAAAAAAAGGTGATTCCCGTGAATTCCCAACTGTAGAGGTATCATCTTACTAAATGCAGCCAAACCATTAAAACAGACTGAAGTAGCTCAGACATGTCTTAAGAATAAAATATGAACATCCGAAAATCAATATTTGAAAAACCTGTTGAGCAGAGACAATAAAAAAGATCAAAAAACATATATTTATGGAAATCGGATCTATAGGTAACGCTATTTTAAGGTATGTCTAGGCTATCAAGTACTATAGAATGCTGTAGAGATATATCGAAGAAGAAAGCAACGGACGCTCATTTCATGATCAAAAGGTTTTTTAAAAATTTATTATTAAATTAAATATTGGTTTATTATGTATTTCCAACAATACGTTCAAAAAAAAACTATAAAACAACCAATAAAAACATCAGAAGAATAATCGGCATTCTATTGTAAACTGTTTCAATTTGTTCCTTAAAATACCTGTTCATAATTATAATATTACATAGATCTAAAATTAAGATAGCAGCCGAACTAATAATTAGTAGCTAATTCCAGTTTACTTGCACGAAAATTCTTGTGTTTTTTTTAATCTAATGACCTATTCGGTGCGTTCTAGCGCGATTAGCTAATTGAGAAACTTAAATATTTGCATACTACTTTAGAGCGTCCATAAATTACTTACACCATGAACAATCCTCTTCAAGGATGAATCATTCGAAAGAATATTAATTGCGTAATGAGGTCTAACGTCTATTTGAATATCAAATTTAGTTTCACTGCGCGACTATTATATAGAACAGGCAATCGATTAATAGAAAATAGCTTTAGAATAGAATAATTCTAAAGCTATTTTCTATAGTTATTGTCAGTGAAAATTGTAAAATTTTATGGACAAAGCTTACTAAAAGTCAGAAAAATAACAATAACAATTTAAAATTTACTAAAATTACATAAACATCAATATCACACAATAAAAGATAATAAAATACACAGTTCATTTCAAATTTTAACTAAATCACAAATTGCATGATAAAACCTTATGAACTAATAATAAGTTTAAGCTGCTGCATGTGATACCCAAATATGTATATATAAAAATACTTTGATTGCTTGTGCCTAAACGTACTGCAATTTCTTAGCTATTCGTTAAGAAAATCTTCCACTGAATAATATGGTCTTTCAGATAGGTAGGCTTTTGTCATTTTACGGAACTTAAGGAAAAAAGTTGCAGATTTAAGTTACAAAGGGTTGTATAATTTTTTTGGCCGAATATAATATAGATTTCTTTACTAACTCAGTGGACGGGATCGGTAAATACACATCAAAGGTTGAATTTCTGGTGGAGTAGTCATGATTAAGTCTTGCTGGAAAAAAATGTAGGTGTTTACGAATTAAGCAAACAGTTTCTAAAATATATGAAGAGGAACAGTTAAAATCCCGTCATTGTTAAAGTAGCTTCTGCAATGTATTATTCTACTGAGGCCAAAAGATACCGTATTGCTCTTTTTTGTAATTTAAAAATAACATCAGATTGGGCAGCTGTACTAGGATCTGAAAAAAGAAAACTATATCGAAGATGAGACTCGAACAAAGAAAAAAGTTATTTTAGACGATGCTAAATTGATTTCCTTCGAAATAGATCTTATTGCATAGCAGGCTGAGGCTAGTTTCTTACTTAACAAATCAATATAAAGAGACCATTTAAGGTTGCTGTCTATAAAAATGCCAAGAAATTTTACAGAATCGGCAATACCGATCTGGCTGTTATTAAGAAGCAAGGGATTAAGAGCTTCTTTATAGGATTCCACTTTATAGGATAATGCTATTGTCTTATCCACGTTAAAAGGGAGTAAATTAGACCAGGTTTTTATTTTAAGTAGATCAGAAGGTATAGTTGCATGAAGCATTGCAATATTAGAGTTCCTCCAGGTAAACTGGTATGATCAACACAAATAAATTTTTTTCTATCGATTTTCAAGTTAGTGATGTCATTTATAAAGATAAGGAAAAGTAGAGGACCCAATACTGAACCTTTTGGTTCTCCACGTATAATGCTTTTGTGACTATAGTCAGTATCATCTGCTCTAACTAGTTGTTACCTATTCGTCAAATAAGATTGGAACCAATTCAAAGAAATACCTCAAATTCCGTAGAAATTTAGTTTTTTTATCAAAATGTCGTGATTTACACAATCAAAAGCTTTGGTATAGTCACAAAAAACAGTGACAGTGTAAAGATTATTGTTTAGTGCTTGATAGATCTCATGAAGTACAGAAACGATAGCATCACTGCTACATTTATTAGATAAAAAGCCGAACTGACTGTGATAAAATGTTGGTTTCAACGAAAAATATAGGATAGTACGAATAGTACGAGATAAGTCACCAAATAGACGAAGAAGTATTGGCAGACCAAGAAAAAGATGGTGCGACAATCTAAACAATTTAGGAGGCTAATATTGAAGAAGAAACAGGCTTTAAAGCCTACATACAAGAAGGAAGCAGAAGAACGAGAAATAAAGTCGGGGTTTTATAAGTCTCTCAATATACCTTTTTCAAAGGAATTATTAATTAGTGAGACCAGGCCTTCCAACCCATTTTTTTGAGATTTAAGAAAGTTTTTCTGAATAGTCCATCAGTACATGAAGATTTGCTTTTGATACTATTGATTGTTTGAATCAGTTCAGATTTATCAACTGGTCTTATAAAGAATGCATTTGAGGCCTTTTTTGAATTGGGGAGATAGGAAATAGGATCTTGTTGTGGCAAAATAGTTGATGATATATTTTTACTCACATTAACGAATTATTCACCTAGATTTTCAGGGTTTGGAAGAGAAAAAGTTTGAGCTGTGGTTTCGAGCTTCCCGGACGATTGTGATAGTACATTTTTTTAGCTGTTTGTATAAGTTATAAATAGGTTCTTCTGTACTTGGTAATATATTCCATGACAAAGACGTTGGTAGTAAACTTTTTTATGTACAGTGGGGAACGCATGTTCTTGGCTGATACGTAGATACCTTTGGGAGTCCAAGGTTTGTGATAATTTAACTTAATTGTAATTAAATGAAATGCCTTAATGAAAATACAGACAAGCTTGACAAAAAATTACTAAAATTATAGTCCACGTCCACAGAGGAAAAATGCCACCCAGAAGTCAAGCACAAATTTTAAAATTAACGAAAGTTCTGAGCGGAAAAATCCCACCTAAACGTTGGTTTTTCGAGGATGGTTTGTTAAGAGTATTAAACTTGGTATATACTGATTCATGATCAGATAGTACTGCATTAATAATTGTAAAGCGTACATTAAGGGGTGAGAAATCTGAGAAAATATAATTAATTATGGTAGATGTTGTTTTAGTCATTCTTGTAGGAGAATTAACGTGCATTGTAACACCATACGATTTGAATATATAAGGATAATTGGGTAGCACAAGCAACAGCGTAATCAATATTCAAGTCACTGCATAGAATTTTTCTGATTTTATTGGGCAAATCGTCTAACAAATTTAGCAGGTTCTGAAAAAATAGTTCCGTAGAAGAATTAGTGATCTATAAATGCAAATAATGTATAGATTAAGATTCTTGTTATAAACCAATGAAAACTCAAAAAAAGATTCATTCAACAGAAAGTCATATTTTGTTATAGGAGAGAAATCATTATTTGTAGAAAGAATTAGGGTACCACCATGAGCTGAACTTGGACGATCATACCCACCAATTGTGGTATATTTTTCTATCAAAAAGGCTCGTTGACTTCAAGCCAGTGCTCGGTAACCACATTGTAGAACGAATATTAACCAGAACCATACTAAAGTTGTCATCACTATAATAATTTGAGGTTTCTAGTCCCACAGAATACGTCATAATATTTAAAAATTTCGTTTTGAAGAGGCAACGGAATAGTAGTTTCGGTGACTTTCCCTTGATTTTTGCAGGTGAATAATTCTTTTCAAAGTGAGAAAGGACCTAAAAGCATCAAAATCAGCTTCCACCTCAGTTGGACCAATTCCATAGGCATCGTTAAATTCTAGAAGGATTTTTCGTAGATCTTCAGTCTTAGTGGGAAGTCCTTCATAAGTCAAAAAGAGTTTAAAGTTGTGTTAGATTCACTAACAACTCAAACAAGTTGATCGTGTAGAAAAGCAAGATGTAGTTTAGTGGCTTTCAAGATATCCGGTTCCCTTAATCTTGCTAGAAGATATCGACTAATCGAGTTATTGGTTAATCCAATTCTTGGTGGGGTCAAAGGATCCAGATTTATCGATGGTTCCAAAGTATCCTTCTTAATGAAGTTAATATAAGAATGGAAAGGATTCTTAGATTTGCAAATTTCGATGGTCTGCGTGTCTGTGACTATTTTTGTGTTTTCCACTTCACTTTTGTTGTTGCTTAAAATGGTAATTGAATTTTTCAAGTTAACGGGGCTTCTGGTATTCTTCGGACTCATATTTGACTTAGATGAAGGCGTTAGTTTGGAATATAAAGATTCTATAGACCATTTAACCCGACGTCACCCAGGTGGGGTCTAATGGTACCCCCAACACACTTGGAACTAGCATAATTTTATGGTTAATACACGGATGTTTTATTGGTTGCCTATAGCCTCCTAAAACATGTTGCCGTTGGGTATTCTGAATCAATTTCAGTTGTTAAGTGGATTGTCAAAGTGAGTAGTACAGTGTTCTGCAATCCGATTAGACCCCAACTGGGTGACGTAGACAAAACTTTAATTTGCAAGGTATCTAAGACAATTTTAATTCGTGGCGTTATTTGTTGTACATATAAACTTTGTTCTCTAGAATGAATTACGAAAAAGAACAAGCCAAACTGTTGGCACTTTGGCAGGAACTCGAAGGTGACGAGTACGAAATTATGGACTCCGACGATGAAAACGAAACTGATCACATAAGTAATCAGTCTGATGGTGAACAAAATAAAGAAATTGAGAAACTATGGAATCTGAAAATAAGCGAAAAGAAGATAACAAATATCCTTATTATTTAGGTAGGGATTCCAAAACAAAATGGAGAAAATACCATAGTAATAAAGCAGTTATAACGAGGGCAGAGAACATAATTTTGAACTTACCAGGATCCAAACCACATGCTAAAAACGCTAAAACTCTTTTAGGTTGCTGGCTTCTTTTTTATGAAGAAATGCTTGAAGGTGTCACGGTCTGCACCAATGTATTGATAGATAAAAAAGCGTTAGCCTACAAAGATAAAGCATATTGTAGCAGAACCAATATTGTTGAAATAAAGGCATTATTTGGCCTCCTCTACCTAGAAAGTGTATATAGAAATGGTCATCGTAATCTAAAAGACCTTTGGCGAACAAATGGTACAGAAATCGATATATTTCGTTCAGTGATGGCACTTACTAAATTTACATTTTTATTGCAGTGCTTACCTTTCTATATTGTAGGCAATTGACAAGAAAGGCAACAGTCTGATAAGTTGGCTCCTATTAGGGCAGTTTTTTAAAAATTTGTCGCAAATTGTCAACAAGCTTACTCACCAGGACAGTACTTGGCTATTGATGAGAAGTTTCGTGGGCGTTGCTCATTCCGGCAATATATTCCAAACAAACCCGCGAAATACGGAATAAAAATTCAGGCCCTAGTAGACTCCGTACTTTTTATGTTTTTAATATGGAAATTTATGCAGACACCCAGCCAGGTAAGCCGTACCAAATAAGCAATAAACCTATTGATATTGTCCAAAGCCGGATAGCACCAATTTCTGGTAAAAATCGAAATATCACTTTCGATAATTTGATGAAAATATAGGTGAAAATTTTGCGTGAACGACATAGTTTAACTTCAGTAGGAACTCTGAGGAAAAACAAGCCAGAGATTCCCCCAGAATTTATACAGATTCAGAACAGACAACCACAGTCCTCGGTATTTGGATTTCAGGAACATATAACTATGGTATCATTTGTACCAAAAAAGGGAAAAAACTTGATTTTATTATCATCACTTCATCACTATGATGAAATAGATAAATCTACCGTCGAGAAAATTTTTCCAGAAATAATAAGTTTCTATAACTTTACAAAAGGAGGGGTAGATACGGTGGATGAGTTGACAGGAAGTTACAGTGTAGCTCGTAATTGTAGAAGGTGGCCACTAAGAATATTTTTTTCACTAATGGACACAGCTGAAATCAATAGCCAGGTAATTTACAGAACAAACACTAGTGACTATTCAAAGTAAACGTCGTATATTCCTGGAAGATTTGGGATTAGCATTAGCTACGCCAATTATGGAAGAACGAAAAAGTAATCCGCGACTTACAAAACATTTACGATACAAAATAGTTCAAGTTTTGGGAGAAAATGACCAAGCTCCACCGAAAAAGCAACGTACGGAACGTGGACGGTGTCAAAAGTGTTCCAGAAAATCTGACCGGAAAATAAACAAACCTTTTTTTATATTTTTATTTGAACCTTTTGAAAAAACTTATTTGGGAAAACTCTTATTTTGAATCATTATCTTTTGTTTGTGAATTTTTTATGTATCTAGTGTTTTTTGTTTGTAGGAATTTTATTATTTTGTAAATTTTACCTAATACACGGTCAAATTTAATCCAGTGGTAAAAACTGCTGTTATTTATGAAAACTTAGAAAGTCAAGTAAGATATTTAAAAAAATTAATTCGTGTTCGAAATGTTTGTTGAGTTTTTCCAATCAATTTTAAATGGGGTCAGTAATACCCCACTTGGGTGATTATACACACATTTTCCTTACTTACACATTTTCCACAAATTTCCTTATTAAATAATAAGTTAATGGAGGTTTTAGATTTAGTGCCTATTTTAAATGAGGCTTCTTTGATTTTATTGTTTTCATAATTGTTTACCAAAGCATTTTTTCTGCTTATTTTGAAAATTGTCATATTCCGCTTAATTATCGACGATAATGTTAGCAGTGTTATGAATGTAATACCTTCTAAATTATTATTATGGAAAATCATTTTAATTTGATACAAAGTCTTATATTTATTAGTTATGCTATTTACTGTTTGTATAAATATGATGAATAGTAAATATGCAATAATATTTGATTATCTTTGCTGCAAATAACACTTCCGTGTTCGTCGGTTGTTTACATGCATCCTAAGAACGGATTACCTGCATTATGTCATCGCGTATTCAATACCGTGTAATGGGGATGGGCGGTAATAAATTCCCAGTGCACCCTTTATACAGGAATAATAATCCTCCTATCCGACAACCACTTGTTTTTGACGAGCCAGAAATAGGGTTAAAAGGCTAGCAGACGTTTACTAGCCTTGAATATGAATGAGACATTTTCACACCACATTTGATAGACGGACTATCCTTTTTCAAGCGTGATAAAAACATAAAAAATATATTTTCATACTTGATATGTTTTGTATGGTTTGTATGCAACAATGGTGACATAATGATTAAACAAAAAATCTGGTTTTATATTACTATTATCACTTTTATTTTACTAAACATTATGTACTAGTTTTAAATTTTTTCAACAATAAAAAAATACAACACTGATCAGAAAATAAGTTTGAAAAAGATTTTTAGCCATATCGCTGCTGAATATAAAAAAAATGTCATGCGACCACCGACCAGTGCGCATTTACACGCCAAATTTTCAATTCATTCAATCGTTCCCAAATTGCTCGAGAAATATTTAATCATAAAGCATGGCAAACAATGGTACATTACACTCAGTGCACCAATATCGTGTGTTCTTTCTTTTTTCTCAAGGTTGCAAACTACCCTCTTGGATATGTTCGAGAAGCTGTCTAATAAGTTTCAGTTGGAACTTGTTAGAAAAGCATAATAATCTTTGGTATTCTTAAAGGATATTTTGGACTTTTTCAGTTTTTCTATGAAGAGAAATGCTTTTATCTTATTTTAATGCAAAAATAAAAATAGACGCACTAGAATACCAATTATATACATGTAAAGTGTGCTCTGTTGCCAAATCGAATTGCATTAGGGTTTAAACGATGCTCCACCCAATATGTCACTTTTATTTATTTGTATTGGTACTTGTATAGTCCGTCTAGAAAGTATCCGGAATTTTATATTTTTCCTAATTTTACTAGATTTTCTTTTTGTAACATTTTAAGACAAAAGTAATGCATCAAGTAGGTTGTGCCGATAGTAGATTATGGACAAAATCGCATGACAACATCTATCTGTCAAATATGGTTGTTTGTAAACAGACTTAAGATTTGTGAAATAATGTCGCAAAGAAAAAAGAAAAGTGGTGGAATATTTGTATAGAAAGGGTGTCCTAAAAAAATCGGTTGCCTGTAAAGTCGGTTTTACGGGCGAAGATTTTACGTGACAACGTCTTTTTCTCGGTAGCATATTTATTGATATGAATATTATTAAATTGCACAATAGGAACAAGGAATTGAATGAAAATAAGAATTGCACAAATTTTAACTATAGAAATATATTTTGTTTACTAAAACATTGTACATGTAAACTTAAACTTAACTAATTTCTATTTGAGTGATTTTGTTGACGATAGGACGATGATAGGAGAAATATGAAATGAAAGGAAGTGTTTCTGCTGTAATGTGTCTTGCGAAAGTCAAGTCGATGGTTGTTCCTTTTAACGTAGTTGACTTAGAAACGTTTGATACGCAATCAAGATTATACGTACATTTCATGAAATTTAGAAACGAGTTGTCTGACTTTACGTTTTGGTTAAAATCACCACACAGATGAATCGGTATACTAGAATCAACTTGCACGAACGGTGGCACGTACTGGCTGTTGTGAACGTACGGACCGAGTCCTTGCCATAGTAACATTCCAATGTCTTGCATACTAGCTCCTGGATGATTTATTTTATATTATATTATTGATCTTATTATTTTCTACAAAATTTATTTGAAAATTTTTTCGATATATCAATTAGTTGCGGAGATATCGATCATTAAAGTTATTGTTTGCTACCAGTATTTTATATATTTATTTTTTTCAGTTATAAAAAATTACTATTTCCAATTGTGTCTACCAAGTATGGTCACATGTATTTGCCTACATATTAAATAATAATAAGTACAGATAATGTTATGTGACGTTCACTTCTGATTATATATATTTTAATATTTTTAATTTTAAAGAATCAATTTGAAAATCAAAACACTTATTCAGATCGAAGGTTCAAATTTTTGCTAAATAAATTTGAAATTAATTAAAATTTGTAAATGTAAATGGTAAAGTTGAAAATTAAAACATTTACTAAAATTGGAATTTGAAATTCTTGCTAAACACAGTTAAATTCTAACTCCGCGCGTGGTGATTGGTCGGTTTAGTTCGTTTGTTTGGTCGCCCTGTTTTGACAGGTTAGAAGTTATAATTTGTTATTTTAAATGTTTGACTAGAAATACGCGCTGTTTCTTCTCAATCGACTGAATTACGATTGATTGCAGAGTGATTTAAACTAATAATTTACTTAACACTATCAACATTTGTCAATAGTATGACATAACCTATAAACTCAGTTTCTCAACTTTTGTGTCAATCTAACAATTAATCAATCAATCATAGTTTACGATAATGAAATATTAGTGTACAATTATTTACCTTTATTGTTGTAGTTGTTGTAAATGACGAATCTAAGCACTCCACATTTTCACTACAGACACAGCTGACGATACTTTCAACGATTTTCAACTTTAGCGATTCAACGCGCCTAATTCTCTAGTGCCGCGCGCAGCGGACCGATCATGTTTGAGTGGGAGAGAGACGCAAGGCATTCGCCGGTCCGGCGGGCCTCTCTCTCGTTCGGCGACTCACTGTAACAGACGTGAGCGGGCGTTACACTTTTTCTTAAATGACTCCGAGCCACAACCTAATTTAAGACGTTGTCACGTCAAAAAATTACAACAATTGACTGAACTCGGAAAAATTGCAGTGTATGAGACAATAAAGAGGATAAAAAATGGCATAGATATGAGACATAGACCAGTTTTGGATAGACTGCGTAAGATTTGCGGAAACAATTTAATTGCTTTAGTTTCTGTAGGACGACAATATCCACGCCTAGGGTTTCGAAAATTAGCGAACAAATTTGGAAATCCACGAAGAATAAAAGTGTGCATAGAAACTGTCCGCATGTCACTGAAAAGCAAGGCTACATATCAAGGAATCAAAAAAAAATCCCTACAATGACACCTCTGCAAAGGCAACGAAGAATAGATTTTTGTCAACGTTTTCGAGAAGATAATTTTAATAATGTCTTTATATCTGATGAAAGTTGTTTTCAGCTTGGTGCAAATTATCTAAAAGCCCTCTCAAGAGAAAATGTTACCGTTCAAATTTTACTAAGTGTACTGGTATGTTGAATTCTAGCATGGCCTTGTACAGTGCGTTTCTTTCAACACTATCATAGGCACATCTAAAATCAACAAACAGGTGATAAATATCAATGCCATACTCATATGTTTTTCTAGAGCTTGCCTTAGAAAGAATATTTGATCGGTCGTTGATCTTTCTTTACGAAACCCACACTGATATTTACCTATTATGTCTTCACAATATCCCGATAGTCGGTCGTAAAGAATATTATAGTCGGAGGGTTATTCCTCTGTAGTTGTCACATATTGTTTGATCTCCTTTCTTGTGGATAGATACAATTATACCTACATTCCAGTCTTCTTGCAACTTTATTTGCTTCCAGATTAGTTCTACCAGTCTACATATACAGTATGTCAGGTTTTTTGCCATGTTTTAAAAGTTCTGAAGGAATGCCGCTTTGTTTTCTTTCAATGTTTGTATAGCTTGGATGACTTCTATCTGTGTTGGGATGATATCTTTCTCTCTTTCGTCGTCAATGGCCTCGAGGATTTCTGATTCGTGGAGCCCTGTCTCACCTCTTATATTTAGCCTCTCCTCGAAGTTTTCTGCCCATCTTTCTAGTATCTGGTCCTGATCACCATTGATCTCCCATGTTCTATTTCTAACGATTGATAATCTAGGTTTGAATTCTTTCCTGCTCTGGTTAATCCTCTTGTAGAACTTTCGCGTTTCTGCTGGTGCCTTATAGTTCTCTAGTTCTTTTAGTTGGCTCTCTATATGCTCTTTCTTCTTTTTTTTTTTTAAGTATTCGTTTTTCTTCTCATCTAAGCTGCCTATACTCTTCCTCAGTTTGTTTCGTTCTTTGCCCTTGGAGTCTTCTGTATGCCTGATTTTTTCTTTGCGTTGCTTATGCGCATTCCTCATCGTACCAGTCTGACCGTAATTTTTTACGTTTTTGATTTCCGATAAGTTCAGTTGCCACTTCCACTTTCCAATATAACTCTACACTGCCTCCAATAGTTGTTAATATCTTCAACTATAACATCCGTTCAGCCTTCCAGCTTGCTTAAGAGACTTTCCTCGAATCTCTTAGCTATCTCAGGGTTCTTCAACGCTTCTACTTTCAACCTTTCCTCTTTAACTCTTTAACTTTTTCTTTCTTTTCATTGGAGATTCTAGCTTGTATTGGAGATTCTAGATTCGTAAGGTTTTATTCAATTCAACCTATTTATGTAATTTCAGTAAACTTTAAATTGTTATTTTTCTGACTTTTTGTAAGCTTTGTCCATAAAATTGTACAATTTTCAGTGGTAATAAAGTATACAATACAACTCAATACAACCAAAACTAAATGCATGCTCATCAGCAGAACACAACAACCTCCGATGCAATTGACATTAAACAACCGAAAAATAGAACAAGTGGAGACATACACATACCTTGGAACCACAGTCAACACAAAATGGGACCAGTCAACAGAAATAACATCACGAATTGAAAAAGCGCGAAACGCGTTCAACAATATGAAAAAGTGGTTCACAAGCAAAATCTCAATGGAACTAAAATTAAGACTGGTCAAGTGTTATGTCTTCCCGGTCTTGTTCTATGGAGCAGAGGCATGGACCACAACGGAAGCCACCCTGAAGAAACTAGAATCCTTTGAGCTGTGGATATATCGCCGTATTCTTCGGATATCCTGGACAGACCACATCACTAACGTGGAAGTAATGCAGAGAATAGGCAAAAGCAAAGAAATAATCTTCAGCGTAAAGAAACGGAAGCTTGAGTACTTCGGACATGTCATGAGGCATACTAAGTACCGGCTGCTACAGTTAATAGTCCAAGGAAGAATCGACAGTAGGAGGGGACCGGGAGAAGACGACACTTATGGATGCATAACCTGCGACAATGGTTCGGACTAACATCGACCGAACTGTTCAGAGGTGCCGTAAACAAAGTCAAAATAGCCTTGTTAATAGCCAACGTCCGAAACGGATAGGGCAAAGGAAGAAGAAGAATAAAGTATACTTCTATTCTATTCTAAATTTATATAAAAAGTTGTTTTACAGGTATTAAATAAATAAATAAATTACATTGTGTCCTATTTTTTCCTAAATCGTATTGTGTTATGTATATTTGAATTTAAAAATAATTTGCACATTTTAAAATTTCAAAGGCAATTGTTTTTTCAAATATACTAAATTATATTTAAATATTTTAAGTTTTATTTAAATCTTGCTACCAAAATTAAATTTTCAAATTCCCGCGTAATTTCCCTCTTGAAATAGTTCCGATGCAAATCTCTTGGAGAGCTGAATTTCATATCCAACTAAAGTGTTGTCGTGCAGTATCTAGAGGTAGGTGATTTGTGGTGCAAACCATGTTTACCACCTTTTCATTTTCATTAAATATTGATCTTAGTTTTAGTCCTTTTCTTGTCAAAATATGAGATTTTATTTGTATTTTCGATTTTTCTTTACTAAAATAAAGTAATAGTTCAGGAAATAAAGCTCGAAAAAAGTTAAAACCTCGCAATTTTTTCGTCCTGCATGGATTGACTTGAAATTTTAACAAAAGGTAGGTGATAGCCCAAGGATCAAAATCTATATCGAACCGAAGTGCGCTGAAGGGTTTTAGGGGTGAAAACTACCCCTAATTGTCAAAAATTATAAAATAACATAATAAACCTGAATATGGGTAAGATTTTGTTTGAATTAGTTAAATAATGATTATTTTATACTTTTGAATAGAGTTCCATCATATTTCAACCCTTAAAAAGCAACCCTTGTTAGAGATTAACGTAAAAAAAATTAGTAATGCTAAGAAAATGATTTCGCCTTGGAACGATTTGCATAAAAATTTGGAATTAAGCTCAACTCACCCTCTGCTTTATAGTTTATGTCATGCCGATGAACCCTGATTGTTCTTAGGGGTGAAAACTACCCCTAATTTTCAAAAATTGTAAAATAACATTACAAATCTTAAGATGAGTGAAATTTGGTTTGGATTAGTTAAATAGTGATTTTTTTATACTTTAAAATACAATTTCATAAATTTTCAACCCTTAAAAATCAATTGTTATGAGTGCTATAGGTGAAAACAATTTTTTGCCAAAATTTTGCAACCTTTCAACTTTTGAAAATCACCCTTTACAATATTGCAGTTTTTATAAACTAATTTAATAGATATAAATTGAAAAAAGTAGAATTAAATACAAAAAAATTTATCAACATAAAAAGGCACCATATGTTCTTATACATTTACATAAATAGTTGAAAATATTTACATTTATAGGTAAAACAATTATAATATTAATTTTATTCGTCATCAATTACATCTTCATCGTGATCTATGTCATCCTCATCTTCTTCAATTATTGGTGGACTATTATTGCACCCTTCACCTGAGCACCCAAAACAAGTAGAGTTACAGTATAAACCAACTTTTCTGCACCCACATGAAACGCCGCATCCTTTTTTGCATTGGCAAAAAATAATTTTCAAAAGTTCATCGGGTGCAGGTTGTTTGTTCATGCGTACGGGTAATAACAAACCATCTTTGGAATACCATCCCCAACCTGTTGCTCTGATATTTTCATTGCCAAGCCACTGTTGAATTTGGTAATAGCATCTTTTTGAATGCTCATCTAAGGCATCAACAGTGGGCAGAAGGGATGATAGCTTAACCGCACAGTTTTTCGTTGTAGCTTTGATGAACTGTTCGTACCGCATCTGCTCGAGAAAAGCTTCCAAATCTTTTATTTTTTTTAACTTGGTAAGCTGCGTGTCTTTAACAGTTCCGTACAACATTATTGCACAGTATCTGCCAGCATCTAAAATATCTTCAAGCTTAGCAGTACTACTGTAAAAAATTTCGGCATGTTCCCTCATGTCCGGTCTTTGTTGAAGAATATCAAAAAATTTTTTTTAGCTTTATTGTAAAAAGCAGATACAGTATCACAGCCAGTAAAAGCATGGGAAAAAGCTATTAATTTTGAACTATCTGGGTACCCTATTTCAAAACTTTTAGATGAATATAATGTAGAAGAAGAATTTTGTTTCCCAAGTTTGAGAAAATAAATATCTTTCTCTATTTTTTCTAAATTAGCTCTGGCTGTTAAGATAACAAGGATGTCGATATCTTCTGCTACAATGATTTTTTGTAAATCTGACCTATCCTGAATAGCCAATTCAACGACTAGCCCGTCAGCTTCACCTTCACTTTGATGGCATTGAATAGATTGATTCTTGAATTCCGCTATAAGTAGTTGTATAAATTTATTTTTATTTTCATAATTTAAAAAAAATATATCTTGGGTCACAGAAACAGGCATGTTTGATGTGATCTGATAAACTTTACAACAACATTTTTTTGAGCGACGGTTTCTTTCTATTATTTTCGTACTGTTCTCATTGTAGCTGTCGAAGATGACGGTAATGTTGTCACCATTAAATTAATTGGTTTTTTTAACGTACTTCCTTCATTTTTAACGATAGAGTGTGTTTCTTTAAAAACGATTTTGTAGAGGTTTTTAAGAGCTACAAGGATCTGTGAATTAAATCTTTTTGGAACCCTTGGTTTTTAAATGGGGTGAGTTTAAAGGGCTCGAAAAAGATGGAGCTTGATCGTAAATCGATGCTTTAAACGGCTATATCTCGCCAAATATTCATTGTACAGCAAATCTAAATAAAGGAAAATTTTAGTCATTAAAAAAGCTACAATTTAGTACATTTTTATTTTTTTCATATATTTAGTATTTTCGGGGATATTTAAAAAAAGAAGGGTAAAAATTATGAAATTGTAAATCGTTTCTCGCTTTAAGCTGTACTTTTTCTAAAACTAAGCATTTTAAATGGGTCAAACTTCTTGGACGTATTAACAATACATGTACAAAGAGAATTGCAAAAGGGTGAAGATCGATTTTAATTATGGGCGTAGTTAGGGGGTTGTTTTCATCGATTTTTTCGTAAAAAAATGAGGTATTGACCTTATTTTCATCATATCTCACTTAATTTTTGAGCTAGAGTCTTTTTTTATGATAGGTCTATTTATGCTCTTTAAAAAAGGTTCTATGAGTTTTCTTCCAAAAATGCATCATTTTCCCGATATTTGACTTTGAATCTTTCAAATTTGGCATTTGAAGAAAACCGCTGAACATTGATAGGCCGTATTTCGGTTCCTATTATATCGCAAAAACATTTTAAAAAATGAATTGTATTTGTCTTTTTAAAAGCTACAAATTTGTTCTCCACAATTTTTTTGATAAAATGCACCATTTTCGAGTTATTTGCGAAAAATCGATTAAAAACGTCGATTTTTTCGTCTAAAAGTTGTTACTTTTAATCGCGAATAACTTGAAAAATATCAGTTTTACAAAAAAAAATGTATAGAACATTTTTTGTTTAGAATCACTTTTTTAATCAAAACCTGTGGTTAAAACGTAAAAAAAATTTTTTACCCCCGAGATGGGGTGGCAACCACCCCCAAGGCTTTGGCGCACTTTGGTTCGATATATATTTTGATCCTTAGGCTATTACCTACCTTCTGTTAAAATTTCAAGTCAATCCACGCAGGACGAAAAAATTGCGAGGTGATATGCTTCATTTCCTGGACTATAATAATTTGGTGTCTGATGGGTTATTGTAGTCCCACATATATGTTCCAAAAAAGTCTGACTGGGACATATATGCCCCGAACAAAATGTCGAATCCCAAGGATATAATTATTCTTAATCACGTTTATACGTTTTAAACAAAAAAGGTTCTAAATTCCATACCGATCCTAAAAAAATAAATCCGACTCGAAAGGGTTAACAAAGAACTTAGGAACTACAAAATCTAAGTAAGCCAATATAGACGAGAAAATTTGACCAGAAACTGAACAAATGCAAAAAAGAATTCAAACAAAAGAAGTGAAGATAAAAGGAGGGTAATATATTGACAGAACAGAAGGAAAAACTAAGAAAATGGAATTGATAAATGCGATTAAAAATGTTTTAGATTATATTGATATATTAGACGTTCGTTTGTAATACTCCCTTTAAGGTTTTTTATAAAAATATTGGTGTTAATTATGTGTTATGAATAGGCCATACGCTAAATAAAAAATAAATTCTCGCTGTTTAACACTTTATAGTTGGTAACCTCTTTCGATTTTACATTCATTCTGAGCAAAATTGTGAGGCGTTCCACATTTTTCAAATTATATTATTTTAAAGTAAAATGGTGACTTATTCTCAATAAAAATATTAAATTTCATTACATTTTTTCTAAATATGGTCGTATCCCCGTCGTTTACACACCAAAATTATCAGGCACATTTAGTTCAAGGACAGGGTGTTGTTAATGTGTTTTTTATTAATTTCAATCCAATACCGGCTTGAAAGATAATATTTCAGTTACACCCACCAGGATGATTCAGCGATCAATTTGTTGTCAAGAAAGAATTTTAGTAACCTTAATTGAAAAGTAATTAAGAGTTTGTTGTAATAGCTGATCTGATAGATTCTGTAATTTTGAAAAATTATACCACTTAGTAACAATTAAAACAACAATGCAAAACGCCATACGAGGCAATGTGCAACCAATCAACTACGTTTACAGAACAAATTTAATAACAAACTGTATATATGATATAACTTGTTCGTGAGAAAAATTTTATGCCGATGACAATTATTGTTACAGATCACTGCGAAATATAGGAAAAATAATTAAATCGTAAATTAAAAACAATAGATTTGACTTTAATAATTATCTTTATTAATATTTATATTATTTAATTAGAATTTATCCTCCTTTTAGTAGCGCAATATGGGTTTCATTATTATAACTGACCACCTGCCCCCTGCAGCATTTTTTAAATATATAAATTTAAATTTGATAAACTACTAAAATATATTTCAGCAATACAATATACAACAAATGTTTCTAGTTTCTTATATAGTTTCAAGAATTTCTTTTAGTTCTTCTTCTTCCTTCTTGTATGTAGGCTTTAAAGCCTGTTTCTTCTTCAATATTAGCCTCCTAAATTGTTTAAAAGATTGCACCATCATTTTCTTGGTCTGCCAATACTTCTTCGTCCATTTGGTGACTTATCTCGTGCTATTCGTACTATCCTATCCTCTGCCGTTCTACTAATGTGTTTGTTCCACTCCTGTTTCCGTTTTGTCGCCCATCCATTTATGTCTTCTATATTGTATGCCCTTCTTATCTTTTCGCTTCTCTTCCTATTCAACAGACTTTTCCGTTATATTCGTCGAAGTATTTTCATCTGTGTTGTTTCTAGTAGTCGTCTCGTTTTAGATGTGCCAGGTCTTGTCTCCGCCGTGTATATTAATATAGGTCTAATTGATGCATTATAAATTCTTGTTTTTGTGTCTTGTTTTAGGTGTTTGTTCTTCCAGATTGTGTCATTAAGAGATCCCGCCGCTTTACTTGCTTTTAATCTTTGTTGTCGTACTTCTTCTTCAATACCTCCGTAACTAGTTATATCTATTCCCAGATATCTAAACCTTGCTTCCTGCTTTATTATTTTCCCATCAATTTCAATTTTACATCGTAGTGGATATTTAGATGTTGTCATACATTTGGTTTGTTCTGCTGACATGATCATATTCTTTTTCTTGGCTGTTGTATTAAAGATGTGTATTAATCTTTGGAGCTCGTCTGCGTCGTCTGCATAACATACTATTTGGATTTCTTTGTTCCCCATTCTGTAACCAGAATGACCTTTACGCACTGCTTGTATTATTTCATCCATTATTATATTAAAGAGAAGTGGGTTTAATGAGTGTAACTTCGCTTGGTACTGGTATACACTGTGTTAGTAAGTTGTATGTGAAAACGGAAACTTCCGCACCGTACACAGTGCTCGACTTTGGTAGTGAGCAATACCGTGAGAGCAGTAGTCTGAAATCGCAAAACCACGAAAAACTAAACAAATCACTGAAGAGAAATGACTTTGAACTCATTTGTGAGAAGCCCATAAAACTTATTCACAAAGAAGTGAACACTTCTGACATTAAAACGCTTACTGTGAGTGATGTACATCTGATAAGGAACTGAATCTACTACAGTCAGAGTGTGTTACCAAAACTACCAACGAGTGTAAAGAAAGTGCGTGAAGTGATAAATAAAATTGAAATGACGACAAATGAAGAAGAGCAGTTCTTGTTAAAGGGCGATCAGGATGCCAATTTCGTGGGGTTTTTTTGTAAGACAAATTAAAAATTTTTGTGTAATTCTAATACCATTTATGTGGACGGAACCTTCAAATACTGCACGAAGTATTTTGTTAACTGTTTACTGTTTACGGGCTCGTGAATGAAGAGTGAACACTACTTATAACTCTTGTATATGTCTTGCTTCGTAAAAGCAAACTGTTTTCTACGTACTTGTGTTCCAGTTCTTGAAAGAGCAGTATACGAATAGAAGCATATAATAATTTACATGTTTTGAAAAAAGCATACTGTCCTTTACCTTAATTACAAAAACACTAATTACGTCAACTTATTTAATTGTGTATAATACAATCAAGCGTTCACCATATTATATGTACATTATAAAAGAAAAAACTTTAATATAGCTGATCGTCTAGTAGAAAAATCACCGACGATTATTTCACTATTGTATCATTTTTCTTAATTAAAAATTAAAATGAAATATACCAACACTTGTTAATAAGTAAACTGGCGCTGTGAGTCACGCATCTTCGAATTCTCGTTTTTTTTCTTGCATACTATACAACCATAATGAATGACGACCGGCTTTAAAATATTAGCTCAAGGGTAAAGGTTGTGTACAGAGTAATGGATAAGTAACATCTGTCTGAGTAATTCAATTTATGCTGTGTCAAAACATCAACAGAAACTCAAAATGATCCCATGACTATTTACCAAGGAATTTAAATAATTAGCTTAATGCACCAAGTAGTTACGAGGTTTTTTCTCTTCATGTTAATTATAATTTCATTGATTACTTTCAAAATAAAATATATCGCAAAAATAATAGCATATTATTTCATAATGGAAGCAGAAAATAAAAAGAAAAAGGCAGAATTAATATGAGAACATAAAAAGGTGGTTTACTTCTTCGTTTTCTTCTTATATTCGGCCCCTTGGTCAGTTCTTCATAAAATTATATTCGGAATTGTGTTCTAGAAGCAATTCTACGACAAAGTGGTGTAGTGACAGTGACAGATGCTATAATATACTACAAAAGGCAATAAGTTATCGTTTTAGGAGAGGATATAGCAAATGGCGAGATCAAAATCAGAATTGATAAGACCATTTAAAAAATTGAAAACAGTATTGAGAAAGTTTTGAACAGTATCAAAAAAATTAAATCTAAGTTGGTATCCAGGAATACAACAATCAGGATTTACAAAAACAATTGTGCAATCTTCGAAAATTGGGTGTGAAGTTAGAATAAATATATGGAGGAGCACTGGAGGATATATGGAGGAGAACAATGACTGTGTACGAAAAAGAAGAACAAATAAGGAAGTAATGGAGCACTACAATCAACCAAGGATAATACAAAAAGTAAAGCACAAATGGCACGTTGGATGGAACATCTTTATAGGATGCCCGCAAACAGTTGTTAAAAAAAGGATTCACAGGAAAAGCAAGCGTAAAGCGCAGAAAAGGAAGACCAAAAAAGAAGTGGCTAGAAGAGGTTAAAATCGAGTAGTTAAGAATGCAGGACTGGGACGAAAAGACGAAAAAAACAGAACTGAGTGGAAAAAAAACAGTGAAGTACTCGGTTTCTCACTGGGGTTTATTTATTTCTGGGCGTAAACTAATATAATATGGAGTTTATTTTTTTCCACATTTAAAGTCATCTTCAGGATTCGGTGGCTGGTATATTTGATATTTTTAGGCTCTTCTCCTCAAATTTCACGTTAACCAAAGATCTACTCCTGAGCTTTAATAATATTAATAGTCTTCCTTTTTCCATGACCTAATGTTCTAGCATTCTATTCTTAAGTTGTTATACTTTTTCGTAGTCCTGTTCTTAGCTAAGATCATCTTGTATCACAGGCTCTATCCGAGGCTTTGCGATCGGTTCTATGATTGGGATTTAGACTCATAGACTTGGGACCGTCAACATCGCGGATAAGCTACTGAGTCCCCCAAATAGCAGTACAGGTGGAATTAAAAAAAAAGCAAGTAAATTAATTGAAATAAAGTATATTAAGCATAAAGACATAGAAAATTGAAGACTAGTATTTATACAACAGCTAACTCTAGAACATCTACGGAATCAAGTGCCTTTTCTAAATCGACAAAGCATATGAAACTTTTTTTTGTTGGTCATAATTCTTCTGTAACAGTCATCATCAACCTGCATGCGTCCACTGTTGGACAATCAAGTGCCTTTTCTAAATCGACAAAGCATATGAAACTTTTTTTTGTTGGTCATAATTCTTCTGTAACAGTCATCATCAACCTGCATGCGTCCACTGTTGGCAATCAAGTGCCTTTTCTAAATCGACAAAGCATATGAAACTTTTTTTTGTTGGTCATAATTCTTGTGTTACAGTCATCATCAACCTGCATGCGTCCACTGTTGGCAATCAAGTGCCTTTTCTAAATCGACAAAGCATATGAAACTTTTTTTTGTTGGTCATAATTCTTCTGTAACAGTCATCATCAACCTGCATGCGTCCACTGTTGGACATAGGTCTTCCTCAGCTCTTTCCATCTGTTTCTGTCTTGTGCGGCTTGCATCCAGTTATGGCTAACACGTTTCAGGTCCTCAGTCCATCTGCTTGGTAGGCGTCCTCTACTCCGTAGTGATTATTGTTTTTTCTGTTGTCTCCACCCGACAATATGTTTTGTACATCGGTTGTCTGATAGTCTGACCTAATTCCACTTTAGCGACGCGGTTTTTTCGATAGCGTTTGTTGTTTTTGTTTCAAGACGTATTTCTTTGTTTGGAATTCGATCTCTCAGAGAGACACCCAACATCTGGCTCTTCATATCTCTCTGAGTCACGCGAATCTTATTCACTGTCTTTTTTCTTCTTCTTCTTCTTTCTCTTTATAAGCATTTCTGCTTATTCATTGGCGAATACTCCATCTTTTACGCGGTCGTCTCATACTTCTTCTGCCGATTGGTGACTTATCTTTTGCTATTTTTCTAATTGCCCTAATTTTCTGCTAATTCTTCTCAATACTCTCATATCTGCCGTTTCCAGTAGCCTTTGTGTTGTTGCTGTGTCGGCTCTTGTTTTTAAGACATGTTATTATTGGTTTTACACTGGCTGTATAATATTCTTGAATTATAATTTCTTAGTACCGATTAAAGAGAAGTTGGTAAGGGTAACATTCATCACTGTCGAAAACCTTTTCTTATGGCTATCTCTTCCGCTATGTTGCTCTTCACCCTTACTTAAGATATCTGATGCCGATACAATTTCATGATGATTCCTAAGTCACCCTGATCTAAACCTGCTGCTGTGAGTATATCTGCTAGTTTCTGGTATTAAATGCAATCAAAAGTTTCGCGATAGTTGAGTAAGAATCATTAGTCCCCACTTCGTTTCTGAAGCTAAATTGGGTGTGGTCCACGTCCTGATCTTACTTGTATGACTATATGACTTAGGAACGTTTCTAATATGTGAGAAATCAAGCATATCATACGGTAATCATAATTAAGATACATTAGCTTTTTGGGCAAGGTAACGAAAGATAAATGATTATAAACGATCAATTGTGAAGGTATTGTCCTAGTTCTGTAGACAGTGCAGTACAAATCTTTCAAAAAGCTTAACCCCAAACCTCTTTGTGTTTTAGAGTTTTTGTAGTTACCTCAATAAGTCTAATGGTTTTACCATTTTTTTGTAATAGGACGACATGTTCTACATATTTTTTAGTGATAGCAATACTCCTTTGGGTTTGGGGAGGTAGTACCTTTTTATCAGATTGACTGAACACTGGTCCTCATAAGCTCGCAGGAGTAGATGAAGCGAATATAGCTCTTTTAAGTAAAACCCCAGCCTCTCACTAGGCAAGTCCGTAATGCGTGGTGATGAAGAGGTACTCCTATTAACGTTGAACATTGCGAGTCTAGATTGAAAAGTCGAAATATAAGCAACTTTTCCTGTACCGGCGCAATAATGAATAATAGGAATCAAGACTGCAGCAGTTTTTATTGGCTTTTATACTTTGATGAGGATGGCAATGGGAAAGTACATCGTTATTTATCCCAAGATAGTTATGGTAAATAGAACAAAACCGATGGTACCAAGTTTACGACAGACCTTAAATGTTCAGAGATGCTAAGAATCCCCGGGAGGAAAATAACAAACAAATAAACCAAATAAAAGCAAACAATGATGCCAAGCTAGTGACTTAAAACATCAAAAGCCTAGATGAAGGTGGAAAGCTAGCTGATTATAAAAAAATGTGAAGAAGTGGGATATGACCAATTTAGATTCAGAACCGGAATAAAGACAAGAGAAACTTAGTTTTCTCTATAACTACTGTTACAGGGACCAGAATTAATACCAGAAATAATACCATACGAAGTCTAAACGGCACTTTAGATATGAAAAATAACAAATCCCCTGATGATGACGAAGTAGTGGTCGACACGATCAAACAAGCTGGAAATAAAATAATCCTGGCTTATTTTAAACTTTTCACAGAATGCAGCTACCAAGGAAAAACTCCTTCTCAATGGAACAATGCATTCACTGTTTTATTACACAAGCAAGTAGACATAACAGATCTAAAAAAACTACCATCCTAGCAGATTGCTCCCACACATATATAAACTTTTTACAAAAATTATCAAAAATAGACTGAACACTAAGTTAGACTTCTATCAGCCTAGAGAATAAATTGGATTTATATGGGGATACAGCACTAACGACCACGTAATAGTGATAAAGAAGCTGAGAGAGAAGTCTGCAGAATACAGGAAACCTTTAGCACTGACATTCGTGGACTACGAGAAAGCATTTGATACCATAACCAGCAGAAAATGTTAAAGCATTAATAGAATGCCGAATAAACCATCACTATACTAACATAATCAAATATATCTAACAAAATGCCACAGCTAGAGTAAGACTATTTGAACACGAAAATATAAAATTCTATATACAGTGAAAAGTACAGCAAAGAGACACCATCACATACCTCTAAAAAGGCAGTTCTTAACAAGAATGGTATTAATATAAATGGAGAGAAGCTTAGTCATTTGTGAGTCGCAGATGACATCGTCCTTATAGCCGACCATATGGATGATGCAATAATAATGTTTTAAAAATTATATCACGCTTCCTTGGAGGTCGGAGTAAAGATTAATATGAACAAGACGCAAATAATGACTAACCTGGTGCTAAATCGAAATATTGCTGTTGATGGAAGGCATATTGTGCAGACTCCATCGTATAAGTACTTGTGACATGAAATGCGTTTGGGCAGAGATGACCAGACATGTGAGCTCCCTCGTCGCATAGGATTAGCCTGGACAGCGTTTGGTAAATTAAACTATGATACACAATGGGAAAAAAAGAAATAAAAATACTCTATTACGTAAACGATGGAATATTGACAGCCCAAGATGAAGATAGTCTGCAAAGACTGATCTACAGATTTAACAAAAGAGCAAAAGAATTTAATATGACAATATCATCTCAGAAAACTAAAACAATAGTAATCAGCAAAGAACCAACCAGATGTAAGATAAAAATTGATGGCATCAGTATTGATCAAGTAATGGAAATAAAATACCTTGGAATTACACTGCCCAGCTATGGAAACATGAACAAAGAAGTAAGAGTACAAGTGCAAAAAGCAGATAGACTGGCAGGATACCTTAATAACACTATATGGCGAAACAGACACATTAACACTGAGATGAAGTCAAGAATTTATACAGCCAGTGTAAAACCAATAATAACATGTCTTAAAAACAAGAGCCGACACAGCAACAACACAAAGACTACTGGAAACGGCAGATATAAGAGTATTGAGAAGAATTAGCAGAAAATTAGGGCAATTAGAAAAATAGCAAAAGATAAGTCACCAATCGGCAGAAGAAGTATGAGATGACCGCGTAAAAGATGGAGTATTCGCCAATGAATAAGCAGAAATGCTTATAAAGAGAAAGAAGAAGAAGAAGAAAAAAGGTAGTGAATAAGATTCGCGTGACTCAGAGAGATATGAAGCGCCAGATGTTGGGTGTCTCTGAGAGATCGAATCCCAAACAAAGAAATACGTCGTGAAACAAAAACAACAGACGCTATCGAAAAAATCGCGTCGCTAAAGTGGAATTAGGTCAGACTATCAGACAACCGATGTACAAAACGTATTGTCGGGTGGAGACAACAGAAAAAACAATAATCACTATGGAGTAGAGGACGCCTACCAAGCAGATGGACTGAGGACCTGAAACGTGTTAGCCATAACTGGATGCAAGCCGCACAAGACAGAAACAGATGGAAAGAGCTGAGGAAGACCTATGTCCAACAGTGGACGCATGCAGGTTGATGATGACTGTTACAGAAGAATTATGACCAACAAAAAAAAGTTTGATATGCTTTGTCGATTTAGAAAAGGCACTTGATTCCGTGGATGTTCTAGAGTTAGCTATTGTATAAATACTAGTCTTCAATTTCCTATTTCTTTATGCTTAATATATTTTGTTTCAATTAATTTACTTGCTTTTTTTTAATTCCACCTGTACTGCTATTTGGTGGACTCAGTAGCTTATCTGCGATGTTGACGGTCCCAAGTCTATGAGTCTAAATCCCAATCATAGAACCGATCGCAAAGCCTGGGAGAGAGCCTGGGATACAAGATGATCTTAGCTAAGAACAGGACTACGAAAAAGTATAACAAATCAAGAATAGAATGCTAGAGCATTAGGTCATGGAGAAAGGAAGACTATTAATATTATTATAGCTCGGGAGTAGATCTTTGGTTAACGTGAAATTTGAGGAGAAGAGCCTAAAAATATCAAATATACCAGCCACCGAATCCTGAAGATGACTCTAAATGTGGAAAAAAATAAAATCCATATTATATTAGTTTACGCCCAGAAATAAATAAACCCGAGTGAGAAACCGAGTACTTCACTGTTTTTTTTCCACTCAGTTCTGTTTTTTTCGTCTTTTCGTCCCAGTCCTGCATTCTTAACTACTCGATTTTAACCTCTTCTAGCCACTTCTTTTTTGGTCTTCCTCTTCTGCGCTTTACGCTTGCTTTTCCTGTTAATCCTTTTTTTAATAACTGTTTGCGGGCATCCTATAAAGATGTTCCATCCAACGTGCCATTTGTGCTTTACTTTTTGTATTATCATTGGTTGATTGTAGTGCTCCATTACTTCCTTATTTGTTCTTCTTTTTTGTACACAGTCATTCTTCTCCTCCATATATCCTCCAGTGCTCCTCCATATATTTATTCTAAATTCACACCCAATTTTCGAAGATTGCACAATTGTTTTTGTAAATCCTGATTGTTGTATTCCTGGATACTAACTTAGATTTAATTTGTTTGATACTGTTTAAAACTTTTTCAATACTGTTTTCAATTTTTTAAATGGTCTTATCAATTCTGATTTTGATCTCGCCATTTGCTATATCCTCTCCAAAAACGATAACTTATTGCCTTTTGTAGTATATTATAGCATCTGTCACTGTCACTACACCACTTTATCGTAGAATTGCTTCTAGAACACAATTCCGAATATAATTTTATGAAGAACTGGCCAAGGGGCCAAATATAAGAAGAAAACGAAGAAGTAAAGCACCTTTTTATGTTCTCATATTAATTCTGCCTTTTTCTTCTTAGCTTTCTGCTTCCATTATGAAAAAATGTGCTATTATTTTTGCGATATATTTTATTTTGAAAGTAATCAATGAAATTATAATTAACATGAAGAGAAAAAACCTCGTAACTACTTGGTGCATTAAGCTAATTATTTAAATTCCTTGGTAAATAGTCATGGGATCATTGTGAGTTTCTGTTGATGTTTTGACACAGCATAAATTGAATTACTCAGACAGATGTTACTTATCCATTACTCTGTACACAACCTATGGTTGTATAGTATGCAAGAAAAAAAAAACGAGAATTCGAAGATGCGTGACTCACAGCGCCAGTTTACTTATTAACAAGTGTTGGTATATTTCATTTTAATTTTTAATTAAGAAAAATGATACAATAGTGAAATAATCGTCGGTGATTTTTCTACTAGACCATCAGCTATATTAAAGTTTTTTCTTTTATAATGTAAATATAATATGGTGAACGCTTGATTGTATTATACACAATTAAATAAGTTGACGTAATTAGTGTTTTTGTAATTAAGGTAAAGGACAGTATGCTTCTTTCAAAACATGTAAATTATTATATGCTTTTATTCGTATACTGCTCTTTCAAGAACTGGAACACAAGTACGTAGGAAACAATTTGCTTGTTACGAAGCAAGACATATACAAGAGTTTGTTATAAGTAGTGTTCACTCTTCATTCACGAGCCCGTAAACAGTAAACAGTTAACAAAATACTTCGTGCAGTATTTGAAGGTTCCGTCCACATAAATGGTATTAGAATTACACAAAAATTTTTAATTTGTCTTACAAAAAAACCCCACGAAATTGGCATCCTGATCGCCCTTTAACAAGAACTGCTCTTCTTCATTTGTCGTCATTTCAATTGTATTTATCACTTCACGCACTTTCTTTACACTCGTTGGTAGTTTTGGTAACACACTCTGACTGTAGTAGATTCAGTTCCTTATCAGATATACATCACTCACAGTAAGCGTTTTAATGTCAGAACTGTTCACTTCTTTGTGAATAAGTTTTATGGGCTTCTCACAAATGAGTTCAAAGTCATTTCTCTTCTTTAGTTTTTCGTGGTTTTGCGATTTCAGACTACTGCTCTCACGGTATTGCTCAGTACCAAAGTCGAGCACTGTGTACGGTGCGGAAGTTTCCGTTTTCACATACAACTTACATTCACGGTGTAAACACTGCCATTGCTTCAATTCTTCCAACTTGTGGAAATTATATTTTAAACTGTTCACCACTAGTATGGGTTTTTCCCCTTTTTCTTAAAATTTCTTTAGCTTACATCTTTTACGACGATATGATCAAATACGAGCAAGACGCAAAACTATCAACAAACTAATTTGAAATAAATTTGCGCCGAGGGGGTATACGAATTTAAAGAATGATGGGAAAATGAGCCTAACCCAACGAAGTGAACTACTGGTAGCAACTGAGACAAAAGATACTCGAACTTGGTCAAAACCTATCAGCGCCATGAGAAAGGCATTGTATAATAAATTTGGTTTCTGGTTGGTACAAAATGGTGGTTTGTTGGACCATTCAATTTGGTAAGAATTTTATTTGGTTTATAGTGTTTCTATTTTTTTGGAATTTTCTTAATTTAAATAGTAATTTTGGAATTTCAATTTTTCCTGATTACAATAACATGAAAGTTATCAGGGGTAAAATAGAAAGTTTTAATACTTATGAGCAGTTATGTTAATACAACGTTAATATTTGATAATACTGTTTAATTACGTATTATTGTATTAAGTATATGATAATTACTTATATTAACAATTTTTATATAGTGCAATGATATTTATTTAACTGCTGTCTTTATTCAATTTATAATGTCTTTATTAAAAGGTTCTTATTTTAATTTATTAAAAGCACGATAATTTATATAAGTTTATTAATCACTAAAAATACATAATTTATTTAAAGGCGAACGTAACAATTAAATCGCGACCGCGAATCTTCAAAACTAACTGTCTCTTCATAACAAAATTCCTCTATAAATATAAAGTCCTGTTATTCGAGAATGAAAACAGCTGTTTCTCGAAACACATCGAACATAGACTGCTGTTTTGCTGAAAGGCCTATGATGAGTCATTTCCACGACTCGATACTTCCAAACGGGACCAGAAAAACCAGTCTGCGGTCCTCGATGAGAGATCGTCGCACTCTCGAATAACTACAACAAAGAAAGAATTAGTCATAATATTTACAGTTTAGGGTCAGAATTTATCGTAACAATAGGTATTATTATTTTACAATAAGTTCTGTTCAGTCGAGTCAATTCGTGTTATCACTACCTAGGTATATCACAGAAGTTGATAACACCGATATTTTTTGTTTAAACTATAGAAAATGAAACTTTTTGGTAAAATAAAATACCTACTGATAGCCACATAATTTGAGAAGATGCGAAGGTTCCAAGTTAGGGTGCCTATCCGTTTCTAACATTGGCGAGTTTTTGCTATTGTTGTGAATTTATTAAAAGGTTCAATATTTATAACACTTATGGATTTAATTTATTTTTTTTATTTATATTAACTTATCTGACAATAATTTATATATATCCGTACGTAACAATTAAATTCGCGAGCGCGTCTTCAGAATTAACTGTCCCTCCAAATAAAATGTCCTGTTAATAAATGCCATTGCCGTTACGCTAGAACCATCGAACAGCCTTCTCGACTAGCGGCGAAATTATAACGGCAAAGGCAAACGGTATTCTCGCATCGGTTCGACCTTTTTCTGGAAGGTCAGTTCAGGTAAATAGAAGCCTCTCGTAAGATCTAAAACATAAGCATGTGAATAAAAACATGTTTACAGGTTAAAACTATGACTCATATTTTTACGTAACATTGCCCCCCTCTCAAAAGATGGTTCCTCCTGGAACCTTGTCGGGACTAGAACTGGAACGGTATGCTGGTATCGGCAACTGGACCCTCTTATACAACTTCCAGTTGTATAAAAATGACAAGGGACGGTTTTCTCTCCGCACCAGTAACTATGCGGATTGCAACAGACTAACACCCGGACTTCGGTGTCTTTAAAGATCTCCTCCACCATATTTCGGATAACCCTCCAATCCAATTGGCGGCACTCCAACTTTGGCATGGCTAACTTTTGCACGTCGGACTCTAGTACGTGCTCTCTCAATTGAAGTCAGGCTTCCCATACATCTCGGTAGGTAGGTTGGTCACGGGCAGTGTCTTTTGTTACCAGGTAGAAAAGGTAACGTGATGCATCTTTGAGTTTCAAGGTTTTACCGGGAGCTGGCACCTGGCATTGAAGTTCTGCAACTCGACCAAACTTCCTTCGAAAGACGGATGCCAACCCTGGTGCGTCTTTGATACTGGCCGGGATGGTAAGGGCCAGCGAGTAGTCATCGGGGAGCGCGAGTAGATCTTGCTTTTCTTCAGTGGTAACACCATGTCTCGCTTTACCGGTACCTCCATAGGCACCCATGAATTCCTCAAACGTGAGGTCAGACACATCGTGGACTTGGTTTACTTCCACTTCTCCATCTACGTCGTGGTCACCTTCGAAAGATGCCAACCGGTTATGGTGTACTATCATCGGCTTTCCCCTCGGAATCTTGCTTATTCGGTAGATGACATCGTTGATCTTCTCCATGATGAGGTATGGACCTTCCCAAAACTGCTGCAATTTGGGAGAACAACCTTTTCGCTTCTTGGGATTATACAGCCATACTTTGTCGTTCTTCTTAAAGCAACCCTTTTCGGCTTGTGTATCGTACCGTTTCTTCATTCGGTCGCTAGCGATCTGAAGGTGGGAACGGACCAACTCATGTACATCGTCCATTCTTCTTCGTAATTCGATCACATAATCTTCACCTGCTACATCTTCTCCAGGTCGACATCCAAACTCGAGATCACAAGGTAGTCGCATTTCGCGTTCGAATAGGACTTTGGCTGGTGTCTGGCCTGTTGATTCGTTAACAGCAGATCTGTAGGCCATTGTGAAGAACGGAAGGTATTGGTCCCAGTCTCGCTGATGATCGGACATCATCTTTTGTCAAATACTTGCCAACTGTCCTATTCATTCGTTCTACCATACCATCCGATTGCGGATGATACGCGGTAGTTCTTGTTTTCTTCATGCCTAGTCTATCACATATTCCTTGGAATAGATCGCTTTCGAAGTTCCTGCCTTGGTCACTATGTATCTCCAAAGGCACTCCAAATCGGCTGATATATTCTTGGATCAACTTATCTGCAACGGTGGCGGCCTTCTGGTCTGGAAGTGCGTAAATCTCGACCCACTTAGTGAAGTAATCCATTACTACCAACATGTACTTGCCCCCATTTTCACTTTCTGGAAATGGCCCTGCAATGTCCAAAGCTATTCTTTCAAACGGGCATCCAACATTATATTGTCTCATAGGAGCTCTCCTTTTTCGGTGAGGCCCGTTACTCGTAGCACAAATAGTACATTTCTTACACCAGTCTTTTACGTCGTCGGAACTGTTCATCCAATAAAACCGTTCCCGAATTCGCTGAAGGGTTTTCCTTACACCAAAATGCCCTCCCGATGGACTGTCGTGTAACTGACGAAGTACTTCGGCTATTCTGCTCTTTGGGATCACCAACTGTCTTCTCTTCTCTGAACCGTCATCATTTTCCAGGACTCGTTTGAGCAAGCCATCTTCGATGATAAATGAGTCCCACTGGGCCCAATACGTCTTAACTACTGAGCGTAGGTTTGATATTTCCTGCCAAGGTGGTCGACGGTTTTCCTCTTTCCATTTTCGGATTTTCTGTATAACTGGATCTCTCTCTTGTTCTTCCCTGATCTTAGTAGGCGTCCAGTCGTCGTTGACAATCGTCGTTCTTAGCACTGCTGCTTCCTTGGATTCCGTTTTGTTGCAGTGGGAACACTCTGC
Source organism: Diabrotica undecimpunctata (assembly GCF_040954645.1). Taxonomy (NCBI): domain Eukaryota; kingdom Metazoa; phylum Arthropoda; class Insecta; order Coleoptera; family Chrysomelidae; genus Diabrotica; species Diabrotica undecimpunctata. The sequence goes on from NC_092811.1 coordinate 99,488,512, forward strand.
TGAGCATGGCCTTCTGGAAAGAGAATCAGCGTTTCTGTGGCTAACTCCGGCCCGGTGCTCAATCTTAAAATCGTATTCTTGGAGTCGTTCGATCCACCTGGCTATCTGACCCTCTGGATTCTTAAACTGCATCAACCACTTAAGGGCGGCATGGTCGGTTCGGATTAGAAACTTTCTGCCATAGATGTATTGATAGAAGTGCTCTACTGATTTAACTACTGCTAGAAGTTCTCTTCTCGTGACGCAATAATTCCGCTCAGGTTTTGAAAGAACTTTACTAAAATATCCGAGGACTCGTTCCTGTCCTCCTTCAATCTGAGACAGCACTCCTCCAATTCCCACATTACTTGCATCTGTATCTAAGATGAACTCTCCTTCTGGCAGTGGATACCCTAAAATTGGTGCTGTTATTAAATGCTTTTTCAAGGTCTCAAAGGCATTTTGGCAGTCTGTATCCCAGCGGTAATCTCTTGCTTCCTCCGTAAGTCGCGTTAATGGCTTAGCGTCATCTGCAAACTTCTTAATAAACCTCCGGTAGTAAGTACATAGTCCAAGAAAACTTCTCACTTGATGTTTGTCAGTTGGTTTTGGCCATTCCTTAATGGAATCGATTTTCCCCTTATCCACGGCCACTCCTTCTTTACTGACTATATGACCCAGATAATTGACTTTACCTTGAAATAGCTGGCACTTCTTGGGGTTTAGCATCAATTGGGCAGCGTTAAGTCGATTAAAAACGTTTTCTAAATTCCTCAAATGATCTTCGAATGTCTCCCCCAAGACGATTATGTCATCTAAATAAACCAGGCATGTTTTCCAAGATAACCCTCTCAACACATTTTCCATAAGCCTCTCAAATGTCGCAGGAGCATTACAGAGTCCAAATGGCATAACGTTGAATTGCCACAATCCAGATCCTGTGGTGAAGGCTGTCTTTTCTTTATCTACTGGGTCCATTTCTACCTGCCAGTATCCAGACTTCAAATCCAAAGTAGAAAACAATTTACTTCCAGCCAATGTGTCCAATGTGTCATCGATCCGAGGCAGAGGATAACTGTCTTTCTTGGTAACGTTGTTCAGCAAACGGTAATCCACACAGAACCTCGTCGTTCCGTCTTTCTTCTTAACCAGGACCACCGGAGAGACCCATGGGCTCGTAGAAGGTTCTATCACCCCGTCTTTCTTCATTTCCTGAACAATCGTTTCAGCTTCCTCTCTTTTCGCCTGTGGTAATCGTCGAGCTGTTTGACGAATTGGCTTAGCATTACCAGTATCAATTTTATGCTTAACAACCGTAGTTCTTCCCGTCTTTTCTCCTTTCGGTACGAAAATATCACGATACTGCCGAAGAAATTCCCTTAATTTCCTTTTCTCCATCTGATTTAGAGACTGTCCTGCAACTGCAACCATTTGGTCGAATTTGTCGTTGGAATTATCAGATGTTGTCGCCTGACGGATTATGGATGTCACAGGTACACAAGTTCCTACTTTTGTCTCTTTCTTTATGGTCACTGGGTAGTCATTGACATTGATAAGCCTCACAGGAATTTCCTTAGCCAAAGTCACCAATTCCTTTCCAATTATGATTCCACGGCCAACCTCATCGTCGTGGTTCCAAGGCTCCATCATAACAGGTCTCCCTTCGTCCACAATTCCCTGTAGCCGCGCTACTATGATCGTTTCACTTCTCGCAGGCACGACTGTATCTTCTGTAATGGCTGCTTGTACAGTGTTGTCATTATGTGGATGAAGAAATACCTCCTCGTTGCCAACTTTGATTACCTTATTCTTAAAATCCAATTGGAATCCATGCATATTCATTACGTCCATTCCTAATATAACATCCTCTTCGATGTCAGCAACTATAACAGTATGGACGAACTTTTCTGCTCCAATTCCCAATTGTACCTGGATTTCTCCATGAATGTTGGCATTTTCACCTGTAGCGGTCCGAAGTCGCAACCTCGTTGGTAACAGTTTCTTACGGCTGTTTATAACTGTCGGGCGTATAATGGTTCTGGTCGCTCCGGTATCCACCAACAACGTATGCTTTTTACCATTTATGTCTCCATCAACATATACACTATCTTCACGACATTTCAAAGAAGCTATTAGTATAAGAGGGTCTTTGGAAAAGTTCCGGGTTGAAGCTGCTCCCCTAAAGCCGACTCGTTCTGGTTTTCCTGATGGTGGGTTTCTTGATTTTATGGTCTTCGTTTTCTTGCATGTAATACTTTTCATCATATTAACGAGCTGGTCAAGTTTATCTTCATCTCCTTCCTCTTTTACAGTCCTAACTTTACTGTACCCGCCAGAGGCCTGCGTAGCTGACTCGTATTCGAGGGCGGCGGATAGGACATCAACCAGCGTCTTGTGACGAGCTAATCGCAGTGTTCCCTGCATTTCATGATCACGAAGACCATCAATAAACGTTTGAACGGCCAATTTTTCCATCATGTCTTCGGGAGCTGTTGGATAAGCATATCGTACTAATCTGGCAATATCTACCTCATATTCTTGAAGAGCCTCATCTTTCTTCTGTCTACGATTTTTAAGCTGCGACTGATATACATGCTCCAAATGTTCGTGGCCATATCGCATATTTAACCTCTTCTTCAGTTGTTCGAAATCATCGGTCTCCTCTACGGCTATGGTCTGAAGCACATCTAAGGCATCTCCTCGAAGAGCGATAGTCAGGTTTACAGCCTTTTCTTTTTCAGACCATCCATTCGCTCTTGCGGCTGATTCGAACTGTTTCATGTAGTTGTTCCATGATGATTTTCCGTCGAAAGTTGGGACTTTAACATGAATAGAACCTCCACTTCCTTCAAATTTCGGCCGTGTCTCCAACTTACATTTCGTCTCGTCTTCTTTTATCTCCACTGTAATCGGATTGTTACCTCTCTCTGCTGTCCCTGTTTCCTCCATCTTCCTTTCCATCTCTTTCATCTTTTCTTCGAAGGCCAACATATCGGCAGCAACTTGGTTTTTTAACGAAGATATTCTATCGTCGAGGGCAGACATCTCAGAAGTTACTTTAGAGATTTCCGAAGAGATGTTAGCCGAAACTTTGCTTTCCAGGGACGAAATCTCGTTAGAAACTTTGTTTTCTAATGACGCAATGTCACCAGAAACTTTGGCTACATCGGAAGAAACTTTCGAAATATCGTCAGAAACTTTGTTCTCTAATGTTGCGATGTCACCAGAAACTTTCAAAATATCGCCAGAAACTTTGTTCTCTAATTTCGAAATCGACGAGATGACAGCATCTTCAAATATATAAGTCTCTGAATCTAGTCCTTCTTCTAGCAAAGCGTTCTTTAGTCGTTGGACTAACTCAGCCTTTTTTCCGGTAGAAGCTAATTCTCTGTCTTCGAGATGTCTTCTTAAATTAGTCACTGTCAGCTCATAAATCGTAGCCATTTCCACAATTTATTGTATATTCACTTGTATTATTATTATAAGTCTAATTTATGTTCGATCCCACTTCTGACACCATTTGTTGTGAATTTATTAAAAGGTTCAATATTTATAACACTTATGGATTTAATTTATTTTTTTTATTTATATTAACTTATCTGACAATAATTTATATATATCCGTACGTAACAATTAAATTCGCGAGCGCGTCTTCAGAATTAACTGTCCCTCTTAATAAAATGTCCTGTTAATATATGCCATTGCCGTTACGCTAGAACCATCGAACAGCCTTCTCGACTAGCGGCGAAATTATAACGGCAAAGGCAAACGGTATTCTCGCATCGGTTCGACCTTTTTCTGGAAGGTCAGTTCAGGTAAATAGAAGCCTCTCGTAAGATCTATAACATAAGCATGTGAATAAAAACATGTTTACAGGTTAAAACTATGACTCATATTTTTACGTAACACTATGATGACTTTGTTGGTTGCCACACAGAATACTTTTGTTGGGGTCTTTCTATACCATGCTCTCAGAAGCTAGAATATTCTTTTTCGTCGTAGGGCCCTTTTTCCTTCAATTTTACCTTGCAAGATTCATTGGAGTAGCTCGTATCTGTCTTGATTTCTCAATATATGTCCCAAGTACTGCAGCTTACGGCCCTTCACGATGTTGACCAAATCCGCGGTTGTGTTCATCCTCCGCAGTACTTCTTCATTGGTGACTTTGTCTGTCCATGGTATCTTCAGGATCCTTCTGTATAAACATAGCTCAAAAGCCTGAAGCTTTGATAGAGTTATCGCCTTAAATGTCCACGCTTCTACTCCGTACAGAAGCACTGAGTACACGTAACATTTAATGTATACCCATCAAAGGTGTACTTAAAAAAATTTTCCAAGAGGAAATAAGTAAAAGAAATGGCAAGATACTTTGAACATCCTTCAAACTGCCATTTAAATTAATTCACCCAAATTTGATTGTCTTGGCACATTTTTCAAATGCTAAAAAAAATAGAGATCAAATAAAAACAATAAATTTGGTAACAATGTTAGCCTTTCTTTTCAGATTCTTCCCACTATTAAATTTTGACAAGGTATTTCAAGCAACTAATATTGCTATGTCATTTTAAATATGTTTCTCTTATTTTCTACCGTTGTAAGTGCATACCTAGATTAAATGCAGTATAAGGAAAAAATAACCTTCCTATTCAGCATAAGGAATTTATCTTATAATTTTGTAATATTTAAGATTATTTTGGTAAAAATATACTATTTTTTATTTTATGTTTTATATGTATGTTTTATATTCCCTGGGAACAAAAAGGAGTTATCTGTAATTTTGTAATTGTTGAATGACTATCATCATCCAGCCTCAAGAGTCCACTGCTGAACATAGGCCTCTTCCTCATGTTTCCAACCCCGTCTATCTTGCGCCGCTCTCATCCAGTTTTTATTGAGTTTTCTTAAATCGTCAGTCCATCTTGTAGGTGGTCGACCGACGCTTCTCTTGTCTTCCCTTGGCCTCCATTCCAATAACCTCTTTGTCCATCGCCCATCTGTCATTCTGGCTATGTGTCCTGCCCATCTCCATTTTAGTCTGGCTATCTTCTCGATGATGTCAGTCACTCCGGTTCTTCTCCTGATGTCTTCGTTGGTTATTCTGTCTCGCAGAGTTATTCCTAACATGGACCGCTCCATTCTTCTCTGCGTGACTCTCAGTTTGGTAGCTGCTGCTTTTGTTAAGGTAAGTGTTTCTGCTCCGTACGTCAAGACTGGGAGGACGTACTGATCAAATACCTTTCTCTTTAGGCATGTGGGCAGCTCACTTTTAAAAAAAAAGTTGAATGACTATATTAAAATCTAAATCGAAATAAATTTTCGGAATAAATTTTAGGAAAATAAAATGCATATCGGAAAATAAACGGTTCCTAAAAAAAATATACGGTTTTGTTTTAGATTAAGTGATGTTTTCATATTTTATTGTCTCGTGTAAAATTTACAAAACCACACAACTCCTTGTTGTAGCAGAGTCTTAAATTGTTCTTAATAGCACACAAATACCCTTAAACCTTCTGAAACTATGTATAATATAATATTTGAAACAGCCAGATATAGTTTTTGCAAAACTCATAATTTTTTGTAAACCCTCGTACATACTATAAAAATCCCAGTAACATTCCATTATACAGAATAAATCATAAACGAATCAATGTGAGGACTTTTGATGGAAGTTAATGAAATGCAGTTGCTGAATAGAAAGGGGCATTTGTCTTGAAATGGCGAGGGCTATTTATCATGTGAAATGAGGGACGGTATTCTGAAAGGGATTTTACCGATTGCGAATTAGCCAGCGACCAGCCACTATATCAGTATGACTAACAAAACGGAAATGGCTTTATCTGGCACGTCAAGTCGGCTCTGGAGCTCTTGATGGATGCGAAACTATTGACATAATATCCGCTGATGATGTTTGCTCGCTGGACGTTTGTTGACTGAATTAAAAAATATGAATTGACAGTATCCATTACGTACATGGATTATAATTTATACTCGGCGATACATTTAAAAAATACGAATGAAATAAATAAGAACCTAAATCACTCGAATGCTTTTAAGCATATGAGGAGCCAAAAAGTAAAAAAGTATAAGTGACAAAAAGTAAATTTTGAGTAAACGCCGTTCAAAGTTGAGCCTTCACTGTAATTGCCAGGATTTTTTAATGCTAGCTTTTCTTCTCGGTTTAGTAACTGTAGCCATTGTCCAGATTTAGCCATACGGCTCACACTCCCTCTAAGGGGAAAATTCATCACTCATCCCAGATACCTACGATACCAAAAGGATTGAGCTCTGGTGGGACTCTTTTCGTGTTATCGAGCCCTAGGTGACTTGGTATGTTGAAGTATCCCCCAAAAATTTTCGTACACATCTGGACGTCGCGAGGAGTACAGCTTTCTGCATGGTATAGAGATGTTCATTTAGACCCAGCTGTTTTATGTTCTCTAGGAGGTTTTTGGGAATAACACCAGTAGTAGATAAAATAATAGATACTGTCTGGGTACTTTCCATTCTCCATTGTCTCCTGATTTGTATTTCTAGATCTCTGTACTTGGCGATCTTTTCGAACAAGTGTTGTTTGCCTAGTAATTTTAATAACTAGTATGAGATCCGGTCTACTATGCACCACTGGTTGGTCTGTAAGCACAGTGAGGTCCCAGTATAGCTTGTAGTTGTCATTTTCAAGCATTATGTCAGGGACGTATTGATAATAAGGAAGATGGTCGGTTTGGAGAAGTTCCAGTTTGTCAGCTAGTTCTTGGTGGATAATCTTTCCTACTGAGTCATTGCGTTCTTTATAACCTTTATAATCGGTACTCACAAATGCCTGGCAGCCACCGGTAAGATGTTGGATGGTTTCTTGGGCTTTGCATCCATATCGGCATTTGTCATTTTGGACTTGAGGATCTTTAACAATATATTTCAGGTAATTTTTAATTGGTTATAACCTGATCCTGAATGGCAAGTAGGAAACCCTTAGTCTCGGGAAACATCTTTCCTGCCATTATTATTATTATTATTATTATTATTCGTAAGAAAAAACATAATTTTATTGACTTTACTCATTTTGGAGCTATTTTTAGGTTTCTATGTAGCAATGTGAAAAAATGTAAAAAGATCATACAGTTTTTGGACAGATTTATTCTTCACCATAATACCAATATATAATTGACTTTTGATTCATCAACATCAGTGTCGTAATGATGATCCAAATAGTCATTTTTGACTTCTGCTTCTTCTAAGTTTGCTAGTTCTCTAGCTTATTGATCATCATGTCGCAGATTTATCAAAAACTCATGGTAAATTGGAGGTACGTAGTTGAGTAACTGTTGAAGATTTGAATACTTAGCTTACGTAATAAGAGGTTTACTGTCAATCAGTACTGGCAAGAGATCTGGCAGAAGGACAGAGTTTTTGCCAGCTCGAATGGGTTTCATAGATAGCTCACAATACTCTTCTATGATACCTCCAGCTGTTTTCTTGTAAAACAGGGTTAAAGGTTTGTCCTGTTAAAAATGTAACCATTGCATACTCTGTATTCCACTTACGCTCTTCTTGAAATATGGCGTAAGTGTTTGAAAATCTAAAAAATCATCATTTTCTGCATGGCCATCTGTACTGTAAAAAACTTTTTACTTGTACAAGTTACCAGCTCCATCCAATGTTAAGGTACATACAGGTTCTTTTTGTTTCTTTTGTTTTTTAACTCTATCAAACCAAAGTGTTAGTAATAGTTATTATAAGAATGACCACTTATATAAAAGCGATGATCTACTGTTTGAATATTAGTATTTCTGACTATGTAAAGCCAAAATTTGACTGTTAGATGACTCTTATTTTAGCCTTCACAGTTGTCGCTAAATACAGTTATGTATTTCACAAATAAGGAAAGGCTTCTGATATATTCTAGAAGACAAGATAATATTTCCTGACATCCTGACATAAATAAATGGGTCGTCTCAGTCTGTAGGTTATGGACTTCTTAGTTATACGTCCATAGTTGCCCTAAATAATATGCTTTAGAAGTTGACACATTAGGAGTTGGCGTAGTTTTTTACCAGTCGAAGATGATCGCAACTTTGCTACTATCCTTTAAGTCATGACACTCAGCTTTTGCTGTTCTTACGACTTCCGCCTTACGCAAGTGAAAGTCTTTTTCTGTCTGAGCTAATTCGTTTTCTTCTGCCGAACCATGATTTATTTTCATCTGAAATTTGTCACATTTATCACAAGTGTCTGTACTTGGCCTTTTTAAACTAAGATTAAACTGAGTATTAAAAATATTCCTGTAAAAGCTTTCACTTAGAGGTTCTTTCTGTTTTTCCTCCTTACAGAAATCACAATAAAGTTTATACATTATTTTCAAATTACACCTCTGAGGAAGATATCTTCTATTTGGAGTCTTATTTCTAGTGTATTGGCTTGTGTACCTAGGAAACTTATTAATATGCTTTTTTATGATTTCATTTGCCCCTTCAGAAATGTTGTTCGGTGATGATTTCTTTTTTTTTGTCTATTCATGACACGCCCGAGGAGACAGGCGTGTCTTTAATTTGAAAATAATAAAGTTGATTTCACGTAATCGAATGAACTATCTTACAAGTAAAGTCGTCACAGGAACGCAACTCAACAATATTGGCAATATCATTTTAAAGTCGTCTATTTTAAAATGTATAATGTATGTCTGAATTGTCAATAAAAATGAGTCAGGTAAAATTAAATTATTAGAAGAATTTTTCACCAAGTAACAAAAAACAAAATTTGTTTAATTTACTAATGTTTGTATTTTGAGAACGATTTTCGAAGTTGAAATTGAAACGTCAATAAACTTACTTTAACCTTTAATTGTGGCTTATTCCCATTTAAATAGTAATTACTTTAAAATGTCACAAGAAAATAGTTTCATAACAATATTATATAAAGTAGGTAAAAGCTTTCGTAGAAAAAACTTTTAGCTAATCCATATTTATTTTATTTTTAGAAGAAAACACTGGTGAAGGTGTTAGCGAATGTGAAACACTGCCAGGAAAAAGAACCAAACTTACAGAAACCAGCATAAATAAACCAGTTTTAACTCGTTTGGCTAATTAACAACTTTAATTGACATACATAATATCTAAAAAAACGCTCCGAAGAAAAGAATATAAAAAATGCAGTTAATAATGTTGCCGAGATAAACAAAATAGACGATGAATATTATTGGGATGGCACTTTTAACACTGAAGTTGAAAGAACAAAAATGATCCTCAAAAAGAAAAGTGGAAGGTGGCTGTTCCCAGAAGATATAACACTTTACGAAGAAAATATTAAGACTAGTTTGGATACACACGACTTAGAGAATATCAGCATCAATGAAATGAATAATAATATTACTCAAATATTGAAAGAAGCTGAAAAGAAATACTGTCCTCGTCCTGAAAATAATAACAAAAAATTAAGCCACAACACAAAACATCTTCTAGAGGAAAGAAGAAAACTTAGGGAAAATCAGGAACATAACCAAAATGAACTAAGAATTTTGAATAAGAAAATTAAAAAGGAAGTTAGAAAAGATCTGAGACGATACAATACGATGGAAATAACTAGAGTAATAGAAGAAAACAAAAGCTTGAAAGTACTCAGACAGAGCATGTCCATTGGAAGAAAAAACGTCCACCAATTTAGAAATGAACAGGGGCAAATCATTGAGGATAGAATTCAAATTATGAATACTATAGAGAGTTTTTATAGACAACTATACAAAGAACAGCAATGTAACCGGAGTGGATCATTACCAAAGATAATTAATCAGGGATCTGAAATTTTACCGGACGTAACACCCAATGAAGTTCGAAGGTCAGTGCAAGAAATAAAAAACAATAAGTCCCCCGGAGGCGATGAAATAGTGGCAGATGCCTTGAAGGTGGCTGGAAAAAGATTATGGCAGATCCTTGCCAAACTATTCACTAGATGTTTGCAGGAAGCAATAACACCAACCCAGTGGTATAACGCAGAAATTATCATACTTCATAAAAAAGGGGATGCTACCGACCTCAGGAATTACAGGCCCATAAGTCTACTTTCACATATTTATAAACTATTTACAAAAATAATTACGAAACGACTAGAAAATAAATTGGAATTTTATCAGCCCATAGAACAGGCGGGTTTTAGAAAAGGCTATGGAACAAACGATCACCTACTGGTAATAAAAAATCTTATAGAAAAATGCACTGAATATAATAAACCACTAGCTTTAATATTTGTCGACTATGAAAAGGCATTCGACACCGTAAATCAACAAAAAATGTTGGAAGCCTTGACAGAATGCCGAATTGACTATCGGTATATAAATATAATTAAACATATATACCAAAACGCAACAGCCAGTGTTAGAGTGGGTGATCGTCAAACCCAGAAATTCCCGATACAACGTGGAGTACGCCAGGGGGACACCATATCGCCGAAACTGTTCACTACGCTTTTGGAATATATATGTAAAAGGGCAAAACTGACCGACTAGGGCATAAACATAAACGGAGAAAAGCTTAGCCATCTAAGGTTTGCAGATGATATTGTACTAATAGCTGATAGGATAGATGAGGCCAAAGAACTTTTAAATCAGCTCTACCTATCCTCGCTAGAAGGGGGATTGAAAATAAATATATCTAAAACCCAGATGATGACAAATCTTGTAGTCAGCGAAGATATATGCGTATGAACAAGATCCATAGACCAGGTAATGGCCTATAAATACCTAGGTCATGAGATTCGCATAGGAAAAGATAACCAAACCGTCGAGCTTCTCCGTCGTATAAGACTGACTTGGGCAGCCTTCGGCAAGCTGAACCATATTTTCAAATCGTCTGATATACCAATATGTCTTAAAAGAAAAACGTTTAATCAGTGTGTTTTGCCAGTGTTAACTTACGGTGCCAAAACGTTGACCATGACAAGGAGAACAGTTCAAAAGATCCGTGTGTGTCAAAGGGCAATGGAGCGTGCTATGTTGGGCGTTTCACTACGAGACAAGATCCCAAATCGCCAGCTACGACAAAGAACAGGAGTGGCTGATGCAGTAGAGAGAGTAGCAACACTAAAATGGAACTGGGCAGGTCACGTGGCTCGAATGACAGACAATAGATGGACAAAGCGGATACTGGAATGGAGACCAAGAGATGATGCCTACCGAGGTAGAGGTCGTCCACCAACACGTTGGATGACGATCTAAAACGTTGTCATAGGAATTGGATGCAAGAGGCACAAGATCCAAATAGATGGAAAATTATGAGGGAGATCTATGTCCAGCAGTGGATAAGCGAAGATTGAATGATTAATGATTCTGAAAAAGATCCCTCTTACGTTAATTCAAAAAATTACTCTGATAGCGGTGAAATATTAGATCAAAATAAAGAAAATTAGAAAACTCGCGAACTACTACCACAAAAAAAAAATTGCCATCACGTAGACCATCAGATCATATAACTGCTGAAAGTGCGCAGTTAGAGACATTTGAAATAAACGGTTCTGAAAAAAATAACATTATCTATAATGAGCAAACTGTTGTATGCCAGTAGGTATCACAAATATGAAAGAAGTACTCCAAAAAACTAAAAATAAAACTTTAAAATGATATTTAAGGTCAGAAATATGCTACAGCACAGGTAAAAATTGAAAGAAAACCCATAATGAAAGACTTAAAAAACTGCAGATTAAAATGTAAGTAATGGTTAATAAAAGAACTGAGAAGTGACATTTTTAAAGAATATTGGAGACTAGAAAGTCATGAAAAGAGGCAATATTTTATAGCAAGTTGTATCACGTCCGCCGAAGTTGAAACACATAGAAAAAAAATGGCAGGAAAGTCAAAAAAAAAAGAAACATAACTTACACCTATTTTTTCCAAATACATAAATGGACAGCAGCGTAAGACTTGTAAACAATGTTTTCAATCAATTTTGTACGAAACTGATAAAATACAAACTGCCCTGAAAAACAAATCGAATATTATAATTGAAATGTTGATGCAAGACCAAAGAGGAAAACGCAAACTTTCTAATAAAACATCGATGAAAGGTTAATCTTAAATCATTTTTTAAATACGAAAACCATTAGACAGGAGGGACCAATAATAAACAGTATCTAAACCCAGACCTCAATTTGACGAAAATGGACCAACTTTACTTGAGATGTGTCAAAACCCAGTAGGAAGAAATATAATATAAAAGAGAATTTCATTAACTTAATCTAAAGTTTAAGGTCTCTAAAACTGATGTCTGTCATACCTGTGAAAAATTAAACATGAAATTGCTGAGATTAAAAACACGGAAGAAATGAGCCAGTTAAAGATCGCCAGTTAAAGACGCCTAATTTGTCTGTTACACTTTCGATCTTCAGCAGTGCCTGTCAACGCCTTTTTTTGGATACTTATGTTTCTTTTCATAAGAGAACGTACCGGACTTACAATTTAACTGTACATAATTGTGCTTTAGGTGCAGCTTCTTGTTATATCTGTCATGAATCAATTTCTCACCGTGGTGTAAATGTGATTGCTTCTGGTATTCTCAAAGAAATAATAAACCTGTCACCTGAAGTCACTAAAATAACTCTTTATTCAGATACATGCGCAGGATAGAATACATAGGATAAAGATTTCCACGTTGCTGCTATGTTTATGTTAGTAAAGCAAATTAAATCTCAATAAATGAAATCAACCATAAATTTACGATCTTTGGACATTCTCACATGGAATGCGATGTCGACCATTGTCTTATCGAAAACCAGAAAAGAAAATCGCGAATAAAAATTGCTTATCCTCATGACTGGGCAACTCTCATTAGATGCACAAACAAAAACAGTCCATTTAATGACATTAAATTAACTTCAAATGATTTTTACGATTTTGTTGCTTTATTAAGGATAACATTTGTAAAAAAGCAAAAAAAATGTTGATGGAGAGTTGTTCAAACTGCAGAGATGTCGTTGGTCGATAAAAGTGCTCTGGAAGAGTCAGAAAATTTTAAGGAAATTAATTTTACCAAAAGAGGTCGAAAAGGTGCAATAAAACTTAAGAAAAAATATGATGCGTTGATAACTATAGCTCTTCTATAGGTAAACAAAAAATAAATCGCTTATACCAAAAGTATATAAAAAGTTTTATCAAGAACTGCCAACTAAAACTGTAAACGATATAGACCCTGATTTAGAGGAGTTTGTTTCTGATATTAAGTAACTTGTTATATTAAAATATAAAAAACTATTTAATATTGCTACTAAAACGTAAACTTGTGTGTTTATTATATCGCTGTCCCTGTGGAACATTGACGCAACTGCAAATTTATTGAAAAGTTTATCGTCATTGGGTCCAAATTTGGTTACCTTATTCGTCAGATCACTGTCAGATGTGTTGTTCATCTTTTAGCCACCAGGGAGCAGATGCGTCATATTTGAAAAATCAGCCTATCTCGGAGAAACAATAACAGAATGTATAGTTGTGCTTCGATAGTTCGAGTTTGTGCTTGTACCTACGGTGCTACATTGACGCATTGTATTTTATGTTATTGTTGCTCTAAGGTTTTTTCACAAATACGCGGAAACATTGACGTAACTGTATTCTGTGTCAGTTTTCATCTAGATTTCTCCTTATTGTGGGGCAACATGGACGGAATGTTGGCAACATGGACGGAATGTTGCCGTTTGAAATGTCCAAATAGGGTATCTGAAGAGAGAGACACAGTTTAAAGAGTATAGATCATTAGGGTCCTTGCAAAGACAGAGAGATTTTTTGGCTTCTTGTATTCAGCCATTTGAGTTGAGCTAGAATAGAGCGAGATATCAAAAACCACTCCCAGAAATACAAATTGTGCATTTTTCATTACAGGCAAGGGAAAAAAAGAACGGCTATGTAAAACGTTTCTGATTAATACTTTTGGAATAAATGAAAGAGCTATTCGCTCTATAATTAAAGCAGTTTCAAGTAAAAAAACTACTATTATACCAGAAGATATACGTGGAAAGCACGAGAGTCACAAGAAAATAAGTGACAAAATTTTGGATCCTGTTCGTAACCATATAAATTCAATTCTACGAATTGAAAGTCACTTATCTTCGAAGTGATTCTTCGAGGCAATACATAGACGGTGGTTTAACTATTGCGGAACTTCACAGGAACTATATAAAGGAACGAAAAGAAGCAAGAGAAGAAGAGTCATCAACCTACGATTGTTATTCCCTTTTTTTCAACAATGAATTTAATATATGGTTTTTTATCCTGAAAAAAGATCTTTGTGACCAATACAAATCTTTTAAAAATGCCGGAGCAGAAGAAAAAGAGAATATTCAAACAACTATTGAAAGTTTTTTAGAGGAAAAGGATCTGAGTCGCAAAGAAAAAAATTACAATAAACTGAACACAAAAAATTCTGATATCAATATACATCTGGCTACTTATGACTTACAAGCAGTGTTACTTGTACCAATAGGACAAAGTTCTGCATTTTTTTACAAATCTCGCTTAAACTGTTATAACTTTATGGTAGTAGAAGTAAAGGCGAAAAAAGGCCAAGTCTCCGAAATAGATAGCACTTGTGAAATTAATAAAGCTAGCTTTTGGAATAAAGTGATGGGGAATAGAGGGGCAATATAAATCGGATCTTGCGTTTATTAATATCTAAAAGAATTGTCAATAACCAGCCCAGAAGTTGATGAAAATATTTATTCTGATAACTGTGGGAGCCAACAAAAAAAAATTTCTAATGACCATGTACTATTACTAACAAGTACCTTGTTCGCGGTCACACCCAAAATGAAGGTGATTCAGTCCACAGCATAATAGAAAAAACAGTGAAGAGGGCAACCAAATCGGGGCCTACATACATTCCCGAGCAATACGTTGAATTAATTAGGAATGTTAAGAAAACAGGAGCTCCTTTAACCGTTAAAGAAATAGATTTCACTGAGTTTTACGATGTAAAAGCACTAAAATGAAATGGGACTAGATTTCACCAAAAACGAGGAAGGCCGTGACTTCAAAATAACTGAAGTAATGTTACTTCAAATCTTAAAAGAGAAAGATTACTTGCTGTATAAAAAAAGTTATAAACATCCAACGTGGACAAAGTTGATGTTTGCCAAAAAAGAAGGGGTCGGAGTTCATCCAAATTGTTTTCACCGATATGTCAGTTGTGTAGGGCTTACTCTTTAAAAATTTCTTCAAAAACTAAAAGATTTGAAACAGTTGCTTTCAAAACATATTCCTGGATTTTGTAAAGCCTTTTACGATTCAATTTTTCGTTGATACTTTTTTTGTAATTTGAATTTTATTTTTAAGTTCCTTTTTATTAAAAATGTTTGCTTTTACTACAATTTTCAATTTGTTTAATAAACTTTTTCAATGACTTTTCGTTCTTATTTTGATGCCACCTTTCAAAATTAGCTAGGTAAAAATTACGTCATTGGTGCCTCAGTTATTTTGTGGCAACAATGACGTAATTTCAATTGGGGATCAAATTTAGGGATGAAAATTTAAGAATTAATTTCGAATGTGTAGTATAGTTACAGCGATATATTAAAATATCTAGTCAAAAAGACTTAAGTATTTTATTCTCTTATACAAAGAACTTAAATCAGATCAAACTTTGTTATTTTACTATATTTCGTATAAAACTATACATATAACGTATTGTAAATGAGCTGTATTCGACCCGTATGTGCTGAAAAAATATTTAATTAGGATGAAAATAGATTTACCATGTTTCATCAAATCAATATAAAATATTGCTGCAATATTCCATTTACTGACTTAAGTCCTTTTGCTCTAACGCTAGATATATTTTTTGTATGTTCATGCAATAAAAAGATTATTCAAAATATGACTATTTGTTAACGTTTTGTATGGTTGGTACAAGTCAGTAAACACTCTTTATCGACTTATTACATATATAACTATTAAATGTAAACAGATACATTTAAAATGATAAATTAAAATTCGAAAAAATCACATTTTTCGCACTAAATGGTTACTAATTTAAAACCACGCTGAATTGTCTGCAGAAAAAGTATAGGTTTGTTAACTATAGGTATATATTATTGGAAAAACTCGTCAAATACCTGGCGATTGAGATGTCCTGAGAAAAACTCATTTCCCTGGACTATATGTCCCCTTATAATAGCTTTATTTTATATATGTATAAATGTACAAAATTTTGTCGCATGTCTCACCCTTTGCATCAATCTACGTTAACGAATTCTTAATAGAATTATTATATTTACGGTCAGATAGTCATTTCGGTCATTTAATGCCTCTGCCCCTATGTCTTTCTAACCAAATTTATTGCCCATGGGTTCGACATGAATGAGAATGACTTATGGTGGAGACATTTGGATGTTAATAGGACATCAAGTGACGTCATACAGGGCGTGTGGTTTGTACTGAGTTTTGTTCTATTAGACGAATTGTCACGCATATCAAATACGTCATTGACCTATTAAGCAGTTGCATGTAATTTGAAGTGAAAATAGAATGTTCGTCAAGCGCATATACCTCCAGGAATAAATACCAGACAGGGTTGAAAGGTACACTCCTGGGACTTGAATGTCTGGAATGGGACAAAAACGAAATTGTGTATAAATAATGGGTTAAGTTTTATTTTAATTTCATTTTTTTAACACAATGCTTTTTTCGATGTGATATACAGTTGAATAGATTTCTATAGTGGAAATTACATTCAGATTGCTGTATATGACACGGATATAGGATATCGGCGTTGCCAATACTAATGCCATTGTAAATTTTGCTACTTTTGTAAAATAAGCAGAGACAAACTCAGGGTAGACTAAGGTATGTTTAGGTAATTTAAAATTTTTAATAGAATATTCGTTAATGAAATAAATGGTCTTAGTTCCTAAAATACTTTTATACATAATAAAGGCAATTTGCTGGTTAACCACAGCTATTAAATTATATGAACTACTTTAGTAATTTTAAGTACATAGTTACCTTTAGTGAACATTTATTTTAATAAGTATTTAACCTTTCAGTAGACGCAGTTTAATTTTGTGTAGCAGTAGTCGCACACGGTCAACTACACCGGTCACAAAAATAGTCATCTGGATACATTTTGTTTAAATTTCAATAAAGTAATTTATTGTTTGCAGTTTTTTAACATTATTTATTATTACTGACATATTTTGTTTACTTTGATCAAATGAAAGGTAGATATCGAGCACAATTTATTAATTAAATCTTGCCCAAGTACTTTCGCTTCCTAGAGCATCTTCAGGGGCATTTCGTCAAATTTGGCCTATCCAGCAATCTGTTGAGAATGTCATAAAAATAAAATTGTACATTACACTACACGATACAATGTACAATTTTATGTTTATGACATTCTCAACAGATTGTCCATTTGGATAGGCAAAATTTGACGAAATATCCCTGAAGATGTTCTAGGAACCGAAAGTACTTGGACAAGATTTAATTAATAAACTGTGCTCGATATCTGCCTTTCATTTGATCAAAGTTCATTTATTCGTATAGCATTCAACCTTATCTTCTTCTTGTAGTACCGTCTCCTATCGGAGGTTGGCTACCATCACAGCAATCTTTACTTTGTTGGCTGCAGCTCTGAACAACTGTATTGAACTGCACCCATACCACTCCCTTAAATTTCGCAACCAGGACATTGTCCTACGTCCCACATTTCTCTTTCCCGAGATTTTTCCTTGGATAATGAGTCTAAGCAGAGAGTACTTTTCTCCTCTCATTATGTGGCTCAGATATTCCAGTTTTTTCGTTTGTATGATTTTTATGACTTCGCATTCCTTCCCCATCTTCAGCAGGACATCATGATTTGTTACTCTTTCTGTCCATGGTATTTTCCACATTCTCCTGTAACACCACATCTCGAATGCATCAATGTTTTTGATGTTTATTTTTTTCAGTGTCCAGGCTTCCATGCCGTACAGCAGAACGGAGAAAACATAGCACCTTAACATTCTCGTTCTTTAGTTTATATTTATGTCCCGGCTGCATAGGAACTTTTTCATTTTGATAAACGATTGTCTCGCTATCTCTATTCGCCTCTTGATTTCTCTTGTCTGGTCATTAGTATCAGTGAAGCAAACCCCTAAATATTTGTAGGACGTAACTCTTTCAACTGGCTGGTTATTTACGGTTAAATTCACATTGGTGTATAGCTTCTTTGTTACAATCATGAATTTAGTCTTTTTGATGTTCAGTTTAGACCATACTTTTTGGTATGGGTGTTTATGTTTTCCATCAAAAACTGTAAATTTGCTAGGTTATCTGTTACTATTAGCGTGTCATCAGCGTATCGTATATTGTTAATTAAATCTCCGTTAATGTTCATACCAATGTTTTGCTCTAGGAGCGCTTCCTGACATATTGTTTCGCTATATATATTGAATAATAGTGGAGAAAGCACGAATCTCAATTTCTTCGGTTAACTCATTATCAACTTTGATTTTTGCTGTTTGTCCCCAGTACAACCTAGATATGATGTTAATGTCGCGACTGTCGATGTTTTTGCTTCTTAGGATTTCATACAGCTTTTGGTGTCTGACTTTATCGAAGGCCTTCTAAAAATCTATGAAACCTACGTATAGGTATTGGTTTACATCCAAACATCTTTGCATTAACACACTCAGACCAAACAAAGCTTCCCGTGTTCCCAGTCCACCTCTGAATACAAACTGTGTGGCGCTTATGTCTTCTACTAATTTATTAAATATTCTTTTGTGAATTATTTTAAAAAATACTTTTAGTGTGTGGCTCATCAATGCTATAGTTCTGTGGTCTGAACACTCTCTGGCGTTATTCGTCTTCGGGATTGTGACAAAAGTAGAGGAGAGCCATTTCTTTGGTATGATGCCTGTTCTATAAATTGTGTTAAAGAGGTTCACCATTATTTCAAGTGCGTCGTCGTCTATTAGTTTCAACAATTCTACAGGAATTTCATCTGGTCCTGCAGCTTTACCCCCTTTTGTGTTCCTTATAGCATATTCTACCTCGCTTTTTAGGATTTCAGGCCCTGTTGTGTCGTCTGTAGGTTCTGCCACTGCTATTTCTGGTCTTTTGTCTGCAAAAAGTTCTTCAATGTATTCTGTCCATCTTACCAGTTTTTCATTTAAATCTGTAATTATTTTACCTTTTTTGTCCTTTACTATGGATGCTTGTTTCACTTTTTTACCTGTTATTTCCTTGATCTTTTTATGCATGTTAAAGCTATCGTACTTTCTATCATATTCTTCTATTTCCTTGCAGTTGTCCAGAACCCAGTTCTCTTTGGCTTCTCTAATTTTTCTCTTAATTTCACGGTTCACTTCTTTGTATTTTGTCTTATTGGTTTTTCAACCTTATATATTTTGTTTATTTAAAATGTTTATTTACGCAGCACAAGAAATATTCCACAATGTTTGTAATAGTTTGATTTATAATCTTTTTTACTAAACAAATTACAATTAATTTAAAATTAGAAAATAACATATCAGTCTTTAAAAACTATCTTAAACAAAAATAATACATTATTTTACTAAGACTTATAAAAAATATATGGCATGGCAAAAAAATAATAAAATTAAGCCGGAATATTGTTACAGTCATTGCAAATTGGATTTACATATGTTCCAAACAAAGATACTTTTTACAAATCGAACAAAAATATTTCGTTTTAAGCTTATTTTTCCATCCACTGTCACCACACCTCCCAATGGGTCCCGGAGTTCTATGAAATGGCACGACATCTTCATCCAAATGACAGATCTCCTTTAATCGAATCCTTATTGTCTTGGGTATATAGACATTTTGGATTCGATTCTTCTGGTGGTTGTACATAAGGCTAAATGCTAAATATGTCAAAACTTCTCGTCGGGTCTTTGTGGAATTTAGAATGTTATAGAATACAATTGTAAATAACAAAGGAATTTATTGCTGTACCATTTAAAAGGCTGTATAAAACAACCGTAGGCCATGGGTGTTTTGTGCGCATAATTTATCTACGGTATCAACACCGCTTTTTGTGCTGTTATATGCTAATATAATTTCCGGTTTTCCAGTTACATGATCAACGTCGTCCCCATGGTGCATAGTGAAATATAACAGAACGTTTTTTTTTATTTTGGTGTTTATGACACTAGTGTTCCTCCTTGATTGTTAGAGAAATATGCAGGAATTTTTCTTCTATTTACTTTTATTGTTTCCAAGAGAGTTAAACCATTTTCCTTTAAGCTTGCACCAAGATTAATGCTGGTGTACCAATTGTCGGTGTTAACATTTCTCTTAGATCCATAGTAATGTTGACAGGCCCGTTCCACCACTGCCTTGGTACTATTGTCTAGATAGTATTGACCACCCACTTGGTTTTTGCCAACGTATACTTCCATGTTACTGGTATTAAATAACTTCGCTTTAGACAGTGCAAATATTTTTATTCAGTATCTATTGGATTTGCTTGGTATGTACCGCCGGAACGTGCACCGTCCTCTAAAAGCCTCCAACTTTTTATCCACGGTTACGTATTGCGAATGAGAGAAACATTTTTTCTGATTTTACTTCCGCTTGGTAATAAGATCTCTTATTGGCGCTAATTTATCCAAACCAACTCTATCGTGCCTTATTGATATCATCAGTTCGTATGTACCTAATATTTACCAAAACAACACAATAAAAGTAAAAGTGGAAAGAACTAATCGGCCCTATTGAAGCTGCCAATGGGATAAGATAGGGAGAGTCTTTTATGGTTGAATCTGATCATGAATGAAATAAAAATAAAGAACTATAAAAGAATACCAAATGGGAAAAATATAGCTTAAAATAATATGCTATGCAGACGATGCAATTCTATTTTCTCAAAGTGAAGACGGTTTAAAACGTATGCTGCGCCAATTTAACATCTACTTCTTACGATGCCTATCCGTTCCGGATGTTGGCAATCAACATGGCTATCCTAACTTTGCTTGCTGCTATTCTAAATAGTCCAGTTGTCGATGTATTATACCACTTTCTCAGGTTTTGAAGCCAAGATATTCTTCTTCTCTTCAATTTAACATAACCGCGAGAAAATTTAACATGTTAATTTCCCCAAAAAGGACAAAATGCAAATAAATTGGAGAGAAAGGTCAGATAATAGAACAAGTAATGAAGTTTAAATATCTAGGCATCACATTATCTAGCTACGGAACATCTAGTCTACATAAGAAGAAGAAGAAGAAGCGTGTACCTTAGTAAATTGCTTAATCTGTTGATGTTCATTGTCAGTCCCAAAATCTCTATACCAGTACCGTCCGTTTTCCACAATTCTGTTGTATTAGGGTGACCTGCCTTTCTTATACCTGCAAGATATAAGAGACCTAAAAGGGCACGTATTTCATCAATGTTTGTTGGGTATATATATCTCGATCGCGACTGAACTTCCGCTATTTTGCTTCTATTTTTGTATTGGTCCCATCAATAATTATTTGCAACATATCAGTATCAAATAGATTGTTTCAGATAATCTAAAATATTGGTTTTTTTCTGACACATTGTTTTGAACCAGAGAGCAGCAGAACAATATTTTCACTTCTAGTTCTGACGTTCTTAGGAGCAATATGCTTATACCATTTTGTTTGATTATCTTTGTTCAAAAAATATGGACCAATGGCAAAATCTGTCTCATTATCTAATTCCTCATTTTCCTGTTCCGTATCGCTTTCCTCCAAGTTTTTCTCTACATCATCTTCTACATCTCCGATTCCTTCTCATCATTATACTCAATACCCATGGAAACTTCGTCAAAAAGTGCTAACTTGACTACTTCTTGACAGTAATACAATCTATTTCTTGTTTGTACGGCATTCTAAGATAATTCTTTGGCGTAGTTGATCAAGTGTATCTCGTTGTGCCTGATACACTTTGGATTTTAAGTAACCCCATAGAAAAAAATCGAATGGAGTTAAGTCAGGAAATCTTTGTGGCCATTCTATATGTCCCCGTCGGCCAATCCATCTTGATAGAAAAACAGTATCTAGATAATTTCGCAACCTGGCGGCATAGTGGGGAGTAGCTCTGTCTTGCTGAAATATGACGTTTTGAGGGAACTTTTCCGGATGATTTGTAATTATATTATTGATTGCCAGCGTTATCTCGATCTCCAACATATTTAGGTAAGTTTTACCATTTAAATTACTGTCAATAAATATTGGGCCTACAATATAGTTACGTAATATGCCTGCCCAAACATTTTTTTCAAATCAGATTTCGCAAATCAAAAATGTCGCTTGGTCACTAAAACAAATGTGTTCAAGATAATTGGGATTCTGTGCAATATTATTTGTCATAGTTTCGTAGTATTCCATCCGTATATCTGGGCCATCCTCTGTTAATTCTTAAACCACTTTTAATTTGTAAGGATGAAATTTATTTCTCTTCAGAATCTTTAAAATTAGTTTCTGATCTATTTCACAACCGTGAGCAACAGTTTTAGTAGAAGTAGACGGATTAACGACAAACTCACTTAAAACAAAATGTTTTTCTTCGGATGGACGTGTTCTTCCTGTCCTTTTCTTATTTTGAACACTACTAGTCTCAACAAATTTACTTACAGCTGACTTAAAATAATTTATTAAAATTAAAATTAATTAAAATCCTTTGTAAAAGGTATATATTTTTAAAAATATATACCTTTTACAAAGGATTTTAATAAATTTTTTTAATATATGGTATACAGCCAAATACAGGAACGTAGATTCCTTGTGGATTATGACTTAAAATAGTTCCTGTCTATTGGACGGTCAGGATAGCGTTCTTTAAAAATTTTTACCGACTCATAGTAATTCTGGCGAACTTCACCATAAATTGTGAATATTTCACATTTTTCTTGTAAATTACGAGGTTGTACCATTTTTAAAATTCGCAATAAACAAATTTCTTTTAAAATAGCAACAAAACTGTAGTTAATAGTACTATTCTTATTTATGATAGCTGTCAAAAAATAATTTAGTTGCTATGGAACGAAAAAAGATCATTAGGTAAGTTTTTTGACCAGATCTAGAGGTACATAGGTACATTGAAACTCTCTCTCGCATAATTTAGATTCTGAAAATTTTCGAACCAAGTATTATACATTTTTAAAATAAGTATTTCAAAAGCTTTTAAATGAGGTATCACATGATGTACTTTCCTATTAAAAAAATCAAAGTTAGGACTGTCACCTGAAGAGGAATCGCGTAAAGTTCGAAACATTGATTCTATAATATACTATGATTATTTTAAAAATCGACCTGTCCAAGTGTTTTTCTTACGTGCTAAAAATAAAAAAGTTAATAGGGTGGGGGGTAACACTTACTCCAGCGCATGGCAGATTTATTGCATAATGAAACAAGCGTATTTTGTTTTTCGGTTCTTTTTCCAGTCACAACAACTGTGTCTTCCAGGTGTATTATTCTTCAAAGGAGCAGGTTGAACAGCGTCTTCAGTGCCACATCTTCTAATCGAACCTTGGTATTTCTATGTTTGTCATTACAGCACGTGACTTAAATGATGATGCAACAATGCATTTGCCAGTTCTTTCAAATATTATTTTTTGAAATAATATATTAGTTGTAAATTAATCCTTGCTACATTTAAAATAGTATAAAAAATAATCGTTGGCCATCGTCGAGTATTTCTTGAGCAATTGTAACTAACACGAAGTTTGTCTACAACAATAATACCACATTTGGTACGGTTATATTCTGAGAATTCTGAGACAATTACTGATTTACTGATTTTTCACCAGTACTTTCATCTATATCACGGATCGTGCATACTAGAGACCAAGAGTACATTTTTTTTCTTTCCTGGCATATATGACATCAGGTTGCATTTAGATTTAAAAACATACATACTAGGTACTATTAGCTGGTAGTGCTGTAGCTTTGATGAATTACTCTATTGGCAATTCAGGATGGTTATTTCTGCTCGCTCCTATTACAGTGAAGCTGTTAAGTGTCTGCCTCAATTCTTCAACAAAGGGATTGACTTAAAGCAATTATCAAATTTTTAAAGAACGAGTAGATATTCTAATATAATCAGTAAGTTCTAACACAACATATTTGGCACTAGTTGGAAATCTTGAATGATCCTTCTGGCTGCTGATTAACGTACACTTCCATTCGATTTGTATAACATGAAGATGCATTAAATAAAGCATATATTTTTATCCCGTATTTATTTGGTTTTGATAATATGTATTGGCGAAAGCCACATCTATCTCTAAATCCTGGTAGGATTTCGTTAATAGTTACATATTCCGAATGGCTGTAACCATTTTGTCAATTAATTACAAAATTATCGAAAAGAGTTCTTATAGGTACCGTATTTCAAGCTGCTGTGAATAGAATAAGATGGGTCAATGTGGTTGCCAACATATCTAGAAGATAGGCATATTTAGAAAAAGATAGGTACCATTTTTTCTTGTGATCTTTTTTCTTTATGAGGATTCATGTCGTCAAAACTTATACAACTTAGGAGGAATTTAAATAGCTGTAAAGTCATTCTAAGATGAAATAACTCATATACCTGGCCCATCGATTGTCCACATATCTTTAACATTCAGTTTGCGTGATAATCTCAATATAATGATTTGTAAATTGAAAAATCAAATTAATCATACCATCATCGATAAAGTATTCTTATATTTCTCTAATTTCTTTCAAAGTCCCAATAATTCATTTTGAAGGGGGAAAAGTGTATATAATGTTATGTGCTCTGGTTCTTAGGAACTGGCAAGCGTTTTCTCCAGTGTGATTCCCCATTCTTTCTAATGTACGATAATTTATTACTCTCTATAATTTCGCCTTCACCGCTATCAGAAATATCTTGTTCAGATTCATTTTCTTCCAGATCTAATTCCTCATGGTATGATTCTTCAGCATAGAAGTCCTCATAGGCAGCTATATAACAGTCCGCCATCACCTCTTCCATTAATTTATTATCCCTTTCTGCCGTTTTTCGTAGTAACTCATGTCTGTAACAGATTAGAATGAATATATCAGGTAAAATCAGCTGTATCCAATAATAAATACCTTTATAAATAAATTGAGGAGGGAAAAAACAGTACATGAGTAGTCACCACAGTGCTCAGACTGTTTAACTTTTAAACTGTCCAAATATAAACGTAAAATTGTTCACGCTAATGCACAACGTTCCTATTCGATAGTTGGGAAGATACTGTGCGTCAAAGTTTCTTAACTTCCCCGCTTTCGTCAAAATCAAAAATTAAAATTGAAGCTAGACTGCGAGACCGTGCGCGATTACTGGAAGGTTAATTTCAAATGATCTAAACAAACTTAATCTGTTCGATGACAGGAATACGATCGACCATTAATGATAACCAGCGATTGTCGTTAGCTAAAGTTTCTGTATAAGCGCCAGAATCCATAATTTGAGTCAAGCAGCGTTTATTTCATCTGCAGTCGATCTTGATAACACTGGTGTTTGGCGGAAATCACCAGAGGGTAAAATCATTGCGCCGCAAAAAAATCTTAAGGTATTGCGCAAATCTGTTACACGATTGAAAGATATACAATAAGCCAACTGGCTTGCTAAAACACCTTCCTAAAAAACACCTTTGCAAGTACTAGTGGTTGTAGCAGTTGTGCTAAAGTAGCTAGATATTTAGCTTCCTATTTTGGTTATGCTTTTTAATTGATTTTTATTGAAAAGCGAATATAATTATAGATTTATTTAAGAATACGAACTTATTCTTATTAGTTGATGGAAATAGTTTCAAATTTAATATAGACACGAATGAGGAAACGAATTTCTCTTATTCTGCAATCTTAATCTATTCAAATAAACGTAGTGTAAAATTGTAAATCGTATGTGTAAAAATAATCGAAAATATATTTACACTAAATGGCTACTGACCTAAAACAATCAAATAGTTCACCCGTAGTTGTTTAATCTACTTTCTTCTAATCAAATAAATGAAACTGACCTATTTACGTAAGATTTTTCATAGATTTTCCAAGAAGTGACATCATCCCGTCTATATGTATATATCTTTTATAAATAACACAGGAAAATGAAAAATATTTGATTTGGAAATTGGCCAACCGTATACGAGAATATTGATAAACGTTGTGGTAAAAGTTGGATCATGTTTAATACAAAACTTCTCAGAAGTTTACAGACTTCTGAATATATGGAGTTTGCATACAAACTTCAGTAAATTTATTTCTTTTTATATATAGTTATGAAGAGAGCTTAGACGACTTTTAGTAAAGTATTTTTTATGCGAACAAAAAATCAAATGCATTATAGTGCTCGGACCAAAATATAGCTAGTTATATAATTAAATACGATGTCGAGAGAGGTGCGTCTAGGTTTTGATGAATTGTTTCCATTCCTTTCTGTTCTTCGCTATTTGTGTTGCTTCTTGCCAAAATTTATTCTTATTTTGTAATATCTCTGAATCTACGCTGTTCCACTCTTTCATTGGTCTGTCTCTTCCGTTTTCCCTATTGGTTTAGCTTCCCACACTCTTTTCACTTGCACCCATGGGGGGAGGGGGTTTTGGGAGTTAAACCCCCCCCCCCCCCAGGGCATATAAAGTAAAAAATATATAAAGAGTAGTAGAAAAATGTAACTTGTCTTTCACACACAGTATAAAAAATTCAAAACGCTAATTTAATAATTAAATTACCACTTTAAATATGTAGAATATAATAATTATTGTATAAATACACAATAATTAATAATATTTTTCATTATATTTAGATATAGATACCTAATATTAGGCTCATGACAAAAGTAGACAGAACGAGTCTGTTACGAGTAGCATGCTCCTACAGGACTGTATCTGCGGCGGCCTCGTACACTATCACAGGTTGGGTTCCTCTGTATGTATTAGCAGTAGAAAAGAGACATATCTATAAGAGAAGAGAGAATTTGACAACAACTATAAAAAAAAGAAAGGGAAAGATCAATGGAAAGATGGCAAGGAGAGTGAAACAACAAGGAAGATGTTGCCGAGTAGACCAAGATCCTGATCCCGAGCCTAAGGGACTGGGTAGATTGTCTGTTTTAGGGCGTATCTTTATAGGTTCAGAAAGACAGATACAGACAAATGCCTATACTGCGAATACTCCGACACTGTTACTCACACAATGCTGGAGTGTAATAGAGGTACAGTGGAGATAAACAGAATGTATAAAGAAATAGGTATGAACCCTGTGACTGTAAGAGAGATGATCGTGAAGGTGACGGGAAGTACGGAGGGATGGAATAGTGTTCACAATTACATCTGAACAGTCATTAACAAGAAAGAAGAAGAAGAAAAACACCAACCGGACCAACGTCAAAGATAAGATCTAATTACTATTTTAATGGGAATAAGCCACAATTGAAGGTTAAAATAAGTTTATTGACGTTTGAATCTCCACTTCGGAATTCGTTCTCAAAATACAAACATTAATATCAAACGTCAATAAACTTATTTTAACCTGCAATTGTGGCTTATTCCCATTAAAAAATAGTAATAGATAAGAGAAGGGAGTGTTCCAAAAATGTCGTCAGCCTTACAGCGGCCACCCCGCTTTCGGAGTACGGTACGTGCGACAGTCAACTGTGCACAAGTACTCAAAAGGACTCAAAATGGAGGTAGCATAAAAAAATTTCGAAACCCCCCCTCAGGCAAATTCTGGGTGCGCCACTGGTTATAAGGCCAAAACATTATGATTTTTTCTCCTTTATTGTGCCAAACAACGGTTTAATTTTAAGTCTGTTTCTTATTTCTTAATTTCTGTGTCCATATGTCCTTTTTGCCCCTATCGTTCTTCTGAGTTATTTCATCTCTGCTGCTTACATCCTGCTCTGTTGTCTGGTGTCTACTTAAAATCCAGTTTTCTGCTCTGTATGTCAACGTTAACCTATATCTTGTTTCGTATATGGTCATCTTCGGTTTTCTTTATATTTTTTTGTTGTTGACATCATCTACGATGCTTCCTTTATTATTTATTGTCTTTCCAGGTATTTGTATATGTTTGTTTGTGTGTTTTTAAATTATGGTATACATCAAACGACTGGGATTTTCCTTGTTATTAGATGTTTGTTTGCTTTCTTTTTTGTTGATCTATCATCACTTCGATTATGTCTTCCGTGCCGTTTTCCTTGTTATGTTTATTATCTGTGTCTTCTCTTTATTTACATTTAGGTTGTATTTGTTTGCTTCTGAGTTATTTTACTTAACCACAACCACGATACAGTTTTTACACAAACATATAACACAAAATTCACAAAACAGTCAGAATTTTATATTATATATATAGTAATCTATTAAGATTACTACTGATTGTTTCGAAATTATTAACAACTTACTACACAATATTACTTGTAGATAACACACGTATATTCGTATTATCGTCGAAAGTTATAATTGCGGGTTCAGTCTTTTCAGCAACAAAACCCCCCGTAGATAATGCGGTGTTTCCGTAAAGCAATACAGTGTTTATCTACAGCTTTCAGACAAATTGGAATAGCGAAGCTACGGTTGCACTCACGAAATATACAAAATAGTCATTTCTCGAGAGTTTCCTTGCAATATTTACTCCTGAACCACATTTATCATTTCAAAAGATAAGCGAGGCATATGATATTTGAGCGGAAGAATTTATTCCCTTTAGGAATATGCTCGTATTTGTAAATGAAATATACAGTTGAATCGCCAAAATGTCTATTGGGACCTTAAGTTAAATTATAATATGTTTTAGGAAGTTTTCGTCTGGAAAATGTTAAAAATAGTCTATTTGTACACTTTTTAATAAGTGAAGTTTTCAGAAGCGGTGCTTAGTAATTGTAAATTAGTTTTCAGGCTTATAGATCGTGTTGTTTCTTTCTAGTTGTTTTTTCTAATCTACAACACCATAAGTCTTCTTCTTTCGATGTCTTGCGTTAACATCATGTAGACATAGGTACATCTCCCGTTAGTAATGTGTATTGTGCTTTTATTTACTTTCCTGAATATAGTATTCCCATTCCTCACTTTTTGTCTAGATGTTACGAGTGTTTTTTTGTGTCGGCCATTTTTACCTGCTCATAGAATAAGTCCAATAATACTTAAGTTATTTACAGCAGTTTTGGTAGCAAATAAAATCATTATCTGGGATGAATGCGTATATATTGACGCACTATACCTGAAATCAAATCTTAACTGCCTTTTTCTTTTTATTCCGATATACTCTGTACGAGTACTAGAAACCAAATTCGATAAGAATTTTGCTTAGTTGAGAAGATATGTTGTGGAATGCAATTTGTAGATTCCCCATGTCTCTATTAACATTTTTATCAACGTCTGTTTTTGCCTTGCAATTCTTAGAAGGCACAGATTAAAGCAAAAATCTGAAGTTGGTTTCGAAAATTAGTTTACGGATTTTAAATTTTTTTAATTTTATGATTTTATGATGTGGCTTTAAAAAATACATGCAGCTCTTAATTTTCACCCCTCTATTAGTTAACCCCCTTTTTTAATAGCCATATTAGCCATATAGCCTTGTTAGTTGCCATACTTCTCCGAAATAGCTAAACGGATTTTTATGAAATTTTACCTGTGTATTCTCTATATCTGAAAATATGTTGTACTCATACGAACTCAACTCAGTACGAACGTAGCATGACTACCTAGGTGCGACGATTACTCGGTCCTTAGCGGCACCAGTCGGATATTGACTGTGGCGCAAGTACACCAAGGTACACCATAGTTGCCAACAAATTATTATAGAAAACCTTATGTTACTACAAAGTCATTACTAGACTTCAGCAAATATGCAAATAAAAATGTAGAAAATATGTATATAGTAACAATTTTATTTAAAAAAAAAAGTGTACATAACTAAATATTTCCTACTATTCATTAAGATTTACATTTATTTTAAGTAACTACATCATTTTTAAGTATGAATAAACTTATTTAGAATTATGGTAACAATAAATGACCAAGTGGTGTTCAAAATTTTCTAACAAAAACTTGTGGCTTCTGTCTGAGTACATATATTTATATATGGAAAAACTTCGTTCAACATCAACTGATGTAACGGGAGCATTTTTCAAACTAACCAAAACATTTGGTTCTAAATTAATTGTTTCCGAAATATTTCCAGCTAGAACACTGACTACTTCAGAAAGAATATGGTAACCTTTATTTTTTTCCATAGTAGCTTCAAATTTTTTTAAAATATCTTTTCCAATATTACCTCTAACGTTCCGACAACATGACGCAAATTCTTTTATTAATGCTGTACTTTCGAACAATGACAGTTTTGGTGATTCTAACTGAGTAATTGTTTTTTGAACAAAACTAAAATTTGATTTTATAAATGAAAGTTTTTGTTGAAGCAAGTTACTCTGAAAAGTTTGTTTAGAATCCAAAAGAGATTGGGAACTTTCATCTGTTAACGTATCAATTATGTTCTTTATTTTAAAAAAATGATCTGCATAAAAATTAGCTGCTTCTAACCATGTTCCCCATCGCGTTAAAATAGGTTGTGGTGGAAGAGGAATGTTAGGTAGCATTTCTTTATAAAGTTGAATTCTTATAGGAGATTTAAGAAATACTTTTTTGACACTGGATATCATGGTATTTACAAGAGGAAACTTTTTTCGTATTTCCTCTGCAACTCTGTTTAATCCATGCGCTACACAAGTAACATGTATTAAATTTGGGAAAAATATTTTTAAATTTTGTCCTGCTTTCACCATATAAGGAGCAGCATCCGATAAAATAAGCAGTAATTTATTAGAAGGAATAGTTGTCGGAAGAAAAAAAGTTGCTAATGTTTCTTGTATAAAACGCGAAATTGTTAAAGCATTTGTTTTCTCAAGTTGCTGGCATGAAATAAGATGAGATTTTGGTAAGGTATCTTCTTTAAGAACACCAATCAATAAATGAGCAATATACTTTCCTGAGGAATCAGTGGTTTCGTCTACAGATATGTAAAAATAATTATCTGCAATTTCTTCCTTAATATTAATTAACACCGACGAGTATAGCCCGTTCACATTATTTCTTCTTAGAGACCGATCACTTGGAACATTAAGTTTGCAATATTTTTTTAGAAACGAACTAAAATTTACATTCGCTAATTTTGAAAGTGGTATGTTTGCAGACACTAATGCGCGACACAAGTCTTCATTAAAAGTTTCTTGCTCATCTATTTTTTTTTTTTTTTTGAAGTAGATTGGAAACATTTAGCCATTGAAGTTTGATGTTTTCCTTATATTTTTCCTTTTTTTTGCAATGTGTGAAGCAGTTCTCACATGTTGGTCTATCTGAAATTTCTTCTCACATGCTATCTATAAATAAAAATAAAAACCTTTATTTTAACCCAACCTTTAAAATATAAAAATATACAAGGTGTTTTTGGTTAATCTAATAACTGGTTTGGAAAAAAAAACACTCGCTAAGTGTTTTAAATGCAGTATTAATCCACAAATTAGTTTTTGTTACTAACCATTAGTACATCATATAACTTATTTTAAAATTCAACAAAAGTTTTTTTTTTGTTAATTCAATTACAATAAAAATAATTGTGTTTTAGAATAGCTGACTTCATAAAAAAAAGTAAAGGTGAAAAATTTTTCTAAATACACACCATTGTATTGTACCATGGACAATTTTTTCTCACTAAAGGAAGCTATTTTTCATTTAAAAACAACCTACGGGTACTAAATTTCAAGTAAATACGTTTATTGGTTTTAAAGTTATTGTTGTTATTAACTAAAAGAATTTAATTTTTTTTAATTTTAACACCCTGTATCTCGAAAAGTAAATAAGTTTGATCCCTCATTAACTATATCGTTTTGTTCAATTTTTCGAGAAGTATCTACAGTCAAACGTTGTAAGTGTCATTTGGAAACACCCTGTATGTATGAAATATTAGATATTTAATAGAAAATATTAGATACTTACAATTTTGCCACAGACTGAACAGTAGATTTTTCCCATATCCATAGACAGCTCTTTATAAGGTTTAATCCAAGTTGAAGCACTGGTTGTTTTAGGCATTATAAAATCACAATCTTCCTTTTTGTTACGCACAACGAGTGTTTACGCTTTGAATATCAAAACAAAAATGATTTACAAATCTGAGCATCAAATTAGAAATGTTTAGGTACCTAATTCAATAAACTGGGAGATTTTGGAAAATCCCTAAATTAGGAACAAAACTATTAGCCGTTTACCTGCTGTTAAGATACAATAAATTGTAGATAGATTTGGGGATTAGATCATAAAATGCAAATGAGCGAACCCTTAGCGATTATCCAATAACTGAATGCCTCAGTGACCGAGACTTTCTAAGAATGTTGAGGGCTACTTAAATTGATCTTCTTTGAAATTGTAAATGTTTTGTACCTGTAGAGATTACGTACTTAGATCATTTCTTGATTAAAATGACTACAAAATTTTATACAAGAATTGAAATAAATTGGTATGTTTAAAAATTTTCAAATACAGTATAAAAATCTGAACTTTTATGCACTTTATGCAAACTTTTATACAAATATGCCAAAATATGAAATATTTGCATAAAATATGCACAATATGCAAAATATGCAATATGCATATTTGCCGAAGTCTAGTCATTACAAATATAAACAAAACCTTTATCTTCAATGGGACCATCATATTCTTCATTACTATTATGAAATGTGATCAGTTCAAAATAATCTAGAAAACTTTAAACGATTCGTTTCTTAGGTTGGTTGCCTGGTATTGTTTTAGTGAATATAGGTTTGAAGGAAGTTTTTATCAAATTTTTATATTGTTTGGGTCAAATGGAAATAACCCACAACATCGAAAACCGCTTTTTAGTATATCAGAAACCCTTTGAAGCTGTTCAAATATTTTTTTTTACAGAGAAGCGAAGTCTTCTTTACGAAATCGGTTTTTTTTTTATTTTTCAGCCTCCAATTAAGCACACTTTTTTTCATTGAAGATTCAATGGACCGAATAATGCAACATCAAGCGCCTGGATTATGTGCGTAGCACATAGTTAGGAAAAAGACTAAATAAAATAATATTATTTTTTGAACAAAATTTGCCAAGAGGTAATGTAAGGTGAGAGGAATGTCCATCGACAAACAGTAATATTGGGAAGATAATGTTGGTATTTTTAGCCAAGGAAAGAATCTGTTGACTATATATTTATAAAACGACTCTCCCGTCATCCATCCTTAATCGGAGCGAACAACGGGCCAAGGGGGAGGTACTTTGGCGGTAATATACTGAGACAACCTCTTATAATGGAACATAATCATCGGGGTGATACATCTCCAGCAGCATTTGACATCACGAGAGTGGTGACACACTCTTTTTCATTGTTGTTTAAAAAGGAATATACGGCTTTGTCCGCCTTCTTAACAAGCACTTTTTCTCCTTTTGGACTAAGAAATAACCCTGAAATAATTCATCACAATTATATACTCGTCTTGAGTCCGTCCATACATCTGTTAAGTTATTGTCTTTGATGTATTTAACCATTTCAGAAAACCATACTCGTATGCTTTGCTCTGTTACAGAAGATCTAACTTTTGATAGATTTTATGATACACTGAGGGAGACCTCTGGATGACGTTTTAAAAACAAGTCAAGTTTCTTTCCGGCTTACTTTTCGTGAAAGGTGTTTGTTTATTAATTTGTTTCAGTAGAAACATCCATTTTACGAGCAATGATTCTTCCTTCGCCGACAATACTGTTTCAGGATAAATTTTTCTCTCTAGTGGCACTCTTCCGGCTATTTTATGAAGCAAGGTTGTTCTTGGCACATTAAACTATTTAGATGCTGTCAATACTGGTATCCCACAGTTTACAACGGCTACTGCACTTTTTCTTCTTTTTCTTCTTTTTATATAGATATGACTCTGTCTGTTTTTCAATGTGCCTCCAGTAAGTTGTCGTTCCATCGTTTTCGTGGTCTTTACTACTCTATTTGTTGTCATTCGGCTTATATGATCGTTTAATTCTACTCTTCTATTTCTTACCCAGTTCTTGATGTTCTCCACCTTGCATGTACGTTGTATATCTGTACTTCTAGCTCTGTCCCATAGTGTCTTACCATCAATGTTTCTAAGTGTTTTCATCTCTGCTGTTTCTAACATCCTTTTTATCCTCTCTGTGTCAGGTCTTGTTTCTGCCGCGTATGTCATTATTGTTCTTATGACTGTTTTATAAATTCTGCCTTTCGTTTCTTTCCCGATATTTTTTTTTCTCCATATTGTTTTATTTAGGCAGCCTGTGGCTCTGTTTGCTCTATTCAGTTGATCTTCCACTTCAGTTTCGAGCTTTCCGTAGCTACGGAAACTCAAGCAAACATACCAATATATTTTTTCGTTGAATTAGACAAATGTAAATAATTAAAATTTAGCTTTCTGTAACCTAAGTTGTTGGAACTTGCGCGGAAGTTTTAGCTGTAATTTAATAACTGCGTTATCGTATAGGTCCAAATCCAAGTTTTACTGGGGGTTTCAGAATTTTATTAATGGCGACATAACCAAATACTGTCGATAAATGGAACGGTGTCGATAATTGGTGCGTTTACCTTATACTACTTTTATTTTAACCGACTCATATATCGATAGGTGCGAGTTTATCGCACGTTTGTGGTTTATCATTTCTTTTTTTTTTGAAAAATTATTTACTTATGAAAAAAGGTAAACTTTGTCACTAAACAAAGTTAGTCACCCTGTATACAGAGAAATCCATAAAACAATCATCTATAATAAACCAGTCCCTTCTCGCTAAAAATTCAACATACTGACCTTCTAGCCGTCTAATGGCCTTGATTGTATTTGCTATAAATTTTCATTTGATTGTTTGAAAAGTGGTTTTATACCATGTAAGATGTCAAGCCGAGACTTATAAATTCCTGCTGGATAACTGCACATGGGTATTTACTGATCAAATGTATTCGGTCAAGCGGTTTTTATTTTATCAATGAAAGTATTTGTTCTTATTAGAAAATTACAATACTTTATTTCCAATGGTTTTTATGTTCCAGGTTATGAAGATATATTGTAAACGTTTTCTTCTGTACTAACATTTAAGAATATTATTGTGATAAAACCAATGTTCATAGTTTGATGTTACTTGATTTAAATTATGTCTATCAGAAAAGACACCAAGTAATATTTGTCAAGATCAAAAACCAATAATATCCAAAACAAGTGATGGATTCGACCATTACTCGATGGACATTCATTTTATATAACAATAAAACACTGAAAACTTTGTTTACAAAACTTCCACAAAATTTATTATAATATTTTATCACTACAGCGGCAGAATGCCTTTCCCAAGTAATTTATTTTTGTGTATGTGTTTACACTTTATAGTCTTTAACTGAATCGGTTGAGGAGGGGAGAACTGTTTGTCTCAATTTGGTCATTCAGAATTATGTCTGTATTTTTTAATTTTTATAGATTCTAATAAAGATAGCGTAAGGCCTCTATTTTTAATGTAAAGAATTTGAAATTCGTCATTAAAAGAATGATTATGATCTAGAAAGTGAAGTGCGTATTTAGAATCTGTTTTTCTATTATCGAACGCCCTTTAATGTTCTGCTATACATTTGTTAAAAATTCTACCAGTTTGACCGATGTGAGTTTTTAGTCACGCCACGTTTAACCCACAAATTTACATTGGTCAAACATCTATTCGCTCCGTGCGTAACTATGGTAGGGGTACCTTGAAACGATGCCAGCGTGCGTAGCGGCAAAATATGACAAAATTGGACCTATCTTTTTAAGCATAAATTTTATCAAAAATGGGTGCAAATACATGTTGCGTAGTTAATTGTGCTAATAATAGCAAAATTAGTGAGTGTAGTTTTTATAGGTTTACAAAAATTACATATAAATTGGAGAAAAGACAAAAATGGATTTGTGCTATTAATATGAAAATGTTACTATCACATAATTTCATTTTTATGTAATTAAAATAGGAAAAATTTAAATAATTTACCTTAAATGATATTTCATAAGGCTTTAAGCTAACTGCAGCCTGCCGGATGACTTTAGCTTTTATATCATAAGTTTTACTATTATTGTTTTTAATTACATGCTCTTCCACATAAAAAACTTGATTTGCCAGTACTAGATTTTTCCTTTTCTTTTCCGTTTGTGGTTAAAAAGATAAATTATGATGAATTTTTAGAAACCCAGTCAAACTGTCAATTTCGTATGTACCATAAGTTTAACCTCCAATTGAGAGGTTCAAAACTGTCAGATGAAGGCGGTAGGTGTCGGTCAGTCACGCACAGAGCGAATAGTGATAAGATATAATAAATTTTGTGGAAGTTTTGAAAACAAAAAAAAAATGTTTTTTTTGTAAGAATAAAATATAGGTAATTGAGAAAAGATTACGTAAACAGTAATTTACTTAATCATGGTATATTATATGTGAATGTAGAGTACGAATACAGGGCAACTGTCTGAACCTTTTAAAACAAACGAGCTGCGCCAGGGAGACCCTCTCTTCTGTATACTGTTCAATCTGGCTCTGAAAAAAGTAATACGTATGTCACAAATCACAACCACTGGTTCAATAATAAACCAGTGCAAATCCTTCCTATGCTGAAAACGCTGTACGAGATGCGTATGTAGCGTTAAAAGAATCAGCTACAAAAATGAGTTTAATAATAAACACAAACAAAATGAAGTATATGAAAAGAAGCACGCAAGCACAAATACTACGACCACTTATTATAGAAAACGACGTCATCGAAGAGGTGAACGAATTTATATACCTGAGAGCGCTCCTTAACACTGAAAATAATACTGCCGCAGAGATAAACCGCAGAATTTGCACGGCCAACATATGCTATTGTGGGCTCCATCTCCTCCTTAAATTCACAATTATATCGAGAAATACAAAAATAAAGCTCTACAAAACAATAACACGCCCAGTCCTAATATATGGTTCATAGACTTGGACTCTAACAAAAAATAATGAAAACATGTTAAGATGTTTCGAAAGATAAGTACTAAGGCGAATTTATGAAGCAGTGAATGACAATGGAGTGTGGAGGAGATGATAAAACTTCGAACTTTAGAGAATATACCAGGAACCTGATATCGTAAAACATATTAAGATAGGTCGTCTGGGGTGGATAGCGCATGTAATGCAAATGGACCAAAATGACCCAGCTAGAAAAACGCTGCTTGATAGACCCATTGGTCAGAAAAGAACAGGAAGACCTAGAACAAGGTTCCTTGATAACATCGATGAAGACATGAAAAATATGGACAGGGACGACTGGAGAGAAATTCTTAAGGAAACTAGGACCCAAGTAGGGTTGTAAAGCAAGAATAATGATGATGATGGTATATTATATACGTATATTTTTATAGTAGTAAGTTAAATCGAATCTAGAGACTACAGAAATCTGGAAAAATTTCTAGTCAGATTTATACAAAGAAACCTTCAATTAAAAAGACTGAACCAATCATTTTACGAACACAAGTAAAGAAGGCTCTTAACCAACTAATAAACGAAAAAACAAGGATAGATAACATACCATGGTACAATGAATACACAAGGTATGATATTGCGCATGACATTTGACAGCTGGCCCAGGAGTGTGACGAAGTTAAGATCGCCTGAACCACCTCAAACCCATTATTACAGCTTAACGTACACATTAATTTTGAAATTATGGTTAAAAAGTGATCTAATTTTTTTTTAATGTTTTGTTTTGGTTATAATTGAATAAAAAATATATTTTCAGTAGGGTAAAACCTTTACTTCTCTTAGAGATTCAGGCATAATATTTATTTTTGTTTTCATACATATACTAATAATATAAGTACTCTTTTTGTATGCAAATCCCTTGAAATTTAAAAATTTTCTGCAGAGGAAATACTGTGAATAGGTAAATAGTAGTAGATTTGCTTATTCTGATTCACTGTCACTCACTTCCAAGCAGTTTTACTGAAACAAAAACAAAATAGAGTACAATAGAGAAAAATCTGTTTTACAATTCAATCAATATGGTATTTTAGATGAGTTATAATGAAATTTAGTAAAATAAAAAATATACACATTACTATAACCTACCGATTATTATATGCAAAATTTACTTATCAAACAATATAATAATATGAAAATAAGACACAAATTAGTTCAAACGCAAAACACAATAAATATCGACTTCAGACGACTTTACACCGGCAAGAGAGAAAGCTTGTATAAAAACAAAAGTTCAACAATAATATCGTTTATCAATGGTGACTATTGCAAATTGCAAGTTATGAGATAATAAATATATTTTAAAGTATCTTAATACTGACTGAGTCATCTATTTTATAATAGAAAAATAATTTAGATATATGCTTATATATGTGTCTTTATACAAATGGTGTTTAGTTACTATTTATTTATACTGTATAGTATATAGTAGTTATTTGCCATTGTATATCTGGTTTTGTACCTTTTTCAAAGTATGCTGTGCAATTGCTTGTTGCAATAGTGACAATGAAGATAAAATCTTTAGGTTTCATACATTTCCTAAAGATAGCGTGACCAGAAAACTGTGGATTATATCTTGTTGTAGATAGCATAATTTTAATTGTAATACTGCAAGAATTTGTTATACACATTTTAAAACTGAAGATTACCAAAGAAATCTACAACAGGAACTTTTAAATTACGTTTCTAAAAAGGGTCTAAAACTCAAACCTGAGGCAGTACCTAGTCTTTATTTGCCTAAATCAACATCGGCTACCCTTTTAACCAACCAAAAGAAACGCGTACAAGGAGACGAGCACAGAGAGTCCAAAAAGTATGTTGAGCAGCTTCTTACTACTTCTAGGTCAACGACGTAAGTCTAAATCTTTATTTTTTATTAATTATTAGTCATGAAACCTTAATGGTTTTTTCATATCGATTTGTTAAGTAAGAAATTAGCCTCAGCCTGCTATGCAATTTGCAATAAGAACTGTTTCGGAGGAAATCAATTTAGCATCTTCCAAAATAACATATTTTTCTTTGTTAAATCATGTTATCATTATTAAAATATACAATGTTATCATTATTATAAACAATACCAAGATAATTTTATGTGTTAATATTACAAAAATGTCATTTTAAATGTTGTGCAATATTGTGTGCCCTCACTACACTCATATTCGATGGCCAGCTAGCACATTCGATATAAATAAAGTTGACTTTGTCATTATTTATTTTGATTTTGTGTTTAGTTCAGTAGGTATATATACGTACAAATTTTGTGTACCTCCATTACCACTTTTCTGTATCTTTTTAAACATCTGAAATATCGAACTCTGGAGTATAAGTTAATTAACCTGTACCTACGTGTAATAAAAGATAATTAAAACTTGTCTTATAAAGGATATCTATGTTTTATAAAGGATAAATATTATAATAACATAATTTTATCATCTCTTTATAATTACTATAATTAAATTAGCCAAATTATATAAAAAAACTTAAAATTAAAAGTCTTTCCTATACAACTACATTTAAATGTTGCGGGAATAAGCGATCTTGACTACGTCATGCGCGAAAGCGAACCTATTTTGGAACATATGTATCATACCTTGTGTATTCATTGTACCATGATAACATACCAGCAAAGACTAGCAATGGGTGAGATTGGCATGGATGTAATACTGGATATGTGCAACATGATATGTATCCCAGGTGAATGGCCTATCTATAGTAAAGTCTATATTATTGTGCTACTATAAAAACTATTAGATTTTTTATCTACCTTCGAATCATCCCTGTCACTATCACCGGTTTCATGAATTTTGAGGCATTTGTTAATTTCAGGACAGGCACGTTTGCGTATCAGAGGTGTCTGATTTAATGTGGATCGTTTATATAGATCGTTTTCACTTTCGGTTTCGGTATAGTCCTCGTTCGCTAACACAATACCGTCAAACTTATCATCACTCTCTAACAAAAGTTTTTCTTACTCTTCTTCTTCTGGTTTTTTTGTAGACATGACTTTTTTTAATGTGCCTCCAGTAAGTTGTCATTCTATCGTTTTCGTGGTCTTCCCGCCCATCGCCTTTCTATTGGGGAACCGTCACTACTACTATGTTGTCATTAGATATGATCATTTCATTCTACTCTTACGAGAGAAAAACGATCTGAAATCAGTTGAGTAGCATTTGTAGTAGTAGTATTGAAGTAAAATAAGCATTTGAGCCTATCAATAAAGCAGGAAGAAGAAAAATTACATAATCCTCTTAAGTTTTGTAGCATAAGTTTGGAGTAGCTATTTTTTTAGGTCACATATCTTGGAATTCATTTTTAATTTATTTTTCGATGTTTACCATTAAATAATCAAATACATATTTCGAATTTCTTTGGTTTTACAAACTGACAGTATTTATTCAACTGGAAGTGACGTGTGGAGAAATAAAACGTCACAAACGTTATACTTTAGCTATCGCGTTTGCCAAATTTTAAAAGTTATGAGTAATTTAGGCCAGTATAGCGAGTTAAAATAATTCATATATTTGCGTGAGAAAAACTTGATATTTTCTTTCTAAACAAACGTCTAAAACTTTGTAAAATGGCTGTTCCTTGCTTTTCGGCACATGCCACAATAGTT
The DNA here is from genome assembly GCF_040954645.1 of Diabrotica undecimpunctata. Classification (NCBI taxonomy): domain Eukaryota; kingdom Metazoa; phylum Arthropoda; class Insecta; order Coleoptera; family Chrysomelidae; genus Diabrotica; species Diabrotica undecimpunctata. Next base: position 99,529,078 of record NC_092811.1, read on the forward strand.
TATTAAACAAGGGAAAAGGGTTAGGGCTTCCCCAATAGTTAAGCGTTAAGTCTGGATCCGGTACATTTTTCTAGAAATCGATTAAAAACAAACCATTAATATTTTATTATTGACCTATTATGCACATAGTTTCAAAAGTTATGCATCAGTCAAAATGAAGATCCTAATAGTTTTTAGGGTAATAACTAACAATAACCACGGAGGAAGCTACAGCTTCGATACTACAGATATGTACTTCGCACAACTACAGATCCAATGATCACAACTTCGAAGTAGTAAAGGAGTTTAAATACCTGGAGGCGATAATCACAGTGGACAACCACATAGAAAAAAAAGTCTCAGCAAGGATAGCTGTGGGAAATAGAGCATTATACTCCCTTTCAACATTATTCAGACCAAAGCTGCTATAAAGAAAATCTAAATTAACACTGTACAAGTCGATTATTCGCCCAATTATTACATATTTCAGTGAAACATGGACTCTCAACCAGCGAGAAATCAATAAGCTTCTATTATTTGAAAGAAAGGTTCTCAGAATAATATTTGGCCACCAAAGAGATGAATTCACAGGGGATTGGAAAAGACGCCGCAATGCTGAATTGGTAACTCTGTATGGAACTGAAAACATAGTTAGACATATTAAGGCAAACCGAATAAGATGGGCAGGTCACGTGGTACGATCAGAGGATGACATAGTGTTAAAGACAGTGTTTTTTGAAAGACCAGATGGTAGAAGATCAGTAGGCCGACCGAGAAAAAGATGGAAGGATGATGTTAAAGCCGATTTATCTAGAATTGGGGTACAACAATGGGAAATAGAAGCGCAAGATCGTAGAGGATGGAGGGCGATAGTGGATGCGGCGAAGACTCACCCCGAGTTGTAAAGCCAGTGAAGAAGAAGAAGAAGAAGAAGAAGAAGAAGAAGCTACAGCTACCTGAGGAAAGGAATATTAAACGTTAAAACGTTTAAAACAAATAGAAAAGGATAATGCGAGTGAATAATAAAACTAAAATGTAATGGCATGTCTCGCAAAACAGGAAAACAAGAAACAAAATAGGTATATCGATGGAAGGCAACCGTATATACGTATTTCTGACTATTGGTCATCTTTAGTACGATGCAGCTAAGTTGGAAAGGGAGCATGTTAACTTGAGAAAGGATCACTACAGGAGCAATATTACCAATTTGTGGCATGAGTTAGAAGACCCTGATGGTTCCGCAACAACTAACAATAACCACGGATGAAGCTATAGCTACCTGAGGAAAGGAATGTCAAACGTTAAAGCGTTTAAAACAAATAGAACATTAATTAATTAATGTTTGTATCTTGAGAACGATTTCCGAAGTGGAATTTGACATGTAAATAAACTTATTTTAAACTTCAATTGTGGCTTATTCCCTTTAAAATAGTAATTACTTTAAAATGACACAATAAAATATAATAATTTAACTGAGCTTTCACAGTGCTTCGGAGGTAACTTAATGCAATTAGAGGTTTACTTGAATGGAATATGTACAATATGGTAATTGGCTGCATTAGAACCAGTTGATAACAATAATCGGCTTTCACAAAAAAAAACGTATTCTCCCAATCGCTACAACCTGTCTCCTCTCTACACTGATCTCTAACTCTGTCAGTTTTTGTCGCTCTATTAACCAAATTGCTCAATCGCCAGAGCATTGAAAGTTATATACAATCGGATACTTTTGTCAGATCTGTAAAGACTACATGAGTTGAAAGATTGTAGACTAATATTTTCTTCATAATCTGCTTTAGAGAAAATATGCTGTCTATACAGAATCTACATGCACGAAAACGATTTTTTTCTTCTATATCTGTCACCAATTTTTCAATTTTATTTTTTATTATTTTTCCATAGAGTCCCAGTTTCCATAGAATTCCATAGATCTTGAGACTGAATTTATGACAGTTAGCCTTTTGTAATTTAAACAATCTTTTCTATCTACTTTTTAGTAATTTTTTCGATATACCTTATGATCCACTTGCTTTTGGTTTTTTTTTTTAAATTCTTATTACATCTTTGACTTCATGTACTGTTATTTCATCATCTTCATCGCATTCCACTTCGTATGTTGTTGTGATAGTGTCGGTAAGTTGTAGTCTTATTTCAGTTAGTTGTGTGTAATGTTACATCCAAGATGAAACTTTCTTTAACTAAATATATTCTACTGGTTTCTTTTTTTTTTGATCCAAAGTTTTGACCGTTTTCCATGCTTCTTTTGATTTTGTTAACCCTATATATTTCTTGAGCTCTTTGCATTTACTTTTCCAAGAGGTATTTTTTACTTTCTTCTTTTCCTTTTTAGCGATCGCTCTTTCCATCGATCTCTATTCTGTGCAACATACTTCCAATTTGTTCCGGCTATTCTTTTTATGTCATCTGCCCATCTCATATGTGATCTCCCTGTGGTCATCTACCCTTGTGAGGTCTCCAATGTTGTATTGTGGCGTTCCAACTTTTGTCTTTTTGCCCAGCAGTGTGGCCTGCAAAGCTCAATTTGAGTTTAGCAATTTTTGTTATGATATCATCAACTTTTGTTTTTGATCTTACCCAGTCATTCCTCTTTCTATCAGACAGTCGTATACCTAACAACACCCTTTTCATTGCCACATCTACTATGGTACGTTTGTTCATATTTGCCTTGGTTAGAGTTCAAGTAACAAAGGCGTACAGAAAGCAGCTCACCTGAGCAGATAGGAAGAGTCTATTGAGGATGGCATGTGCATACAAAACGTCTCTACCGAGGCACTGGGAGTTATCGCCGGATGTATTTCGATGCACGTGCTAGTGAAGAAAAGAGGAAGAATGTACGAGAGAAGAAATGAAGAGAGCAACAGAACGTTTAAAAAAAGAAGAAAGGGAGAGGTCTATAATGGTCTGGCAAGGGGAATGGGAATGAGAAGGGTGGCGCAGTGGGCAGTGGGTGAAGTCGCTTATTCCTATTTTGAGAAGATGGCTAGACTGCGGACATTGGCATTTGGTTTACTTCCTGCTGCAGATGCTTCCAGGGCATGGTTGCTTCAGAACATACCTTTACAGATTTGGAAAGGCAGAAAATGACGAATGCCTGTACTGTGAAATATCGGACATTGTCTCACACAATTTATTGGTATGCGATAGATGGATAGACGAGAGGAGCCTGCTTGAGAGAGAGCTAGGAAGTAGGGTGCGATTAGTCACGCAACTGGTGGAGGAGATGCTTAGGTCATCAGATCGGTGTAGAGCAGTTCAGAGATATGTAAGGAGAGAAAGAAACAAGAAGAAAGGCGACCCGAAGGCATCGTACCCAGGAGCAAGCAAGAAGATAAGGCAGAATGAGAAGGAGTGAGATTGAACATGAACAGGGAAGAACAGAGGGAGAGGAAGAATTCAGTCGTAGTAAGAAAGTGCGAGAATGCGTGATAATTGTACGTTAATGCGTGCAAATTGTGCATAACTGAGAGATCGGGTGAATGCCTTATACCCAATTAGGGCGACCCGGCTGGTAAATCACCGCTGAGGAGGGTGTTTTTTTAGCAGGTAGGTTTCTGACATTGACGACGATGGTATATGAAGAACCCCTACGTACGGTTTCGGATATCATCATGGTCACGCACAAACGAGGCTGAAAGGCGGGCGGTTTTGCCCACTTTTTAGGACTGAGGTATGTTTCGAACATTTGGACCACCCACCCAAAAAAAAAGTCCAAGTTTGACATATCTTTTATGATAAGAAGGAAGCACTGGTTGAACACTTTGCTCCTCATGTATTGAGATATTTTGCAGTTCTTAAGTATCCAATTCAAGTTTTCAAAATCTAGTATCCAGTTGATATGGATACATCACCAAGATCCTTACACTAGCTATTAAACCACCTCTATTAGATTGCTATTAGATAAATTCATAACTTCATGTTTTCTTCACCCAACAAACATTTACTAGGATGTAAATATTTTTAAACGTTACATTTCTATTATTTAAATAAATATTTATTTAAATACTTAAATTTAAATATTTAAAGTTCAGAGCATACATTTTCCAAAAAAATTATTTTTTTCCAACTTATGACCAGGTTTTCACAAAACTCTAATAAAGATCTTAGGAAACAAAAGATATTTTTGCCACTTTTATCAATCTTGGATAACGTTTTCCAACATTTTACCTTTTTTAATACCATAACTGGACTATTTTCAGTGAATGGCGGGATAAATCCTTAATGCAAACACTTTGAATCGATAAATAAAACATGAATTTTTAAAAAACTTGTTCGCCGTAGCGAAAGACTGGCTTACTCGATTCAAAACTCCAGAACCACTCTAAAGGATTTTTGCAAGAAATAAAAGAAATGAATGTAGTTTATGAATAAACCGCGAGACTTAACCTGCTTATTTCCGTTTTTCTTTTGTTTTCTTTCGTCGTAGAACGTTCAAAGAGGGTGCTAGTAGGTAGTCGAAAACCCTTGAGGGATTATGCATTAACAATATGCGATTAAGAATGGAGTCTCTTGTGTGTTATTGTTTGAAAAAAACCTCGATGAACATTACACCGGAGGATACTAACTAAAAATAGGTACTGACATACTACATTGTCATAATAGGGCCAATAAATGTTTGCACTTAAATAAGAGTCAATTCTGCATTCCTGTGGATCGTTCGCTCTCCTCTTGGGGCTATAAATCCCTCTAAGTATTCGAACCAGTGACGATAACGACTCTGCTTTACCAGATTTATCGACTTCAAAATCGTTTATGGTTGTCGGAAATGTTTCGGCATTTTTTTATTCGCATGTAGAATTCAATCCATTCACATCTGAAATAACGCGCCTTTCTCGAATACAAGTGTTTCGGATTATTTTACCTATCACTTGGACAGTGTTGAAAAAAATATCGTTTCGTCTGTTAACTTATTAATCTTTAGATAATATTTTTGTAAATTTCAAAAATATCTAAAATGTAAATCTTTAAATGGTAATGTTTTCATAAAAGGATCATTGGAAATTTTTCCAAAATTTGAATAAGCATTACCGGAAACGTTATTTATATAGATAACAGTTATTTATGGAAATGTTTAATTTTATTGATACAAAAATTACATACCTACCGTGAAGCGGGGTGAGATTGATCAATTGAAGGGCTTGGTGCAATAACCGTCCACGTTCACACTGCATAGTTTTGAGAAAAATGAGAAAAACGTGTCATTTAGCCATAGTTGAAATTATGTAATTACTATTTAAATGGGAATAAGCCCGAATTAAAGGTTAAAGTACGTTTATTGACGTTTCAATTTCCACTTCGGAAATCGTTCTCAAAATACAAACATTAGTAAATTAAACAAATTTTGTTTTTTGTGACTTTTTGACTCATTTATATTGACAATTCAGACATACATTATACTTTTTAAAGTAGACTCTAGTCTACCAAACCCGATTAAGATTAGAGCAATCATAGACTATCCTAGGTATATCAAAAACAGCCAAAGAAATTCGACGATTTTTAGAATTACTTGGTTACTATAGAAAATTCATAAAGGACTTTGCCAAAGTTACAAAACCACTTACCACATGTCTTAAAAAGGATGCAAAAATTGAACACACTGAAAAATTCTTAAACTGCATTAAAACCTGTAAAAATATCCAGACTTCACTAAACCCTAAAACCTTACGACTGATGCAAGCAACTTCTCTATAGGAGACATCCTACGACAGGGTCCAATAGGAGATGTTAAACCCATCGTCTATGCCTCCAGAACTTTAAATGAAACTGAACTGAAATGTTCGACTATCGAAAAGGAGATGTTAGCAATTGTGTGGGCTACTAAATACTTTCGCCCATACCTTTTCGAACGAAAATTCAAAATTTTATCCGACCATCAACCACTACAGTGGCTATTTTCACTTAAAAACCCAAACTAAAATCTTGTCAGATGGAAATTAGAGTTGGAGGAGTTTGACTACGAAGCAATATATAAAAAAGGCAAATCCAACACCAATGCAGATGCTTTATCCCGTGTCGAAATTCGCACGAAAAAATTAAATGGTGTAGATATGAACATGGAAGAAATAATAAAACTCCTCTCAGAAGAAAATGACGATGATATCTATATGATCACTCACCCCAGTTCCTTATCCGATCTAGAAGAATCTCTAACCTACCGAGCCAAAGTGTCTCAATAAATTTCGAATCCGTCAACCCCTTTAGGCGACCTAGACAAAATCATCCAAAAAAATCAAACTGCAACTCCAGAAGAAATGAAGAAAATAGACGAAATCCTACATGAAGACAGCAAACAGCAAAAATCCAAAGCTCAGCCATCAAACTCTCAATACCTATAAGAAGATAATGATACAGATGTAACCAAACATTCCACGGCAGAAAATCCAATAATGGGAATTCCAATTAGTTAGAAACAACTAAATTGTTACAATAATCCAGTAATTTTCACGATGGTATATTACAACCCTGCGAAACCACTCACAGAGCAGTGTTTTGTAACAAAGAAGAGAATGCATGTGCAATTGGGAAAAAACTATCTTCACAACGACCAAAAAAGAAATACGCCATTCTGTTCGAGAATGATGAACTCTACAAATCCCTATACAATATTCTACAAGAAACTTTTAAAAATCCCGCATTCGATCTTGTCAAAGGCAACAGCCTCCTAGAAGATATAAATAGCATAGAGAGACGAAAAGAAATTATAAAGAACTACCATGAGGGGAAGACTAACCACAGAGGAATTAACGAAACCGAAGCTCAAATAAGCAAAAAACCAATTATTTTGATAAATATCGTGTAAGTAGTTTCCGATATATATATAGATAGTGTAAGCTCGTCGTGAAACCCTGTATAAGACGTGGGTGATATTAAATACAATCCGTGCTAGATGGGCTAGATGTGCTGACATCCTAACAAAACTAGTTAAAATTTAATCTCCAGATTGTGACTGAAATCGTGAAAGATAAGCCATATAACACATTACTTCTAAATGCTCTCTGCGAACATATTAAGAACCATGGAATAACTTCCTTGGAGCAGCACCTTAAGCAAGAAACTGGTACTGGTAAAATAAAATATGTTTTAATATCTTCTTCTCTTTCTTCAGCCTTAAGTAATCCAACTTTGGACATATGCCTTCCCCAGATCAATCCAGTGTTTTCTATTTTGCGCCACTTGCGTCCAATTGTGTCCTCCGATCTTGTTAATGTTATCAGCCCATCTCATCTGTGGCCTTTCTCTGCTCGTCTTTCCTACCCATGGTCTCTATTGTTGTATTTCGTGGTTCTATCTTTTATCCTTGAGTCGAGCATTGTGTCCTGCGAAGCTCCATTTTAATTTGGCAGCATGCCTGCGTTTTCTCCGGCGTCTTTTACTTTGATTTTGCTTCTAATCCATTTGTTGGTTTTTTTGTCTCTAAGTCTCACCAGAGCATTGATCTTTCCATCGCCCTTTATGCATTTTATCCATATTAGATTTGGTGAGTGACCACGTCTGTGAACCATACGTGAGTATAAGAAGTATACACTGATCGTAAATTCCGGTTTTCAAATATTGTTCTATTTTAGTGCTTTTCAAGATCCAACTCAGTTTTCCAAATCCTGTCCACGCTAATTCTTCTGGTAATTTCGGCAGTTTGATTTTCTTTGTTAACTTTCATTATGTGTCCCAATTAGATGTATTCGCTTACTGTTTCTAAATTTATGTCGTTCAACGTTATTTCTCTAATGTTCGATGTATTTGTCATTATTTTTGTTTTTTTTTTCAAGTTGATCTTAAGACCTACTTTTTTCAAAGCTTGAAATAGTTGCGTCATCATAGTCTGTAGTTCTTCAAAACTTGTAGCAAATATTACAATGTCATCAGCGTATGTCAAATGGCTCAGTTTTCTTCCAATAATGTTTATTCTTGTATCTGCCCAGTTAATGTCTTTGAACACGTCTTCTAGTCCAAGTGTGAATAGCTTTGGTGAGATAACATCTCCCTGGCGAACTTCTCTGTTGATTGGTATAGCTTTGGTTTTCGCATCTATTTGTATTTTTATTGTAGCTTTCTTGTAAATATTATGTATGAGCGTTCTGTATCGAGAGTCTATCCTGCAGTTGTTCATAGCTCTCTCCATTGCCCAAAGTTCTATGGAGTCGAATAAACGAAGCCAATGTATAAGTTCAAGTGATATTCATTGGCTTTCTCTATTAGAGTTCTGACTGTAAGAAGATGATCCGCTGTACTGTAACCCTTTCGGAATCCTGCCTGCTCTACCGGTTGACAGCGCTATCGAACTTCAACGTTAACCTGTTAGTTATTACTCTTCTATGTTAACTATTACTTATTCAGATCTCCCATTTCTCCTTTTTTGAAGAGAAGTATTTTCAAACTTTCATTCCAATCATCTGGAACTTATCATCTGTGAAGACATTCGTTGAAAAAAATTTTCAATTCTTCGAGAATAATTTCACTCCGCTCCTTCAATATTTCTACAAGTATTCTATCTGGGCCCGGAGCGCTATTGTTCTTTAGTTGTGCCATAGCTTGTTTTATTTCGAAGTATTCTATGTTAAAGAGTATTTCTGAGTTAACATTGGTTATCTTTCTCTTGAGATCTTCTAAAGATCTAAGTAAAATGTTTGAGTAACGTTTAGGATTTCGTTCTTTTCTCTGATTTCTTTACCATCTTTATCCTTCAATGAGATTATTATAGGCTTTTCTAAGTTTGATCTCAAGCATTTCAGTCATCGGTTCTTTTCTATTATTTTTTCTGCTTTGTTTTCATTGTAGATCCTTAAATCTTTCTTTACTCCCCTCTTTATTTGTTTATTCAATTCTTTGAAACCATCGGTGTTTCGCTTTCCTTCGCTTAGAAATGTGCGTCTCTTTTCCATCAACCGTTTTGTTCGATCACTTATTCTGTCTTCTTTATTTTTCGTTTTCTTTGCAACAGTCAGTCCTGCTTTCAAGAGCTTTCGTTGCATTTCTTTATTAATTGTGTTCATGTCGGAATATTCTTGTTGATAATGTTCGACAAAATCTTTTCTTGAGACTTCTCTGTACTCATCTCCCTTCTTTTAATATGGTTTGTAATATATGCATATTCGTGTAAAGTTTGTAGTTTATAGCATGTTCCGTAATAAACAAATAAAAATTATTTATACATTAAAAATAAATGGACTTTGAAAAAAAATTCACTGATATATGTATTTCTTGTTTTATGGTGGTTTTTCAAAATCGTATTTATTATTGTCAGTAAAATCTTTGTTAATTCCAGTTATTTCCAATATTTTACAGAGGTTCTTTTAAAAACCCGTTCACAAAATATTCTCAGACCAAAACTCAATTATTTCTTCTTTCCACACCACCGACACGGTAACGTACACTTTCGGAGGTCGTTAGCCTCAATTTTCGACATTACTCATCATGGAATTAATTTGTGATTATTCACAACGAGAAGGTTAATGGTAGAATGAGTTTGGTTCAATTAAGAGACGCTATGCATTTCTATTAGGCAATTTTCTTTATCGGCTTTTATGTTTCGTAAACGAAAAAAATAGTTGAATAGAATACAATCAGTAAATTGTATATCGAAAGTGGTCTTTATCGTGCTATTGACATAGAATGAAAGAGAGTGTTAATGGAATTGTTTATGTATATAAAAAGAAAGTGATTTATATAAAAAGGGAATAGTCCATTGAAATGTTACATTTTTTAAGCCTTAGCGTGCATTTTTTACACGACGCAATTTTATTTTTTTTAATGTGTTTGGGAGAGGATAAGAAGTATAAGTTTAAGTTCAAGTGTTGGTTTCCATCTTGGGAAAGGTGGTGCAAAAGGTTTTCGCGCTGTATCTCGTAAAATATAATGTTATCAGACATTATTTGTAGCAAATTAAATTCTCTACAACTTTATATTACTTTTTATCGTAAAATGGAAAATAAAAAAGTTATAAACAAAAATAACTAAATATTTTTGAACAATTTTTTTGGGCCTTATAACTTTTTTTATAGTCACTTTATAATAAAATCACATTAGAGCAATATTATAGACAATATTTCAAGGTTTTTCAATGAATAATTTTCAATGCAAATTTGTTTAATTTCGGTTGTTTATCTAAATTTTACATCACTTTTACATCAACCCTCTAAGCAAGAAGTCAAGAGTTGAAATATTTCAAACTCATTTATTGTAGGGGTAAGTGTAGAATTATACGGAAGCCTTTTTAAATTGTTCTTTAAAAAAATCAATAATTCTAAATACAGTAATACCTCGATTAACAAACAACCTGACTTCCGCGAATTTTGAGTTACGCGATTTTCAAATTTTGACAATTCGTCATTTGAGTGCCAGAGAATAGTTCGATTATCGATGAGATAGAATTACCGTTCACACATTATTGCTCATTCAATGTACATGACATGACTTTTCGCACGAAATCAGCACATTTTTGTTTTTTATTAGGTATTTCTTATCTTCAGTTTTGTCTACGAATTGATTTGGATATGTATTATAATAAATTGTTGAGACTGTATAATTTATCTATAATAAATATCAAAGTAAATATTGTTGTTGCATTAGCTCTGTCTGATACGTTAGTGAATACAAATAAAGGAACTGGGGGCTGCTGTCCAAGGTATTTGTGAAACTGTGAAACAGTAGTTTGTCTTAGTGATATTTTAGGTACAACTGTATCACTTAGTCGTCTTCTTCAGTCACCAAAATTAGATTTTAAGTAGGCTACTGAGGCCATAGAGGCCACTAAATACATTCTTCAAAATAAAAGATCAAATGCTGAATCTGTTTTTAGCAAGCTTTAGCAAAGTAAACAAATAGCTGAAAAATTAGACATTTAATTGAAGATGCCTCGTATAGTTTCTCGTCAAACCTGTCGTCAAAACCAATCTGCTAACTCTTGCGAAGAATATTTCCGAAGATCTATTTATTTACCCCTTTTAGATACCTAATATCTTAACTTCCACCTTCCAGGATATTATTAGACCAACTACTTACTGCATATTTCACAGTAGAACAAGAGTTTTCACTGTGGATTCAAAAGTGGAAAAGAGTCGTGCAAAATAATAGAAAACTTTCTGATTGTATTTTAGAAGTATTAGAAAACTGCGACTTCATAGGTATGTATCCAAATATCAGAATATTTCTGAAAATATTAATTACACTGCCAGTCAGTGCAGCAACAACAGAGCGTTCTACGCTTAAGCGTCCAAAGACTTGGCTTAGAAATAGACCTTCGGTTAACTGGTTTAGCACTCATCAATGTGCATCCTGAAATTTCTCAAGATGTTGATGCAATCATAGAGCGATTTGCTAAATCAGATAGGCGAAAAGAATACATTTTTATAAATTTATATAATATTTACTTTTCTTATAGTATTGTTAATCACTGAACTTTTATTTACCACTCGTTGCCGGCTGTTGCTGACAATTCGTACACTTATAGCCTAAAATGCCTAATTTTAGAAATACCTATTCCTTAATTATATTATGTTTTTTAATATTGTTTAGAAACCTATTTTCTTGTGGCATTTTAAATTAATTACTATTTAAATGGGAATAAGCCACAATTAAAGGTTAAAATACGTTTATAATAAACGTATTTTAACCTTTAATTGTGGCTTATTCCCATTTAAATAGTAATTAATTATGTTTTTTGTTGAATAAATTAATTTAAATAAAATGCTGTTTACACTTATTCTTAAGGTTTCTTCTTCATTACGAAAGGGTGGCTATAACTACAGCAAATTGCTCTCTATCTTGAGTTGTTCTAAGTATCGAATGTGTGTCCATGCCTGTCCAGTCTCTTACATTCTTCAGCCAGGAGCATTTTTTTCTTCCTGGACCTCTTTTTCCTTCTACTTTCTCTTCCATTATGAGTCGTAATAAGTTATATTTTTCTTCTCTATGAATATGTCGTAGATAACTCGTTTTTCTATCGTTTACAATATTTAGGAGTTCTCTCTCAGCCATTCTTCTCAGCACCTCGTTATTGGTCACGTGCTCTGTCCACGAAATCTTCAGCATTCTTCGAAAAACACACATTTCAAAGGCTTCTATACGCCTCATATTCCCTAATTCCGAGAGTCCATGTTTCCACTTCGTATAGCAATAAGGAATAAATGAATGTTGTTACAAATTGATATCCCCCACCCGACAAAAATTTCTGGGGATCAGCCACTGAAAGGTGCAAAAATTTAAATCCTGTATCAAAATCACCCTCAAGACCCATGACCCCCCCCCTGATAAAAATTTCTAGATCCGCCACTGATCTACGGACAATTCCTAGGCGAAATAATATTTAGCAGAATTATATATTTATAAAATTGGTTTCCATCTTTTTTTTCATCTTCTTTGATGTTCCAGGTTGCAGTTCAGGATCTAATTCAGAATCGGAGGTGAATGTTTGCGGAATAACGAGAAATATAATTGGCGTCATTGTGGGTTATTCCCCCCACTGTTTCAGTAACACACGTTATTAGATCTTTATTTTCTGAATCATTTTGACTATAATCTTCTTCGAGATTTTCTTTACGCTCAAATGGTTAAAGTTCTTCTGCAAGTTTTTCTTGATCAATTAATGGAATTAAATTGCATATTTTGTGTAAGGCCCTCTTTGGTGTACCTTTTTTCAATTCAGGCAACCTTTTTGGATCAAAACATAACATATCTTGATAAAGTCGCTTTTGGTCTCTTAGCATTCGTTGGTATTAATGTCATTTAGATACATTTAAAAATTCTAAACCCAACCCAAAACGTTTTAATACCAAACTGGTCTGGTTGTTAAAATCAGTACAAATGAATTAGTTTACAAACAATGTTCGACACAATTGTCTACTTAGGATTAATGTTTTCTGTACTAATTATAATGATTTATTGACTGATTCAGTCAGGGTGAACAGGTTAATATATCTTTATGGAATTATTTCGCCGCAGAAAAATCGCTATCACGAGCCATGACCAAAGTGCGGGACAAGCGTCCCGCGTGCGTCCGTAGTTGAAATAATAAAGCCCGTGAAAGCTGGAGTACTTGTTAATTACATTAAATTAAAAAGGAATACCTACCACTTTAATGATCTTAATCTACATCGATGAAACACCTTGTATAATTTTTATTTCATAATAATTTTATAGCTGATATATGACCATCGTAATAAAACGTAATCTATGCTTTTAAACATTAAACAGGACAGGGGCACTTTATGATTTATCTCACTTTTGGATCATGGAAGCTATTTTTAACATATCTAGTTGTCTGGTGTTGTTGTTGACTATCTGCCAATAAAATAACCTTGAATGTACTCTCTGTATGTAAAAACTCTTCTGATTTATATTACATGTTTTATGGGATATCGTTTTACGTTATTTTCCGAAATCTCATGTTTGTCATTGAAGATTATCGTTGTGATTTAAAGAACATATTTAATTACTGCATTCGCCAGAATAAATAATAACGAATATAAAATTATGTATTTATATAATAAATTTTCTAACCGAAGCGTAAAATTTGCATCGTAGCGGCGTAAACAAACTTTAACGGTTTTGAAAATCAATAAACTTATTTATACATAGAGGTTCTTGCCAAACTCTGAAAGTAATTTATTTTCTGCTACCTATCTTAGTTGCTGGCTGTCAAATTTTTAACCAAGTAGACAAAATATACTTCAAATGAAGGGTACAGGGAAAAAAACCAGATCATTTCTTTTCACAACTGAGTAAATTGAATTTTAGTGTTCAAAACCAATTATTTTTATTTCAAACAGGGATTATAAACAGTAGTTTACATAAAACAGAAGTTAAAATTATTATAAAGTATTATAACTACTGTTTTTTGGTTTACAAAAACTAAAATTTTATTGCAAAAAAATCTGCATCACTCACGGTTTTGCAGGAACAAAAGCAGCAATGTCACCTAAAACCGACAAAAACCAGCCGTTTTTATTTTTGAACTAAAAAAGAAAATTAATGCATTTTTTAATGGTATTTACATATCAAAATATAAATAATTTATACCTACTGTTGGTGAGCCAGGTTCTGGAAAAATGTCACTGCTTTTGGACTGCAAAACCGCATAAGACGCATAATTCAGATAGTACTGGTCCATTGTATGTGTATTTTTGTAAATATATTATGTCTAAAAATGATTTCTAATCCAGTACCATGTTTTGTGACACACTCACTATATCAAACGGCGATGGTTTGGAACGGGAATGTCTAATGACTTCTTCAAACTTTTCTTTTCTTTTTAGAGTGTCGTCTTTCTACGGAGGTTTTCAATCATAATGGCTATTTTTATTTTTTAACTTGCTGCTCTAAACAAATCAATCGATCTGCATTGATGCCAATCACGTAGATTCTTCAACCATGAGTTCTGCCTTCGGCAAACAGATCTTCTTCCTAGAATCTTTTCCTATATTATGAGTCTCAAAATTTCATATTTTGGTCCCCTCATTACCTGGCCTAGGTATTCCAGTTTTCTGGTTTGTATAGTGGTGATTAGTTCTGTTTCTTTACCAACCCTCTCCAGTACTTTTTTATTTGTAATTCTATCAGTCCATGATATTTTTAATACTCTGCGGTATAACCAGAGTTCGAAAGCCTCGATTCTTTTTAAATTGCATTTTTTTAATGTCCAAGTCTCAGCTCTATATCCTCCTCCTTTATCCTTTATCCTTCGTGAGGATGTGATGACGTTATGGTATTTGACGAATGGTTGCTATCCATTCTTCTCTCTCCTGGGCGCGGTGTACTGCCTCAGACAGAGAGTAGCGCACTTTATTTGGTCTGCCCATCGGAGTGGCGATCTTCCTAGAGTTATTTTACCATCTACCTTGCCTTCGACCACCAACCTCTCCAGCTCCATATAATAATATTGAAAATATATAACAGCGAATGGTATATAGTCTGATCTCCAAATTTAGATTTTTGCACGTTAGGAGTGACTTCATTCGTATAAATTCTGATCTGGCAATCGCTATTCGCCTGTTTATTTCTGCAGTATGATCATTAGTTTCATTTACAAGTTCCCAAGTAATGATATTTTTTTACTTGTTCTATCACGTTACCATTGATTGTCAATAGGTGATGTATATTTTGTGGTCTTTATATAATTAGCATGTACTTCGTTTTTTAGCGTTTATAGTAATTCCCATCTCAGCACTATTCATACTTAAGCTTTCGATAAGATGTTGTAGATCTTCTATACTCGTTGCTATGATCACAGTATCGTCTGCATATCGTAAGTTGTTAATTAATTTTCCGTTAACGGTAACTCCCGCTTTGATATTATTGAACGTGCTTTGGAAAATTTCTTTAGAATATAAGTTAAACAAAAGTAGCGATAAAACACATCCCTGTCTAACTCCTCTACAAATCTTCATTTCTTCTGACTGTTACCCGTCAATTTGAACTATGGCACTTTGTTTCCAATATAATTTTTGCACTATATTTATAATTTTACTGTTAATGCGCTTGTTCATAAGTATTAATATTAGTTTTTCATGTCTTACTTTACATCTCGACATCGCTGAATCATCATCTCGAGTACCCATTCCATTTCGGAACCCGAACTGCGTCTCGCTAATATCCTCCTCTAGCCTTTCGTATATTCTCTTATGTATTACTTTCAGCAGTACTTTTAAAGTATGACTCATGAGGCTCAGTGTTCTATAATCAGAGCACTCTTTTGCTGCTTGTTTTTTAGGGATGGTTATAAATGCTGACTTCGGCCACTCTTGTGGTATTATTCCCGTATCCACAGTGTTGAATAAATCTGCCAATACTTCCAAGTTATCCTCTTCCACTAGTTTTAACAGTTCTACTGGTATTTTATCTAATCCAGCTGCCTTATTGTCTTTAGAATTTTTGATAGCATATTTTATTTCATCTATTATGATCTTCTGTCTCTCTAAAGGATTTAATTCTTGTATTTTCTGCATTTCACCTCTTTCATCTTGGAAAAGTTCTCTAACGTAATCCTCCCATCGTCAAACTCTTACGGGACCTCAAAGGGGCTTTTGAAATCCCACAATCCTACATTTTTGTCACACTCCAAATAGAAACGTCCTCTTATAGGAAATGTGATATTTATTTCTTTCAGATCATGAATTTTGACGCTTACTACAAAATGAATCAATCGAAAAATAGTGAAGGTTTTATTTTGTCCTCCGGCAAAGTCACAGAAGATTTGCAGTTCTTCAACATGGTCTTGTCAGTAATTATTGATAAAATGGAGAAAAAAAGATGTAACTTCCTTTGATCCTTTTTTAGTCATTCCTTCATGATAGGTATAAAAAATAGACTAACCAGAAGAGAGGATATTTACATTGGCGTTTAGCGTTTATAGTATACATCGTTAGTGTCAATTTTTGGAATTGAAACAGTTTTTGATAAATCACTGCAATGGATTCCTTTCTGCTGCTTTTTTTGCAGATTTTTTGGCTTGCCATTTCCTTAAATATAGAATTCATTAGAATAGTGGAAATAACACGACACATTCGATGGCTTTCCGTGTTTGAGTTTGTATGTTCCCGACTCTTTGAAGATGTAGGACATACATAAATACCGTTATAACAGTCTATTGATACCAATTCATACACGGAAAGTTTGACGAATTGTCTTCCTTTCGCCGTATATTTTTATATATTCGGCGTCCCAATTCATCAAAGCCGTAGCAATGCTCTCGCTGACATTTGTAAATTTTTTACACATTTCGTACAGCCCAAAAAGATAATAGTCGTTTTCGTTTAAGGCTACCAAAATAGGTCGAGCTTTTTGCAGTATTACACTAGAATAGTGGAAATAGCAGGACACATTCGCTAGCTTTCCGTGTTTGAGTTTGTATCTTCTCTACTGTGTAAAGACGTAGGGCATACAGAAATAATGTTATAACAGTCTACTGATACCAATTCATACACGGAAAGTTTGACGAATTGCGTTCCTTTCGCCGTTCATATATATATATATATATATATATATATATATATATATATATATATATATATATATATATATATGTACTTTCATTGTAATATATATTCTATAATTTATATATATATATCTTTCGAAAGCACGTTATTGTAATTTTGTAAAATTACAAGGAAGTTAAACCCCTTTTGATGTGTCTCTAATACAAGCTGTTCCTTATATTTTAGTTTATTGACCGTATTCAAGAATTTATTGGCTGTATTACCAGTTTATTAATTTAACGGGATATTATTAGAGAATTTATTGACTTTATTGGAGGACCTAACCATCTAATTGGGAGGCCACACAATCACACATCCATGCCATAAGTATCGCCAAATTGATTTATTGTAAAGCCTTGGCAGGGTTGATTGTTTTATATATATATATATATATATATATATATATATATATATATATATATATATATATATATATATATATATATATATATATATATATATATATGTTAATATATTTTCTGTATTTGTGTCAGTGTTTTCCTATCTGAAAACAATCACTGTCAAAACGGCTTCTTTGTTTTATTTTAATTAACAAGTCCTATACGCCAACACAAACTGAATGAATTACGAAACAATAGTTCAGAAACTGATTGCGGTGTGGGTCTTTATGTCTTTCGGTCAAGACAGAACCCTACCTCCTATCCTGTAATGTTGTATATTCTCTTGTCTACTGGCTTCCTTTTGTAGGAGTTAATTTACGACAATCTGTTCTAGGATGCTGCCCTTCTGATGTACCCTCTTTAAATTACAGTGGATTTAGGAGATTCTGCTCCAGCTGGGACGTTTACTGTGTTATACATGTTTAATACGAGTCTGCTTGTCGCTTTTTAACATTAAAAAATAATAAAACATGCTTAAAAATAAATATTAACCAAGGAAACCAAATTACAAGGTCCAGAGAAAGAGTTTATATATTCTTTAGTTGTTTTAACAAAGTGAAATATGAAATTCGAAAACATAAAATTTAAAAAACTGAATGTAAAACTCTAGTAGATATTTTCACGTCATTATGTATAATACAATGCGTTTTAACTTCGTTTCCAGACAAGGCAGAATAGAACAAATCACAAAACAATATTAAGAGAAAAAATTATTTTTGTGAACACAGTTTTTGAGTGATAAGAAAACATAACAATAGTCTGTATAGCGAGGTTCTGAAACAACTTTATTGTAGCATGGTTAAGTTAAATGTTATGTTTTTATGGAATTAAGCCACAATTATTGGTTGTGATAGTGATGAAAATCACATTTTTAATTAACTAATATTTGACGGGTAAAAACCTACCCTCAAAATGTGTGGTAGTCGCTATGGGCCGTTGGCCTACAAGGTCTAGGTCAAGCATGTCAAATTTTAAATGAGATAACCAATACCAAACTCTTTGGTTATACACATTTTTACATAATTTGTACAAGAAATCGTTTTTGAGAACGATTTCCGGAGTGGAAATCAAATATTAGTTAATTAAAAATGGGATTTTCATCACAATCACAACCAATAATTGGAGCTTAATCCCATAAAAAAATAATATTTACTATTCTGTATGATCTCTGTTTATTTCATGATTGAATATTACCTTAGGAAAGATTTTCCCATACATTTCAAATGTAAATATATGGTATGGTATGTTTGATGGTCGTTTATTTTTTGATATATTCTTACGCTAGCATATTTTCCACGCTTTGCGTACAATGTCGTCATGAAAAACGAAAACCATCTCTGTATTGACCCACGACTAGTTTGTCGTGAGCTATAATTGCAAAAACTTTTACTTTATAAATTTAAAATAATATACAACGATAGCTTAAGAGAATGTTTATTTTTTTGCTATAGCGATGTTTATATGCTTACGTTTGAATGGGTAATGATACAAAAAAAAATGTTCTACGTTGCAAAACTAAAAATCAGTCCTCGCATATAAAATTATACCTTTTTAATTTGGATTATTTAAAAGTCCCGCACACAAAATTCATAAAGGTCCTTCTCTGAAAATAACAAAAGTACATAGCAAACGAAAAAATATTTAGGGAAAAGACAGTTAAGATTTGATTTCACGTATAGTGCGTCTGTATATCCGCTTATACGTATTTTACTTTAAAAGGGATCATCAGAACGGCTATTCACAGACGCTCTGAACGTGAAAATAAATCCTTTTTGTCTTGAGAAACAACTCTAACATGGCTTCGTATGGACGCAAATAGCGACATCTGTTAATAAATCCGTAAACTAATTTTTCGAAACCAAATTCAGATTTCTGCTTTAATCTGTGCCTTCTAAGAATTGCAAGGCAAAACAGACGTTGATAAAGATGTTATTAGAAACATGGGGAATCTAAAATTGCATTCCACAGCATAAGTATCTTCTCAACTAAGCAAAAATCCTTAGCGAATTGGTTTCTAGTACTCATAAAGAGTATACCGGAATAAAAAGAGAAAGACAGTAAAGATTTGATTTCACGTATAGTGCGTCTGTATATCCGCTTATAAGTATTTCACCCTAAAGGAGATCATCAGAACGGCTATTCGTTACAATATTTACAAACAATACTCGGCTTTCTACTTTCATCATCATCATAAACCTGTAGGCGTCCACTGCTGGACATAGATATCCCTCAACTATTTCGATATGTCTCTGTCTAGTGCGGCTTGCATCCAGTTATTGCAACACGGTTCAGGTCGTCAGTCCATCTAGTTGGGCGTCCTCTGCTCCGTATTGCTTCTTGCCTTGGTCTCCACTCTAAAATACGTTTTCTTCATCGATTGTCTAATAATCTGGCGACGTGTCCTGCCCAATTCCATTTTAACGACACGATTTTTTTGATAGCGTATGTTGTTTGTATTCTACGACGTATTTCTTCGTTTGGTATTCGGTCTCTCAGAAAGACACCCAACATCTGGCGCTCCATAGCCATCTGAGTCACGCGACTCTTATTAACTACCTTTTTTGTGAGTTTTAATGTTTCTGTTCCATAAGTGAGTACAGATAACACACATTGGTCAAAGATTTTCCTTTTGAGGCATATGGGTAGATCCGATTTAGATACATAGTTTAATTTACCAAACGCTACCTATGCTAATCCTATGCGACTTTGGAGCTCACATGTCTGGTTATCTCTCATGTCCTAGGTACTTATACGATGTAGTCTTCACAATATTCCTTCCATTAACAGCAATGTTTCGATTTAGCACCAGATTACTCATTATTTGCGTTTTGTTCATATTATTCTTTAGTCTGACCTCCAAGAAAGCGTGATTTAATTTTTCAAACATTATTATTGCATCATCCATACGATCGGCTATAAGGACGATCTCATCTGCAAATATCAAATGACTGAGCTTCTCTCCATTTATGTTGATACCATGCTCGTTTAGATGTGCCTTCTTACAAGTATGTTCTAAAAGCGTCGTGAATAGCTTTGGAGAGACTGTGTCTCCTTGCCGTACTCCTCGCTGTATACAGAATTGATTTGTTCCTTGTTCAGATAGTCTTAAGTGGCATTTTGGTATATATATTTGATTATGTTAGTGTAGCGATGGTCTATTCGGCATTCTGTCAATGCTTTTAATATTTTCTGTTGACTTATGGTATCGAATTCTTTCTCGTAGTCGACAAATATCAATACCAATGGTTTCTTGTATTCTGCAGACGTCTCTATCAGGTTATTTATTACTAGTAAGTGGTCGTTAGTGCTGTATCCCGATCCAAATGCAGCTTGTTCTCTAGGCTGATAGAAGTCTAATTTAGCGTCCAGTCTTTTTTTGATAATTTTTGTGAAAAGTTTATATATGTGTGAAGGTAAACTGATAGGACGGTAGTTTTTTAAATCTGTTATGTCTCCTTGCTTGTATAATAAAGTAATGACTACCTTATTCCAGTGAGAAGAAGTTTTTCCTTGGTAGATGCATTCGGTGAAAAGCTTGGCCAATGACTGGATAATTTTATTTCCACCTAGATCGCTTCGATTACTACTTCGTAATCGCCAGGGGATTTGTTATTTTTTATTTCTAAAAGTGCCGTTTTGATTTCGTGTGGAGTTTTTTCTGACATTAATTCTGATCCCTGATTTGTGATTTTGGGCAGGAGCTGATCTTGTTTTTCGTCGGTGTTCGTATATATTTCGCGATAAAAGGATTCGACAACCTCAAGGATTTTGGTTCTATCAGTAGTAATGTTTCCATCTTTGTTTTTTATTTTGTATATATATTTTTGTTGCCTATGTTGTTCGTAGTTCGCCTCAAAACTTTTAAACTTTTGTTTTCTTGAATTATTTTAGTTATTACTTTTGCATTGTTTTCTCTTACGGTTTTTCTGATTGACCGGGGATATCTTTATTTATTTTCTTCATTGTTGTGTAGTTGGAGCCGTATCTTTTCGTCAGCTGTGTTCTTTTACCTATTAGCTCTTTGGTATTTTGGCTTAGTTCTTTATTATGGGTCAGAATGGTCGGGCAGCACTCCCTTTCCGTTTCTTTTAGACCCTTCATTATTCCATCATTTGCTTGATCTGCATCTTCTATTTCATCTTGCAAGTCTTGTATATGTCTGGTTAGTGTATCTTCATACAGGTCGTTGTTTTCTGGGGGAATCTATTTAGTTTTCTTATTTTTAGGATCATCTGTGTTCTTTCCAATTTGACATTTAATAGTATCTTAGCTCGGATTAATCTGTGGTCGCGTCTAATTGAAAATTTGTGCAGTGCTTCGATGTCTTTGATTATATCTTTTCTGTTTATTATGATATAATATATTTCATTTTTGACACTGCTATCTGGGCTGATCTATGTTCATTTACTCTGACGCTTTTTATCGAAAAAAGAGTTCATCATGAATAAATTTTCCTGGTGTAAGAAGTTCAACAATCTTTGCCCTCGTACATTTCTTTCACCATAGCCATATTTATCCATTGCTACTTCTGCATCATCTTGTTTAAACCATATTTTTTTCGAGGATTCTTAGCACCCTCTGCACCAATTCGTTCCAACCGCTACCTTGGTTGGGGGTGTTGGAGCCGCCGGAGACTGAGAGCCGTTCAGTAGTTTCGTCTTTAATGGAAAATAACTTTTGGGGTTTTAAGTCATTAAAACGCCACGCTTGGTTAGTGCGTGTTGTAGATATGGTTTGAAAGTAGGGGGAGCAAAGGGTGGAGATTGATATAGAATATCCTTGTCTTAGCAATTTATTGGTCCAAATGCAAAGAACGGGCCCGAAACGCTAGTTATTAGGAAGCTTTCCAACAATAATATTAAACAACAGATGCAG
Source organism: Diabrotica undecimpunctata (assembly GCF_040954645.1). Classification (NCBI taxonomy): domain Eukaryota; kingdom Metazoa; phylum Arthropoda; class Insecta; order Coleoptera; family Chrysomelidae; genus Diabrotica; species Diabrotica undecimpunctata. Next base: position 99,551,318 of record NC_092811.1, read on the forward strand.
GAGAATTTAAATACCGAAATATCAAAAATCCTTAAAAATAACAATGAACCGCTGGAAAAGTGGAGTGAAATTAAAGAAGAGATTAGGACTTCAAGCTCTAAGTTTTTACTACCTGACAAGAGAAAAAAGAAAGACTGGATGACTGCAGAAATCCTTGACATGATGGAAGAGAGACGGATATATAAAACTAAAGATACTGCCAAATACCGCGAAACCCATAGACGAATTAGAGCTGAGATAAGAAAATCTAAAGAGAAATGGTTCTCGGAGAGATGCGAAGAAATCGAACAGTGCGAAAAGGTATACGACTATCACAATATGCATAAGAAGATAAAGGAACTCACAACAAAGAAAAGCTACAATATTTTATCGAAAGGGCTATGCGATGATAATGGAAATCTACAACTAGACCCCGACAAAATAGTTAGAATCTGGGAAACTTATGTGGAACAACTGTTTAATGATGACCGTCCTAGTGGGTATACACTGAGCAATGATGATACTGGCCCTTCTATTCTAAAATCAGAAGTGGAGAATGCTATAAAGGGTCTTAAAAATAACAAAAGACCAGGCAACGATAACGTATACGGGGAAGTATTGAAAATGCTGTGCGAAACAAACAGTCAATTTCTAGACTCACTCGTCAGACTCTTTAACACTATTTATAACGGCGGGGAGTTTCCTGAAGACTGGCTAGAGTCAACTTTTGTTGCCATACCGAAAAAACCAAAAGCAAAGTCTTGTGATCAACATCCGATGATAAGTCTAAGTAACCACATTTCAAAGGCATACACCAAGGTTATTTACAACAGAATAAGCAAAAAATGCGAGGATAACATTGGAGATTCGCAGTTTGGGTTTCGGAATTCTCTTGGGACAAGAGAAGCACTTTTTAGTCTACAGGTACTTGTCCAGCGCTGCAGAGATATGAACAAAGACGTGTACATATGCTTTATAGACTACGCAAAAGCATTCGATAACGTAAAGCACGAAAAGATAATTGAAATTCTCCATAAGATCGGAGTCGACTACAGAGACATTCGAACAATAGCGAGTCTCTATTGGGGCCAAACAGCTAAAGTGAAAATAGGATCTACATTTACCAATAAAATTGAGATCAAGAAAGGGGTACGACAGGGCTGTATCTTGTCTCCTATTCTCTTTAATATATACTCAGAAGAAGTATTTAAGACAGCGTGGAGGAAAGCACAGAAGGCATAAAGATAAACGGACAAATAATTAATAACATAAGGTATGCTGATGACACTGTGATTCTAGCAAGTAGCATGGAGGAACTGAGTTGCCTAATGAGTAAAATACAAAAAACAAGTGCACAATACGGACTCAGACTAAATATCACAAAAACCAAATGGATGTTAGTAAGCAAAACCCAACAACCACCACAGCAACTGATATTAGACGATGAAAGAATTGAACACGTGGATTCGTACATCTACTTGGGAACAACAGTTAACTCAAATTGGGATCAAGCGAAGGAAATACGTATAAGGGTAGAAAAGGCAAGAGCATCGTTCACTAGCATGAAGCAAATTTTCACCTCTAAAAGCCTCACCCTACCTCTCAAAATTCGACTTCTGAAATGTTATGTATTCCCGGTTTTGTTATATGGAATGGAGGCGTGGACAATGACCGCAACATTGATGAAAAAAGTAGAGGCCTTCGAAATGTGGGCTTACCGACGTATATTACGTATATCCTGGACTGAGCACGTGACCAACGAAGAGGTACTACGCCGGATAGGTAAAGAGAGAGAGGTAGGAATAAGTATAAAGAAAAGAAAGTTGGAATACTTGGGTCACGTTATGAGACACAATAAATATAGAGTACTACAACTGATCGTCCAAGGGAAAATAGACAGCAGAAGGGGTCCAGGGAGGAGAAGACACTCGTGGCTCCAAAACTTGCGGCAATGGTTCGGATTGTCATCTGCTGAACTATTCAGATCTGCCGCAAACAAAGTCAGAATAGCCATGTTGATTGCCAACGTTCGGAACGGACAAGGCACATGAAGAAGAAGCAATTTATTATGGTAAATAGGACTTAGCATATTTTAATTTGTGATTTTCTTATATTTGTAGAATGATTTTAAGACTTTTATTGATTGAAATTGATATTTGAAATAGTGTGTCAGATTTTGCTTAACCCGACGCTATCGTATGTTTTTTAAGTTAACAAACCAAAATAGATAACTACCGGCTGAGCACATCAATAGCAAATAGCAGAGGTCGAAGAGGCAAAAAAACCCCTACCGATATTTATAGAGTGTTGAAAACATCCAACCATTAAATCAACTATTAAACACTATAGCCAAAGATAAACCTGTAATAAGAGTACTGAAATGAAGAACAAATCAAGGTATAGGCACAAACAAATTAAATAGATGACAGTATATTAAAAGCACTTGATGGGAAAAACCAAATATTATACATACCGCAAAAAGCAAGACAAACCCTTTAGTGTAGTGATTCGTCGTATTCATCCTACAGTGGATATACAAGAAGTTAAAAAAAATAAAGGGTCAACAGTCAGTCAGAACATATTTTTCTACAAATAACGAATATACCACAAAAAACTAAAAAAAAAAACCTACCTCTTCTTTTGTGGACTTAAAAATGCAAGAAAATATTAAAGAAATTTGTAAGATGGAATATTTATTGATATCGAAGGTCCAAGACTAAAATTGTATTATGTACTGGATGCCAAAGATGTGGTCATAAACACAATTTCCGCTATCATCAATACAGGTTTGCAGCCTGCATATTTCTTTAGGCAGCGGAATAAGACAACGGACTCAATGAGCGGGGACTCATTGAGTCCGTTGGGGAGATCCATGGGGGATAATGGTCCATGGGGGAGATCCGTGTTGTCAATATATTAAGAGATAAGTCGCCAATTGGCAGAAGAAGTATCGGAAGACCGCGCAATAGATGGGGTGACAACCTTCCGTATAGGTATTAATCCGCCCATGAACAAGCAGAATTGCTTATCAAGAGAAAGAAGAAGAAGAAGATCAATACAGGTATGTAAATGTGCTCTAAATTAACCAACAGCTAAATGCTCAATTCAGTGCACATAAACAACTGCAGAAAGCAACACATCCATATGGAACTGCATACGCTGAGACAGCAATTATTTTAGGAAAGAAACAATATCAACAATCCAGTATCAAAAAGCACCTATTATTCAAGCTACAAATGCAGTTGTAGAAGACTGGACAGAACCTACAACTTTTTCAGCTATATATTGTCCACCAAACGAGTTAATCAAACAACCAGAATTTAAAACCTTTTTTGATACACCTGGACCTAGGTTTAATTTTGGCAGAGACTACAATTCAAAACATCTAATGTGTGGCTCTGGACTTAATAATATCAAAGGCCGTAAACTTAAAAAAGAAATACTACTAGATAACCTAAACATATGTAATCTAAACAAAAAAAATAGATTTCTACTAACCGAGAGAGCAGGCAGGATTACGTTTAAATTATGGTCCCCATGTCCATACAGTAAAGACGCTCATTGAAAAATCTATAGAATACAACAAACCTCTTGTCCTCATTGTCATAGATTTTCTAAAAGTGTTCGACACGATCGAAATAGACAGCCTTATAGAAGCAATGAATAACAGCAGGATTGACCATAGGTATAGTGAACTTATTTACAGTATTTACAAAAATGCCACTATGACTGTTAAGTAACACGATAAAACCCGACCAGTAAAAATAAAACGTGGGATAAGACAAGGAGAGATATTGTCACCGAAATTATTCATAACGGCATTAGAGTATGCCTTTAAGATGGTCAATTGGGACCACAGAGAAGTAACAATAGACGTAGAAAAGCTTAACCAGCTCCGTTTCGCAGATGGCATTGTCCTTATCACAAATAATTTAGGAGAAGCCACAGAGATGTTAAATGAATTGTTCTTTGCATGTTTGAAGGTAGGCCTCAGAATAAACTTGACCAAAACTAAGGTTATGACAAATATGGTCCCCAATAATCATTTAACTGTTTAAGACAAAGTGGTAGAACTGGTAGAGAAATATACTTATTTGGGTCATGAAATAAGAATCAGCAGGAATAACCAAATATGCGAAATCCAAAGACGAATTACTTTAGGGCAGCCTTTGGAAAACTGCGAAAAACACTTAGGGCCAACATACCAATTAACCTCAAAAGAAAAGTATTTGACCAGTCATGACCTATGGGGCGGAAACTGTGACTCTAACCAAGACTACGACTTCGAAATTGAGAGTGGCATGGAGACGAATGAAACGGTTCATGCTGGGAGTGACGTTGCAGGACCGAATAAGAAACGAAGATCTGCGAATCAGAACGAGTATTGCTGATATTGGGGAACGCATAGTGGAACTGAAATGAAACTGGGCAGGCCATGTAGCGAGAATGCACGACTCACGACAGACGAGCAAAATTACAAATTGAAGGCCAAGAGCAGACAAACGTAGTAGAAGAAGACCATATACACGTTGGGCTGACGACATCAGGCGTATCACCACAAATTGGCAACAAAGAGCACAAAATCGTAAAGAATGGAGGAGTTTAAGGAAGGCCTATGTTCAGCATTGGACGTAATAAATGAAGGCTGGATAATGATTATGATGAACATAATATCCACAAGCGAGGATTGCTCTAGTAAAAGGAATTAATGAAAAATACTTTAAACCAAAGTTTTGTTATGATTTATTATCTAATCATTCACTGGTTATTATAGAGATCAGTAAAAACATATCAACAACAGAAAGGAACTGTATACAACAACAATACACAATAAGAGAAAATGGAAATGTTTCAGATATCAAGCAAACAATGAAATCAAATTACACATCCACATAAATTCTCGCTGGGCCCTAGGCCCCAAGGATGCGGGCCTAGGGTTGCAACCTCAATTGGGAGTCTTGCATTGCCATGCAGTAAATCTGTTTAAAACCTTAAGATCATATGAGTTTATCAGCACGGATGTAATAAAAACTCTTTTTTTTCTTTTATTTCTCTATATTTCTCTGATTTCTTCATCTCCTGATGTAAGCTTCATCAGGAGACAACTAAAATATGGTTAAAATGTGTATAAATAAGAGGTGAGAATAAACAATGAATTACTTACAGATTTAGAGTTTCAAATATTTAAAAATGTTCTTGTACATACTATGTTCAAAACAAGACTAACAATATTGGTTTAAAAGCACCTAGGTCACTAGTAATTAAATATAAAAAGCAAACAAAAACAAACAAGAAACAATAAAATTACACATTAGAAATATACAGGGTGATTTAAAATATAATTGTAAACAGAAAAATTATTTTAACATACTAACATACATACAGTAGATATTGCTCAACTGCCCCGTGTCTGCCTTGTAATTTACTGCATATTTTTCTCTATTAATATGACACATTTCTAAAAACAATATTTTTTTATAATTATTCTCTTGCTGTAGAACCCTGACATTTGAATAGTCAAATTGATGCCCAGTTTTTAAGTAGTGCTCAACTGCCGCCCATGTATTCTTCTTTTTTGTGCGGTCACTTTTGTGCTGTGTGACCCTTTGTTTTAGCCATTGGGAAGTTTGGCCAATATAACAGCTCTGGCAATACAAACAAATCAGTTTGTAGATAACATTAGTTTTATTTACAGTTGGTTTCCTGTCTTTTACTTTAGAAAACAGTTGTCGGTTTTCTAATAATTTATATTGGACAATTTTATTGTTGGTAAATTGTTTAAATAAACTAGTCACAGAAGGTGTAAACTGTTTTATTAATGGTAGTTTTTTATATTGGATTGTTTGTACTGCTCCGATATCAGTGGGACCGTCAAAAATGTCTGAGTTAAATATCAATTTTTTAAGGATATGTTTTGGGTATCCATTATTTTCAAAGATGTTTAACAGCAAATTTAAGTTTCTGTTTATGAATTTATCATCACTAATATGCCTTACCCTATTCTTCATTGCAATCACTGTATTAAACTTTTGATGAGTAGGATGATTTGAAAAAAAGTTTAAATATCTTCCAGAGTGTGTTGGCTTTTGATACCAATCTATCAATATTTTGTTTTGTTCAGTTCTTATTAATTTGGTGTCCAGAAATGATATCGAACAATAATTTTCAATCTCTAAAGTAAATTTGATATGTTTGTTAAAATTATTGAAAATGTTCAAGTTATTTTGAATTTGTGAAGTAGGAACAGAACATATAAGATCGTCTACAAATTTTTTTAATGAAGGGTAAAGGGAAAGATAATTGTAGAATAATGACATCCAGCATATTGTTTGCATTGCCAGAGCTGTTATGTTGGCCAAACTTCCCAATGGCTAAAACAAAGGGTCACACAGCACAAAAGTGACTGCACAAAAAAGAAGAATACATGTGCGGAAGTTGACCATTACTTAAAAACGGGGCATCAATTTGACTACTCAAATATCAGGGTTTATAAAAATATCCTTTATATTAAATTAAAAATTTTTTACTTTTTTTCAGGACAGGAATTTCATTTTCCTTGTGGATTTCCTTTTTGTAATCTTGCGTCCAGCTCTCAGTCATCTTTTCTGCTCTCATGTATATTATTTCCCAGGTAAGTGAAATTCTCAACTTGTAATTTTAGGGAATTGTCTACATTCTCATTGACCTTAAAGATTACCGGTTCTCTGAATTTTGTTTGATTTCTTTCCATTAATGACTAGGTTGACTTTTACTGCTGAAGTTTGCAATATACTGCATACGTCTCCCAATACATCTGCATATCTAGCAATAATCGCAGCATCAGCCACATAAGCCAATATCTGATAGCGCTTTGTTCTTTTTTTTAAATTCCTATCTCTAGGCAGAAATTCTAGACACATATTAAACAGAGTTATAGACATACTGTCTTACTAATAAAACACTCTTATTCTAAGGTTATTCCGTATTTATATCTAGAATAGTTATCCTAAGTATAAGGTAAATATAATACTAAAATAATTTGTTACAAATAAACTCGGTATATGTTAGTTATAACGTTATAAGTATTCCCACTTTATTACGAAATAATAGTTTGGCAATGTCGCAATCTTTTGCACAAATACATAGAACAACGACATATTGAGTGAAATATGTCAATTTTGATTTTTCTTTGAAACCGTCAACTGACACCAAATATATCTTTTTCTTTATTTGTTATGTTGAGTTTGAGTATTTTAAAATTGCAAAAAAGTTGCAAAAAATTGCAAAAATTGCCAGTGTATTTTGAAAATGGATTTTTCTTTCTTTGAAAGTTTTTCTTTTTCGTGTATTTTCCATCATGTTAATTAAATTATCAACTTCCTTGACAGCCCCAACACCTCTGAAACACATTTTTTTTTTATTATATAGCTACTCACAAAACAATACAAAAAATAATATATTCTTGTCACCGATGACTTTGACATTTATAAAATAGGTTATACCACCGTTATACTAGACTTAAACAAGGGTGTGGGTATAATCTTGGAATAAATTCTTATACTAAGTATTACCTATATCTAAGTTACTCCATGTTTATTGATAGTGATTTTCCCTATACCTGATTTATTCTGAGTATAAGTTTTATACTTGGTTTATTAGTTATGCTGAGAGGGTATATTTGCTTTCCGTTATATTTGATCTTCATGCTTACATTACTGATTGTCATTTTAACTAGGTTAATTAATTTGCTTGGTATTTTTAAATCTTTTAATAAATTCAGTAATTTTTGTCGATTTACTGGATCATATGCTTTTAACGAATTAACTAAATGCAATACATACGCTCCATATAATATACAGTCCTTGTTAGCCATAGGTTCTGTAACAATATATAATTTAATTATAGAATTTTTGTCAGACACATGCATAGCTTTATAAATCTGTACTCGTTCATGAAAATTTTCATAAGCGTGTATAGAGTTAGATTTGTACCCTTTGTTTATCCTATATGTAACAATACCTTATCCGTGGTCCAGTATTGTTTGTCTGTTAAAATAAATGTGTTCACGGACCCCTAGACGAGAAGCTAGTGTCCTTGAATTTTCCTTCGACGTGTTCTTCTATTAATTATCCGTCTTGTCATTTCGTTTTAGGGATATCGCTGTGCATTTGTCTGAGAGAAATAATCTGTACTTATGTGTATATACCTTATATATGGAATATATTATAACCTTTCGAGACTGGCTGAATGACGAAAGTCTATGCCACAAAAAAAAAATGCTTTTTTGAAATATAAAAAGACAGCACGGATAGAAATATTGTACTCATAGCACATTCTCTCGGTTTGCCTCAATGTAAAAATATGATCTGTGACTGACCTGCTATCACACATGACACCGTATCCAGCAAGCCTATTCGCCTATAGTTTGAACAGTCTGGCCTATTTTTGTACCGGTGTTAAGAGTGATCTGTTCCAATATGTAGGCATTTCTTCCGTCTCCCATATAATTTTATGAGCTCGTGTATTTCTTCTGTCAATTTTTCTACTCCGTATTTAATATGTTCTGGATTTATTCTATTTTCTCCCGGACTCTTACCGTTTTTTAAATATTTTATTTTATTTTTTAGTTCCTCCAGAGATGGTGGATGGATGATTATTTCATCGTTTTAATTTTCTTCGGTATTATACTCATATCTAGATGTATTTTCTACATTTAGTACTTTCTCAAAATATTCCTTCCATCAATTTATAATTTTTTTTTTTTTTTCATGTGCTATTATTTTTTATTTTTTATATTTATAAAAAGGGGTCTTCTTCCTATTTCATTGCTCTTATTTCTGACTTTTTGAAAAAAGTTCTTACTTTCTTTCTGTATAATACGCGTTTTTATTTTCTCTATGCGTTATTGAAAATACATATTATCAAATAATTCCTGGAGTACCTATCAGTAACATTTGGTATATTTAGTGCGTTAAGATTTCTTAAATTTTTTTAGAATTATACCTAATCAGTTTAAAAACAAATAACAACTCTTAGAATTGATACAATGTATCCAATTTTTGTATATAGGAAATCAAATCTATTAAATTTCTGGGAAGTTTATATAAATAGTTGTGTTTTTTAAATAGATACATCATCTAATAAATTAAAAATTTATTAGTGTTATCAATTGAATGTTATTTTTGGAGAACTCACTTGGTGTTGTGATATATAAATAGTATATTACACGATTTTTTTTATATATAAAATAATGTTTTACATAAATAATTCTACGAAAATTTATCGATAACATTATACTTTATTTTCAGTATAAAAATTTTAAAAAAGGATGTAAAGTTACGTATGTACACGAGATGATGATGCGTAATAATTCCGAGTACGGAGAAATATGATCTAAAATTGCAGAAAAGAAATACATTTCAGAACAAAGTTAACCGTAAAATAAGCTATTAAACTTAAATAACAGAAACCAGCGGTAAAAAAGGACCTATAGTCCAAGGCATGACGGTTTTCTGCTCAGAATTGTTTTTATATGCATGAATGTGCGTGAAATTTTGACAGTGGAAACAATAGCTCAAACATCAAAATCTATTCTATGTCTATATGTGCTTTTTCTCTGGGGGTGGTTACCACTCCAACTCGAGGGTGGAAAAAGTTTATCACAAAAAATCATGGCAGTCGTTAGAATAGTAAATTTTAAGACAACAATGTTCGTTAGAGCTTTTACGAAAACTCATATCTGGAGTTTCAAGAGATCGAATTAAATATTACTAAGCAAATAGCAGTAAACAACGGGTACAACGAATAAAATTTTAAATCGAAAACTACATAAGAAAGCTCTGAAATTAGTATTTTCCCCACCAGAGAAAAGTAAGGAATAGCACCAGCTTTCAAAACAACCAACAACTTAGCCAAATATATTAAGAATAACAAGAACCAAAAGAAAAAGTACTTACACAGTGGTGTACACAAAATTAAATGTGACAACTGCTTAAAAACTTACATCGCTCAAACGGGTGGTACTTTTAACAAACGGATAGCAGAACACAAAACGTCTTTCAATAAAAGAAAAACAGATTCTACGTACGCACTTCACCTTAGACCATAACCATGTCATTTAATTGACCAATTTCAAATTCTTCACATTCAAAATACAGGCCTTAAGCTATCTTTATTAGAATCTATGGAAATTAATAAATTAAAAAATAAAGATATAATTCTGAATGACCAACTTGAGACAAACAGTTCTTCCCTCCTTAACTTATTCAGTTAAAGAGTATAAAGTTGTAACGTTATAAACGTCACATCTCTATTAATTTATATTTTAATAATTATTTCATTTTAATTTCTTTATTAATTTATTAATTTCCATATCTTCAGTTTAATTTTTACTATTTTTTTATTTATAAAAATAGTTGGCGCCCCCTGTTTTTCTCTTCTTCCTTTGTCTTTATTTTCTCTCTTTCTGTCCCATAGAATAAATATTTGCCCTCTCACTTTTGTTCGGTAGACTATTCTGTTCTGTGTTGACTGACAAGCTAGTTTCATGATATCTATACCAACATTCTATGACATCTGTGCTAACTTCATTCAGTCTCCCACTTTCTGTCAAAACAACTTTTCTGTAGTGGGATTATTTTTTGCCTCTTTTTGAAATTTATAAAAGAAGGCAAAAATTATTATAAGACTCATTTTTATGGTCTACAACTTCTCTTGGGTTTATTGGACATATCAAAACCTTATTGGTTTACTGGACAGTTTATTTTTATTGGACATTTCATTGGATTTATTGGTTTATTGGACACCAAAACTTAGTCAGGACATACAGCCACGTGTGACTGCAGCTCTCCAGAAGCCACAACTTCTAATTGGAGGATCCAACAGCTAGAACACACAAGCCGCCCATCGAAGCAATAAGTAACACTTATAACTATTAAGCTTTGGCAGGGTTAATTATTGTTTTTTTATTGATTTAAATAAATATGTTTGGTTAAAATTTGTCTTATTTGCTATCAACTGAGAACTCAGGTTCAATCCCTAGTTTAAGACAAGACGAACTCACCCTTGAGATACTGAGCTAGGCAAGGTATAGACGATAAGCTCCCATGGTTGATTGAGGTATTATTTTTACAATAGTATTTCAATTCTCTTTGGTAGTCTTATCGTTACAAAGTGTAAACGCATATCAAAAATAGATCACTTGAGAAAGGCACTTTGACGAAACAGGTGTAGTGATAATAAATTTTGTGATAGTTTTGAAAACAAAAGTTTTCAGTTTTTTTTGTTAGTTTAATCTTTACTTGCCTTTTACAAAGCATCATATAAAGTAGACAGGTATAAAATTGCTCACACCATTGATGAAGCCCTTATTCTGCCAGATGTGATGGAGATTTTCCCTCTTTCCCTTTCCCTCTTTCAAACCTCTTTAAAATGATACAGGTACCACCAAATTGGTGATAGAGCCAAAGATGTACAGCATTAGTGTCTTGAAAAGTTGCGTAACACATTGTTTTCGATTCAGCTCTACTCAACAGTTAGCAATAAAGACGCTCATTTAATTGCCTATATCTGATTTTGTTATGGTATCAGCATATCGGTGGCATATTTCTATCTTCAGCTTCTTGCATCCAATTTGTGGTAATTTGTTTTATATCATCCGTCCATCTGGTCAGTAGTCGTCCTCTGTCTCGATATGCCTTTTGTCTTGGTCGCCATTCCAGAATCTTTCTCGTCCATCTATCATCCGTCAATCTGGCTATCATGTCCAGCCCAAGTCCATTTATCGATGGCTATTTATTTAATTGCCTCCCTGGCTCCTGTTCTTTTTATTTCTAGGTTTAGTACTTTATCTCTAATAGTAATACCTAACATTGATATTTCCATAGCGTGTTATGTAACTTATTTCATTTATTGTTCCTTTCGCCAGAGTTATAGTAGAGTTATGTAAGGGTCGGTAAAACACATTGGTTAAAAATATCTTTCTTATTAAACAAACTGGAATATTAGACTTAAAAATGTTGTTTAATTTAGCAAAGACAGCCAACGTGAGACTTATCTTTCTTTATTTCAGTTGTCTCATTATCTCGGCCTAAACGAATTTCATGCCCTAGATATAAGCTATTAGTTGGACGATGCTTGGTCCATGAATTTTATCGCTGACTGAGGTCATAAATTTTGTCTTTGAGGTGTTAATTTTAAGATCAATTGTTTTTAATTTTTTGATACTTCATCGAGCGTTTCCAGCATCTTGTATCTTTAGCAACTCTATTAAATATTATAACGATGTCATCGGCAAATCTTACTCTTACTCGTACCGTTTACTTGAACACATATTCGAATACAGCTGTTAAAATTTCGGATAGATTCTATCATTCTGCCTAATTCACGTTCTATTCGAAACTTTTTGGTATCTTCATGAAGTCGGACACAAGCTGTACCAGTTTCTTAGATTCTCTTAATCAAGGCAATATATCGGTAGTCGATGCAGCAGTCAGCCAATGCTCAAAGAATTTTATTATCCTGTCTTGTTGTATTCTGTACACTTTTCTAATAGCGTTTAATAACTTGTAAATGATCATTTGTTCCGTATTTGCAGCGAAAGCCAGTCTGTTCGCAAGGTTGGTAACTATCCAGTTTGTTCGCAAGCTATTTTGTTATTATCTTTATGAATATTTTGTATGTATGGGAGAGCAAACTAATTGTTCTGTAGTTCCTTAAGTCAGAAATGTCACTTTTTTTGAAATATGGTTGTTATTGTATTATGCCATTGGGAGGGAGTTACGCCTCTTATCAAACAAATATTAATTTTTTTTTCAACACGTTTATTAACGTTTCTTCTCCTTCTTAGATTTTTTCTACGACTATTACATCTTCTTCAGGTGATTTATTGTTTTTTATCTCCAACAGAGCTCTTTTTATATCCTCTGTTGGGATATCTGGGATGTCTTCTGAGCCTACATTTTGAACTTTTGGTATTTGACTTTGATTAGGATCTGGAAGTTTTTCTCGTTTATAACCCAAAGATGTGCAGAATATTCAACCTTGCTATTTTATTGCGATTTATTGCGAGGCCAGATGTTAAACGCGTAGGAAATTTTCACAACGTGTTTATGAATTAAAAGAGGAAATTGCCACGAAAAGAGAAAAATCACACGGAAGCCGAAATGTATCGAGATGCTTTATTTGTAATGAAATTAAGTTACTTGGTCAAAATTCCAGAAATTAAATATTTTTAATCTACAGAAATGTGAAAAAAGAAAACTAGAAATATTTGCATATATGAATGGATCTGTCAAAATATACAAGAAAGGAGACCAGTATGTGTAAGTTGCTTTTTAGTGGCGATAAAAGTCATTTAGCCATGTTGACACAAAATTTAAAAAATTATTTTCTTGCTGATGACAATTTGGTACCAAGTTACAAGTGGGTTAGGGATCCATATGTTTGGATTTTTGTATTCGATGAATAAAAGTCTGCTTTCGAACCGCCATAACAACAGTTTTTCTTTCAACCATTTTACAAACATCTCCGCATTCATATTATCATGATAATCGGCTGATTTTAATTTTGATGAAAACACAAGATCTGCTCCCTTAATAAAACCATGTTTTTCACCTGCATGCACTATAATATATCTCTTTCCCTCGTTATCGATGTGTTTAATGAATTTTATACTCTCGTCCTGCCTTTAGCAAAAATCCACGTTTCGTCTAAATAAACGAAGGAAGAACATTATTTTTTAAATTTGTTATAATTTCTTAAAAATTATATTCTTTTGTGACTGACATTAGCTCTTTCACACAAAGCATTTCTATTGTCTCCCTTTTTGAACTTAAAGCCAATCTTTCTTAAAACTCTCCAGAGACTTGTTCTGGAAATTTCAAATATATTTCTGTCTTTTGATTTTTGTAGGACTGAATCTAAAGAAACATGTTTTTTCTTTTCGCGCATTTTATATATTGTCTCACTGATATCAAATTTGCAACATTCGGGAAGATCTATAGTCTTTGGTTGTCGGCGAGATTTATATTGTGCGACATTTTGTTCACTTTGTTCACTTTTTTTTGCTTTTTGCAAAACCGACTTTAGTTTTGTTTCACTAATTCGTTACTTTTTAATATCTGTAACGACTCGGTACTTTAACTATCAATAGCCGGTATGTTATATCCGTTACTTTCGGAACTTTTAAGAGTACATCCACTCAAAGCAAACAAATATTTAAAACTAACAAAGTAAAATATTAGATTCTTTTTCTGGTTTTTGAACCATTGTTCTGCCAATTTCTTTTCATTTATATTAAAAATAGTATATTTTTTTTATGACAGTAGTTGTAGTACCTAATAAAGTAATAAAATAGTGTAATATCAAAGAAACCCGGCACGCCTCTTTGGTGTTTACATTTCACCAAAACCCAAACCAAATGTCTGATGAACACTTTTGGCTTCATAGACGTCATTGTATTTATTTGTAGGAGCGTTTGCGTAAAAATTTTTGTTATTTTCCGATTAAACTTCACAATAAATTTTACGTCTATCTGAACATCTATTAACTGAAATAATTTTAGTTTAGATGTCATACTAACAGTAGATCATTTTTATTGGAATAATGATTAGACCAATTTACTTTCATACTTCTACTTGCACAGTAAAATATTCGTTGTCGCAATTATCCAAATCAGTCGTATATTCGTGGAATAACATATATTCGCGAAGAACCGTTTAAACGCTTTTTTGACGTGTAATTTGTGAATTTTCAGTCACGAATAACTCGCAAAAATATTTCGAAAAAACTTAAAGGAACATTTTTGTCTTAAAATTTACTTTTCTAGCGACTTCCATGTTTTTTTTTATAAACTTTTTCCACCCCTGAGTTGGGGTGTAACTACCTCCAGGGGAAAAGTACGTATTGCCATATGGTAGATTTTGATCTTTGAGCTATCATCTACCTACAGTCAAAATTTCAAGCACATCCACTCATATAAAAATACTTCTGAGCAGAAAACCGTTAAATCCTGGAATAATTACGCTATTATTTTATTAAATTTGTTGTTTAAAACAAATAATCAATGGAATAATAAATAAAGTGTTAGACACATCGATGACCATAATAACAGTACGTTAGTAGTTCGAAATAATAAAAATCAATCAAGTCAAGATAAATCATTGTGTCTAATCGCCTCCTTTTACTTAGAAATCCATATAACCGCACTTAAATTATGCTTATATCTGAATATTGCGTGTGTAGGGCAGACACACCTACGAATCCTTGGATTGTGTTATTAATCAAAATACACAAACCTTATAAATTGGTCATTTTTGCGTATCGTCGAGGTCTGCTTCGCGACACTGATTTGCACACATTTGATTGTAAATTACGTTTGTATTGGGCACAGTTGCAGTTTTATATCCTAATACAATTCCAGCAAAAGTTTAAAATTTCAAGCATAAAGTATGGAATAGAAATTCTTTGTTTGGTAAACAAGTTGTATTGTAACGAAAAATCTAACAAGAGTAGATGGTAAAAAGCTGATTGTTCAATCACAAATTAGTCCATTAATCTGTAATCTCACATTAATCTTAATTTCCTGAATTTGTATAGTTTCACCGTGTATAATTGTGAAACATATCGATTAGTTACAGTTGAAATTACAGTTTTTTTAACTTCCTACAAACTATAGATTGCCTAATATTTATTGAGAAAATGCCTGCAATCCTTTCCTCGGTTTAAATTATATTTGCCAGCTTTTAAAAGTCAAATGTTTTTGTGCTATGCAGAGGGCAATACACTTATTTGATGAATCGTAGCATTTTAGTGTGATTATAAATATAGCTTCGGGACTAGTTTAGGAGGCAGTCTATTATAAATTTTTACCTCAACAAGAACTATAGTGTAATTATTCAATCTTCTTCTTCTTAAGGTGCCTTCTCCATTACTGAAGGTTGGCTATAACTACAGCAAATTGCTCTCTATCTTGAGCTGTTCTTAGTATCGAATGTGTGTCTATGCCTGTCTAGTCTCTTACATTCTTCAACCATTTTCTTCTTCCTGGACCTCGTTTTCCTTCCACTTTCACTTCCAATATAAATCGTAGGAAGTTATATTTTTCTCCTCTGTAAATATGTCCTAGATAACTCGTTTTTCTGTTTTTTACGATATTTAGGAGTTCTCTCTCAATACCCATTCTTCTTAGCACCTCTTTGTTGGTCACGTGCTCTGTCCAAGAGATCTTAAGCATCCTTCGAAAAACCCATTATTCAATAGCTGTCAATAAAACAATATTGTATTCCATGACTTCAACATTTTATTTTATAATCGTGGATCGAGAAAAACCGGTCATAAGAAATTAAAAGCAGTTCGAACTTATAATTACATTCCAATTTGTCCATTGGTTCTTCAGCAAAACAACATCAAAAGGGCGTTAATAAGGATTCTAGCTTCGAAAGAGACGTCCCTTAGCGGCCTGAATAACTGTTACTCAGTTTCGTATAAGAACGACGATCGCATTCGAAGTGTGGAAGAAAGAGAATACTAAAAAATGCAATGGAATATGCAAGAGAATATACGAACAAAGTTCCTTCTACAAGAAATAAATGTAAAAAGGCAGCCAATAATAGATACCGTTGTACAAAATGAAGAAGAAGACATCGTCATTATTGGCTAGTTCCTAATAATTGACAACACTAGATACAACGTACTGAGAGTCACAGCTTTTTTGTTTTCGGTGACAAGTGGTATTGTTTACTCGTTGTTGGTCCCAAGAATTCTACTTGCAGTAGATTATAATAATTTACACTATTTTGAAGTGACATATGAAGATAAAGAAAGTATATAGAATTAAACAAAGGAGAGTTGACATGTTCACCTATGGCAATCATTAATATGGATACCCAGCCGAACTTATCTTAGTATCTTAAATGAATTATAAGATAGAACTCTGAACACCATCTGCAATATAGTAGAGTTCATGATAAAGGAAGCTAGCTGGTTGAAAATGAGCACACCGAACTTCTGGCTAGTCATTCCACCATACGCTATAAATTTAGAAATATTGTGCGATGGTTCTAGATCTTAACATATAATAAATCAAACGGGTTTTATAAAGCTGCCACCAAAATGCGTTGCTCAGACACGGAACATTACTCACATCCAGTAATGGATTGAAAACAGCAATTGGAAGTTACTTAAAGACTCCCGTCAGCCCCATTGAAGAGCTTATGCAAAGGCCAATAATAAAACAGATCAACATTCCCAAACATAATATAGACATTCGGGGAGGTGATTTGCCATATCTAGTACTTGAGGCAGAGCAGTTGGAGCAAGACATATCCGAACATACGTGAAAAACCTTTGCCAACCATCAGTGGATTCCTCATTTAACCACAGGACTAGTGACTATATTCATTGTTATGTTGATTGTCATTATGTGGAAGGTAGTCTTCGGAATGCCAAGAGAACAAAGGTATCAAGGTTCCTGCATCCAACATCATCCAACGCCTCCAAGACATACGTTATCACAACTAAATTTACGTAGAACTTTCGGGACAGTCTCATTTAGATGAATCATAACCAACTGAATCATAAATTCTAAATATTCAAGTTATAAGTAGCACTACACGAAAATGACTCTTAATGTGAGAGTCGTAAAGGATTCTAAATTAAATAAAAAAAGTATAGTCATCTCTCTCTCTCTCTTTGGCAATCTTTCGGTCTCCATTCTCACTACATGACCAGCCCATCGAAGTGTTTAAAGTTTAACGAATTCTGAGATCGGTGCCTCTTTTGGTAGAGTTTCTAGTTGTACCTAGATCTTCATACTCCGTTTTCTTTAATAAGTTCAAATATCTTCCTTAGGACTTTTTTTTCAAAGACTTTAAGCTTTCGTTTTGTATTTTCTGTCATCAACCATGTCTCACATCCATAACATACTATTGGTCTGATAATAGTTTTGTAGACCCTGACTTTCGATCTCCAGTGTGTATTTTTAGAGCGGAACACATATGGGCAAGTAAGAAGCAAGCTTTGTTTTCCTCTACTATTCTTTTTTGAATTTCTAATTCTTCTGTTAAATCCGTGTTTAATGCATTTTCCAAATATGCGAAACTTTCTACAATTTCAAAATCGTCCTCTAATTCAACTGCGCGTTTGTTTTCCCTAGCTCTTGCCTGGATTAGCTTTTTTGTCTTTTGAATATTTATTTTTAGTCCGGTCTCTTATGCTCTTGTTTTAATTGTGAATATATGTCTGCTGCCTCTTCTGCTCTGTGAGACATAATATCATCGGTATAAGCGGCAATCTGTATCGATTTATTTGTTAGGAGATAACCTCTTCCTATATTCAGCTGTCTTATAACATATTCCAGAGTCAGGTTGAATAGTGTCAGTGCTAGCCCCTCTTCTTGCTTTAATCCCTTGACTATTAAAAATTTCTCAGTGAGCTCATTTTGAACTCTGACCGTTGCTGTTAAATTAAATGTCATATCTATCTATAGCACCATCATATCAATGGTAAGAGAGGACCGGGAAGAAGACGCATTTCCTGGCTTCAAAATTTGCGAAAGTGGTATAACACGACTACCACTGAACTGTTCCGCGCTGCAATAAGCAAAGTGAAGATAGCCGTGATGATCGCCAACGTCCGGAACGGATAGGCACTTTAAGAAGAAGATCTATAGCACCGAGGACTGCAAACCTAAGGAGAAACGAGAGGCATTCTACGAACAACTGCAAACTATTCTGGATATAATACCTCATAAAGAGCCCTTAATTCTTACGGGTTACTTTAATGCATGAATCTGAAATAAAATAGTTCAAAGATTTAATAAAAACCATGTGCAAATGGAGAACTCATGGCTAATCTCTGTGCTTTTAACGAACTGAGAATAAATAGTACATTTTTCGACCATAAGCTCCAGTATAAATATACATTTGAAAACTCGAGGGGGCATAAATCTATGATTGATTTTATAGTCACCAATAGAAAAATCCACCCAAAGCAAATTCTAGATATCCGAACTTTAAACTCAGCAGACGCAGGGAGTGAACACAAACTAGTACTAGCAAAGATAAGGATGAAAATAACACCAAAACATTTTCTACAGGAAATCACCGAGGAAAGATTCAATGTAGAATCACTATGAAACGACTCTACAAAAGAATTGTGCCAAAGGAGGCTAGCACAGAAGATACAGCTGAAACAAATAGACGACATCGAAGATATAAACGCGAGCTGGGAGAAAATTAAAAACAACATTGAAGAAGCACCAACAGAAGCTCTAGGAAAACGCAAAGTCATACTGAACAAAAGAAACAACAACAATACACCATGGTTCAGAAAAGAAATAAAAAAAAAATGTAAAGAGAAACGAGAGGCCTACACGAATTACAAAACATCAAATACCTCAGAATCCCGAAACACCTATAGAAGAATACGAAATAAAACAAAGCAGTTGGTAAGAAGAACAAAAAATGAACACTATACAAAAAAGATGGAAAGATACTTCTACGGTACACAAAAACAAATATGGAGATTCATAAGAAACCAACGGAAAGAAATGGCAGAAGTGAAGCAATACAATAACATACCAGCAAACGAATGAGAAAGATACCTGACGGAACTGTTTACAGCAAAGGAAAATAATAATCAACACAATAACGTACCTGAATTAAGACACGAAATAGAAATCAGTTTTCAGGAAGTAGAAATAGCCATAAATTTACTCAAAAATAGAAAGTCACCAGGAACAGACGGAATAAATAATAAGCTTCTAAAACACGTACGAGAAAGTATAACCCTAGAGATGACAAAACTTTGTTTTACAACAAAAACTAATAGTGCACTGAAAGATACCAGACGCATGGAGAAACAACATAATGATACCAATATTCAAGAAAGGAGATAAAGAAGACACCAACAATTATAGAGGTATAAATCTACTAAACACCGCACTTAAGCTTACCACAAAAGTCCTAACCAACAAAACCAATAAACTAACAACTTTATCAGATGAACAACAAGGATTCAGATACGGAAGATCCTGCGTAGATGCCGTATTTGTACTAAGACAAATCACAAAAAAGGCCATCGAGTACAATAAATCAGCATATCTATGTTTTATAGACATGACAAAGGCTTTCGATCGCATTCAAGTCAAAGACGTCTTACACCTACTGTATAAGAGAAACATACCAATCAATATTGTACAAACCATCGAAAACATCTACTTCCATAATTGAATACAGGCAAAGGTAAATGGAAAACTAACACAGTCTATACCAGTACAAAGCGGAGTCAGGCAGGGTGATTCGCTTTAATATAATAATGGACGAAATAATACAAGCAGTACGTAAAGGTCATGGCTGCAGAATGGGGAACAAAGTAATCCAAATATTATGTTATGCAGACGACGCCCCATTAATCGCCGAGAAGACGAACTCAAAGGATTAACACACATCTTCAATACAACAGTCAAGAAATACAATATGATAATATCAGCAGAAAAAACCAAATGTATGACAATATCTAAATACCCGCTACGATGTAAAATCGAAATTGATGGGAAGATAATAAAGCAGGAAGCAAGGTTTATATATCTGGGATAGATATAACTAGTTACGGAGATGTTGAAGAAATAGTACGACAACAATGCTTAAAAGCAAGTAAAGCGGCGGGATCTCTTAATGATACAATCTGGAAAAACAAACACCTAAGACAAGACACAAAAACAAGAATCTATAAAGCAGCAATTAGACTTATATTAACATACACGGCGGAGACAAGACCCGGCACATCTAAAACGAGACGACTACTAGAAACAACAGAGATGAAAATACTCCGACGAATATCAGGGAAAAGTCTGTTGGGTAGGGAGAGAAGCGAAAACATAAGAAGAGCATGCAATATAGAAGACATAAATGGATGGGTCAAAAAACGGAAACAGGAGTGGAACGAACACATTAGTACAATGGCAGAGGATGGGATAGTACGAACAGCACGAGATAAGTCACCAAATGGACGAAGAAGTATTGGCAGACCAAGAAAAAGATTATGCGACAATTTAAACAATTTAGGAGGCTAATATTGAAGAAGAAACAGACTTTAAAGCCTACATACAAGAAGAAAGAAGAAGAAGTTGCTGTTGATAAGTGCAATGTTACTTTTACTAGTCGGATATATTTTTGGGAGATGTCAAAGCTATGCAATATTTGATATAACTTTTGTCTATTAAGTCGTAGCCCTGCTTGAAATCTATGAATATGTTGTTGACGTCATTAAACCTATAGTTCTGTAATCTGTGCAGGATATTGCACGACTTTTTGGGTATTGCCAGAAAGGTCGATTGCAAATATTCATTATTTAAGATAAACTTAATATCTGAAATTTAAAAACTCTGATTAAGTAGCCAACAAAATAATGGCTACTTAAATGCTACATAATTCGGGTTTTGCTATACGTATTAGCAGTATGAACTCTGTCAATGGCATCTAGTAAAAAGCTGAAGCTTTTGAAATTTGGTACTACAGACTAATAGTGCGGATCTCATGGATTGATAGAGTGATGAATTCGAAAATTCTCCCTGGAATGGGATAAGAACTTGAAGTACTCGTCACAATAAACTAACAAAAACTAAAGTAACTTGAACATGTTATGATAATTAAGGATATATATGGCTTACCCTAATTGTTTATTGAAGGGAAAGTCTTTGGTAAAAGATGTCCGAAAACATGACATATTTCCGGGTTTAATAACCTGAGAACTTGGTTGGATATAATAAACAGAGGCCTTCCGAGTAGCTGTTATTAAAATTAAAAACGTTATTAAAAACGCCAATATCCGAAACGGATAGACAGAGCAAGAAGATCGCCAACAAACATTTGATTGATGTTAATTATCCAGCGTTACCAGTGTAATTCTTATCAAATTAAATGTTTCTTATACACGTAAACCGCCCAGGTAAAAGAAAATCATTTTTCTTTAGTTTAATTTTATAGGAAAATGTTTCATGAAAATTGATCCTATTTTATTTAAAAATTAAAAATAATATACACATAAGGAAAAAAATCTGACTTAAATAAAATAAAACTAAAACAATCAGGTTAAAGGAGAACCAACTTTTTTGTAATATGAAATACGGGTTATCGGTGGAATGTTTAAGCTGATATTCAAATATGCTCCTAAATCTCAAAAGCGCAAACGATCATTGAAACATAAATGCAAATTTATAGCCTTATATGGTAAATGGGACAATTTGATTTAATAAATGTAAAGATCTATCGCTCTCGCTTGCTTTTCTATGGCTTAAACTCTGGTTTCCCTTTAGCATTATATTTTTAAACAGTTATTTTATGGTAAGTAGCATTAAATTTTAAAACTTTATTTCAAATAAAGGCAACTAAAAACACAGATTAATGTTGTGAGTAATAGTTTTTCCTAATCCCAATTACTGATCAGGATAATCTTGATTGTTTAAATTGATAATATTTGAAATATATTATTTTTTATGATAAAGTTACAATTTTAAATGTTAATGTTTTATTTTAAATATTAAAAAAAAAAGAGGTTTAAATCTTTGTATGTAGGTATATTTAAAAAACCCTTAGAAGGGCTACATCAAAATAACAAACGTTTCGGAATATTAATTCCATCATCAGGTTAAAAGCAGGTTAACATACCTGAGCCGCCAAAATATTAGGGCAAAACCCTTTACAAAAATTAAAGTTACCAAAAAATGTACATGTTGTTGTTGACTTTTTTTTTTTTTTCAAGTCACCAGGATATGACTTAATATCTAGTTTAGTACTAAAAAATCTACCCAATGAAGGCGTAAGTTTAATTACTTATATATTTAATTCAATATTAAAAACAGGTTATTTTCCACTCCAATGGAAAGTTGCTCAAATTGTTCTGATTCCAAAACCTAATAAGGATCACACGGAAGTATCTTCATACCGTCCTATTAGCTTGTTGCCTATTATATCTAAAGTATTTGAACGGCTTTTTCTGAGAAGACTGGAGCTTATTTTATATGACAGTAATGTTTTACCGAATTATCAGTTTGGGTTTAGGAAACAACATGGTACTATCGAACAAATTCATAGGGTGGTAAAGACTATCAGAAATTCGCTTGAACAAAAAAATTACTGTACTGCTGCATTTCTAGATGTCTCTCAAGCATTCGACAAAGTTTGGCATGTAGGTCTTATCTCCAAAATTAAATCTATATTTCCTCATCCCATAAGTTCACTTTTAAGATCCTACCTGACAGATCGATTCTTTCAAGTCAAAAGAGGTGGGGAAATCACTAACCTGTTTCCAATTTGTTCCGGAGTTCCACAAGGACGCATACTAGGACCCACCCTCTACTTAATATTCACATCAGATCTCCCAACGACGACCAATACAACAATCGCTACATATGCCGATGACACAGTTATCATGGCTTCAAATTCTACAGCAGCTGAAGCAGCCCAGGTATTACAAAATCACCTACTTAAACTAGAGAGCTGGCTTAAGCTGTGGCGGGTCCAAGTTAACAGTTTAAAATCAACAAAAATAACGTTTACTTTAAAAAAAAGGTGTCGCGCCACCGGTTTCTATAAACAACACTCCACTACCAGTTAATAACGTCGTTAAATACTTAGGAATCCATTTGGATAGCAAACTTAATTGTGGCATCCACATCTGGAAGAAACGCCTTCAACTCAGCTTAATCTACAGGAAAATGTATTGGTACATGAGTCGAAAATCAAATCTTAGCCTGGAGAACAAACTTCTGATATATAAATGTATTTTAAAACCGGTATGGCAATATGCAGCACAAATCTGGGGTACAGCAAGTAATACCAACATACAAAAACTTCAACGTTTCCAATCGAAAGTACTGCGCCAGATCTGTAATGCCCCTTGGTATATCACGAACCACAGATTACACCACAATTTACAGCTACCAACAGTTTGCGAAGCAATATCTGCTGTAAACTCTGTATACAAGAACAGACTATCCTGCCATCAAAATCCGCTGGCCACGAATCTGCTCAACATTTCAAACGTAAGAAGATTAAAACGACCAGACCCTTTGGACCTCTAGTAAATCAGGAAAAATAGAACATAGTGTCATGGTGCGGTGAAATAACAAGTTTCTATTCAGGTGTTTTCTAAATCTTTCCTTAATTTGTGTTTTTGCCTTGTAATTCTCATATGTGTCAGTGATGTTTACCTGTATTAAACTCTGTTTGTTAAGTTCAAATTAGCTGATATATCATAGATTATATTTATGTTATCTTTTACCTGGGTGCTCGCCACTGGGCAGCTTCCCACTATGTTATTGTACATATATTATACATATTGCTTATTGTTTATAATGAGACAGATTGCAATAAACATTGGATGTTAAAAAAAAAAATGTTGTTGTTAAAAAAGTGAATGACGTTTAATATTTTATTAGATTTAACTTCAGGCAACATATAACCATGCCTCACGTGAGTACCAGCGTCAGGAGGGTAGACCTCTTCAAACGGACTTCAGCTGGTAACTCCGTCTGCTCAAGCTGCTCAAATTCCCTATGGGAAATTGAGCAGCTCCGGGGGAATAAAAATACTTTATTTAATGCAAAAAAAACACGTCTGCACAGCTACTATTCTTGCCTTTATTTTTTCTGCCATGAAAATGTTATCACGTATTTGCATACCCAAATATTTTAAACTAAAGCAGTATTTAAATTCACTATGCAATGTGATATTTGCGTATAGACTCTGTACCTGTCGTTTGTCACGACAATTTTTAAGGTACATCTAACATAACAGGTACTTACATTAAGTTATTGTATTGTAACATAGCTAGGAAGATGGCTTTGTAAGCCGAAAGTGCTCAGTTGAAAATTAAATCCTTTACACACTTTAAAGTACTTTTCTTTTCAATGTATTCATTGACTTTATTAATTGTCTGATTTATTTCTAAAACTTTTATATCTTTTTTTATATTTCACCACCTATTTTTTCTCTTGTAGCATACAACGCGGCCTCTTACATTACAAATCATTCTAATATTTATTTCCTTAATATTTTACCGGCAGACACTTTGGATAAAGTTTGCAAAAATCCACCCTCTTGAACGTGACCATATTTCCAATTCATGTGACACAAAATCCAGCGCGACATTCTTGTCATATCTGAACTCAAATCTTATTTCGAATTTTCTTTTTCAACGACGCTGTGACATCTTTGGACTTATAATGAGATTACAAGTGTAAAAGCGTTTTTGTAGAAATGGCATGGTGTTACAATGACGAATATATTTTATTGTTTTGTATTACTAATGTGAAATAATATTTCTGATACTCGCTGTCGTATATTTTCTTATAATTTAACTCACTTCTTATAATAAGAACAGTTTAAATATTTTGCTGATGATAAACTGTTAATTATTTGTGCAGGTAACTGGATTATTTCGTGTTCTTTATTATCTTTACCATTACCATATACAGAAAAAAATCCTAATACACCGTTGCATCTGCGATCCATTTTTGATAAGATGGAGAACGTAACTAGATGCTTTTTTATTCAAAAAATTTTCCTACAATTAAAGATTTCATAATAGAATCTTCCCTTATCCATTGCTGGACATACGTCTTTCTCATTTATTTTCTGATCATTTGGTAATAATTTTTACAAAAAAATTATAAATATAGGAAAGTAGACTTACTGTAAGGTACTGTAAGACAATTTTCTACGATCCCGGTAGAGGATGGGCCTACTTCAGGGAAGCGACCCTGCCCACACAAGCCATGCTTTGCTCTCAATTCCTTACTGAGAGAAATCATGTCTCATCCCTTTGCCCTTTCAAAATCTAGTTACCTATTTCCTATTCCTCACTGGTGAAGGGCAGCACCGATCATCAGAATCAACTGAAGGCGCAGAGGAAATGATCCTAGACTGGCTTGAAACTGGAATACTACAAGCATGACTAGAGCAGTTTGAATGGTTGTGGTACTGCTATGAGGAAGGCAGCGAGAAAACCACCCCATTACATTTCCTACAAATCTAAATGACAGACGGAAACAAAAAAATGGCTCTCAGTCCAGGGCACCCTTTAAATGGGGAGACGGTGTAAAGAATTCCCCTGTCAACTACTATGGACGTCCAAGAAAGTGGACAAAGAATCCAAATATATGATAAGATAGTACGCATTCCCACCTGGAACGTACGCAGCTTATTAATATCTGGGAAACTTGCGAAGACTGAAGCCAAGATAAGAAGAATAAAAATAGACATCTTGCGGATGAGTGAAGTAAGATGGCCTGGTTCAGGAAAATAAAAAACAAAAGATGGATACATCTATTGGTCAGGAAGAACCGACCCAAAACATCAATATGGTACGGATATATTAGTATCGGACAAAATTGCGCAGTTAGTCAAAGACTTCATCCCTTTAAATGATAGAGTAACAATGTTAAAATTAAGAACAATACATAGAAACCTAAATGTTATTCAGGTTTATCCTCCAACAAGTGACAAATCAGAGGAAGAAATTAAAAACTTTTATAACAATATAGATGAAATAATGCGATTGACAAAAAAAGGCGAGATAACGATGATTATGGATGACTTTAACATCAAAATTGGTCGTGGTGCCGAAGGAGATAACATAGGAGCATACGGTCTCGGTACCAGAAACAATAGAGGAAATAGACTGGTACAATTCTGCGTAGAGAATAACCTGTTAGTAGTTCACACCTTCTTCAAACAACATCCTAGAAGGCTATACACTTGGAAATCACCTGCAGACAGAAAAAATAAAATTGTTAGAAATCAAATTGACTTTATTTTGCCTAATAATAACTTCAAGAAGTACATAAAATCTACAAAAACATATCCTGGAGCTGACATTCATAGCGATCACAATCCAGTTATAATGGATTTTAGACTAAAAAGGTTTCTTAAAGTTAAAAGGGAAAAAGTGTCAAGAAAAATAGACATCTCACAACTAAAGAACCCTGAAAATAAAAGTGAAATAAGTATCAAGGTTGAGAAAGAAATAGAAACACTACAAAACTTGGTACACACAGACTTTAAAGTAACTTGGACTGCTTTAAAAACGAAAATGACAAAAATACAAAAAGACCATATCGGGTTCACGAAAAACAACAGAAAACAAGAATGGATAACACAAGAGATCATGGACCCCATGGACGTAAGACGAAAACAAAAAAACCAATAGAATACAAACGAGTTAATAAAATCATTAGAAAAAAGTGCAGAGAAGCTAAAGAAAACTGTATGTCAACCAAATGCCTAGAAATTGAACAACTTCAGCAAAGATACGATACCCTTAATGTCCATATAAAAGTGAAAGAAATTAAAGGTGGAACGAATACCTATATACATTAAGTTTTGCAGACGATCAAGTAGTGATTGCACAAGACCAAGACGACCTCAGCTACATGATGAAGAAACTACAAGAAGAATATACCAAGGCTGGCCTAGATATTAACCTCGCGAAAACAGAGTACCTATCTACAAGTGAAGAAGACATAGAAGATCTACAGATTGATGACAACGTAACAATCAAAGGAAAGGATAAATTCAAATACCTGGGGTTTATAATCACGAAAAAGGCAACAACAGAGGAAGAAATTACACAAAGATTAGGACAAACAAGAACAGCAATCCGACAACTTAACTCAGTATGGTGGGATAGACACCTAAATATGAAGACAAAAACGCAGATTTATACAACATTAGTGCGAAGTATTATGACATATGGGGCTGAAAATTGGATCATAAACAAGAAAAACAGCAGTAAGATAGTAGCAACAGAGATGGAA
The DNA here is from genome assembly GCF_040954645.1 of Diabrotica undecimpunctata. Classification (NCBI taxonomy): domain Eukaryota; kingdom Metazoa; phylum Arthropoda; class Insecta; order Coleoptera; family Chrysomelidae; genus Diabrotica; species Diabrotica undecimpunctata. The sequence continues at coordinate 99,579,093 of NC_092811.1, forward strand.
TGCCTGCGAAGATGCTGTAGAGTAACAAGAATGGATAGGAGAAGTAATAACGAAATAAAGCAAAGAACATCAATAGAAACAGACATACTAACATATATAGAACAAAAAAGACTAAAGTGGTATGGACATGTAAGAAGAACTAGCGACAGCAGATGGATAAAGAGAATAACCGAATGGAGCCCCATAGGAAGGAGGAAAAGAGGACGACCCCGAAAATCCTGGAGGAACGAAGTAGACGACGCCCTGAGTAAGAGAGGACTAAACGATGGAGAATAGAACAACAGAGAGAAATGGAAACGGTTGAGCGAGGGAAGGCAGTGAATATTGTAGAATCCCTAAATATATATATATATATATATATATATATATATATATATATATATATATATATATAAATTAAAGGTAGACACAGACAGAGAAAAGAAACAATATTAAGAAATAATAATAACGAGATAATGTATAGGCACAGAAGACAAACTGGAGAATGGAAAGAATATATTCAGACTCTTTTTGACGATGATAGACCTTGTTCTCCACCATCCACGGATGATCGAATAAATAAAAAAGGTCTAAAATAACAAAAGAAGAAGTTATTTATGCAGTAAAAGCTCAGAAGAACGGAAAAGCCACCAGTCCAGACAATATCAATGTCGAAATACTTAAATTAATTGCAGACAACGAAAGTAAAAGCCTCGACTTAATAACAGCACTATTCAATATGATATATGACACAGGTAAAATACCGTCAGACTGACTAAAATCAACATTCGTAACATTATAAAAAAATCCAATGCCTCACACTGCGATGACTATCAAATAGTAAACATGGTGTCTCATGTCCTTAAAACTTATCTCAGAATCATTTATACACGAATTTACAAGAAGTGTGAGTTTCAGATAAGTGACACTCAATTCGGATTTCGAAATGGATTGGGAACACGAGAAGCTTTTGTTGCCTGAAATGTGTTAACACAACGATGCAGAGACATGAATGTAGATGTGTATGCATGTTTTATTGATTATCGAGAAGCATTTGACTGCGTTAACCATCAAAAGATGATCGTAATTCTGAGAACAACTGGAATTGACGAACAAGACTTATCGAGCAAATTATCTCAGAACTATATTGGCACCAAACTGCAACAATTGAAATAGAGCACACAACATCCGAAGATATACGAATCCGACAAAGAGTGCGATAAGGTTATCACCACTATTATTTAATCTGTATTCGGAAGCTGTATGCAGAAAAGCATTAGACGAGGTTCAAGATCGAATCAAGATTAACGGATCCAGCATAGACAATATCAGGTACGCTGATAGCAAGCAACGCACAAGAACTACAAAGTATAATAAATGCGGTAGTTCGTCATAATAGCGAAATATTCAGTTTACATCTAAATGTTTCCAAAACTAAAATTCTAGTGTTTTTAAAGATACCAACAAACGTACGTTTGTATGCCAAGGGACAAAAATGGAACAGGTAACTTGCATAAAATATTTGGGAGCAAATATCAACAGCCAGTGTAACTCAAAAAAAAATCCTATCAAGAATCGAACAAGCGAGGAAAACACTTATGAAAATGAAAACGTTTTTACAAGTCCTTAGTCTAGAGCTCAGAATTCGAATGATCCGATGTTACGTTTTTTCTGTTTTGCTTAATGGCTGTGCAAGTTCGACAATGGATTCTGAAACAGAAAAAAGAATAGATAGTGAGGTTATTCAGCGCGTGAGTAAGCAAAAAGAATTACTCAGCATAATCAAAGAAAGAAAAATGCAATACTTGGGTCATGTGTTGAGAGGTTAAAGATATGAAAAACTCCAAATCATATTAGAAGGTAAAGTGCAGGGCAAAAGATCAGTTGGAAGACGCCAGAACTCGTGGCTGAAAGACCTGAGGAGATGGTTTGACCGCTCATCCACAGAAATCTTTTGTGCAGCAGTTTTCAAAGGTACAATTACCATTTGGATTACCAACCTTCGAAAGGAGAAGGCGCAGTAAAAAGAAAAAGAAGACTTACTGTTTTTCATTTTTTGTGCTGACCTTTAATAATTCGTCCTTATTAATACTCATCAGAGCGCCTCAAAAGAAAGCCCTAAACGTGAGATTAAGTTCTTTTTGTCAAAGGAAGTAATAATAAAATAACTTCCTAAGGATTCATACAGCGACATCTAAAAATAAAGCAAAAAGTAAACATCCGAAGATTTCTACTACATGTTCTATTATATTAGATGTTTGCTGCACAATGTTACGTATCTGCTCACTTTCATCTGATTTTGGAATGTCTACGTCGCTTGCATCGAGCCAACATCAACATTGTGTTTGTGGTACTCTAACTTTTAAATAATGCACATCAGTTCATTAGAACGACGAGCAGTGTACAATTTAGCAGCATTTAACAATATATTAACCCAAAAATCCGTTTCGTTTTCAAACATAGACAATGTGTTGGTTGCAATATGTATACAATATGCCATATGTGCTGACGTAATCACCATCTATTTGTGGCGTTCCAACGTTGGTCTTTTTGTCTAGGAGTGTGACCTGCGAAGCTCCATTAGACTTGGCACTTTTTTTTTTTTATGATCAACTTTTATTTTTGATCTTATCCAGTCGTTGCTCTTTCTATCTGACATTCGTATACGTAACACTGCCCTTTCCATTGCTGTTTGTGTTGCGGCTAGTTTATTCATATTTGCCTTGGTTAGGATCCAGGTTTGACATCTATATGTCATAATAGGAAGAATGTACTGATTGAACACTTTGCTTCTCAACTATTGAGGTATTTTGCGATTCCAAGTATCCAACTGAGTTTTCCAAATGCTGTCCATGCCAGTCTTGCTCTTTTAATGATTTCTGCACTTTGGTTTTCTTTGTCAAGTTTGATAATTTGGCCTAAGTAGATATATTCTTGTGACTTACTCTATCTCGTCGCTAATTATAGTTATACGTCTGAGGTCGTCTGTGTTTGTCATTGTTTTTGTTTTTGTCATATTCATTTTTAGTCTGACGTATTGGAAGCTGTCTGTGAGTTCCTCCACCATAATTTGTATTTCCTCGACTTTGCTCGCTATAATCACGATGTCGTCAGCCAATCTGAGGTGGTTTAACTTGTTGCCAATAAAATTGATGTCATAATATATTAACCAATTTGTCGTTTTAACTACGTTTTATAGGGCTAGATTAAACAGCCTTTACGACATTACGTCCCTTTGTCAAACTTCTCTCGTAATGGGGATGGGATTTGTATTTTTGTCTAGTCGTTCTATCATAGTTGCGTTTTCATTTACATTACGTATTATTTACCTATATCTCGAATATATTCTACAATTATTATTAGCTTGTTCTAGGTCCACAGGTAAACTGGAACTGGAACTTTTTATTTTCAGTTCCATATTAACATATCAGAATTGGAATAAATATTTAAAAATACTTATACACACCATGACAGATGACTCACACCAACAATTATTTTCAAAGAAAGTTTGTAATTTAGTTATACATTATACATTTTCAATACAAATGTACATATTTTAATTTAATTAACAAATAATCACTTAAGTTTGTTCTGTAACTTTGACTTAGCTGAGTTAGTTATCATAGCATAAGTATTACAATTATTTATATTGTTACATTGAAATCAATTATTTAAAGTTTGTTAAAGTATGCCAATATTAACACATCAAATAACTTTGATATCTAAAATTAAAATAATTTAGATTTTATTAATATCAGCTTGTTTCATAAACTGGATAACTTAACTTACAGCATTTAAAATAGAAGAAGAACTGTCACACTTTAACCTACATTTGTCAAGTTTACCTCTAAAATCTGATATACAGCACATAAAAAACTCATTGTCTCCTAATAAGAAATGTAGTTCTTTTGGAAATCCTCTCCTTTTATTTTTAATTAAATGTTTGTTTCGTCCCCCGTTTTTAAAGTGTTTTCTGTGTGTTTCTGTGTGTGTAAAAGTGTCTTAATTTAATTTTAACTTAAAATCTTTCGACTTTACAATAATTTGCCAGTTATTGCAACAAATTTATCAAAGAAATTTTGATAACTTCAAGTTTATACAATTGCACACCCACACAATCTATACATCCATTCCTATTCATTGTCTTACAACTGTCACCTTCCAGAACAAAACATAAAATCTCAATAAATAACACATATTTCATAAATATATCTCCAGAATAAACTTAAATAACTTTAAAGAAATTAATGGTATAGAACATTACTTTCATAAAACAAACAATACATTCCACTTATCTCTACTTCATTGGATAAAATCTGTCTCCTCAAGAACTTCCCAGTTTACTGTTAAACAATTACAATAGTTAACCTGAGTTCTCCAATCAACAATCCAAGATAGTTTGAACCATGTTCTTTCAACCATCAATTAATAGAGTACCGGCATGTAAGTAATGTTTATTTAGTTGTTCATTTATTTATTAATTCATTACAGTTTAATAGACGATGTTACCAATTTGTGGGTCTTACCTTGTCTGCTTAAACATTTTATTATTATTATTTTATTCATTTATAAAACCACAGACATGTAATATTGGCATAATTACTGTAATTTATATAATTTGTATCACCTACCTATGTTTTTATCTTTATTAGACAACACCCTAATATGGGATTATTGTTTTCAGCATTTTAACTTTGTATCGTGACCTGAAGATGCTTTGCATATTGTAGAAAGCGAAACCGGTCGTCCGATTAGTTAAATTAAATTGATTGTGAGTAAGTCTAACTTATTATTTCTTTCACCTTTAGTAAAATAGAAGTTCAACGAAGATAAAAAAAATATCAATGAGGAATCATTGATATACTACCCAAAGGGTAGTATTTTGGTCCACTAACGAATTAATAATAAATAGAGCTCGGGAAATATGCACTTAAAAAACCCTGAAATATATATGGAAATGTGCACAAAAAACAGTTGAAATATGCACTAAAATATGCTTTTTATGATTTTATTCATTTAATGCATATAAATAAAATACGCACTAAACCCTATTCATTCTACAAATTCCCAATCGTCAACATAACCACGTGTAAGCCAAACAGGGTCGTACTGATGTACGACCTATGTATCATATGATTTTTAAAAATATTTACTTTTGAAACTGTTAGTGTAAGAATTTTGAATCGTGAGTCTAAGCTGAGAATCTACAAAACAGTAATTAGACCAGTGGTCACATATGGATGTGAAACGTGGACCCTCTCAACCACTGATGAAAATCAACTGAGAATATTTGAGTGCAAAATACTAAGGAAGATATTTGGACCAACCCAATGCAGCGATGATTCGTGGAGAATTAAAATGAATCACGAGCTGGATGAACTAATGCAGAGCGCAGATATTGTCAGATTTGTAAAGTCACAAAGACTAAACTGGCTTGGTCACCTAGAAAGAATGCCAGATAATCGAGCTGTAAAAGTAGTCCAGAGATGGAAGCCCCAAGGAAACAGAACAAGAGGAAGGCCCCGTAAAAGATGGATAGACGACGTAGAGAGGGATCTTAAAACCATGAACATCAGGCAGTGGCGAAGGAAAGTATCCGACAGGGCAGAATGGAAGAACATTGTTAAGCAGGCCAAGACTCACAAAGGGTTGTAGCGCCATTAGAAGAAGAAGAAGAAGAAGAAGTGTAAGAATTTCTTGAAATTTAATCATTATATCACAATTAAACTAAACTCTAAAAATAACACGACCAGTAAATAACTTAACAATAACTATAACATAAATATAACACAATATAATTAACTTAAAAATCAACACGATACAATTTGAATTTAAAATGATGGCAAGTTAGGCTCTGTAACATGAGAATATGTTTCGCTTACGGTAATAAATTAATTTTTATAGCCTCTTGACGAATGAGACGGCGAATATCAACACGTGCTCATGTTTACTGGTGGGAATTTGGTAAACGAATATACTTTAATACTTGTATTGAAGGTATTTAATTTATTTTTTATCATCATTCATCGTCATCATCATTCTTTATTATACTATTTGTTTTGTATAAAACTTAAGAGGTCGCTGGTTAAATGATATTAGATAAATAATTATAAAGTAAAAATGTAATATTTTGTTTGTGAATAAATTAGCGACAAATAGCAAACACAACTGTAAATAAATTAAGAAATTAACTGGTCTTACTCATTATTGATGTTTGTACAAAGAATATAGACTTACCCTTTGAAATATTGGAGTCGTATTCTTAGCCAAGGAAATCTCGTTGGTACCGCGTCGGGGCGCCCGCAGACGCTGCTCTATGGCACGAGAGCCAACAAACTTGGTGTCTTTCGTTCGCTGTCTTGGGATGAAGTGTCTTGAGATTGCAGGTCAGAAAAGAATCTTTTGGCCGTTGGGTGAAAGAGGGTACATCAATAAATCACCCTATTGTATTGTGATTTTGAATGCGATAATTTAAGTTAATTGAGACCGTAATACGAAACCGTACACACGTGTGCATATTTGTGACACAGAATATAAAAGAGAAGTCAAATTCTCCGCACTTAAAACATAATACATGAGACAACCAGTTTAGCAATTTTACGAAATAACAGGAAACAATATATTTTACCAAAGTCGTTAGAATACATAGTATTATATTAGATCACATTACAGTACCGTAACAGAAAAATATTAAATGTAAAGATATGAAAACAAATAGTATATACTTTCCCAAACACTATTATTACAGTTAAAACTATATATTATTAAATGTTATTATATTATTAAATAAACTCCTTACGGACTAATTATAGAAGAGAAAAGAAAATAGTTGAAGATGCGGACCACTCTGGAATGGGTGCAGATGAACGTTATGAGTCCACACTTTCTAGCGTCTACGTCTAATAATAAGTTTAGTCTAAGTCTAGTAAGCTAATCTGAGAATAGGTTTTTCTTTTCATCGACCATTGTTTACATCACACCGCAGGCTTTTTTATTCGATAGCGAGCGTATCGTCGTCCGAGCTCGACGAATTTTATTAAACTACCTCTATTTTTATCAAGCATGCTTGTACATATGGTCCCAAAGGAAAATTGTGCATACTTGTACAAAAAGATTGAACAAGCATGCTGGACAAGCTTGCAGTTTTGTCTGTAGCCGCTTTATATTTTTCAGTCATAAACGTCAACATAAGTACACATTTGAGAGCACAAAAGAACAAAAGACCGATGAAAGTTTATGTCGTTACTAATACAATAATACATGCTAAACAAGTATTTGATGTAAGAAGTCTAACTTCAGCAAATGTAGAAAATGATCATTATTTAGTATAATGTAATGTCATAAATTGGAGTGAAAATATGTTTCTATTGTGCCACATAAGAAGCTCTTCTTTTTGTAAGACTGGTTTATAGAAGAGTAGTAAATGTAATCTTCATTAGTGACGTACATCTTCATAACTTCATCTCTTTTTGATGAACTGATAAACAAAAATGTTTACATTCAAAGCATGGCCATATTGGCTTCGTCGATAAAGTCACTGTCACGGTGCAAATGACTGAAATCTGAAAGAAAAACAAAGGCAGTCAGTCAGTCTGAAACGTGCCTCGGCGGACACGAGATGCCGCCGATAGTATATATTTGTATACAATGCGATATAAATAAACGTTTTTGTACTTACATTTTTTTACATTCGAACTACACCTGCTCTTGTGCAATTGGGAACGATCCAAATAACGTAGCCGTTACATAGGACGGCGTTATTTGAGTTGACAAATTATTTTACCACGTTCCTATGACACAACATAGACTTATAGCTGTAGGCTGTAAATTTAAGATAACTTTTACATAAATTATATATTTCAAAATAACTTATAGTCTATTTGTAAAAAAGTAATACGAAAAATGAGTAAACGTTAAATATACCGAGCGATCCACAATTATTTTTATCAAAGCGATCCGAGCACAAAATTACGTACCGTAAAACGGGGTGAATAGAAACAGTGGGGTGAATAGAAACAAAACTTTATTTATATTATGTAATTTATTTCGCACATAACTATGGATAAATAGTGGCAACCAAGTTAGGCTAAAAAGAAAATAATGTTTTGTTTTGTTGGCAGCACTGGTTCCCGTTTGTTTGTCTTGTTGACATTTACCACGCGATTCTTGTGTTTTTTTATCCACTTAGAACTTTAAGCTTTAACTTTAACGATACTATTTCAAAAACTATTCATATTTTTTAGGTTATGTTTTCAGAATTTATGGGGTGAATAGATACACATAATTTTTACTGTTTCTATTCACCCCACAAGAAAATTGTAATACTAAATCACATTTATACTAGATAAAATACATATTGTGTGTTATATATTTATGTTAGACACTTAAATGGCATAGCTGTTTTGTTTCAGGGCCCTGTAAAATGCAAAGAAAGTACAAACCGGTGGTTGGAGGGGGCTACAAAAAGCACGATCCAAAAATAATCGAAAATGCACTTTCTGACATACAGAAGGGACTAAGCCTTCGGAAGTCTGCTGAGAAACATGGTTTGCATTATAGTATTATATATCGGCACTTGAAAAGAGGCCTCAATGTGAAGAAACATGGTGGTCAGACAGCTTTATCTCTCGAATAAGAACAACTGTTTGTTGAAAGGCTGAAGATATGTGGCGAATGGGGCTATCCTATTGACACTTCAACTCTACGACTCCTTATAAAAGATTTCTTAGATCGAAGAGGGAAAGAAGTTAAGAGGTTTAAAGATAACCTTCCTGGCCGTGACTTTGTTGAATCATTTTTAAAACGTCATAAGGATCAACTGGCCGTGAGAATGTGTCAGAATATTAAACGATCGAGAGCTGGTGTGACACCAGAAACAATTAACAACTATTTTGATGAACTGACAAATGAATTAAAGGATGTGCCCTTATCTAATATTGTTAACTATGATGAGACGAACCTAAGTGATGACCCTGGTAAACGAAAGGTCATTACACGTAGAGGGACAAAATATCCAGAAAGGATCATAAACTCATCAAAGGCATCTACGTCTGTGATGTTTGCAGCCGCTGCTGATGGCACTATTTTACCCCCTTATGTAGTCTATAAGGCATTGCACTTGTACCAAAGCTGGACAGAAGCTGGGCCAAAAAACGCCAGGTACAACCGAACAAAGTTTGGCTGGTTTGTTTCCTTCTGCTTCGAAGATTAGGTACTGACAGTTGCTCTTCCATACCTGAAAACAAACGGGTCGAAAATTTCTGATTGGGGACAATTTGTCTTCCCATTTATCAGTTGAATCTGTGAAGTTGTGTAAAGACAATGCTATCAATTTTATTTTTCTCCCAGCGAACTCCACCCATCTGACACAACCTCTGGACGTGGCATTTTTTCGGCCATTGAAAGCAACATGGCGACAGATTCTCGAAGAGTGGAAAAAGGGCCCAGAAAGAGCGGAAGCAACTGTTCCTAAGGATAAATTTCCAATGTTATTGAAAAAGTTGTGTGATTCATTGAAGAAAGAAAATGTGATCGCCGGTTTTAAGAAGTGCGGTATAGCGCCTCTAAATATGAACAAAGTGCTGTCTATGCTTTCACAAATTATTGATGAAGAGGAAAACCAAAATCCCGAAAACATTCAGAAGAACCACGAAGCTATTGACAATAGTTTCAAAGAGCTCCTTCGTAGTCTTAGAGAAGATCAGACTCCTAAGATAAGGAAAAACAGAACCAAAGTTAATGTGAAACCCGGCAAAAGTATCAGTGTTGAGGACTTTGTCGACGACGATGAAAACTTAAATCCCCAAACTTCACTTGCTAGTGACCAAAACCCATGTTCCTCCAAACAGGTTCAGCCAAATAAAAGCCGAAAGCGTGTGGAGTTATCATCAGAAGATGAAGATGACTTTTCAGTGCAGGATACTGACTCTTCAGATGCCCCTGATCTAGATGAAAGTACTGACAAGGCCTCAGGCGAAAACTGAGCAACAATCAAGGTTGCTTTCCTTGAAGATGACGGTTTCGTTGGAATATTTTTAAAAGAGTGCAACAAACTAATAAGTTTACCTTAACTGAAGAAGAATCACTTGTCTCCAGAAAAGAAGTCATCCTAAAACTATACTCCCCAGTATTTTCCTCAATTACGCGATTTAAAGACATGATATTTTTCGAAGATGACCTGTCTAATTTCACAATTTATTAATCATTATTTAATCTTATTAAATAAGATTTGTTTACTTAGAGTTATGTAATTTCTTTTGTTTATATAGCTACCTACTTAAATAAATCATTATGTTGAGAAATAAATTTGTATTTATCCATTTATAAATTAAAAATACCATATTTAACTGCTTCTATTCACCCCCGATTTCTTTCAATACAAACAAACATAAAATTAAAGTACTGTTTCTATTCACCCCCCTTTGAGGGGTGAATAGAAACACCATGTTTTAATTTTTTTTCTTGAAAATAAAATTAAATTAAAAAATTTAAATGCTATAAACAAATAGGTCTAACAGAGACCTGTGTTGTGTATCTAGAACAACTACAAATATAAAAAATTTTAAACCAAGGTTGAAAATTGTTTCTATTCACCCCGTTTTACGGTATATCTTTGTTAATCTGAATTTGTATCATTGGTTTATAAATTAGTTTTGATTAACATTGTAAAACCATGAAATAAAAAAAATCAGCCATAACCTTCAACACAGAACTTTTATCATAAAAAAAATTAAAAAGAATTTTGGGAACTTTTATTCTGGGCTGTGTAATGTCCTACCTTTCTTATCGCACAGCTGTTTTTAATAATAACGTTAGTATATTGAAACGAAATTGATTTCAATTAAAAAAACGGAGAAAGTACTAGTTATTGGCACGTTGCCTGCAATTATTGGCATTCACATGGTTGTAGTCATTGCCACCTACCTGCAGTAATTGTCACACGTCTTGCTGCAGTTAATGGCATCACTTTCATAGTAATGAAATGAAACAATAAGAGTTCAAATCATTTTAAATCAATGTTTACATTTATTAAATAAAAAAAACTGTAACTTAAGCTGAAATGTTTTGAAATAAAAACCTTAACTGAATGAACAAAATTTCATTGAAACTTAAAATAAAAATCTTTATCATATGAACAGAAAAGATAGGTAACTATGCATTTCTTTGGTACACTTTGCATAGATAATGAGGTGTGTATAAATCTTTTTTCAGCATGCATTTGTTTTGCTACTGTTGCATTTTTCGTACATATAAAACACAATCCCTTATTACGAGTGATATTATCCTTAGGGAGGCGCATTGGGATTGTGCATATCCCCTCGCTGCTTAGATTACTTGAACTTGAAGAACTCCGCTGGGTTGATATAATGGATTTTTTGGTCAACGGAGCTTCATTTTCCGTCAAAAATGCTGTTAAGTTACTGACATGTTTTATTTTTTCTGACCTCTTTATTACTTTGGTCATTTTTCTTCTTTCTTCGTCCCATTCTGTAGCTTAGCTTCTTCCTTTTCTTCATGAATTTTTTTCCACCCATTAGATGTTATCTCTTATGGCATTTTTCTGTTGTACGCTGAGACTTTCGCTCTGGTGTCAGTTGCCACAGCAAAATGTCGCCAAACGTGTGATCAGCAGCTTGCAAGATAGAATCACAATTGTTTGGCGTGTTACATTGAATGTGGCACTCTCTTTCTATACTTTTTTTGCCTCCTACATGGTAGTTCTTGATCAATAGTTTGTTGCTTTTCTATGTTTTGTTGAAATTCTAAATTTACTAAAATCGTAATAAGTTGGTTGTCTTCGGAATCTGATTTCGTTATAGTGTGAATTATGATTTCAGATTGCTCTTGGATAAGTACAGTATCACAGAAAACTATTTCCATATCTTCATTACTTTCTTGAGTGAAATACGTGACTATATGTGACTCACACTCTTTACCATCAAACAGCACAGTAATAAGGGAATCATCTGCACTAGAACTGCATGATTCAGCAGCTTCCCCTTTTGTAAATCTTAAAAATATTTTTACAAGCAACTGGAAATCTTCACTTTCATCACCTTTCCCCCAGTTTTCCTTGTACTGTCTCAGTTGGTTTAATTTTTCTTGTCCAACAATTGAAATAAAGTCATCATATTATGTCATTTCGCAACTGTCCTTTCCATTCCCATTTCCAACAGCTATATCTGGTTCTGTTATCTTCTTTCCAATACATTTTGAAAAGTCAAGTGATTCAATCCGCAAGCTTTAAAACCGTTACAATTTGAAGAATTTTTTAGTGACCTTAAGAAATCTTCTAATATTTGTACAAGTAAGTTTTGGTTAATCCAATGAAGTGATTATTTCTTTCGCATTTCAGAACTGAACGTTTCAGAACTGAACTTTTCAGAGGTTTAAAGCAGCTAACATCTCCTGGTTGAAGGATACTGGTAGCATTTGAATATAATGCAACGAGTATTATTTGAAGCCTCGTACAAAGGGTACCTACTTAGTTCATAGCTCATGTGAGTTTTGTGACAATCCACAAAAAGAATGGGGAGAAACTGATTTTCGTTTTACGGAGTAGAAGGGTAAACGTTAACAACAGCAACTATAAAAAAGTTAGAGGCTTTAAAAATGTGGCTGTACCGACGTATACTGAGAATACCTTTGACAGACAGAGTAATCAACACAGAAGTATTGAGACGAATTTGAAAAGGGATGGCATTATTAACAATTGTTAAGAGGAAGAAAGCGTTATATCTGGGCCATGTGTTGCGTACTGATAAGTACAGTCTGCTACAGGTTATAGAGGAAGGAAGATTGAAGGTAGAGGAGATTTGGGCAGAAAGAAAAAATCCTGGCTGAGAAACTTAAGGGAATGGTTATTATTGATAAGTATTTTAATAGTTACTAACATTATTGACAGAGTTGTGGTATTTCTCCATTAAACAAACATATTTGTTATAAAGTATCTTTAGATATTTATTTATCCGTTTTTTTTTCTTCTTTTAACATTTCCTTTCCAATATTTTCAGGAACTTTATTTTTTTATCTCTAATTAGGTACTTCACTATTTATTTTTCAATTTTTGAGGTAGTATTTCCGAGTTGACATTCATTTTTTAGATTTTCTTTTTTGTATAAGATGGAGTGATGTCAGAACTATAGAATTACTATAACATATTATCATTTTGATAGCACCGAATAAAAATTTATATTTACAAACGAAAATTTACTAAAATTTGTTGGGAAAAAACTAAAATTAACATTAATGCAAACAATTTTATAATGCAGCGGAATATCCATCGAGTTTCATTCAAATCACCAAAAGCAATTAAGAAGACAGAAAATAATTAACCAATTCCATTAGAGCTAAACAAATGAAAAGTACTCTCTTGTGTAAATAAATATTTTCACGCCGGATATGGAGTGACTTATTTTCGTTTCGGAATTTATTTTCAGATACTTCCGTTACTGTATTGATAAAAGTTGAATAATCTATAAGAGGTATTATTATTACCATTACGGGATGATCCTAAAGTTATATGTTATTAATATATAGTTGAATTTTTGAAAGATTTACCTCATCTGATTAGGCCTTGTAATTATAATCAAAGACACAATGTATTGAGTCGTCTTTATGTTTTGTAAGTAAAGATATAGGCAGAAAATATAAATTAATAGAATATACTATATTATAAGACGTAAAAGAAAGTATAGGAATCAGGAAAATTAATTTAAACAATAATATAAAAGCCCTGATTTAATACCGAATAAGAGATCTAGCGTACTAGAAGAGGAAAGCATACCTACAATACTGCAGTAACAAAACATCAAACAACTACCAACAAGACAGGGGTACAAGAAATCACATCAATTTTAAGATGAAAAATATAAAAACAGTATTGGGGACACGTTTTACCAAATAAATGGAAAATATTCAAAGATATTATCAAATATAGAAGTTACAGTATAGTATAGAATCAACAAAACAATGTACCGAATAGAAAAACTGTATAAGGTGTAACAAAATTTATAGCAATGGGCTTTGTAGTATACGCCAATTATGAAATGTCCTCCTGCAAAATATAGACTTTTTAACGTTTGTACTGTACAAATTTGTACTGCGACACTTGTGCTGATTTTTGGAGGCATAACTTTTTAATTTTTGTTGCATTTTATTGATGTTCTTTATTTGTTTTTTCAGTCAATCTTTTTTGCTTTCTTTAAAATATATTTTGAGTTTTTATAAGAATGGAAAACATTATGTACGATTCTTTTTACACAGATTTTTGTACCACTGAAAAAAAAAATTTTACTCCATTTTGCTTATTTAAAGTACGCCTCAGTGTGTTTAAATTCAACTTTTAAAAACGCGCGTGTTTTAAAGTTACCATAGCAACATCAACAGATTTAAATATTATAAATCAAATATGATTAAAATATTACTAACCGCAACTGGTATTAACCACAACCTTCTATTCTGCTTTACTATTTAAATATTCAATTTAAGAACTCATTTTTAAGCCCTATACAGTATGATACAAATGTATGGAATAAATTCATTATTTCTGAAACAGACGACTTTTAAAAAAAATCTTTAAACACGTCAATTTTAATTTTTGAATGGCCAATGACGTAATGTCCAACACATCAATTGATGTGTTGGACATTACGTCATCAGTGTCGGAGTAATGACGTAATCGACGATTTTATTAAATACAAACCGAGGTCACGCGACAACTCATTTGAAAGGTCTCCTTATCGCCTTTGGAACGATATAATCATTTGAATATTTATTTCTACAGGGTTAACCAAAACTTTTGGTTTATTAATACAATTAACTTACGATAAATGTTTACTTAAATACAATTAAATTACAACAAATGTTAAAATGAACGACCTTCAGCAATAATACAATGTGAAAGATGGGCAATAAATTATTTTCTAACGTTTTCAATGACTTTAGGTGTTACTTGTGCAATTTCCGTTCTGATACGCTCCTTCAACTCTTCTACATTATTCGGTCGATTTTGATACACTCTGCTCTTTACATATTCCCACAAAAAAAGTCTAAGGGAATCAAATCTGGAGACCTTGGTGGCCATTCGATGGGCCCGCTTCTACCTATGCACCTACCTAGGAAAACGGTATTAAGGTAATTTCGTACCTCAACGTCGTAGTGTGGGAGAGCCCTATCATGTTGGTACCACAAATCATTTCTATTTGGAAATAGCTGATTCAGCTGTGGCCACAGATAATCTTGAAGAAATTCTAGATAACGAGAAGCAGTTAAGTTTTCCTCAAAAAAATATGGCCCTACAATTTGATTGTTTATAATGCCGGCCCAAGCATTCACCTTCTCTGGATATTGTGCCCTATACTCTTCCATCCAATGTGGATTTTCACTTGCCCAATATCGATGTCTGGCGATTTACGTGACCGTTCAGCATAAAAGGCGCTTCATCAGAAAAAAGTACCTTTTGTATGAAACCCTGATCTCTGTTACATTTTTCCATAAAGGTTTTGCAGAATTCGATTCTTGTATCAAAGTTATCTTCTAATAGCTCCTGGACCAGATGTACTTTGTATGGAGACCACTTTTTCTTTTTTAGCACTCTTACAACAGTTGATTGGTGAACATTGTTATCTAATGCGACCTGTCTAGAACTGATATGGGGATTTTCTTGGGAAGATCTTTAACATTGACAGTTTCTCTAAATTTTTTTTAACTTTACTTACTGTTGATTGAGTAATTGGTTCGCGGTTGGGATATTTAGCATTAAATAAATTACGAACTTCTGCTTGAGTCCTCACTCTATCTCCATAACCAATCATGATTAAAATCTCGATTCGTTCTGTTTCTATTAATTTCATTTTTATAAATGCTGTAAAAATTTGACGTCTTTTATTTGACAGATTCACAGATCATTGACAAATAAATACGAGTCAATGACAATATTGATTTAAATATTTTTGAAAAATAGTTTGGAATACTTACTACAATAATTAATTTTAGATTATAATGTAGCATTGTTTGTTATCAATGTATTTTTTTTGGAACCAGCAATAAACGCTATTTTGTTTTATTCTCAGTGATGTCCCTTAGTGTATTTTAGTTCAGTGAATGAATATTTATTGTAATTCCATGTTACTTAACAAAGTTCATAATTTTGGCGAACCCTGTAGAAATAAATATTCAAGTGATTAAAAGCAAAGATGATAAGGAGATAAGGTTGCAAAGGTGATAAGGAGACGTTTTAAATGAGCTGTCGCGTGACCCGGTTTGTATTTAAAAAAATCGTCGATTACGTCATTACGCCGACACTGATGACGTAATGTCCAACACATATATATCAGTTGATGGTCATTCAAAAATTAAAATTGACGTGTTTTAAGATTTTTTTTTAAATCATCTGTTTCTGAAATAATTTATTCCATACACTTGCATTATACTGCATAATCAGTCATAACAATAATTAATCTTATGTGACAGATTGCAAATTTCTTTTTGATTTTCTCATTTCCACAACAACGAAAGGTATACTGATATATATCACAAATTCAACCATTTTACATTATTAGCTCTTATTTCAATTTGTTTTAGTGGATTATATTAGATTAGATTAGATTAGATTAAAAGAGGTGGCCATTCCACTATTCCACTGCGACCTTTTCAGATCTATTGTGGTCCTCTAGTCCTAGATAATATTCACTAGCCTGACCCTTTTTATAAAGTCTAGTAGCTTCGAGACTGTACCTTCCATGTAGCTATTTGCCGGTGGATTTTCCTAATGCCAATAACCACACATTTGCCAGACTGTCACAGTGACATAAAATGTGCTCTGCTGTTTCTTCTTTGAGGTGACAGAATCTGCACAGCTTATCATCTGATAATCCCATCAGCTTTAAGTGTCTATTCAGCTTACAGTGCCCTGTTAGAAGACCTACTATGGCTTTGACTGTTTTTCTGTCTTTGCTTATTAGGTCCGCCGTAAATTTTGGCAAATATTCTGTAATGAACTGTTTCGAATGTCTTTGTCCTAATGAATTCCTCCACAATTCCAGAGATTTGTGAGCTACCCACTTTCTTGTAGTCGTTCTTGTTACTGATTTTGCAACTCCGCAGAAGTGTTCTGGTCCAATGAATGGCATTGATGAGCCTTGTTTGGCCATTTTATCTGCTTTTTCATTGCCCTTATGACAATGCCTCGTGCCCCGGTACCCAGGCTACCGTAACCTTGCTATGGTCTCCTAGTTTATTTGGAGCACACACGCAATCCCATACTAGCTTAGAATTGACCTCTACAGAATTGAGTGTCTTAAGCGCTGCCTGACTATCTGTGAAGATGGCAACTGAGCACAACGTTCTTTTTTGCCATTCTATTTCTTCCACGCAGTGATGGATTAGCTACGACAGTTATTTCCGCCTGGAAAACTGTCACATTCTTATATAGACTTACCGGGAAATGTATCCCTTGATTTGTCCCTACTATGCCGGCTCCCACACCCTTCGATGTTTTTGAGCCATCCGTGTACCAGGTAGCAGCAGCTTGTATGAGTACACCTTTATTCCAGTCTTCCCTGCCTGGTATCTTAATTGTGAACTTATTGTTAAAGCTATATCTCGTAGCTGTTGCATCGATAGGTTTCCCCATCACAATATCGGCTATTAGCTCCTCGATTATTTTTCTGTTGTCAGTACCATGCATCTAGCTTACATGTCGCTGACTATGGATTAATCTGTGCATCACTGATCTGGCTTCGCCCTGTATAAAGATATGAAGTGGTGGTAGACTCAACAGGACTTCCAACGATGCAATAGGAGTTGTTTTTATGGCTCCCGTAATACACAAGCATGCTAGCCTTTGTGTATTACCTAACAGCCTTATCGCTCCCACTTGCTGCGTCTTTGTCCACCACGTCACAGAGCCATAGGTTATCATAGGTCTAATAATCCTTGTGTATAAGCATAGAGTCATTTTGGGGTCCCCAGATGCGGTAAGAAGTCCCCAATTCTTACCGCACATTCTTCTACATCTGCCCAGGGGCATAGTAGCTTTCTGTGTGGTTTTCAGAATGTGAGTATTTAATGTAAGCCTATGATCAAAATATTCCCCAAGGTATTTTGTATCTTTTTTTTTTTTTTTTTCTGAAAAATGGCTTTGGCAGAGCCAATTAGCCAGATTTTGTTTCTTTGGCAAATGAAATCTCTGTTCTTCCCAGCACCGGTGGTTTTAAGCCTTGTAGTGCTGTTTTTTTTTTTGGTAAAGTTGACCATTTTTGTTTTCTGGGCATTGACTATCAGTCTCTTTTGTTTACATCAGTCGTCAACTATATTTAGGGCTGCTTGCATTCTCACAGACACTACCTGAGCAAACCCGCCCCTGAAAACGATTGCTATATCGTCAGCATATCCCAGACAATAAAAGCCTTCTATGGACAGATTTCTGAGGAGATCATCTACCAAGGTTGCCCAAAGTAGAGGGGACCGAACTCCTCCTTGTGGACAGCTTCCACTTACTTTTGCTTTGATGGTTGCTTGATCCAGAGTGGACATTACTATCCTATTCTCCAGAGATGCCCTTATCCATCAGCATATTGTATTTTTTGTAGTAATACTACATGATTTCAAAGTATACCAATAAAAAAAAATAACATAAAGTATTCGTGGATAACTGGTATTTAAAACACTTGTTCTATTAAACAAATAAACTGCTGATGTTCTACTGGAGTATCTCGTACCTCACTATACTATTGGTGTCTATTTTACAGCACACTAACGAAGATTTAATACAAAGGAATGAATCCCTAGAATAAAGAAAAATTAAAATAAAGTGTCAAAAATTAGAACGAGAGGAAGAAAATAATAAGTTTGTGGTTAAAAATAAATATAAATATTGGAATATAATATGCAGAAATGTATCATATTTAATAACGGATACTGACAATGCAAATGATACCATTTTTAAAATATCTCAGTTAACAATTAATATAAAATGATTACGTAGAAAGGAAAATGTCATATTTGTCAACACAACCATTGCATTTTTGCAAATGCTGAAGAGGATATTACATAATAATATTTGACACCTACACAGCTCCAAGGATTATTATAACATTATTATACCACATGTTCATTTCTAATAAGGAATACAATGTAGGAATGGTATTTCTGTAATTGTTATACTAATGGCTTTATTTGCCAACAAAAAAATGAGAATTGTAAATTGTTATTTGATTATTAATACTCATTTGGAGAATAAAGATATGTTCATGTTAGCGGCGTACTGCTTTTATTTTTTTTTACTTTATTTATATTGTATTCACGTCTTCTTCTTCTTTATGTTTCTCTCCTATTTCAGATTGAATATTATCAAGGCTATTGTAAATCTTATTTACAGCTGATCTAAACAGTTCGTTTTTGGTTCAGCCTCATCACTCTCCAAGTTTTACATCCTACATTCCTCTGTGGCCTGGATCTGTATATATTTGGTAGAAATGTCAACCATCTTAAAAAGGAAAGATAAGAAGATTATTAGAATCATCGAGGAATTGCATTATTAAGTACGATCAGCAGATCAGCTAAAATTTTGAAAAATAAAATTAAAGCAGAACATAGGCATATGTTGGAAAACAAGCTTTTAGAGCAGGGAGATCTACTATTGATCACCTTTTACCCTTACCCAAACAGTGGAAAAGAAAATGACATTTATTCAAGAAATACATATTTTATTTGTCAATCTTGTAACGTAAGCAAACTATTTACTTAAGTACACAAATAATCTAAGCCTTTCTGCTCGTGTCGAAGAGTTTGAGTGCGGTTCTTTCAAAAATCATATAGAAGCTATTTGCATTATCTTGAAAATTAAAATGATTTTCCTGTAGATTAAGCTGAGTTGAAGGCGTTTCTTCCAGATGTGGATGCCCCAATTAAGTTTGCTATCCAAATGTATTCCTAAGTATTTAACGACGGTATTAACTGGTAGTGGAGTGTTGTTTATAGAAACTGGTGGCGCGACACCTTTTTTTAAAGTAAATGTTATTTGTGTTGATTTTAAACTGTTAACTTGGACTCGCCACAGCTTAAGCCAGCTCTCTAGTTTAAGTAGGTGATTTTGTAATACCTGGGCTGCTTCAGCTGCTGTAGAATTTGAAGCCATGATAACTGTGTCATCGGCATATGTAGCGATTGTTGTATTGGTCGTCGTTGGGAGATCTGATGTGTATATTAAGTAGAGGGTGGGTCCTAGTATGCTTCCTTGTGGAACTTCAGAACAAATTGGAAACAGGTTAGTGATTTCCCCACCTCTTTTGACTTGATACAATCGATCTGTCAGGTAGGATCTTAAAAGTGAACTTATGGGATGAGGAAATATACATTTAATTTTGGAGATAAGACCTACATGCCAAACTTTGTCGAATGCTTGAGAGACATCTAGAAATGTAGCAGTAAAGTAATTTTTTTGTTCGAGCGAATTTCTGATAGTCTTTACCACCCTATGATTTTGCTAGATAGTACCATGTTGTTTCCTAAACCCAAACTGATAATTCGGTAAAACATTACTGTCATATAAAATAAGCTCCAGTCTTCTCAGAAAAAGCCGTTCAAATACTTTGGATATAATAGGCAACAAGCTAATTGGGCGGTATGAAGATACTTCCGTGTGATCCTTATTAGGTTTTGGAATAAGAACAATTTGAGCAACTTTCCATTGGAGTGGAAAATAAACTGTTTTTAATATTGTATTAAATATATAAGTAATTAAACTTACGCCTTCGTTGGGTAGATTTTTTAGTACTAAACTAGATATTAAGTCATATCCAGGTGACTTTTTAATTTCCAGATTATCAATTATTTCTTTGATTTCAGATTTCTTAACAGGTTTAATAGGTGGAGCCATTTGATATGGTGCATGTACGACTTCATGGATAGCTTGCTCTTCTTCAGCTGAGACTTCCCTCTGATGCGGTTGAAATACCTCGCATACATGATTTGCAAAAGTATATGCTTTATCTATGTCAGTTTTAGCCCAAGTGCCATTTTGTTTCCTGATTGGCATATTCATTTGTTCGTTGTGTTTAAGTTTTTTTATTAGTTTCCACAGCGAATAGTTTGTATCATCTGCAGGTGAGAGGTTCTTTAAATATTTGTTGATTCCATTGTCTTTATGTTGGATCAGTTTTCTTTTGAGTAGTCTGCAAGCTCTATTCAGATTTGCTTTATCTTCTGGATGCCTAGGAGCTGCCATTTCTTTCGCAGTTTTCTTTTTTCCAATATGAGTGTATTTATATGTGCAGGATAGGACTCGGAGTTGTGTTTGTAATAAATTTCTGGGGTGGACGTCCAAGCAGCTTGCTGAATAACTGTAGTTAAGTGAGCAATTGCATTTTCTATATCACTATCACTTTTAAGAGGCAAGTTTAGATTGATGGATGTTTTTATTTCTTCTCTATATCTGTTCCAGTTTGTTCTTTTATTAGAGAGTGTTAAATGTTTAGAACAGTTATGAATTTGGCTTTGTAGATCTATGAAAAAATGGGAATGATCTGATGAGAGGTCAAATGAAGGAGAAATTTGGAGGTAGGTATGTGATATTCCTTTTACTATAGCAAAATCAATAAGATCAGGAATTTTTTGTCTATCAGTAGGCCAATACGTAGGCTCTCCACTAGAGAAAGGAATTAAATGATTCTCATTAATACTTTTTAATAATTCTCGTCCACGTGAGGTTACGATTCTGGAACTCCATTTATGATGTTTAGCATTATAATCTCCAGCAGAAATGAAACGGTGTCCTAGCATCTTAAAGTATTCAGTAAAATGATCAGCTTTAATTATTTTATTCGGTGGACAGTAAACAGCAGATAGAATTAGATTATGAATGAGAAATATATGAAAATAAAATTATACTTTATCCCAAATTTCGAAATTCGTTCACATAAAAAAATATATTTGTTTATTAGGTAGAATTTATATATTTATCGTAATTAAAGGATCAATAATAAATCACTTCACTGTTATTTAGTTTATAGATAATTATTCACTGTTCAATAAAAAAATATAAAATGGGTACAACCTGAACTATCCAAATTCTTGTATGGCGAGTAGAAAGGATATAATTTTTTACCCTCTAGATACTCAGGTTGGCAGAAACGTTGAATCTATCGGCAGTAGAAACATAATATCCACCATAAAATGTGTAAGATTGTGCGGCTAAGCAAACGGGATATTCTTCGAATTGTTTGTTTCAGAACACATACCATAAATCCATAGCTATTTAGATAATCTCGGGTCAATAAACATAGCTCTAGCAACTATTAGGGCTCTCGGTAAGGGCCTAAAATAAATATTTATTTAAAAATATATAAAAGAAAAGAAATTTTTTGGCTTACATCGTCAAGAGACCACTCAAACAAAATTTTCGTCCTCTTTGTTGGACGTACGAAAAGAGAAAGGGAGATGAATGGCGAAGAGTTTACAAACGCTCCAATTTTGAGTCAGCCAAGGTCGGAACCATTAGGACTACAGGTTGATTCTTGCAGTAGGTTAGATGCTTCCGCGCCCGGCGGACAGATGGCGTGAGCAACATTATTTTGAGTATTCACTAGGAATTATAATAATAAATTTCTTGAAACTTTTGAAACGGTCACAATCTGAAGAAAGCCTATGACATTGTTTCTCAAACAAAACCTTCTTATGAAAATGCCATCTTTTGCAGTCTATTCGTAGGGAAAATTAATTTTGTTCTTCTTCTTCTTCTTCTTAACATGCCATACACCAAAGTGCGTAGGCGACTATCTCATTACTAGAATTCTGTTCTTGGCGGCGTGACACAGCTCGCCTGTATTGTGTATTCCTGTCCATTCTTTAATATTCCTTAACCAGGATAATTGTTTGCGGCCGGCTCCCCTCCTACCTTCGATCTTCCCTTGTAGGATTAACTGTGGTATTTCATATTTTGCTCCTCTCAATATGTGCCCAAGGTAACCAATCTTGCGTTTTTTAATTAATTCAAAGAGTTCTCTTTCCACGCCGGCTCTCTTAAGGACGTCATCGTTTCGAACTCTATCCACCCAAGGTATGCGCATCATTCTTCTCAATGACCACATTTCAAATGCTTCAAGTTTGTTGATAGACGTTTTTTTCAAAGTCCACGTTTCCATGCCATAAAGCAAGATGGACCATATGTAGCACTTGACCATTCTGTAGCGTATTTCGAAATTTAGGTTTTGATTACATAGGAGCGGTCTGAATTTCACAAAAGCTTGTCTTGCCATTTGTATTCGGGTTTTTATCTCTTGTTGTGGATCCGATTGGTCATTGATTGTGGTGCCAAGGTATTTAAAAGTTTTCACGCGTTTTATGCGATCGTCACCTATTTATTATATAATTTTATTCTTAAACTTTTTAAACTACTCCAAACTTTAATGTACGGACGGTCGTATATATTGAGAGTTGTCAGCAATATAAAAAGCATTGACAATACTTTACCCTTTATGTAATGGAACTCAAAAGGTTATCTGGACTTTATATTAAAGTTAATATAATCTCACTATTTTCTAAGAGAAATATCTGAGATCTCTTTAAACAAGCATTTTTCAAACAAACTGTTTATGATTACTCTTCTTGTGTTTGAACCTATTCGAGGTCTTTCTTTTCTGTTACTCCATTCATCAACCTTAGCATTCTTATTTTGTTACATGCATTAGTTGTTCCTCTTTCTTTTTAACTGCCCAACATTCAGTATACTTTCATTTAGTAATTCAATTTTGCGTTCAGTAAAGTAGAGTTGGAATCTTTCATCTGCTACAACATATCTTTCTCTCTTTTCTACTAAGCGCCCATCACATAATCTTGCGAGAAGCTCTATTAGAATTTGGACTAATTTTTTATGTTTTACTTTGCCAAATGCTTTTTAAAATCAACGTATCAAACATGCACATCCACATTTATATCCATACATCTTTGAACTAGAAG
Source organism: Diabrotica undecimpunctata (assembly GCF_040954645.1). NCBI lineage: Eukaryota > Metazoa > Arthropoda > Insecta > Coleoptera > Chrysomelidae > Diabrotica > Diabrotica undecimpunctata. The sequence continues at coordinate 99,603,030 of NC_092811.1, forward strand.
AAATGGAACATGATTTTTCCGGCCTGCAAAAAAAATATGGCTTCATAAGAGGTCAAAGAACGGAGATAAAGGAACTAATAGAACCAAAACACATAGAAAAGGATACGTGGATTGACTACCTAAAAAAGCTCTATGCAGAGGAAGAACAAACGACGTTAGAACTGGAAACACCAGAAATTACCACAAATAAAGAACTTAATATAAATGTACAACAAGTTCGGAAAATACTTGAAAAGCTAAAAAACAGAAAAGCAGCAGGTAAAGACGGGATACCAAACGAATTACTGAAATATTGTTGAATAGCAATGAAGAACAATTAACAACATTAATTAATAAAATTATAAAATATAATAAAATACCGGAAGAATGGAGAACGAGCGAACTAATTCTACTATTCAAAAAAGAAGAAAAAAAAAGTAAGACTCAAAAATATAGTCCATCTTTTTTATAATAGAGAAGTTTCCCTAAATATTATAAAAACTATCAAAAACATCAACCAAATTGACAAAATGGAAGTCAGAATAGATGGACAACTTATAGAACCTATAGAAATAGGCAGCGGAATAAGACAAGGGGATTCATTGTCTCATGCTCTTCAATTTAATCATGGATGAAATTATCAAAAGCGTTAACAAAGGAAGAGAATAGAAAATGGGAAACAAATAAATAAAAATACTCTGTTACGCAGACGACGCAATATTGATAGCCCAAGATGAAAATAGTCTGCAAAGACTGGTCCACAGATTTAACATAAGAGCAAAAAAATTTAATATGACAATCTCATCTCAGAAAACTAAAACAATAGTAGTCTGCAAAGAACCAACCAGATGTAAAATAGAAATTGGTTGCATTAATATTAAACAAGTAATGGAAATAAAATATCTGGAAATTACACTTTTCAGCTATGGAGAGACCTAGATGTTGTAACTAAATATTTTGCCTACCACATAGGGTATTACTATGGGGGTTGAAAATTGGGACAGTTACTGAGGTGGAGATAAGGCAAGCAAAATAAACGATACTTGTGCGAACGGCACTCAGGTTTTATTTGGAGAGCTGGGGTCGTGGATAAGTGAATGAAACAGGGGGATTGGATTGGGGCAACTACAAAAAAATGAGACAAATTGGTACTTACATGAATCTCCTAGACAAATGGATTACAAAAACAACAAGAAAGGCCTCTAGCTATTTAAAATAAGGAGGCCACTTCGTAGAATCCTTGTCTTGCTAGATAAAGGAAAAAAGCGCTTCCTTCCTAAAAAAGAAACACAAAAGGGGTTAGGAGACTTTTCTAAAATAAATAGACAAAATGGTTCAGAGAAATAAATTAAACATGTATTACTGTCTCATCACAAACAGTTACAAATTAAAAATGGCACAAAATACTTACTATATAAATAGTTACAAAGATAAATATAAAAATAACAAAGAAAAACTTACATGTCCTTTTTGTTTACAAAATCCGTTTACAAGATGCTACAAAACTTACAAAAACATATTGGGCTATAAACTGTGGAAAAAAAATTATTACAAATAAAGATATCTTTTTAGATGAAACTATTCGTGAAGGTTAACCTTTTTCTAAAAACTAAAACAAATTAATGACAAAAATAGTAAAGCAAGTTGTCATATGTCGATATTTAAAAACTGAACAAATAAAATGACAGCTAAGACCACGCCCTAAGATTTATAACTTTAATTATTACAAAATTTCTCAATTATGAAAGCAATTATTAGGAAAATGAAATGTCCACCTTTACTTTAAAAGTTTAACACAAAGAAAAGTTACCTGGATTGCACTAAATTTCTTTACTTAACATATTTTCTGACTTAGGAAACTGGATCTACTAAAATATCTGCCAGTGGAACAAAAAAACTACATCTCCACTGCGAATTACATGCTGAACCGCTTTTTCAGCACACTGAGGATTGAGGTTGAAACTGACGGCACTGGATACAGCCTGGAAACAGCTTCTTCAAAATCTGGAAACATGTCGGTATTTTTCAGAGCTGTTGCACACGACACAAATCTCTTAGGTGCTTTGAAAAATAGAAATAGTGATTACTTTTCCAAATTTGACATATTACATAGAGTAAAATTTACTGTTTTCAACAAATTTTGCTGACTTCTGCAAACTACATAACGACGTATGTCTTCAATGGGACATCTTTCAAACCTGACTTCAATTCCCCTCGACCTCGGTCTAATACCGGATGGCTACTAAAAGGGGACTAGCGAACCCTAAATTGTTGTTAGACTGCTTCAAAACTATCGTAAAATAAGCTTGAATCACTTCCAGTTTTTAAAATCGTAGAAATAAACACGTATTATATTGATTGTTTTAACTTCCTAACCCGATTCTTTCTTTGGGGGATTTGAATGTAAACAAAGACTCCAAAATTTATATATAGCCAGGAATGTACTACAAAATTTTTATACTTGCATTTTAAAGGAAATTATTATGCTACAATGTGAGAAATCAAGTACAAAAAGCAAATAGACTGGCAGGATGCCTTAATAATACTATATGGCGAAACAGACACATTAACCCTGACATGAAGTCAAGAATTTATAAAGCCAGTGTAAGACCCATAATGACATAGGCCTCAGAAACAAGACTCGACACAGCCACAATGCAAAGGCTACTGGAAACGGCAGAAATGAGAGTACTGAGAAGAATTACAGGAAATACGCTGATCGAAAGAGAAGCGAAGACATTAGAAGAAAATATACCGTACAGTGTATAAATGAATGGCCACAAAATAAAAAAAAAATAATAACCATTCCATAATATGGAATAACCACATAAGCAGAATGGAGGAGCGGGTCCCCTCCAGTCGTCAAAATAGCAAGAGATAAGTCACCAATCGGAGAAAAAAGGATCGGACGACGCGCAAAAGATGGAGTGACAACCTTCCATAGAGGTATTAACCCACCAATGAACAAGCAAAATTGCTTATAGGAAAAGGAGAAGGAAGAAGAAGAAAAAGAAGAAGATTTTTGAATTATCACATTAAAATCAAGTAACACCTCTATGGTTCCTAGTCTGTTTCTGAATCCAAACAGACCATTTGGTTCAGTCGTCAGATATTTGACTCTTAAAAACCATATGAACAAGCTGAATTTTGCCGAGAATAGCAATTTTGGAACCCCAAAAGAGATGCAAAAAAGTTTACCACTTTTACACCCGGGCTTCCCCCTAAAACTCCCCTTGTAGAAAGGTAAAAACTCAAAAAAATCGATTTACCAAAACTTTAAACAAAATTGTTAATTAGCACTTTTTCTGTAGAATGAAGCGTTCTCTCAGAAACAACGCTTGAAGCGACCGGCGATTTTGAATGTCACTTGCACGCGCGAAATCAGTGTTAAATAAAATGTGTATCAAGTCGACGGTAAAAATTAGATATCTTTTGATCAGAGTGTCTTTTCGACAAAAATCAAAATGCGTTTTAAAGGTGAAGAGTGTATCTTTTTTATGCAATTTTTGTATTTTGCTGCAAATGAAGTCAGTTTCTATAAATCTGTTCAATAAATAAACGATGCGCGATTTTTGCCATTTTTAACAATTCTCGTGAAATCAATAAAATGTATCACTTTAAATGACCGGTCATAGTAAACTTTCGATTTTTAGAGACCAATCTTCAAAGCCTATAGCATAAAATTTGAATATTGAGTTGTGGCAACAAACATGAGGCATTTAAAATGTGATTGGAAAACGCAGAATTTAAATTTTCACATTACAAACGATCGCACGTCACGGGAAATGCCTCCAAGAAGATTGTTTTAAGTGTAATTTGTAGCAAAAGATGGGTAGTTTTGAAAAACGTACTAGTGTAATTGAATAAGAGCAATTTTAAATGTTGTAGATCGTTTGTAATGTAAAAGTTTAAATTCAGCGTTTTTAAACATATTTCAAATGTCTTAAATTTGTTTCCAAAACTCAAAACTAAAATTTCATGCTATAGGTTTTAAAGATTAGGTTATCAAAACTCCGAAACTCTAGTTATCGAAATTCCACAGAGGCCATTAAAATAGTAATAACTTTAAAATGCCACAAAAAAATACCTTCACAATAATATTAGGAATCATAAAAATTGGCAAAAATCACGCCACGTTTATTTATTTAACTTCTTCTTCTTTTGGTGCCTATCCTTTGTGGATGTTGGCAATCACGTTGGTCCATACAACTTTTTGACAGCTGCTCTAAATAGATGTATGGTAGTCATTCCTGCCCACTGTCTCATGTTCTTCACTCACGATGTACTTCTGCGCCCTTGAGATCTTTTGCCGTCTATCTTGCCTTGTAAAATTAGTTGAATTAGTTGATACTTCTTATTGCGCATCCCATACCCTAAAAGTATGTCATCTTTCTGATTTTCACGATACGTATAATTTCCAGAACTTTATTCATGCGTTGGATCACGGTGTTGTTTGTAACATGATGGATATAGGAAATTCTGAGCATGTGGCGGTAGCACCACATTTCGACGGCTTCTAATCGATTGGATGTTGCGTCCATCAAGGTCCAGGCTTCGACTCCATATAAAAGGGTAGAAAATACATAGCATCTCAAGACTAGTGTTCTTATATCAATGTTCAGGTGCATATTACATAAAATCTTCCTGGGGCGATTGAAGACAGCTGTCGCCTTTTCTATACGACATCTTATTTCCTGTGAGTGGTCCCATTCCTTATTTAGGCTGCATCCGAGATATGTAATTTTGTCGATTATTTTTAAGGGTTCATTATTAGCTGTGAATTGGTGATGTATTGGTAGCTGTACATCAATAGCTTCCCTGAACAGAATTTCCAAGTAAGTATTGAACAACGTCAGTGATAAAATGCAGTCCTGACGTACTCCCCGTTTTAACGTGAGTTCTTGTGAGATATCGTTGTCTACTCGTACAGTTGCGCTTTGCTGTAAGTATAAATTTTTAATTAGGCTTAAATCTTTGTCATCAATACTAGATTCTTTCAGTATCTGAAATAATTTTTAATGTTGCACCTTGTCAAATGCTTTTTCAAAGTCTATAAAGAATGTAATTTACGTCTCGAGCTCTTTGTATCAATATTTGTATGGAAAATAGGGTCTCTCGCGTTTCCAGTCCGCTTCTTAATCCAAACTAAACACTGCTAATGTTTTCTTCAAGTTTTCTATATATGCGAAAGTGAATAACAGAAAGTAGGATTTCTAGTGCATGGCTCACTAAGCTTATAATTCTGTAATCAGAGCATCTGGTGGCATCTGCTTTTTTGGGAAGAAGGACGAAGGTGGAAACTAGCCAATCTGTAGGAAATGCTGCAGTTTCATAGATTTTGTTCAGTAGACTCGTTAGTAGTTTGATTCGGTTGTTTTCAAATAGTTTCAATATTTCAGCTCGTATGTTATCAGGTCTAGGTGCTTTGTTGGTTTTTAGTCTTTTTATTGCATATGTTACTTCACTGAGGGTTATTTCTGGTCCTGAACATCTAGAAATACTGACTTCTGTCTCTTTAATAGAGGCATATGCTAAACAGTATGATAGCTTTAACATGCATAAGAAAATAAAGGAAATGACAAATACACTGAGAAAAAAGAAAGATGCCCTTCTGAAAGACGCAAATGGAAAAATCATTATAGAAATTAAAGAGAAATTAAAAAAATGGAAGACATACATAACAGATCTGTTTGAGGATAATCGGCAAGAACCTTAAGAAATCGACAGCGAAACGGGGCCAGAGATCATAATACAGGAAATCGAACAAGCAATACGAAACGCAAAAAACGGAAAAACTGTAGGTCCAGACGAAATACCTGCGGAACTACTGAAATGTCTAGACGATGAAACTCTACCTGTACTTCTGGACCTATGTAATGAAGTATATAAAACTGGAAAAATCCTACAGGAATGGTTGGTGTCCACCTTTGTAGCAATACCAAAAACAGTATATGCCAAAGATTGTTCAGACTATAGGACAATATCACTAATAAGCCATACCCTCAAAATATTTCTAAAGGTGATTCATGGAAGATTATATAGAAAACTAGAAGATGATATGGATGATACTCAGTTTGGGTTCCGCAAGGGACTGGGAACGAGAGAGGCATTGTTTTCTTTTAATGTCCTCTCCCAAAGATGTTTAGATATGAACCTAGATATTTATTCCTGTTTCATCGACTTCGAGAAGGCATTCGACAGGGTCCGACATGAAAAACTAATAGAAATTCTGAGAAACAAAGATATAGACAGACGAGACTAACGAATCATTATCAATCTGTATTGGAATCAAAAAGCCAATATAAAGATAGAAGAACAAAAGTCCGAAAATATAGATATAAAGAGAGGAGTAAGACAGGGCTGTGTTCTGTCACCATTACTGTTTAACGTGTACAGTGAAGCCATATTCCAGGAAGCGATAGCGGATCTGGGTGATGGAATCTCTGTAAACGGAAGAATAGTAAATAACATAAGATTCGCTGATGACACCGTTATAATGGCAGACACCCTGGAATCGCTACAAGAATTGGTAAATAGAATTAACGATTATTGCATTAGATACGGACTAAAAATAAATAAGAGAAAAACTAAATTCATGATTGTCTCAAAAACGCAACATGGAAATGAAAGATTAATGATAGAGCAAACCCAAATAGAAAAAGTAGAGACATATAAATATCTGGGAACCTGGGTTGATGACAAAAATGACCAAAGCAGAGAAATCAAAGTCCGAATTGAAACTGCAAGGCAAGCATTTGTGAAAATGAAGACAATGCTTACCAACAGAGACCTTCAGTTGCATCTCAGATTGAGAACTCTAAGATGTTACATATTTTCTATCTTACTATACGGAATGGAAGCTTGGGCATTGAAGAAACAACACATAAGGAAAATAGAAGCGTTTGAAATGTGGTGTTACAGAAGAATATTAAAAATTCAGTTGGTTTAAAGGATTACCAATGCTGAGGTACTGCGACGTCTAAATAAGGAGTTAGAAATTATGAACAGCATAAAAAGAAGAAAACTAGAATATTTGGGTCACATAACCAGAGGAGAAAAATATGAGCTGCTGAGAATTATTATGCAAGGAAGGATCCAAGGAAGAAGAAGCATAGGAAGGAGACGCATCTCCTGGCTGAAAAACCTTAGAGAATGGTTTAACTGTAGTTCACTACAACTTTTCAGAGCAGCAGCTAACAAAGTGACCATAGCCGTTATGATATCCAACCTCCGATAGGAGATGGAACTTTAAGAAGAAGTCTCTTTAATATCTGAGATTACCATGCTGTTTATTTTGTTGTTGATCTCCTCTTTGACTTCTTCTCTTATGTTTTTATCTTTCAACCTTTGGATGTCCGGACGTTTTTGTGCTTTTCTTTTATGGACTTTTTTCATGTGGAGTTTGAAACGTCCTAGTAAAAGATTATGGTCTGATGGAACATCTGCTCCCGGATATGTTTTTGCAGATTTTACGGAATTCTGAAATCGTTTGTTGAATTCTGAAATCGTTTGTTGATGATGATGTAGTCAATCTGGTTTCTAATCTTTTTTTTTTGGGCAGTCAGCTGGAGATTTCCAGGTGTAGAGTCTTCAAGGTGGCAATTGGAAAAAGGTGTTCATTATTGCACTATCCGTTTCCTGATAGAACTGAACAATGCGGTCTCCTCTATCATTTTGGGTTCCTAGTCCAAAGTGTCCCACAGTATTGCCAACCTAGCAGGATATTCGCTTCTTGTTTTTTGGTGTGTTTTAGGAATTCTTTCAATTGTTCATAGAATATTTCTATTTCCTGCTCTGAGCTTTCCGAAATTGGAGCATATGCTTGAATAATGTTCATGTTAACTGGTTTAGTATTAATTTTGAGTATTGCAACTCTTACTGATATTCCTATAAAACTAATTACACATTTGTTAACTTCTTTATTTACTATTATAGCCACTTCGTTTTTGTTTCTTGTTGTAGTATCTCCGCCGTAGTATATTATGTGGTTTTCTATTTCGCACTGGCCTAAATTGGGCCATCTAACTTCACTGCATCCAAGTATGTCAATGTTGAGTCTTCGCCTTTCTTTAATTACGTTATACACTTTTCCGGCCTAGAATAAACTTCGTACATTCCATGTACCAATCTTCTTATCATGCTTAAATCGTGGCAACCGGGGGATTCTAAGCACCCTCTCCCCACTTAAGGGGTGCCAGGGACTAAGGGCCGTTTCTATATTGACTTGATCCATTGTGATTATACTCATCATTCAATCTTCGCTTATCCACTGCTGGACATAGATCTCCCTCATAATTTTCCATCTATTTCGATCTTGTGCCTCTTGCATCCAATTCCTATGACAACGTTTTAGATCGTCAGTCCAACGTGTTGGTGGACGACCTCTACTTCTGTAGGCACCATCTCTTGGTCTCCATTCCAGTATCCGCTTTGTCCATCTATTGTCTATCATTCGAGCCACGTGGCCTGCCCAGTTCCATTTTAGTGTTGCTACTCTCTCTACTGCATCAGCCACTCCTGTTCTTTGTCGTAGCTGGCGATTTGGGATCTTGTCTCGTAGTGAAACGCCCAACATAGCACGCTCCATCGCCCTTTGACACACACGGATCTTTTGAACTGTTCTCCTTGTCATGGTCAACGTTTCGGCACCGTAAGTTAACACTGGCAAAACACACTGATTAAACGTTTTTCTTTTAAGGCATATTGGTATATCAGACGATTTGAAAATATGGTTCAGCTTGCCGAAGGCTGCCCAAGTCAGTCTTATACGACGGAGAAGCTCAACGGTTTGGTTATCTTTTCCTATGCGAATCTCATGACCTAGGTATTTATAGGCCATTACCTGGTCTATGGATCTTGTTCCTACGCATATATCTTCGCTGACTACAAGATTTGTCATCATCTGGGTTTTAGATATATTTATTTTCAATCCCCCTTCTAGCGAGGAAAGGTAGAGCTGATTTAAAAGTTCTTTGGCCTCATCTATCCTATCAGCTATTAGTACAATATCATCTGCAAACCTTAGATGGCTAAGCTTTTCTCCGTTTATGTTTATGCCCTTGTCGGTCAGTTTTGCCCTTTTACATATATATTCCAAAAGCGTAGTGAACAGTTTCGGCGATATGGTGTCCCCCTGGCGTACTCCACGTTGTATCGGGAATTTCTGGGTTTGACGATCACCCACTCTAACACTGGCTGTTGCGTTTTGGTATATATGTTTAATTATATTTATATACCGATAGTCAATTCGGCATTCTGTCAAGGCTTCCAACATTTTTTGTTGATTTACGGTGTCGAATGCCTTTTCATAGTCGACAAATATTAAAGCTAGTGGTTTATTATATTCAGTGCATTTTTCTATAAGATTTTTTATTACCAGTAGGTGATCGTTTGTTCCATAGCCTTTTCTAAAACCCGCCTGTTCTATGGGCTGATAAAATTCCAATTTATTTTCTAGTCGTTTTGTAATTATTTTTGTAAATAGTTTATAAATATGTGAAAGTAGACTTATGGGCCTGTAATTCCTGAGGTCGGTAGCATCCCCTTTTTTATGAAGTATGATAATTTCAGATCCCTGATTGATTATCTTTGGTAATGATCCACTCCGGTTTTTTTGTGGAATTGTAATTATACTAAGGAAAGTTAATTGGGGTGGTTTCCCCTTTGCCTTCCCCAATGATTTTTCTTTGGTAAGGTTTACTCCTTGGGAATGGATATGTGAGAGGATTTATTTATTTTTGGTAGGGATCTTGGGGTGGAGACATGACTTCCCCCGGAACGGGTTGAGGGATGGCCATGGCTCGCGTGGGCAAGGTTGCATACCTGAAGTAGATCTATCTCATACCGAGATTGCGTACAAAACCTGCACTCTTTACCTTTCAAACGTATCTTGATTTTTGTCGATAGGACATTATCGAATTTTTACCGTGGAGCTAATTCAAATTTTATCGAACATTTATTTCGCGCGTTTAACTGACATTAAAAATTGCCGATCGCTTCAAGCGTTTTTTCTGAGAGAACAGTTCATTCTAAATAAAAAATGCTAATAAACGTTTTTGTTCAAAATTATCTTAGCTACATTTTTTATTTGAAATATTTTTTTCTATAGCGTACAGATTATTGGTAAATCGATTTTTTTCCGTTTTCCCCCTCTACGAGGGGAGTTTTAGTAGAGAGTCTGAGGTTAAAAGTGGTAAACTTTTTTGCATCTTTTTTGGCATCCTAAAATTAATATTCTCGGCAAAATTCAGCTTGTTCCTATGATTTTTACAGGTTCAGTGGCATTTTCATCTCTGACTACTGGAGTAATTATCTATTCCTTCTTCCAGTTTTTTATTTATACGACTATTTATTATTTTCAAGAATAATTTGAGAACATGACTTATTAATGATATTGTTCTGTATTCACTGCTTAATTCACTGAAATCACATCAAAAATTTGTAAATATTTTATTTGTCCATTGTTTTCATTCGAAAAATAATAAAGATGTAAAGATTTGATCCTCTAATTTTTGTAAGCAGTGTATTATTTTATAATAATTATTTTTTAAATGAGTGTTTTGACCTTTTCATTTTTATTTTACTATTTTTTGTCCATATTTTCTTTTTGCAATAATTAGTTATATAAATATTAAGAAAATACCGTTACGACATATTTGACAGGATTAAACAGTTCGCTTGACCAATATCGCAGATAAACTAATCAGCATAAAATAAATGTAGGTGTAAGCTCCAGAAATAGATTCCTCAAAAGGATATTGCAAAATATCGTTTACACCATAACAACGTGCATAGATAAAAGTACAGAATAGAATAGACATATCGTACCTGACTTAACTGCCGATGAAAACTTTATTGGCGACGTGTTCCAATTTTTGCTTTGATTCATACCGGCATAATTTATGGTTTCCTTATTTTCCTCCATGCAAATTTTTACACACTCCGCTTGAATATTAAAAAAGTTTTTGTTACGAAAAAGGCGATGAGGGTTGGAGCTGTCATGCTTAGATTTCGACTACATGATATATGGCGCTTTTATGACTCAATTTGTCTATTATAATGAGGTTATTAGACAAATTTAGCCAACCAAATTGACTGTGAAATTCGTTAATAGAAGATTATTAGTTCTTTGAAAGTTTAGTATAGTGAATCGGCAACAATACTTGCCAAAAATGATAGTAATATTTTATGGTAGCCAAAAATAGTGTGGAAACTTTTACCCTCCGTAAAAAGACCGATTAATAAATGAGAAGTCAGGGGGGAAAACAATCTGAGTCCAAAAAAACAGTTTTCATGGAAATCGAAATTAAATGTTTCAAATTAAAACAAATTGTTTAAACTCAACCGTATAAATCTGTAAATTTTTTCAGTGGTACGTTGACATGTTTACAGAGGAAAAATCAAGAGAAGACAAAAAACATTTTATTTGCGAAAAATCATACCAAAAATTGAGTGTACCGGCATGGACCATGAGCGTTCTTCCCCAGTACCTTCAAGCTTCTGCGTCACAAAATGTTTTTTCCTCCGAACTTTTCTCCTGTTTAGTACCTTGTAAATCAGTGTGGAACTGTTTGTTGGAGAAATGCATAGTCCAATTCAGAAATTTGATATCTTTCCCACAGTCCACCACTTGGAACGGTTTCGGTTTCACTCTGCTGTAGGGGAGGACTTCTCTCCAATCATCCGGAGTTTCCGTATAAGCTTTGTTATTAATTAAACTCATGTCCCGGTCGCACTCTAGATAAGAATGTTCTCTCATGGGGAAAATTACTTTCACAAACTCAAACCGTCCTTCTGTCTGAACTAGATAATAAAGGAACCCAAAAACTGTGCAAAATATTATCAAATTTATACCTGAGATGACAGTACATTATACACTGAAAGTGGTGAATTATTGAACACACATCGTTAGCCCCCTTTTTGCTACCGAAGACTAGAACGAAACGATCATATAAGCCGAATGATAACAAATAGAGTAGTAAAGACGACAAGAGACGGTTCCCCAATAGGAAGACGATCAGTAGGAAGGCCACGAAAACGATGGAATGACAACTTACTGGAGGGGAGGCACATTAAAAAACAGACAGAGTCAGGAGTCATTTATCTTGAGTCATTTATCTTGAGATAGAAGATTTTATTTTTCTCGAAAATGAAAAAGAAACTACACAAAGAGCAGAGATAACTGATATTCCAAAAGAAAGATTCAGTGTTTTCAGCAGTCTTAGGTTTCTACTGAAACATTTAGGCGTCGAATGTCGCTATCGACCTAGCGCCGGCGACTGACTTATCACTGAACGTTTTTTTCCACTTACCAGAATACCATTTACCAGCTGTCTCTGAGCATCTATAGGATCTAGATATAGTCTTTCTAGTTAAGAAACAAGCAACAATATTGTTATGCACTAGTTCTAACACCACTTTAATTAAACCACCAAATACTTCATCATAATAATTTCTAATATTCAAACATAACACAACACAAAAATAGAACATCACCAGGAGAGGACAAAATACCAAACGAAATCCTAAAGTACGGAGGACCAGATCTGACCAAACAACTATTAAATCTAATCCAAAAAAAAAATAGAACAAAACAGAATTCCTCAAGAACGTAGATCAAGCATCCTAATACCTTTCTTCAAAAAGGGAGACAAATCGGACCAGGAAAATTACAGAGGAGTTAATTTATTAAACATAACACTAACATTAACAACCAAAGTGATAACAAATAAATTTAATGAAATTATATCACTAGCAGAAGAACAACAAGGTTTTAGTTCGGGAAGATCATGCACCGACGCTATATTTATAATGAGGCAAGTGCAAGAGAAATCATTAGAATACAACAAACCAGCATTATCTATGTTTCGTGAACCTTACAAAGGCATTTGACCGGGTCATATTAAAAGACGTTATCCACTTACTGTATGCAAGATATAAACCTCTACTAATAATCAAAACGATCTAAACTATCTACCAAAACAACACAATAAAAGTAAAAGTAGAAGAAGAACTAACCGACCCTATTGAAGCGGGCAATAAAGTAAGACAGGCAGATTCCCTGAGTCCTCTATACAATAATCTGCTATGCTGACGACGCAATACTACTCTCTCAAAGTGAAGTTGATTTACAACGTATGCTGCACCAATTTAATATAACCGCCAAAAAATTTAACATGTTTCCCCAAAAAAGACAAAATGCATGGTTACAACAGCAAATTTACTAAGATGTAAATTGGAGCGGATAGGTCAAATAAGAGAACAGGCAATGGAGTTTAAATATCTAGGCATCACATTATCTAGCTACGGAAAGCTCGAAACCGAAGTGAAAGATCAAGTAAATAGAGCAAACAGAGCCGCAGGCTGCCTAAATGAAACAATATGGAGAAATAAAAATATCGGGAAAGAAACGAAAGATAGAACCTATATGATTGATTATGAAGTTTTAAGAAAGATTTAAGAATACATGAGAGAATGAAGGAAAAGGAAAAGAAGACAAGTCGATTCCAAAATCAAAAGAGATCATTCTTACACCATGGAAAACTTATGTGTCAAGATAGATCTCCAGAAGTTTGCTTTCAACAAAACTAATAGGCCTTTAGAAAATTAAGAAAAAAAAAACATGTTAAACCAAAATTAACAAAAAGACTTTGAGAAGAAATTGACGAAAAATTTGCTAGGGTTCCAATATGCTTATACCAATAGAAACGCACGTACCAAGTTTTAAATACCTAGGATTTTCGTACAAAACACAAAACAATCTGAGAAAAAGAAGAAAATAAAACAGTTTATTTATAACATATTATTTATATTACATTACAATAATCCAACTAACTTTTTTTTCAATATTTAGTTTAATACACAAACTGACCTATAAACTATAATATTATTAAAAGTTTTTAAAAACTCGCCTGAAAAAAATATCTGGAAAAATCTCCACTGGAATTCCTTACCTGCCAGCGAATGGCCATTAACTAAGGGGCTCCTGGAAGGTGCGCTGTTTATATATCTGATTTGCATGCTGGATTTGTACCGGTTAGTTCTGGTTTGGTATTGGATTTTTCTGTGTGAAGGATATGGGTTATGGAGGTGATTAGAATGGACATATAGAAAGAGAAAGAGCGGGAATAGAAATGGTTCATGAATGTTTGGGGATGGAAATAAGAAATGATAAACGAAATAGTGTGATCGACTTCGCAGTGGCAAGGGATTTGGCTGCCATTAACGTTCTTTATCACATTCTTTATGAAGACTGAAGACCAATATGTTACCTATAGTGGCGGGGGAGAAAAAGTGAGGTAGATTTTGTGCTGTGTAGAGGAAATCAGATAAAAAACGTTACCAACTGTAAAGACATAAGGGTAAGTGTGTAGCTAGTCAGCATCGACTGTTGATAGTGAATGCGGAGATAAAGGTAAGGCGGACAGGAAAGCAAGTAGGATACCAGAAAGTAAAGTGGTGGAAGTTAAAAGATAAGAGTTGAGTCTTTAAGAGTAGAGTTCTGGAAGAGTTTAAGAAAAAAAGTAAATTACTGGTAAGAAGCCAACGGTAAAGTTGTGGTGCGAGAGGAAGAGGAAGTACTAGATTAAACATCTGGTAAAGGGCCTCCTAGAGACAAATAAACTTGGTGGTGAACGGTGCAACAGAAGGTTAGAGAGAAGAAAGAAGCTAGAAAGGGGTATGACAGATCTAAAAGAAAGGAAGATAAGGATATATACAAAGCGCGCTATAGCTACTACTATGGAAAAATAGTCTGCACAGCTATATGAAGAGTTTGAGACACCCGAGGAAATTGCTAAAACAAGGGACAAGTCATTAAATGACTTGACCCACGTGAGGCAGATTAAGAGTGCAGATGGAAGAGTGTTAAGAACCGATTTTGAAATAAAGCAAATCCGGTATAAGTACTTTAGAAAGTTGCTAAATGAAGAACATCAGAGAAGAGACGGAGGATGCGGGTTCCCAAATGTGAATATAAAACCAGGGATAGCGATATACAAAGTTGTTGAGGGGTTAAATAGTATGAAAAATGGTAAGGCAGTGCGACCTGATGAAATGCTTGTGGAGGTTTGAAAGGCTCTTGGAGTGGAAGAGGTTGTTATTTTGTAGTAAATGATGAGTAGGAAATATGAAGAGGAAAGGATGCCCAAGGAGAGAGACATCCATAGAAGAACAGCTTGGGTTTGTGCCAGGAAGGAGGACAACGGATGTCTTGTTTGCTTTGAGACAGTTGATAGAGAAATACGACGAGAAGAAAAGAGAGCTATATTTGGAATTTATAGATCTTGGGAAGGCGTAGGATACAGTTCTTAGACAAGAGCTATGGAGGATGTATGAGAGAGAAATGGGTTCCCAAAAAGTACGTAAGGCTCGTGAAGGAAATGTATGTGGGAGCATACACCAAAGTAGACGAGAGAAATAGGACGAGAAGAAAAGAGAACTATATTTGGTATTTATAGATCTTGGGAAGGCGTACGATACAGTTCTTAGACAAGAGATATGGAGGATGTATGAGAGAGAAATGGGTTCCCAAAAAGTACGTAAGGCTCGTGAAGGAAATGTATGTGGGAGCATATACCAAAGTAAGGACTTGTGCGAATTGACGACCGAAATTTTACCAGTCACGGTTGCTTTGCATTAAGGCTCTTTACTAAGTCCTACCTGTTTAATCTTGTTATGGATGTACTGACAGAAAAAGTAGGGGAAAAAACTTCCTTGATCAATGCACTTTGCTGATGACATCGTGTTAGTAGAGGAGAGCAAAGAAATGTTGGAGGGGAAGTTGGATAAAGGTTATTGAAGAGGGAGAACTACGGGCTGGTTGGTTTAACTGAAAGCGAATGAGCGAGGTACTTTGTGATATAAAAATCGGGGAAGAGCTAAAAGGAAAGATATACAAGAGTATGGTGAGACCTATGTTGGTGTAGGTTTAAAAGATTCAGGAAAAAAAGATGGAGATAACTGAAATAAAAATATTACGGAGGATGTTGAGTAACACTAAAAAGGACAGGATCAGGAACCACTTAATTGAGGAAAGAGCCTAGGTGACTACAGTTTTAAAAAATACTCAAGAAAAAAGGCTGTGGTCATGTTAGACGTAGAGATGAACACTATGTGGGATGAAAGATAGAGCTGCTAAAAGTTGATGGAAGAAGAGGTAAAGGAAAACCGAGACGAATATGAAAGGACTGTGTGGTAGAGGACTTGAGATAGAAAGATGTAGGTGAAGAAGAACCGGTAGACAGAAATGAGTGGCGACAAAGAGTAAGGAACAGCGACCCCTGGAAATAAAAAAAGCTAAAGAGGAAGAAGAAGGATAGGGGTGGTAAAGCCATGTTTTAGGCTACATTCTTCTTCTTGGAGTTTTTCTGTATGTTTGGGACGATTTTCTGTTAATGACTTAAAACCGGCGTAGGAGTCGAGGCGGGAGTTTGATGGAGCTTAACGTTGTGCAATGAGTTTGGGAAACCACAGAAAACCAACTTTCCCATGTCCTTGTGTAAATTAAATAGACTATGAAGGAGTTATGTAGTTTTGTCGATGGCTAGTGGGTGCATTCTAGGAGCTAGTGGGATGTAACGGGATTAAAATCTGGTTTGTATAAATCTTTGATTTATAGAAAAGTTGAAGGTTGACACTACGATTGCGTGTCCATACATATTTCGGAAGATCTCGTTAGAGATATTGGTAGGAGTTTTTTCAGGTAAGACTTAGAAAAAGATCATAGGAATGAGATTAATTATCGATTTTATGATCGAAGTGAGTTCGTATGAGGAAATTTGTCTAGGGTAGTGACTGTATGTGTGTGTTTCTATGTTGTGGGAGCACTTTTTCTGGCGGAACATTTGTGTGAATATGCCGAGTATGTGCCGCAATAGGTTGAACCGGATGGTGCATCTGCCATTTATATGATTTGTGATTTTGTCCGCAGTTTGGAGAGATAGTGGCTCTTTGTTGGTATTCTTTGGCAGCATCTAGAATAATATTTTAAGCGCAGGGGCATAACGTTATTTGATCCAGGGATCTCACAAAGTATAATTTTCAGTGTTTCAGTGCTTCTGAGAATTTTTGTTCTGAGTTCTCGAAGACTTGAACAAAGTGTATAGAGATGTTATTTTAGCGGACAATTATTCTGACGATTTAAATGTTAGGAAAGTGACCTTATGATTGATGGTCTTCAATGTTTTTTTGTGAAACATTTTTGTTAACGCCTGTCATGATGAGATGAATGTTTGGATTTTGCATGTGACTTTTGTCGAGTGTTATTGAAATATATGGGGCTATATGAATAGACTTTTAAGTGGGCTACGTTATTGGGAAAAAGTTTGTTTGATTTTAAAATATTGTTGAGAAGTGTGTTGTTGGCAAATGTTTGGTGGGATGTGTTCTATAAGGTATTTGCTTTTTTTGTGTTGTCTTGTTGAGTTGTCTAGTGTTTTTTTGTTGCTTGTGTCTGATGGCTGTAGGGGATGGTTCGGATCGATTATTTAAGTTGATTGTTGTGTAGATTGAGTTGTGTTTCATTTTGTATTTTTTTATTAAAAGTTTTGGTGGTAAAGGTTCAATAGGTATTGTTTCTGTCGCAGGTTCATGTTGTGTGTGTGTAACTGTAATATGGGATATAAGGTATAAGGGGTGATGTGTTGATTTTGGATTTGGTTGTAAGTGTGGCTGGTTTGTAAGGAGAGTTGACTGTAAGTGACTTGAATTTTGATAAATGAGTAGATTTTGAGTTTTAAATAAATAATCGGTTGAATCTGTGTTGATTGAGGAATTATTAAGGAATGCGTGCGTTTAGATTTGTTTATGTGATGTTTTCTGGGACTGGACGGCGGGGTGGGATGGGTGTTTTTTGGTTGGATCTGTTTGCGATGGTTAGGTATTTGGCTCCGGGTAAAACTTTGAGTTTTTTCTGCAGAGGTTTGGCATTAATGGGGTTCGTTGTGTAAAAGTAGGCTATCTTATTCAACTTGTTCACGTTGACTGCAAAGAAATTGTTTTCGTCTTCTAACATATCCGGAACGATTAAGATTAGTGGGGTTTGACTGCAGAATTTGGTTAGAGATGTGGTTTATCGTGTATTTTGTATCGTGTAAGTGTGTTGCATCGAGTGATACAAGGGACTCTTCGTTCTAGTAATCGTAATAGTTCCGTATACTCGCCGCTGCTTCCCTGAGTTTCTCAGTTGTTTGAATCGGGCGTCCATCTATATTAATGGACACTCGGAACAACCGGGATGAGCGTAAGTATACCGACTGGTTATTAATCTCCGCTAACAGGAGATTAATACTCGACTATTAATAACTCGACTACTGTATTTGTATAAGTTCTAAGTTGAGATCTTTTGAGGATTTTGTGAAATAAAGTTGTTTGTGTATTGTGTCATTTGTTTGATGTCATATTTTAAAGAGCTGCCTGAGTTTAAGGTGTCTAAGAAAATTTGTAATTGGTTGTAATACTCTGTGATTTATGGAGTGACTATGAATGATGAGTTGTGTATAGTTAGGAATTTGTGTGTAGTATATCGTGTCAGTGTTTTGAATATCAGTTGATGTGTAAGTTTTTTGAATGTCATATTTGAAATGGTCGGGACTATGACCTGGAGGATGGTAATTGTTGTGTTGTGTGTTTGTGGTTGTGGTTGATATGTAAACGGAGGTACCTCGAATTGTGAGGCATATTTAGGCTAGATGGATTTTTTTTGTTAGAAGATGGCTATTTTTAAGTAAAAGCTTCTTTAGCGATGTTGAACACTTCTTTGATGGGAAATAAATCATTAAATACGCGACAGATTTTTGCGCCCGTCATCAATCCGTTAATTGTTCGCAAAGTGGCACAGCTCGGGAACTGTTCTACGGATCGTGACATATAAGGTATTGCCTGAAAGAGAAGAAGGTAGCTAGTATAAATAAGGAAAAAACAAACATATCGGCATTGCCAAAGGGGCATTAAATTAGATCTCCGTTGTTATTGGTTCTATTGCAGCGTGTAATACATTAAATGGAAGAGGATAACGATTATATTAAGATAATAAACAAACAAGGCGACTACCAAAAAGACACTGCACAGTATCTTGATTATTAATGAACGTATAATTACATTCGAGATATAGAGCACTACGGATGAAAATAGATCTACTAAAATCCTACTAAAGTCAAAAAATATCAAAAAATTTACTATAAGACAAATTTTGATTTATTGACTTAAAGAAGTCCTCTGGCTGAGTACAAAGTAAACAACTGATCGAATCTTAATTTGCGACATAGGATATAACAAATAAATTAAGATAGCAAATACAAACTAGGCCACTACCAAAATTGCACTACACAGCATCTTCGTTATTATTGAACGTATGGTTATGGTTATGGTTATGGTTATGGTTATGGTAGATCGGAGCAGGGCCCAATTGTGAGTCCTTTAGACACTTAGACCTGATTAGTACTAAAGGGCCCTCCAATCACAGGTTTGAGTCCCACAGGCAGAGTAGATGAGCCCTGTATTGCCAGGACGTCAGCCCGTTCGTTCCCCTCCATGCCTGTATGTCTCGGTACACATACCAAGTTAACCCTATTTTGGTCAGCGCATTATCAGTAAGTGTTCTTACACTTTCTGATGATGGTTTTTGAACTTTAAAACTCAAAAACCAGCTTAGAGTATCCTAAACGATGCTAGAATGCATCTAATACATTTCTTCATGTTTTTCAAGAATTTATTATGGATTCTTCCATAATTCTTTGCCTTAGCTTTGCAACACTTGCAAAGTTTAGTTTTATAAATTTTACTTTTAAAGTATACCAAATAAAAATAATCTTTAGGATAAAAACGAGTGAACGAGAAAACATCCGGAAAATGCCTGATCTAAAGAACGCCAAACAGTTACACCAAAATAAGCTAGAGCTTCGTTTTCTTCAAACCGCATCTCATTAAAATTGGCTCCAAACTTATTTTTCAGGGCAGATACAATTTCATTACTAAATAGCAGTTCATAATTATTTAAATTTTTATTTATAAAAAATGATCCAATTAACTGAGTACCTACTATTTCCGATCATACATTTAATTCTGATGGTTTTTGAGTATTGTTTTCACGTATCCGCTGTGGATTGACCTCACTTCAATACTTTAAATTTGCCCGATTTACGTTCCCACAGAGTGTAAATATTGCTTGGTCGGAAAAACATTTTTACCGGAGTTCTCGTCATTATTATTACACCACTAAAATATAGTCTTCAGTCGTAGTCAACTTTATTTAATTCTTACAAAAACTGGATTTTGTAGGGTCTAAATTAATTCTTATGTAAAACACGTAAGTCTGAAGAATGACCTACATCATGTATTTGTGCAGTTTTGCGTAAGGATGTATGTGGATTTTTGTCGAAACTTTGCATTCAATCTAAGTTTTATTATTTAAATAGGAATAAGCTACAATTAAAGGTTCAAGTAAGTTTACTGACGTTTCAATTTCCACTTCGGAAATCGTTCTCAAAATACAAACATTTCTCAAAACTAATGTAACTAATGTAACAAATTTGGTATTTTTTTCAAAAAAAAAACAAAATTTGTTTAATTTACTAATGTTTGTATTTTGAGAACGATTTCCGAAGTGGAAATTGAAACGACAATAAGCTTACTTTAACCTTTAATTGTGGCTTATTTCCATTTAAATAGTAATTACTTTAACATGCCACAAGAAAATAGCTCTAGAACAATATTGGATGAACGTGTTAGCCATATCTCCGATATTGAGCAAGTTTTGTTGTGAAAATAAAATTGTTTTGGTAGCACTGGTTACAAATTCCATACATATCATGCAGCCGCTTGATGTTGCTATGTTCCGACCTGTCAAAGCTACATGGCGCAAAATAGTTCATGATTTCTGAACCTATTTTAAAAATCAATCTCCCATAAATTCTGCTGAATCCTATTTTGTCACTAGTCCAAAATTTCCAACGCCATTTAAAAATGCATTTTATTTTTCCAGAAAAGTATCTCAAACGTCCAAAAGAAAGGTTACAAAAAAAATACCACCTGTAGTAACTATGCTCATGATTTCAGTATCAGAGAAGAGCAGAAACTGAAAAAAATAAAAAGGAAGCAAGAAAAAACAAAAGCTTGAATAAAAAGAAAAAAAACACCTAACATTATGAAGAATCCAGAATCTGATGGCAAGAAAACAGAAACAAGTGAAAGAACTAGAAAGCCGAAAGCTAACTATTCTATGTTTTTAGAGGTGGGTGACTACGAACTAGGTGACTACGCATTGTAGTTTACGAGGAGAAACATTTTCCAGAAGTAGTAGAAGAAATAACAAAAGATAAATTCAAATTCAAATCGAATGTGAATCAATCAAGAATATGATTTCCAGAAAGAGTGATAAAAGAAATCTACCAATGTTTGTGCTGACACTGGAGAAGGAGGACGTGGAAAAAGCCAGGCGCATTACTAATCTGATGCATATGAAGGTTCACATCGAAGACCTCAGAAAAGCAACTGGGCCCACGCAGTGTTTCAACTGCCAGGGGTACCACCACGCGCAGAGAGCGTGTTTTAAGACACCTCGATGCGTACGATGCGGAGAAAATCACTCCACAAGAAACTGCCAAATGCCCCGAGAACAGAAGGCAAAATGTGCCAACTGCCAGGGTCAACACCCGGCAAACTTCAGAGGATGCCCCAAATGCCCAACCTGGGGAAGAAAACAACCACAGAGACAACAAGCCCAGCAAAAAAGGCCGCAACAAACATCAAGCGGACCTTCCTACGCACAGGCAGCAAAAGCGCAAAATACCGAGAACACCATCTTGATCTCGAAACAACAGCAAGACGGCCTAGTGAACTCAGTTAAGGAACTGGTCACTAGAATTGTCCACGAGGCGATTGCAGATATAAAGCTAGCACTGAACTAGTGCAAGCAAACAGGGGATACTTGTGGATAGGCTCCTGGAACCCAGGAGGCATAAGGACCAACCAGAATATACTGGACGAACTGATCAATAGATATGAAATGGACGTCGTGGCAATACAAGAAACAAAGCTCACGAACAACATCAACATCAAGTTTCAAGGCTACGACATATACAGGAACGACAACACAGCAAGATCAGGTGGCACAGCAATATTAGTGAAAAAAGGCATAGGTCACATCAGAATTCTAACACCACA
Source organism: Diabrotica undecimpunctata (assembly GCF_040954645.1). Taxonomy (NCBI): domain Eukaryota; kingdom Metazoa; phylum Arthropoda; class Insecta; order Coleoptera; family Chrysomelidae; genus Diabrotica; species Diabrotica undecimpunctata. Next base: position 99,625,170 of record NC_092811.1, read on the forward strand.
ACTAAATACTATGCAAGCAACAACAATAAGAGTACAAATGAGGCAAGGAGAAGTCAGAATTACCTCCGCCTACGTAAGACCACAAGACCTACTGATTGAAGACGACTTAAATATGTTCCTAAACAACGAACCCTCAATCATAATAGGAGACCTAAACGCAAGATCCCCAAACTGGAACGACAGAGCTACGAACAGAAACGGAAGACTACTAAACACATACATAGAAAATAATGACGACGTTAAGGCAATGGGCCCCACAGACCCAACGCATTACCCAGGAAACGGACTTCCTACACACATAGACATTGTAGTAGCAAGAAACCTAGGACTACAAACAGAAATACAAACATTAAACGAAGGCACAACGGACCACAACCCCATCCTATTAGAACTAGGAACGTGGGAAGAAGAAAGTACAATCAAAAGAGTTAAAAAGAAAACAAAGTGAACAAACTTTAAAAGACTCGTGAGCACTGGAATTAACATAGTTCCAGTGATACACAACCCACGAGAAATAGAAGACAGAGTCCTAGAGTTGGAAAACATAGAAGATAGGACAAGTCCTATCCGAACTCGGGAACCCGGAGGCTGGAGTGCCACAGGGAGCGGTAGTGTCACCTCTACTGTACACTATATACACAGCAGACATACCTAGAACACCGGGTACACTACTAAGCCTCTATGCCGACGACACAGCGATAGCGGCCAAACACAGAAATGTAGACATAGCGGTAAACAACTTACAAACAGCGCTAGATGACATAGAAGAATGGAGTTTAAAATGGAAAATCGCTATAAACTCCGAAAAGACACAGGCTGTACTTTTCAAAAAGAGGCACCAACAACCAGAAGAACAGGTAACTGTGCAAGACAATCCCATCGAGTGGAAAAGTGAAGCAAAATACTCGGAGTAATCATGGACAAAGACTTAACATTTAGCAAACATGTAGAAGCTACAGTACAAAAAGCCAACATGGCAAGAGCATCAATAAGAGGCCTAGCAGGAAGAAAAAGCAAACTTGGATTGAAAACAAAAATAAGATTAATAAATAGTATAATTCTTCCTATACTAACATATGCATCTCTCGCATGGGGACACATATGCAATACATCAAAAAAGAAAATACAAGCGGCACATAACAACAGCCTAAGAGAAGCAGTCAACGTACCGAGATACGTAGCAGAAAGATTCTGCTACGTATTCTGCTAAGTAGAATAAAATCATAATACTAGAGAGAAAATCAACAATCACACCAGAGAGAAAACAAAACACCAGTAAATTTTATGTAGATAATTTATTATATAAATATTCACTAATTCTGATTTTATGTTTCAGGCATCCTACAAAAAAATCCAAAAAACAACAAAAAACGGCTTCGGCCACCAAAAAAATCAAAAAACTACTAACAAAAACCGGCGCAAGCCACAAAAAAATATTAACAAAAACCAATAAAAACTCGGGCAAGTAGGGCCCAACCCCTTAAGCACCAATTCGCAGAACTGAGCCTAGCTCAGAGCGGAGACTTGAGGCCCCAGTAAGCAATTTTAGTTCGCGGATAAGCCACATTAAGATAACAGGAATATAGCGACAATGCGCTGTCCTGAGTTTTGAATTCGGTTAGGAAACCATTATGGGGTTCTATTACCAAGGATCTCCACATGAAGAGCATTTGGCTGATAGTTGTGCCCCTATCGCGCATCAGAGTGCTATAGGGGGGAAAGGGATGGTCTGGAGCATTGGAGCGCGGTGGAGTGACTCCTGTTTTTACTCGAGTTAATACACCTCGCTCCAATGAATTGTTACACCCGAACGTAATTCTTAGGGGTGAACATTTCTTACAGGCTGGGTTTAATTAAATTGCTTGCTTGCTTGCAATTCAAAATCAAAGCTATGGAAAAAATAGGATATCATTGGAGATGACCAGAGACAGATTATATTATTTGGTATGATCCAGAGGAAATTATTTGTTTAATTGCACCGCCTTAGTACATTATTAAAAGGGGTCTTTTTTCTGTACCTGAAATAAATAATTTGTAGGTCTTTCATAGCTCTTTGCTCTTATGCAATAAATGGAAAAAAGACTGTTGCTAAGTAACTTATGAAAGTATTTTTTGCTGTTGTTTTTTTTTAAGTTCAAAATGTATTTAGTATGTATATCTTTTTATTTTGATTTTTTTATGATCCTCAAAAAGAAAAGTGGAAGGTGGCTGTTCCCAGAAGATATAACACTTTACGAAGAAAATATTAAGACTAGTTTGGATACACACGACTTAGAGAATATCAGCATCAATGAAATGAACAATAATATTACCCAAATATTGAAAGAAGCTGAAAAGAAATACTGTCCTCGTCCTGAAAATAATAACAAAAAATTAAGCCACAACACAAAACATCTTCTAGAGGAAAGAAGAAAACTTAGGGAAAATCAGGATCATAACCAAAATGAACTAAGAATTTTGAATAAGAAAATTAAAAAGGAAGTTAGAAAAGATCTGAGACGATACAATACGATGGAAATAACTAGAGTAATAGAAGAAAACAAAAGCTTGAAAGTACTCAGACAGAGCATCTCCATTGGAAGAAAAAACGTCCACAAATTAAGAAATGAACAGGGGCAAATCATTGAGGATAGAATTCAAATTATGAATACGATAGAGAGTTTTTATAGACAACTATACAAAGAACAGCAATGTAACCGGAGTGGATCATTACCAAAGATAATCAATCAGGGATCTGAAATTTTACCGGACGTAACACCCAATGAAGTTCGAAGGTCAGTGCAAGAAATGAAAAACAATAAGTCCCCCGGAGGCGATGAAATAGTGGCAGATGCCTTGAAGGTGGCTGGAAAAAGATTATGGCAGGTCCTTGCCAAACTATTCACTAGATGTTTGCAGGAAGCAATAACACCAACCCAGTGGTATAACGCAGAAATTATCATACTTCATAAAAAAGGGGATGCTACCGACCTCAGGAATTACAGGCCCATAAGTCTACTTTCACATATTTATAAACTATTTACAAAAATAATTACGAAACGACTAGAAAATAAATTGGAATTTTATCAGCCCATAGAACAGGCGGGTTTTAGAAAAGGCTATGGAACAAACGATCAAATACTGGTAATAAAAAATCTTATAGAAAAATGCACTGAATATAATAAACCACTAGCTTTAATATTTGTCGACTATGAAAAGGCATTCGACACCGTAAATCAACAAAAAATGTTGGAACCCTTGACAGAATGCCGAATTGACTATCGGTATATAAATATAATTAAACATATATACCAAAACGCAACAGCCAGTGTTAGAGTGGGTGATCGTCAAACCCAGAAATTCCCGATACAACGTGGAGTACGCCAGGGGGACACCATATCGCCGAAACTGTTCACTACGCTTTTGGAATATATATGTAAAAGGGCAAAACTGACCGACAACGGCATAAACATAAACGGAGAAAAGCTTAGCCATCTAAGGTTTGCAGATGATATTGTACTAATAGCTGATAGGATAGATGAGGCCAAAGAACTTTTAAATCAGCTCTACCTTTCCTCGCTAGAAGGGGGATTGAAAATAAATATATCTAAAACCCAGATGATGACAAATCTTGTAGTCAGCGAAGATATATGCGTAGGAACAAGATCCATAGACCAGGTAATGGCCTATAAATACCTAGGTCATGAGATTCGCATAGGAAAAGATAACCAAACCGTTGAGCTTCTCCGTCGTATAAGACTGACTTGGGCAGCCTTCGGCAAGCTGAACCATATTTTCAAATCGTCTGATATACCAATATGCCTTAAAAGAAAAACGTTTAATCAGTGTGTTTTGCCAGTGTTAACTTACGGTGCCGAAACGTTGACCATGACAAGGAGAACAGTTCAAAAGATCCGTGTGTGTCAAAGGGCGATGGAGCGTGCTATGTTGGGCGTTTCACTACGAGACAAGATCCCAAATCGCCAGCTACGACAAAGAACAGGAGTGGCTGATGCAGTAGAGAGAGTAGCAACACTAAAATGGAACTGGGCAGGTTACGTGGCTCGAATGACAGACAATAGATGGACAAAGCGGATACTGGAATGGAGACCAAGAGATGATGCCTACCGAAGTAGAGGTCGTTTACCAACACGTTGGACTGACGATCTAAAACGTTGTCATAGGAATTGGATGCAAGAGGCACAAGATCGAAATAGATGGAAAATTATGAGGGAGATCTATGTCCAGCAGTGGATAAGCGAAGATTGAATGATGATGATGATGATGATCTTTTTATTTTATGTAGTTTTTCTATGCCTCGTATATATACTGAATACCTGGTACAAACTGCCACCTCGGAGACTCTACACCTAGCAGTATCCACAACATACGCATGACAACATCGTAAGAAATCAAATTGATTTTTTATTGATTAATCAGAGATACAGAAATGGATTGCAAGGAGTAAAAACGTACCATGAAACAGATATCGGATCTGATCACAATCCCGTAGTAGGAAAATTGAAAGTTAAGCTTAAGAAAATTAAAAGAAAATCCATAAAGAAAATTGATATAAACAGCTTAAAACAACCTAAGTTAAACTAAAAGTCACAGAAAAATTAAATGAGGCAATAGCGGATATCACGGCAAGATCTAAACAACCCGGCCAGTATAGAAGACAAATGGAATTGTATCAAAAAAGCTATCGTAACCACCACCAAGTCTCTTATCGCTTCCCAAAAGTACAAAAAGAAGAATTAGATGACTGACGAAATATTATCAATGATGGATGACCGCAAATCATTTAACAACAAATACCGAACCAAACATCAGCAGAATAACCGACAAATACGAAAAGAGTGTCGCAAAGCTAAAGAACAGTGGCTGCTAGACAGGTGTGCAGAAATTGAGGAATTTCTGAAGGAATTGAGGAAGAAAAACATGACCACTTTAACATACATAAACTCGTTAAAGAAGTGACAGGTCATACAAAACCTTGCAGTTTTAACAGTATTGTAAAGGACAATAAATTAATTACTGATCCCAAGGATCTACTTCAACATTGGAGAAACTACACACAGCAACTATACTCAGACAACACTAGAAAAACTCTGAAAGTGAATATAAAAGTGAACCCTTCCCCAAAATATTGAAGTCAGAAGTTATAAGAGCAATCAAACAGAGCAAATGGGGAAAAGCACCAGGCCCAGACGACATATACTTAGAGGTTCTAACAATATTGAGTGAAGACAATATAGACGCCTTGGTAGATCTTTTTAATGACATTTATGGGTCCGGTCAAATACCACAGGATTGGCTTCAATCAACCTTTATACCAATCCCAAAAAAGCCAAACGCTAATAGTTGCGACCAATTCCAAATGATCAGCTTATTGAGCCAGGTTCTAAAACTCTTCTTAAAGATAATTCACACAAGAATATACAACAGATGTAAAAGAGACATTAGCCCCACACAGTTCGGTTTCAGACAAGGATTTGGCACAAAAGAAGCACTTTATAGCTTAACTGCCCTACTTCAGAAATGCAGAGATCAGCAAAAAGATGTCTTCCTATGCTTTATATATTATCATAAAGCGTTCAATTGTGTTAATCATTCAGAATTAGTAAGATTGCTCCAGGAACGTTCGATAGATGAGAATGACCTTAAAATCATAAAGAACCTTTATATGAATCAAGTGGCATCTGTGAGAGTAGGACTGGAATCTACATCATATTTCTCAATCGGAAAAGGTGTACGACAGGGTGCTCTGTCACCTCTCCTTTTTAATCTTTACTCTGAAACGATTTTCGATAGAGCCTTAAGTGACACTGAAGATAGAGTCAAAATCAACGGACAGACTATTAGTAATCTTCGCTATGCTGATGATACAGTCATAATAGCTAATAGCCAAGAAGCGCTACAAGGACTAATAGATAGAATAAACACTGAAGGAGAACTACTGGGCTTGAAGATTAATATAGACAAGACGAAGGTAATGGTGGTTAGCAGAACACGAAATATACAAGTAAATATAAGAGTAAACAATAAAAACATCCAAAAGATCCCCAAGTTCAGATATCTCGGTAGTTGGATAACTGAAGATCTAGATCCAGACATAAAGATGCGTAGCAGGATTGAGCAAGCCAGAATAGCATTTACTAATATGAGAACCTTGCTAAGCAACAGCAGCCTTAACTTAACGCTTCGATATCGCTTTGTAAAATGTTACATTTACTCCATACTGCTATAGTGTGTAGAAAGCTGGACCATAAAGGCCAATGTGATGAACCGATTGGAGGCCTTTGAAATGTGGGTATTTAGAAGACTACTTAAAATTCCCTGGACAGATCACACAACAAATGTCGAACTATTAAATCGAATGGGCAGAGAACGAGAATTGCTGCCAATAATAAAAAGAAGAAAAACTGCTTATCTGGGTCATATATTTCGAAATTTCAAGTACCAGTTTCTAAAGCGTATTATGGAGAGGAAGATAGAAGGAAAACGGGGCATCAAAAGAAAAAAATACTTATGGCTTAAAAACATCAGGTCTTAGACAAACCTCGATGCCCATGCACTCTTTAGAGCCACACAAGACCGAGAGGAGTATGCCAGAATTATCGCCAACGTCCACTAATTGGATAGGGCACCATAAGAAGAAGAAGATGCCTCCTATATATAAAAATTATGTTTTTATGCTTCTATATTTTTTATGCCTACTTTGAAAATATTAAAATAAATATTTTTTGATATGCAGACCTGAATAAGATCACCATTAGGCCGGAATTACCACTTAATTTTCAACATATGCCGGAATTAAAGTTTTTTGCAATTTAATGAAAATAATTTTTTTTGGCGAATAAAAAACACGTTTTTTATTTTTTATTAATTATTTTAATAAAGAAAACATTAAGCTATCAAATATACTTTAAATCCATTTTCTCTATTATTTAGTTTCCTTAATATTTACGTCTAAAGTCAAATATTTCTTAACTGGGCCGTTATTAGGTCGGTTTACCTTACCTACTAAACAACTACTCAGAAATAGTAGAAGAAGCGTAAAAATTCTTTGTTGGATACTAAAAATTTTCTAAATATGCGTAGGTGTAATTTATATTAATATGATGTCACTACTATTTAGAAATTCATTCCTATTCCTCTTTTCATTGGACAAAAATAGCGCAAACATAAACGTTTGGCACACAAAACTTTATAGCATATAATGGTTAATGGGTCATGTCGACATGACAAACGTATTGCCGGAAGCTAGACAGACCAGTTGACATAAATACAATAAAATCTATTAATTTCATATGGTTTATTTGAGTTTTGCATGCACGATAAAGACAGTTATAAAATAACGAAATAAAAGTAGGAACTTTTTTAGAGTTCTATTTAAATTTAATCACAACTTTTTTATTGATGGTTAGTTTATTTACTATGTACTGACACAGAGCAGTATTTAAACTTCCAGTTGTCGAATGTCTTGATGGAATATCGTTTTAAAGATCTGGGAACTAAGTTTTGCAAAAGCATATTTTCGTAAAATAAAAAAAAATACTAAAACATGTGATTAGTTATAACTGATTTCAAATTTTATTTTTAATAGCATTTAAGCAATTATGTCAAATGCTCATAAATGCTGTTAATACCACGTTAATACGAGAGAGGCTCTGTTCTTAATACAAATCTTAATTAAAAGATGCAGATACGTCAATTGCGACATACAATGTCTTCTTCTTTTTCTAATGGCGCTACAACCCTTTGTGAGTCTTGGCCTGCTTGACAATGTTCTTCCATTCTGCCCTGTCGGATACTTTCCTTCGCCACTGCCTGATGTTCATGGTTTTAAGATCCCTCTCTACGTCGTCTATCCATCTTTTACGGGGCCTTCCTCTTGTTCTGTTTCCTTGGGGCTTCGATCTCTGGACTACTTTTACAGCTCGATTATCTGGCATTCTTTCTAGGTGACCAAGCCAGTTTAGTCTTTGTAACTTTACAAATCTGCGCTCTGCATTAGTTCATCCAGCTCGTGGTTCATTTTAATTCTCCACGAACCATCGCTGCATTGGGTTGGTCCAAATATCTTCCTTAGTATTTTGCGCTCAAATATTCTCAGTTGATTTTCATCAGTGGTTGAGAGGGTCCACGTTTCACATCCATATGTGACCACTGGTCTAATTACTGTTTTGTAGATTCTCAGCTTAGACTCACGATTCAGTAACTTACTTTTCATTAAGTCTTTGTATGCATAAAAGCACTTATTGCCGTTAAGAATCCGTGCTTGTATTTATTGACTGATGTTGTCATTTATTATTGAGCCTAGGTAGGGAAAAGTGGAGGCATATTTGTAGGTATGGTTGTCTACCTTCAGATTCTCATGTTCATTCGATTTTGTGCACTCCATTATTTTGTTTTGCTTTCATTTATATACAGGGTGAGTTACCACTAACGGGACGGAAGATTACAGCGAAACGGTAAAAGATTTTGAAAAAATTTAAAATTTATAGTTTGAAGGTTGATAAGGGCTACATTATAAAATTATTTTGAAATATACAGGGTGTTCCAATAAAGTGCGGCGTATCAAAGTTATATTTTTTCTTATGGGATACCCTATATTTTATTACATTTTCTAATTGTCAGCAAAAAATTAGGTATAGTTTCATAGGACTTCCCTATACCTATGTACAGAGTGTTCTGAGTTATGTGGAATATTCTTAAAATGTAAAGCTTTAAACGAAGACTCATTCCTAACGTATTTAAGAAATTCTAATAAAATTGGTTATACCTCTAAATAGTTGGATATTGGTTAAATGTATTTCATGATTAATTATTTAACATTTATTTACAGGGTGTTCAAAATTTGTAGTTTCATTATTGGATTATTCAATGTGTAATATAAGGCTTATTTTAAATGAAATACCGTGTATATTAATGAATTATTATGTTAAAAAAAATTTCCACTTTCGAATGATATATGGATGTCCTATAACTAGGAGTGATAGATTTTGCGTAATTTAAAATTTTCTTTTCGATTTCAAAATATTTATAGTTGTTGCTCTCGATTTTTAAACCCATCATTTTGACATATTTGTTATAAATGAAACTAATGTAATTGTAAACAAATGTGTATACTTTATACTTTTACTTGCTGATGCACAACGAATCAGAAAGAATTTTAATAAAACAAATAATACAAAATCAACCACAACTTACTACATTATAAACAAAAAAAATTTTTTTAAGAAGACTAATTCTCGACTTATTTAAGTAATTATAACAAATTTTCTCTTACAGCGAAATAGTTGGGTAATGGTTAAATTTATTCCATTATTGATTATTAAACATTTATTAACAGGGTGTTACTTGCTGATTAAAAAAATCTAAACACGTGGCCAAAAATTATGCACCGTTTTGCCGGAAAATCGAAAAAACTGTAGACCATTGGATTTTTATCAAATTTCGTTAATCGGCTATGTTGGCGTCAATTTTGGTCCGAGAGTCAAGCAAACGGACATTTCTTACATAAAATTGGCCGTTCGTACTTCTGCCATACTCGGAATTTTCCTACATCTAACAGTTCGTGAGAAAAATTTCCACTTGGATGTCTGTATTTGCTGAAAATTTCGTGAAAATTAAAAGTGAATATTTAGTTTGAAATTTGAATTATTTCGATTAAGGGTGACTTGCTGTTAAAAAAAAATTAACATGTGGTTGGAAATTATGCACCGTTTTGCCGGAAAATCGAAAAAACTGTAGGCCATTGGATTTTTATCAAATTTCGTTAATCGGCTATGTTGGCGTCAATTTTGGTCCGGAAAGTCAAGCAAATGGACATTTCTTACATAAAATTGGCCGCTCGTTCTTCTGCCATACTCAGAATTTTCCTACACCTAACGGTTCGTGAGAAAAATTTCTACTTGTATGTCTGTATTCGCTGAAAATTTCGTGAAAATTAAAAGTGAATATTTTGTTTGAAATTTGAATTATTTCGATTAAGGGTGACTTGCTGATTAAAAAAATTTAAACATGTGGTCAGAAATTATGCACCGTTTTGCCGGAAAATCAAAAAAACTGTAGACCATTTAATTTTTATAAAATTTCGTTTATTGGCTATGTTGGCGTCAATTTTGGTCCGAGAGTCAAGCGAATGGACATTTCTTACATAAAATTGGCCGTTAGTTCTCCTGCCATACTCGGAATTTTCCTACATCTAACAGTACGTGAGAAAAATTTCCACTTGGATGTCTCTGTTTGCTGAAAATTTCGTGAAAATTAAAAGTGTATAATTTGTTTAAAATTTAAATTATTTCGATTTAGGGTGACTTGCTGATTAAAAAAATCTAAACATGTGGCAAATATTATGCACCGTTTTGCCGGAAAATCGAAAAAACTGTAGATTTTTTAATTCGATTTTTCCTCTTTTCCGGCAAACTAGGGTTGAAAGATCAGAAAAAAACACATGTTTGGAATCAGCTGGACCAAGTGCATGTACCAAAACATTAAACAAAATTTTTTTTTTTGTAAAATTTGGCAAAAATTTTCCAAGGGGGTACCCTTGGATTTTTATCAAATTTCGTTAATTGGGTATGTTGACGTCAATTTTGGTCCGAGAGTAAAGCGAATAGACATTTCCTACATAAAATTGACAGCTCGTTCTTCTGCCGTACTCTAAATTTTCCTACATCTAACGGTTCGTGAGAAAAATTTCCACTTGGATGTCTGTATTTGCTAAAAATTTCGTGAAAATTAAAAGTGCATATTTTGTTTAAAATTTGAATTATTTGGATTAAGGGTAACTTGCTGATTAAAAAAATCGAAAGATGGGGAATTATGTACCGTTTTGCCAGGAAATCGAAAAAACTGTAGACCATTGGATTTTTATCAAATTTCGTGAATCGGCTATGTTGGCGTCAAATTTGGTCCGAGAGTAAAGCGAATGGAGATTTCCTACATAAAATTGGCAGCTTGTTCTTCTGCCATACTCGAAATTTTCCAACATCTAACGGTTCGTGAGAAAAATTTCCACTTGGATGTCTGTATTTGCTAAAAATTTCGTGAAAATTAAAAGTGCATATTTTGTTTGAAATTTGAATTAATTGGATTAAGGGTAACTTGCTGATTAAAAAAATCGAAAGATGGGGAATTATGCACCGTTTTGCCAGGAAATCGAAAAAACTGTAGACCATTGGATTTTTATCAAATTTCGTGAATCGGCTATGTTGGCGTCAATTTTGGTCCGAGAGTAAAGCGAATGGAGATTTCCTACATAAAATTGGCAGCTTGTTCTTTTGCCATACTCGAAATTTTCCAACATCTAACGGTTCGTGAGAAAAATTTCCACTTGGATGTCTGTATTTGCTAAAAATTTCGTGAAAATTAAAAGTGCATATTTTGTTTGAAATTTGAATTAATTGGATTAAGGGTAACTTGCTGAATAAAAAAATCTAAACACGTGGGAAAAAAATTATGCACCGTTTTGCCGAAAAATCGAAAAAACTGTAGACCATTGGTTTTTTATGAAATTTCGTTAATCGGCTATGTTGGCGTCAATTTTGGTCCGAGAGTCAAGCAAATGGACATTTCTTATATAAATTTGGCCGTTAGTTCTCCTGCCATACTCGGAATTTTCCTACATCTACCAGTTCGTGAGAAAAATTTCCACTGGGATGTCTGTAACGTATGGTCCTAAAGTTTTGGGAAAAATTTCAAAAGCATAGAACTCTGACCACAATAATCTTATATTTTATTAAATTATTCAACAATTTAACTTAACTATCCTTATTATAAATCAAAATTCAAATGACAGACAAGGGACCATTATTTTCGATTTGCCTAATAATTCCCCTGACACGTTGCATCATCCTTTGGACGACCTCGGCGTCAATTTCTCTAATTTTTGTATATATGCGGCGTCTTAACTGTTCCTGATTTTGAGCTTCCCATCCGTTATTATAGACTTTCCGACTTAATATTGCCCAGAACTCTTCAATTGGACGAGCCTGAGGTAGGTTGGGGGGATTGTCTGCTTTCGGTACAAAGGTAATAATGTTAGTTTCGTACTAGACCCTTGTGATCCTCGCCTAATGACATGAAGCAAGATCTGGCAAAAGACTATTTGATCATTTGCATGATATGTGTTCACAAACTGAACCAATTTAGAGAGACATCTTTGAATATAAATATTTGCGTTTAAGGCTTCGCCTCGAACAACACCAATGTAGGGCTGTGAGATAAAGCCAAAGCCAGCCTCAGAAATTGCACACACCAAAATTTTGTCCTCAAATTTTTTCTTACTTTTGAATTTTATTTCATCAGGTACATTTTCGTAATCGTTCGTGTAAAACCCATCGTTACCCTTCATCTCAGAGTTGGACAAAGTAAAATATTTTTCATCGTCCATCACGATCAACTTGTTGACGAAATGCACTCGCCTTAACGCGCGGCAACATCTCGGAATCTCTCTAATTGATTCTTTGTGTATTTTGGAGCTCTCCTTCTTTTCCGGAAGATAATATTGTTACTCGATAGGGTCCTGTATACTGTAGTCTTTCCAACATGAAATCTTCTATCCAGTTTTCGCTGTGAGACCCCAATTTTGTTCTTAGCTGCTTCAATCAGTCTTGCCTCTCTTATATGGTTCAAAATCCGCGGTCAGCCACTTTTACGCAAGTTAACACATGGTATCCCTTCTTCACATTCTCCTGATTGTGCGATAAATTGTCGATTTGCTTATGTTTTAATCTCGATAAATATTAACAATATCTCGTTTCGACATTCGCCCAACCATATTATAAACACCTCGACGAATATCAATTTTATAAGACATTTTGCAGAGCACAAACCAAAATATTCTGCTTTGTTTATTAAATGTTAATAACTGATGACATTTCAATGCCATGGCCTTCTTTGTTAAATGCATTTTGCTTCTCAATCAGACCAGGTGAATTTTTTCCCAAAACTTTAGGACCATACGTTATTTGCTGAAAATATCGTGAAAATTAAAAGTGAATATTTTGTTTGTAATTTGAATTCTCTCGATTAAGGGTGACTTGCTTTTAAAAAAAACATAAACATGTGGCTGGTAATTATGCACCGTTTTGCCGGAAAATTGAAAAAACTGTAGACCATTGGATTTTTATCAAATTTCGTTAATCAGCTATGTTGGCGTCAATTTTGGTCCGAGAGTCAAGCAAATGGACATTTCTTATATAAAATTGGCCGCTCGTTCGTCTGCCATACTCAGAATTTTCCTACATCTAACGGTTCGTGAGAAAAATTTCCACTTGTATGTCTGTATTCGCTGAAAATTTCGTGAAAATTAAAAGTGAATATTTTGTTTGAAATTTGAATTATTTCGATTAAGGGTGACTTGCTGATTAAAAAAATCTAAACACGTGGCTAGAAATTATGCACCGTTTTGCCGGAAAATCGAAAAAACTGTAGACCATTTAATTTTTATAAAATTTCGTTTATTGGCTATGTTGGCGTCAATTTTGGTCCGAGAGTCAAGCGAATGGACATTTCTTACATAAAATTGGCCGTTAGTTCTTCTGCCATACTCGGAATTTTCCTACATCTAACAGTACGTGAGAAAAATTTCCACTTGGATGTCTCTGCTGAAAATTTCGTGAAAATTTAAAGTGTATAATTTGTTTAAAATTTGAATTATTTCGATTAAGAGTGACTTGCTGATTAAAAAAATCTAAATATGTGGCTAAATGTTATGCACCGTTTTGGCGGAAAATCGAAAAAGCTGTAGATTTTTTATTTCGATTTTTCCTCTTTTCCGGCAAACTAGGGATAAAAGATCAGAAAAAAACACATGTTTGGAATCAGCTGGACCAAGTGCATGTACCAAAACATTAAACAAAATTTTTTTTTTTTGTAAAATTTGGCAAAAATTTTCCAAGGGGGTACCCTTGGATTTTTATCAAATTTCGTTAATCGGCTATGTTGACGTCAATTTTGGTCCGAGAGTAAAGCGAATGGACATTTCCTACATAAAATTGGCAGCTCGTTCTTCTGCCGTACTCGAAATTTTCCTACATCTAACGGTTCGTGAGAAAAATTTCCGCTTGAATGTCTGTATTTGCTAAAAATTTCGTGAAAATTAAAAGTGCATGTTTTGTTTGAAACTTGAATTATTTGGATTAAGGGTAACTTGCTGATTAAAAAAATCTTAACACGTGGGAAAAAATTATGCACCGTTTTGCCGGAAAATCGAAAAAACTGTAGACCATTGATTTTTTATGAAATTTCGTTAATCGGCTATGTTGGCGTCAATTTTGGCCCGAGAGTCAAGCAAATGGACATTTCTTACACAAAATTGGCCGTTAGTTCTCCTGCCATACTCGGAACTTTCCTACATCTAACAGTTCGTGAGAAAATTTTCCACTTGGATGTCTGTATTTGCTGAAAATTTCGTGAAAATTAAAAGTAAATATTTTGTTTGAAATTTGAATTTTTTTGATTAAGAATGACTTGCTTTTTAAAAAACATAATCATGTAGCCGGTAATTATGCACGGTTTTGCCGGAAAATTGAAAAAACTGTAGACCATTTAATTTTTATAAAATTTCGTTTATTGGCTATGTTGGCGTTAATTTTGATCCAAGAGTCAAGCGAATGGACATTTCTTACATAAAATTGGCCGTTAGTTCTCCGGCCATACTCGGAATTTTCCTACATCTAACAGTTCGTGAGAAAAATTTCCACTTGGATATCTGTATTTGCTGAAAATTTCGTGAAAATTAAAAGTGAATATTTTGCTTGAAATTTGAATTATTTCGATTAAGGGTGACTTGCTGTTAAAAAAACATAAACATGTAGCTGGTAATTATGCACCGTTTTGCCGGAAAATTGAAAAAACTGTAGACCATTGGATTTTTATCAAATTTCGTTAATCGGCTATGTTGGCGTCAATTTTGGTCCGAGACTCAAGCGAATGGACATTTCTGACATAAAATTGGCCGCTCGTTCTTTTGCCATGCTCAGAATTTTCCGACATCTAACGGTTCGTGAAAAAACTTTCCACTTGTATGTCTGTGCTGAAAATTACGTGAAAATTAAAAGTGAATATTTTGTTTGAAATTTGAATTATTTCGATTAAGGGTGACTTGCTGTTAAAAAAAAGAAACGTGTCTAGAAATTATGCACTGTTTTGCCGGAAAATCGAAAAAACTGTAGACCATTGGATTTTTATCCATATTTTATTTTATATATGAAATCAAATTTCGTTTATGTTGTCGTCAATTTTGGTCCGAGAGTCAAGCGAATAAACATTTCCGACATAAAATTGGCCGCTCGTTCTTCTGCCATACTCGGAATTTTCCTACATCTAACTGTTTGTGAAAGTAATTTCCACTTGGAGGTATGTATTCGCAGAAAATTCGCTGAAAAAACACAAGTTTTAAATAAGCTGGATCAAGTGCATGTACCAAAACAATAAACAAATTTTTTTTTGTAAAATTTGACAAAAATTTTCCAAGGGGGTACCCTTGGATTTTTATCAAATTTGGTTAATCGGCTATATTGGCCTCAATTTTGGTCCGAGAGTCAAGAGATGGACATTTCTTACATAAAATTGGCCGCTCGTTCTTCTGCCATACTCAAAATTTTCCTACATCTAACGGTTCGTGAGAAAAATTTCCACTTATATGTCTGTATTTGCTGAAAATTTCGTGAAAATTAAAAGTGAATATTTTGTTTGAAATTTAAATTATTTCGATTAAGCGTGAATTGCTGTTAAAAAACAATAAACATGTGGCTAAAAATTATTCACCGTTTTGCCGGAAAATCGAAAAAATTGTAGACCATTGGATTTGTATTAAATTTCGTTAAACGGCTATATTGGCGTCAATTTTGTTCCGAGAGGCAAGCGAAAGGACATTTCCTACATAAAATTGGCCGCCCGTTCTTCTGCCATACTCAGAATTTTCCTACATCTAACTGTTTGTAAAAAAAATTTCCACTTGGAGGTATGTATTCGCTGAAAATTTCGAGAAAACTAAAAGTGTATATTTTGTTTGAAATTTAAATTATTTCGATTAAGCGTGAATTGCTGTTAAAAAACAATAAACATGTGGCTAAAAATTATTCACCGTTTTGCCGGAAAATCGAAAAAATTGTAGACCATTGGATTTTTATTAAATTTCGTTAATCGGCTATATTGGCGTCAATTTTGTTCCGAGAGGCAAGCGAAAGGACATTTCCTACATAAAATTGGCCGCCCGTTCTTCTGCCATACTCAGAATTTTCCTACATCTAACTGTTTGTAAAAAAAATTTCCACTTGGAGGTATGTATTCGCTGAAAATTTCGAGAAAACTAAAAGTGTATATTTTGTTTGAAATTTGAATTATTTCGATTAAGGGTGACTTGCTGATTAAAAAAAAATAACATCTGGCTAGAAATTATGCACCGTTTTGCCGGAAAATCGAAATAACTGCAGACCATTGGATTTTTATCAAATTTCGTTAATCGGCTATGTTGGCGTCAATTTTGGTCCGAGAGTCAAGTGAATGGACATTTCTTACATAAAATTGGTTGCTCGTTCTTCTGCCATTCTCGGAATTTTCCTACATCTAACGGTTCGTGAGAACAATTTCCACATGGATGTCTGTATTTGCTGAAAATTTCGTGAAAATTAAAAGTGTATATTTTGTTTAATATTTGAATTATTTCGATTAAGGGTGACTTGCTGATTAAAAAAAGCTAAACACGTGGCCAAAAATTATGCACCGTTTTGCCGGAAAATCGAAAAAACTGTAGACCATTGGATTTTTATCAAATTTCGTTAATCGGCTATGTTGGCGTCAATTTTGGTCCGAGAGTCAAGCGATGGACGTTTCTTACATAAAATTGGCCGCTCGTTCTTCTGCCATACTCAGAATTTTCCTAGATCTAACGGTTCGTGAGAAAAATTTTCACTTTTATGTCTGTATTTGCTGAAAATTTCGTGAAAATTAAAAGTGAATTTTTTTTGTTTGAAATTTGAATTATTTCGATTAAGGGTGACTTGCTGTTTAACAAAAAATTAACATGTGGCTAGAAATTATGCACCGTTTTGCCGGAAAATCGAAAAAACTGTAGACCATTGGATTTTTATCAAATTTCGTTGTGTGCAAAGCTTGTAGGCTATCCCCGAGTGACAAAAGTTTATACCTTTGTTGTGTTGTCTTACTAAAATTTTAGCCTGTGAAGAATATATAAAAAAATACCAGCAAAAGTATACATGTAAAATAACCCAAAACAAACAACGGAAGAATATAAGTGTAGTTAGAAACTGATTGCTGAAGCAAGACAAAAAATGTGTATCCTCGAAATAAACTGGGTAAATTGTCTAGGACATAGACCGAAAAAAGAATAAGAAGAAGTAAAATTAGGTTAACACGTTCGAAAAAAATTTAACTGCCATTTTTGTGTGTTTTAGTTTATTCAGTTTCAGTTTATTTCAAATTTTAGAACACTTTCTAAATAATGTAATAAGTTAAAATGAAATAATTTGAATAAACAAATATTATAATAGTGTTGTGTTTATTATTATTTATATAGTAATAATTATTATTTATATTCTAATTTTATTTTACAGAATATTTACTTTCCCAAATTTATTCTGTCACTATGGACATCTATACAGAAGTACCTTAATTCATTTTGAAGTGTAGACATCTCTCCCTAGATGTCACATGAATAAAGTAGACTTTAAACAGAGTGATATTTTATATAGATGGCAAAACTAAAATATACAATTTAATAAATAAATATTATTAACCAAGATTAATATGTAATTTATTAAATAAAATAGTATCTATTTATTTATTTTAGCGATACAATTTTTGCGTATTAAAAGTGGTTACATTTAATAGTCTCTATAATGATTACACCTGCTTATAGTTATGCAACCAGTAATATTTTAGAAAAAGATCTGACGCATTAGTCATTTCCGATTAAAAACTTTTATGCAGTTTACTTTTTTTTATTATTTTGTTAAAATATGAGTGTGAGTCCACTTCAATAAGAACAAAGAAATAAATGTAAGACTTACGCGCGATTAGTTAATTGTACTTTGGACGATCGGTTCCGAATGTTAAACTTTGCTGTTCATCGTCAGGTCTCCAAAATGATTACTTAAATGATGCCGATTATGCCAGGCTAATAAGCTCAATTATGCTAGGCTGCTGTCTGGGGGTGATCAACTAACTTTGTTCAATGACAATATGGTAATACAGTATACTCCCTCTATAACGAACACGGTTATTACGAGATTTCGCTTATAACGAGATACATTAGATGTCCCGTGAAATTTCTATTGAACTATAACTGTCTATAGCGAAACAAATTTGGTTATAACGAGAGAAAATAAGATCCAAAAACGTGTTTTTTACGTTTTTAGTCCGGTCGTGGCTATAAATAAATACCTTTTCAAACAGCCCCTCAATAAACTTAACTGTAGCCCGCAATAAACGTCTTTACAATGAATAAATACAACTGTTTCACATCTTTAGAAAATATATGATAGAATAATACTGGACCATTTAAAGCAGTTAAAAATAACAGTTCTTAAAATTGCAGAAGCAATAGTTTGTTATCCTTGAAAATACGATTTATACATTATGTAGTTGGAAAAAAATATAAATACAGCTTTTTATTTTAATCAACTCTTTTATGTTTTAATATATTTCATTGACAATAAAAGTAAATAACTTTTTTTCAAAAACGCCATTCAAACAAGATTTATTAACATCTTATATTGCTCCGAATGGCTTCACTATAGGAAGTTAATGGTTTAGAAAATTACAGATTCATATGTATGTCAGTATTATGATTGTCTAATATAACGAGATCGGCTTATAACGAGGTAATTAGTCTGTCATTTCAGTTCTCGTTATAGAGGGAGTCTACTGTATTTTCATTGAACAGAGAGAGAGAGAGAGAGAGAGAGAGAGAAAAAGAATTAATCAGGATGTACAAGTTATCCAAGGTAGTTTTATGTAAAAAAACCAATCAGTGGAGCTCCAAAATTTAGTTTTGGTGGTTAATAAAAATATGTGAGGTCCAAAGGAGACAAATTAGATCGTGAAAACTATAGGCCCATTAGCTTACTAAAGCACTCTTTACTTGAATACTGGCTAACAGATTGCAAGTACAACGCGATTTTTGTCACTCAGAAGAACAAGCACGGTTTCGATCGGGCCACGGAACAAACTTTATATGCAGTGTGTTTGGGAAAGTATGTAATATTTCTTTTCATATTTTTACATTTAATATTTTTCTTTTCGTGTACTATAATGTGATCTAATTCAATCCTGTATTCTATCGACTTTGTTAAAATATATTGCTTCCTGTTATTTCGTAAAATTGTTAAACTGGCTATCTTATTTATTATGTTTTAAGTACCGAGAATTTGACTTCTTTTGTTATTTTTGTGTCGCCAATACACACAAGTGTACGGTTTCGTATTACGGTCACAATTAACTTAAATTATCGCCACACAAAATCGCAATACAATAGAGTGATTTATAGGTATACCCTCTTGCTACCGACCACCTCGAAGCGTGGTCAGAGAATGGTTTCTGACTATCTCAAGACGACACTTCATCCCAAGACAACGAACGAAACGCACCGAGTTTTTTGGCTCTCGTGCCATCGAGCCTCGGCGTTCCCGGGCGTCCCGACGTGGCATCAATGATATTCCACTGGCTACAAAACCGCAATATTTCAAAAGGTAAGTCTATATTCTTTGTACAAACAACAATAATGAGTATGGCTAGTTAATTTCGTAATTTACTGACAGTTGTATTTGCTATTTTTCGCTAATTTATTTACAAACAAAATATTGCATTTTTTCTTCATTATTATTTATCTAATATCATTTAACCAGCGACCTCTTAAGTTTTATACAAAACACAGTGCCTAAAAACTTTAGTAGAAAAAATGTTATTAAAATCCTTTATAAAAGGTATATATTAAAAAAAAATCGGGCTGTATCAAAACGACAAAACGTTTTCGGAATCCATATTCCATCGTGTGTCTAGGTGTACATGTTTAGAGCCAGTAATTATCTGGGTAAAAACCATTAAAAGTTATTAGTTTACATTTATTTTACATTATTAGATCTTATATGTTAAGATGTTAGAGTTACCAGTGGATTTGATCCACTGATTATATCTGAATCTAATGATTATATATTCATCAATATTATTTATATTTGTTAAAATTCAGATAGTTAAAATTCAGATAAAATATAAATAGCAAAAATGGGCATTTGAAACACGCCATCTTAACAATAGATCTTGTACCGGAATTTAAGTACTGCTGATTTATCTTTATGGGGTCTCGAAGTCAACATTAAGAAAACTGAAACCATGTGTATTGGAGGGACAAAGCAGTCCATTATATTAGACGATGGGGTAGAAATTAGACACTGTAATGAATACAAGTACCTGGGTATAAAGATAACTCAAGATGGAACACCCGATGCTGCTATAAAAGACAGAAACATACAGGGTAGAAAAGCCATATCCATGATGAACGGCATTCTGTGGGACCAAACAATATCTAAAGCCAACAAACAACTCATTTGGCCAATGAAACAAAGAACAGAGAAACTGTTAATAGCAACAGAAATGTACTTCTGGAGAAGAGCAGCAGGCAAATCAAGAAGAGATCGGATACCAAATGAGAGAATACGAGAAATGATGGGAGTCAAGCATACAATAGTTGATGACATAAAAACAAAACAGTTAATATGGTACGGCCATGTACAGAGAATGTCAGATGACAGGATTCCGAAACAGATTTTTACGTGGATACCACAAGGAAGAAGAAAGAGAGGAAGTCCGAGAAGAAGCTGGAGAGAGGGAATTGAAAAATAACTAGAGGAAAGAGAAATCCCTCCAGGCCTATGGTTAAATAGAGAAGAATGGCGGTTAGGAGTCGGAAGGCGTCGGGAACGCTGTGAACCGATAGTAGTAGTAGTAGATTTATCTTTATACTAATATCACCTTCACATTCAATAAAAAACCACTCTCACCCTCAATTTTAACTAACATAAATAATATTGGCAACTTTTGTACTATACCTGATGTAAGGTTTGGTTAAATTAGTAGTAATTAACCGGTGACCTGATGAAAACTGTAGTGGTCGAAACCGGTCGTCACTTACTAACTAAATAGATTGTGAATAAGTCTGTCATTCATTTCTATTATTAGAAATATATAAGAAAATGCAACAGCTGTAAACCTTCATTGAATGGCTCAAAATATAAAAATTGACAGAGGGCTGCAACAGCGAGATACTTTGTGGCCAAAATGATTCATAACAAATATGGAGTAGCGAAAAG
Organism: Diabrotica undecimpunctata; assembly: GCF_040954645.1. NCBI lineage: Eukaryota > Metazoa > Arthropoda > Insecta > Coleoptera > Chrysomelidae > Diabrotica > Diabrotica undecimpunctata. Next base: position 99,646,493 of record NC_092811.1, read on the forward strand.
GATTCAATAAAAATGATAATGACATAGTGAGAAATCTCTGTTGGAACCAACAGGCTGTGGTTACATTAGATGGAAATAGTACGGATGCGCAATAGCTGAGTAGAGGTGTGAGACAAGGCTGTGTACTTTCACCATTACTATTTAATATATACTCCCAATACTTCCACAAGAACTTGAAAATTGCACAGAAAGGATCAAGATGAATGGTGAAAATATAAATAACATTTGTTATGCCGAAGATACAGTCATTATCGCGGAAAGTGGGAAAGACTTGCTACTAAACACAATATGAAGATATTGAACAAGTGGACAAAATGAAGTACTTAGGAGGCTGCATTACTAAAGATCTAAATCCTAAATCAGAAATTCGATTAAGAATGGAGCAATCAAGAGCAGCCTTTTTGAAGATGAGGAAATGTCATAAGTAACCAAAGTCTCAATCGGCAAATCCGATATCGTATGGTAAATTGTTATATCCACTCTATTCTACTTTATGATGTTAAAGGTTATACTGGTATTGTTGACTTGATGATAAAGCTGGAAGCTACCATGGACCGATTATATTACGAACGAAATGGTGTTGTGCAGAATGGGAAGAGACAGAGAACTTTTGCCCACCATTAAAAGAAGAAAGACAGCATATTTGGGGTACATACTTAGAAATGAGAAGTACGAGTTGGTGCAGCTAATTACGAAGAGTAGGGTCCTGGAAAATGGGACAAATATCCTGGCTGAAAAACATTCGCGACTGGACCGGTTTAAACACTCAGACGCTTTTAAGAAAAGCAGAACAAACGAATTTGCAATGGTTATAGACAAACTTCATTAGTGTAGTCAGCACTAGAAGAAGAAGAAGAAGATGGATTTCGCATTTAAAGGATTAGAGTGGACTCAAAGGGTATTAACATCGATGGAAAGAAACTAAATAGTTTCCGATATGCCGATGATAGTGTTCTCATAACAGACGACTTAGGGAAAGCCAGAGTTATGCTACAACAACTACAGGAATTAACACCGAGGGTTTATTTAAAGATAAATCATGGGAAAACCAAAAATGACTAATTTATTACCAAGCAACTAATAGAAATCTAGAAATCGTCCATAGACATTGTGTATTTGGGCAATCAAATACGATTAAAGCGAGACAACCAAACACGAGACCTCACATACGGTGCAGAAACCTTAATTCTCACAAAAAGATCAGCGGAAAAATTGAGGACACAACGAAAAATAGAGAGATCAATGCTCTTAATAACTGGAATAAGCTTAAGAAATAGACTAAGAAACGGGAAAGTTCCTAGACGAACCGGAGTGGAAGACATTATCAAACGTATTACAAGGCAAAAATGGAGATGGCCGTGACATATTACAAGAATGAGAGACGACAGGTGGACAAAAAAATTGCCCGAGACTACGGGCAGACCAGCGGAGTAATACCTCCAACGCAATGGACTGATGACCCCAAATGAATTGTGGCCAACTGGAAGCACAGGCGTAGAACAGAAATAGATGGAAATATCTGGAAAACACCTATGTTCAACACTGGACAAATCAGGGCTGACTGATGATGAGACCGATGTTGATTTGAATCAATGGTTCCAGACAACGAAATAAAACAAAGTTGCATAAAATAATATAATATTTATATTTATGTTATTAACATTTATTATTAGTAAACTATAATAATTGCTATGGGCGAAATAAAATGGTAAAATTTTGGAACTATTGAATCTCTTTACTTCCAGTCTTCTTTGATTTAATCAGTTGTCGCATCATTTTCACATATATATTATAAAATAGGTTAGTTGCGGCAGCCTGACGGGTAAAATCGTTGTCAAGAAACTTCTCGAGTTCTTCAGGATTTTCCTCAAGTTCATCGCTTGATATAGCACATATCAAACATAAAGTCAAAACAAGCAGCTGAAAAACAAAGATTTATTAGCCAGAGTATTAAAAATAGACATATACATTGTGCTAAACAATAATATAGATTCTGTATTTACAACGGCGCACGGGAGTTACACAAAATAAGACATCGTGTCTTGCTAGTGTCACTTAGTTTCTCCTACTTAGTTCCGCCGTTCGCCTATGAGCCGGTAATTCCTGGAAACTTGAGCAACGTTGTGGTTACTAGTCCCAGTGGAAAGCAGGGTCAGGAATAACAAGAGCAGGAAAAATATTGAACGCTTTCAACGAATATATTCTATATATTAACTGTATCTACACCATAAAGAACAGAAAATTGGCATACTTAGGCCACATTATGCGTAATAATAAATACAGACTTCTACAGTTGATTCTACTAGGCAAGATTGAGGCCAAGAGAGGCCTTTGACGTAGACGTACATCCTGGCTAGAAAATCGTAAGAAATTGACTGATCTAATGTCAAGTGATCTATTTCGATCTGCTGTGAATATAAAAAGATGGGTTAATATGGTCGCCAAGAGAATTTTTTTTTTCCCTGTTTTTTTTTATAGCGTTCTCCGCCTTCCGGTTCCCAGTTTCCAGCTACGTCGGTCATTCCATTCGCCAGGGTGAAGGTTTCTTTCCGACATTGCCTTCTGAATGCCGCCCAGCCAGGATTGTTTTGGCCTTCCTCTCTTCCTTCTTTCCCTTGGCGTCCATTTTAAAATTTGGTTTGGCAGCCTGTCGTCGTCCATTCTTTTCACATGACAATACCAGATCAGTTGTCTCCTTTGAATTTCGCCAATGATGGTTGACTTGACTCCCATTATATTTCTGATATGGTCATTTTGTATTCTATCAAGCCTTGATTTTCTAGCTGATCTTCTCCAGAAGTCCATTTCCAATGCAAGTAGGCGTCGCTCAAGGGATTTAGTAATTTGCCATGTTTCGCATCCATAGAGCACTATACTTTGAAAAATGGAGATAAAGAGGAGATGCTTTCTTTGATTTGATAGTTCTTTTGACCATAGCATCGGGTTTAGGCATCCTATCACCCTTTTTCCTTTCACGATTCTTTGCTCTATCTCTTTTTCGGTGCGCCCACTCTTGTTGATTGTTGTTCCCAAATATATATATTCCTCACAGTTCTTGATTGTTTCATGTTCGTTGACCATTAGATCTTCTACTTCATTCCCGATGCATAAGTATTGCGTTTTGTTTCTATTTACAGAGAGGCCCCATTCTTCATATGTTTTAAACAACCGTCTCGTCATGAATTCTAAATCTTCCTTGTCTGCTGCCACTACTACTTGGTCGTCCGCAAAATGTAGAGTGTATAATGTTGTATCGTCGTCAAGTTGGATCCCCATTCCTAAACATGATCTTCTCCAGTGTTTTAGTGCTTCATTTAAATATATCTTAAATAGTATTGGAGAGAGGCAGCATCCTTGTCGTAAGCCCTTTGTTTCTGGAAATTCTTCTGATAAGGTATTGTTTAGTTTGATTTTTGATGATGCTTTATTGTATAATTGTTTGACTGCGGCGATGATCGTGCTATTTAATGAAGATCGTTCAAGAGACTGCCACAGCTTTCTCACAGGAATCGTGTCATATGCTTTTGTGAGATCCACAAATAAAAGATGTATTTCCTGGTTTCTTGCAACTTCTTTTTCATTCAGTTGTGTTAAGGTAAATATGTGGTCTACGCAAGATCTTCCAGCTCTAAATCCTGCTTGCTGTTCAATTTCATGAGGTTCGTATTCTTTCTCAATCATGTTTTTTAAGATTTTACCAAACAGCCTGCTAAAGGTACTGGTGACAGAGATACATCTGTAGTTTCCGCAAATATCTTTTGGACCTTTTTTGTGAATTGTAATGTAATCCATGCTTCTTTCCAACTATTCGGGATTTCTTCCGAATTTAAGTATCTTGTGAATAGCACTTTAAGATAGCTTATTAGTTTTGGTGTTCTCCGGCCCGGATGCTTTGTTATTCTTCATCGATTTAAGCGCTTGTTGTATTTGTTCTTCTTCCATGTTTACATATTCACCTTGTACTCGTATTCGTTGAGGTGAGTCAGTATTATAAATATCTCTGTCTTCATTCAGTTCCCTTGCGTAATTCTCTTTCCATGTATCTATCTGGATGGGCTGTATTCGACTTTTATTTGATGTGTCGGTTTTCAGGGTTTTTATTAATTTCCATGCCGCTGATGATCGCGCTCCTCCGATGTAACAGTCAACTTCTTTACATTTTGCATCCCATGTTTAATTTTTGTTGTTCCTGGTCACATCTTTAAATATTCTTTGCTATTCTTTGTATATTTCTTTATCTTCAAGATTCTTAGTGTTCAGCCATCTTTTGTACGCTTCCTGTTTCTTATTTCTTTGCTCTTCAAGCTGTGTATTCCAAGTGATTTTTCCCGCTGATCTGTGGACTGTTCTGGTTTCTTCGCTTAGAGCTTCTTGGGCTGCGTGGTGAATACAGTCAATACAGCCAAGAGAAGTTCCCCTAAATATTATAAAAACCATCAAAAACATCTAACAGGACAAGAAAATGGAATTCAGAATAGATGAACAACTTACAGGACTTATAGAAATAAAATCCACAAGAAAAATAATTCCTGCAGCTGGCTGTATACCACGTATAACAAAAAGAGGTTAGTCTTTGTATGTGGGTATATTTTATTTTATAAAAACCCTTAAAAGGGCAACATTAAAAGCTCGTGCTTTTAATGTTGCCCTTTTAAGGGTTTTTATAAAATAAAATATACCCACATACAAAGACTAACCTCTTTTTGTTATAGAAATAAGCAGCGGAATAAAACAAGGGGATTTATTGATTCCCATGCTCTTCAATTTGATCATGGATGAAATCATCAAAAGCGTTAACAAAGGAAGAGGATACAGAAGGGGAAACAAAAAAATAAAAATACTCTGTTACGCAGACGACGCAATATTGATAGCCCAAGATGAAGATAGTCTGCAAAGACTGGTCCACAGATTTAACATAAGAGCAAAAGAATTTAATATGACAATCTCATCTCAGAAAACTAAAACGATAGTAGTCAGCAAAGAACCAACCAGATGTAAAATATAAATTAATGGCATCAGTATTGAACAAGTAATGGAAATAAAATACCTGGTAATTATACTGTCTAGCTGTGGAGACTTGGACAAAGAAGTTAGAGATCAAGTACAAAAAGCAAATAGACTGGCAGGATGCCTTAATAACACTATATGGCGAAACACACATTAACACTGAGATGAAGTCAAGAATTTATAAAACCAGTGTAACACCAATAATGACATATGCCTCAGAAACAAGACCCGATACAGCGACAACACAAAGGCTACTGAAAACGGCAGAGATGAGAGTACTAAGAAAAATTACAGGAAATACGCTGAGAGATCGAAAGAGAAGTGAAGATATTAAAAGAAAATGTAACGTACAGTGTATAAATGAATGGACTCAAAATAGAAAAAAGAATGGAATAACCACATAAGCAGAATGGAGGAGACCCGTGTCGTCAAAATTTCAAGAAATAAGTCACCAATCGGCAGAAGAAGTATCGGACGACCTCGCAAAAGATGGAGTGACAACCTTCCATAAAGGTATTAATCCGCCAATGAACAAGCAGAATTGCTTATAAAAAGGAAGAAGAAGAAGAAGAATATGGTCGCCAACATCTCTAGAACATAGGCACCTTTAGAAGAAGAAGATTAACTATATAACAGTTGTAGATTTAGATGCAACTGGTACAGCTGAGGTAAGTATACTGAAAAGAGAAAGACATACAATCTTCTTCAATATCGTGTAAATCAACATACTTTTGGAGGTCCGAATGTGATTTATCCAATACTTCTACAGAACGTCCCTGAAGCCGATAATTGTGATGTCATTCTGTCATTCGTACTGAAGACTTTCGAAAAACTACTCGATAGACATATTACGGTCTATGGTGTATTGGTTGAAAGTCCGATGTTGCGTATCGAGCAGGACTCTCTAGAAGAACGGCATTGCACCATCTTGTTCAGAGTGTGGAGTATGTTCTGTAAGAATTAGAGGTAATGTTGGGTGCATTTGTAGATAAAGAGGGAACATTTGATGACACCTTCTACGAAGCAATCTTGTTCTCCTTTCGGTGCTATATTAGATCCCAGGTCCCCCTAACATTGGCAACTACATTAACGAGTTTTTCATGGTCTTCAGCTAACCGAAATAGTTGTTTGGCACTGCATATTCCTGTCAATCAAAAATGTTCTTGAGCCATGACATGTGTTTCCTTTCAATTCCTTTGTGGCCCTCGATTTTACCTTTCATTATAAGTTGAAGGATTCTGTACCGGTCTCCTCTAAAAGCATGCTCTAGATATGAAAATTTTCTTATGTTATTAGTTTTTAATAACTCACGAACGGCATTTGTTCTATTTAATACAGCTTCGTTTGTGTGCATCGCTGTCCAGAGTTATTGCAACATCCGTCTATGCAATCTCAAACGCCTCTAAGCGATTCTTTCGCGCCACTTTCAGTGTCCAAATCTCACTGTCATGTAACAACACTAACCAAATATAGTATTTGATTATTATTTGACGTAATTTTAAGTGTAAGCTGTAGTTACAGAAGAATGGTTTCATTTTTTATTTAATCTGGTTACACAAATCAACAGCAAGGGTAATCCGTGAAAAAGGAATAGACGGCATAAGTTATAAGACGACAGATGGATAGACTGCGTGGTAAGCGTGATATACACAACATTACTGGGGGATACAGTATCAGCACAAGTAGCTAGAGGCTGTCCGCAGTGGAGAGTTTTATCTCCTCTCTTTTGGAATCTGATCATAGATGGACTGATAGCCAGACTCATTTATTAAAGTATCATAAAAAAACTGTTAAAAAAATAATTTGTCTAAACAAAGATTGTTTAAGTAATAACACAGCTTTTAAATAAGAATATTTGTATTTAGAGAGGGTAAAAAGTACATGTTTGTTAAGTTTTTCTAAAAAAAAAAAAGAGTACAAAATAGGAAAAAATATGTAGTTTTATTTTGTTATAAATAAATTTATTTATTTATAACAAAGCTAAAGCATGTTTGGAATTTGGTAATGCGTTATTTAGGTATCTTTATTCCAGTGACATCGGATTAAAAAAAGAAGAAAATTGCTATATTGGAAGCTGAGAAAATACATTTTTTTACGTATACCGATTTTGTACTTTGAAATTCAATTTTTTTCAACCTTATTTTTTTTTTGGTAAATACTATTCAAGCGCAATACCGACCATTTTTATTATTATAATATATGACTACCACCAAGGAGACTCTATAGATGGAGTGCTCCAGGAGACAACGAAAATAATCTGATAAAAAACGAAATCGATTATATCCTCCTTAACAAAAGATTTAGAAATGGCATTAAAAGCGTGAAAACATATCCTAGTGCTGATGCAGACTCCAGCCATAATTTACTTGTTGCCAACGTTAACATTAAATTGAGAAAAAGTAAAATTTAGACTAGATTTGTCAAAGCTTGAGGGTGAAAAAGGCCAACAACAAATAAATGAAGCAATTACACCAGGATTGACAGAAGCTTCAAAAAAAGAACAGTGCCTGGAACGAAATGAACGTGGCAGGACAAAGCCTGGCGAAATACTGGATGGCATCAGATATTATAAATCTCATAAAAGAAAAACGAAAATACAGAAATACAAATAAAGAAAAATATAAGCAAATGAAGAAACTAGTAGAAACGCAGATCAAGGAAGCTAAAGAACGCTGGATGGATGAAAACTGCAAAGACAGAAAATTTTAATATGAAACACGACACACATAACCTACATAAGAAACTAAAAGAAATTAGTGGTAATACACGGAAGAGAATACCACAAGTCATAAGAAACTACAATGGAGATCTCCAATTATTTGAAGAAGAAAAGAACAAACTTGGGAGGAATACATCCCATCAATACATATTTAAAGATAATAGGGAAGAAATAAATGAAACATTACCAACTGATGAAAATATACAAATTTTAATATTAGAGGTGAAAGAGGCCATTAAAAACTCAAATAGAGGTAAAGCGCCAAGTTCTGATAAAATTCCAGTAGATATACTAAAAATCCTGAATGACGAAAAAATTGAGTGTCTAGAAGAATGATTAAAATCTATTTTTTTACCTTTATCCAAAAAAATATTCGTAAATCTTGCGATGAATACCGATTAATTAGCCTCATGAGCCACACTTTAAAAATACTACTCAAAATTATTCAACAGCGTACCTATATATAAGAAAACGGGTGTGGCAATCAAGTGGGACTGCCGGTAGAAGTTATACTTCTATACACGCGTTCGCCGTTACAAATTTATATGGGAGTCAATCTGCACAATCATTACATATGTAATGCTATAGGTAAAAGAGAGCAGAAAGAGAAACAGAATTAGATATATAGGTATATGGTGTATCGTTTATAAAATGTATATTTTCATATATGTATGAAAGGAGTTGAATGCAAAAAAAATTTTACACATACTCTGTAGTAAAATTCATTGTTTATTTTGTTATTAATATAAAAATACAATACAATACACTGCAACATAATTCAATTTAATAATACAATACAAATTAAAATGCAATATTCATAAGTATTTAAAAATGACAATATACATAATTTACTTAAGCATATGTTTAATTTATCATGATAATAATATTCATAAAAAAATAATAATAATATTCTTAAATATTAAATATATTTACAAAAGGAACATTTTTATTCTCGAGAAAGAAAGAGAGAGAAATATATCTTCTGTTTCTCTCTTAGCTATATCTTACATATGCAATGATTTTGGCGATTCACTCCCGTACAAATTTCCAACGTCGAACGCGCGTATAGAAGTATAACTTCTAGAAATGTTTGTGGAAGATAAAAATAAAAAACCAACAATTCGGATTATGTTGTAAATTTTCATTTTATTTTAAAATTTCGCATTTTTGCGTATATTACATATATTTAATAAGATTAACATGGGGTTTTTAAATATTTCAAAAATAAAAAAGAAAATTCGTATTGGGATTCGAACTCACATATACCAGCGTATGAACAAAAACACGCAAAAAATTTGCCTATTAGACATAACAGTAATGTATTTCAAAATTGACAGTACCGAAATAGTATATGTATTTGTTTATAAGCCAAAAAATTGTTTATAATCTTACAACACTCCTAAGGCCACCCAAATAATCCAATTTTAATTCTATAAAGTGCATTAAATAGGTGGAGTGCTTTTTTATCTGTAAAAAGATTTCTATATGGTCTAGCTTTTATTGTGTAGAGAAGATTTTAATAAATTTAGATTGCAAAATTATTATGCGAAATCTATTAAATCGATTTTAATCAAATGTGGGGGGCTGTTTTATTTTGTTGTGGTTTAAGGTTTAAGGTTTAAGGTTTTCTATGCGAATTATGAAGGTCCTAAGTGCAATCAAAGTTGTTGAAAAACATTGAATAACAAAAGGCTTGTTTCCTTCCCTTTTTTGAATTTATTGTTATTTTGCAGCAAGGGTAATAGATTAATACATTTTTAAACAGCCATATCTTATAGAAAATTCAATTATCGCTTTTTTATTTCAGTACAATTTTTTTCTTGATAAACCTATTGATCCTTGATAGACCTATTGGTCAAAGAAGAAGAGGAAGACCCAGAACAAGATTCCTAGATAACATCGATGAAGACATGAGAAATATGGAAATACGTGCTTGGCGGAGGAAGGCGATGGATACTGACGACTGGAGAAAAATTCTTGGGGAGGCTAGGACCCACACAGGGTTGTAAAGCCAAAATGATGATGATGACAATTTTTTTCTAGAATGAATCGTTTTAAAGTTACAAGCATTGAAAGTAGAAAAAAAGATGTTTTTAGCAATTTTTAAATATTTTAGTTGTTTTATTAAAATTATCACACAACTCTTTCTGTAAAAACCAGCTCCACCTCACATTCATCTCAAAACAGATCGTCCCTGATATATTGTAAATTGTATATTTATTACAACTAAAAAGCCACAATTGCTAATAACAAAGAGTAATATTAATGTAGCAGAAATTTTAAACAAAAAAAAAACTCAAAAGTATCTGTACTCAATACAACTAACCGATTGAATAAAGTAGGTTGAAAAAAAAAACAAGTTTGGACAGAATTACAGGCAGGAAGAAAGAAAGGATAAAATATTTTGTTAAAATTATTTATTCGTGACAATAATTCATGGATGTATTAATTTCTACATTTTCGTGTGATGTTTAGCGAAATACTTTTTTAGGGCTTCTTTCCTTTTTTCTTTGTTTTTCATTATATGAACAATAAAGAATAAATTATCTTCCACTAGGTCCTGCACAAAAGGGTCTACATCACCTTCCTCTTGCGCAGGATCTGCTCTTAGCACGTAAAAGATCGAACTTAATGTTAGAATCTAGAACAAAATGACAATATAAATTAATCTTTAAAATACAGAGTCTATATTGTAAAATGTATTAGGATAGGAGTATGAGGTGGATCGGGCATGTAATGCGGATGGAACAAAATGACCCAGCTAGAAAAACCCTCTTTGATAGACCCATTGGTCGGCGAAGAAGAGGAAGAACAAGGTTCCTTGATAACATCGATGAAGACATGAGAAATATGGGAATACGTGCTTGGCGGAGGAAGGCAACCCACGCAGGGTTGTAAAGCCAGAATGATGATGATAAATACAGATTTTAAATGTAAGAAATCAAAATTCGATGTCTAAAGATCTTCTTTTTATGGTACCTATATGTTCCAGATGGCGATCAGCATGGCTATCCTAATTTTGCTTGCAGCTATTTGGAATAGCCCGGTTGTACACATATTGAACCCCTTTCTCGGGTTTTGAAGCACAGATATTCTTCATCTCTCTGGTCCCCTTTTTCCAAATACCTTACCCTGAAGAATTAGTTGTAACAAGCCATATCTTTGTTTATTTCTCATAACATGGCCAAGATATTCTAAGGTCCAAAGACAGATGTTCAAAACTGGGTTTTGAACAAAGCTGGATTGAATAACAGCTTCAGAATAACAGAATAAGACTTCATACCACGTATTCCGTTTGTAACAGGTATCAGTAAATAGTATATTTGATATCTTCTGGAGTTGCTCTCGTTGGCATCGGGAGCTTCCTCGTATATATAGTCTTCTCAGTATACTATACAGTAATTAAAACAATGTGTTTGCAATTATAAAACTTTTTTCTTGGCAATATTGAATAAGAATTTTTTTTTTATCAAGATGATAGTTTCTTTAAATATCTTCAATCCGACTTTTTACGACTGTGGTATTGAAGTTACTTATAATTGGACTTATTGATTATAGTTTATAGACCTGTAGCGCATTCAGGGGGGTTTTGGGAGTTTAAACCCCCCCAGGGCATATAAAGTAAAAAGTATATAAAGAATAATAGGAAAATGTAACTTGTCTTTCACACACAATACAAAAAATCCAAAACGCTAATTTAATAATAAATTACCACTTTGTGGCACAAAATATGTAAAGCCTAATATTAGGTATATATATCGAAATGTTATCAAAAATATTATTAATTATTGTATAAATACACAAATATTAATAATTAATAATAATAATTATTGTATAAATACACAATAATTAATAATATTTTTGATTACATTTCGATATAGATACCTAATATTAGGCTCATGACAAAAGTAGACAGAACGATTCTGTTGCGAGTAGCATGCGCCTACAGAACTGTATCTGCGGCGGCCTTGTGGGCTATCACGGGTTGTGTTCCTCTGCATGTGTTAGCAGTAGAAAAGAGACATCTCTATGAGAGAAGGGAGCATTTGACAACAGCTATAAAAAAAAGAAGAAAGGGAAAGATCAATGGAAAGATGGCAAGAGGAGTGGAATAACATATAACTGTTGCCCAGCGGACCAAGATGCTGATCCCGAGACTAAGGGACTGGGTAGATTGTCTGTTTTAGGGCGTATCTTCATAGGTTCAGAAAGACAGATACAGATAAATGCCTATACTGCGAATATTCCGACATTGTTACTCACACAGTGCTGGAGTGTAATAGATGTACAGTGGAGAGAAACAGAATGTATAAGGAAATAGGTATGAACCCTGTGGCTGTAAGAGAGATGACTTACTATTTTAATGGGAATGAGCCACGATTAAAGGTTAAAATAAGTTTATTGACGTTTGAATCTCCACTTGGGAATTCCTGAATTCCCAAATTCTCTGAGAAAACTTCAGATGCAGTGTGCAGTGCAGATGCTGACAGGATATATTTGTTTCAGGGCATACCTTTACAGATTCAGAAAGGCAGAAAATAAGAAATATCGGTACTGCGAAATATCGGACACCGTCTCACACACTCTGTTGGTATGCGATAGATGGATAGCCGAGAGGAGCTTTCTTCGGGGAGAGCTAGGAGGTAGGGTGCAATTAATCACGGACCTGGTGGAGGAAATGCTTAGGTCCTCAGATCGATGGATAGTAGTTCAGTGATATGTGAAGAGAACGCTGGAGAGAAAAGAACAGAAAGGAAGCTACCCCTAGGGAGACAGGGTGCCCAGGAGCAAACAGACAGATAAGTTATTGAAACAAGGTGGGAAGGATTAGGCAGCCGCAGCAAGAAAGTGCGAGAATGCGTAAGAATTGTACGTGAGAGATCAAGTAAGTGCCGTGCCAACGTTGTACCAAAGAATATAGACGCTTATAGAAGAATTGTTCACTGTTATTTTTGAAAGTTAGCAAAAAGAGTCGAGTGGAACGCACGTGTTGCACGTGGTACCACTAAGGAGCGGTCATGTCAGCTGTGGTTCTACTATTGCTTCTAAAATATGAAAGAGTGGGGCAATAAATGCAACTTTAGATATTTTTATATGTAGAAATTTTTGCGTTTTATAAAATTTTTTAAAGAAAATAATATTATTTTAACTTTTAATAAATTAACCTTTTTAGAAAAATTATTATGATTCAAATTTTTAATTGAAATATGTACAAATATTAAGTATAAATCAGTTTAAGACTATATTGTAATAATTTCACCAATATTCATTCATTGTGAAAATTATGTTTTAGATACTACTAGTTGTTATTTTAAAACAAGATTAAATAGTACCCATACAGCGTAAAAACTTTCACATATACTATTCATTAAAAGGTACTGTTAAAGTTTATTTTGTTATTTCAAAAATAAATCAGGAATGCTTTTTGTTGTTAATAAAAAATTATGGATGAAATGGAAGTTTGGAAGTTTTGGCGAAATGGAAAATTTCATAATTTAGTAAAAACTTTCATTGAATACTTTTTTTTTAAATTGAAATTTTTTAAAAATGTTTCGTTAATTTCTGGGCAGAAAAACAGTATAATAAAAAGTTATGTGACGGTTTTTCGTTGTGTTGGAATAAACCAATTTTTAATTCAAAGTTATACAATTAAAAAAATAAATACTTTGAATATTGTAAATATCATACATTTTTAAGTTTTAAAATTAAAAATTTAACAATTTAATATATTAAAAATAAAGATTTTATTGTGAAAAAACAAAAAAAAACAGTTTGCAAATCAATGGCATCGAAATTTGTTTAGGCGTAGATGCAAAGTTACCCGTTCGTACTCCTTTCCCACTTCCCCCTAACTACATATTTCATTATGAAATTTTCATGATAGTTTTAAGCCGACGGCCACGGCACCACGCTGTGAGTTTATGCAGCCACCCTCTTAAACCGTAAACAAATCGCCCATTTGAACTGCTCTTCTATAAGCGTCTATATTCTTTGGTTGTACTCTAATCAGAGAACCCCGGTAGTTCATAGTCGAGGAGGGGTTTTTTAGCAGATATCTGGAATTGAAGTCGATGGTGTCTGAATAACCCCTGCGTGCGAACTCAGATATCATTGAGGCCACGCTGGAGGAATCCTGCATAACTGAGGTAGGAAGATTCCTTCTATGCCCGAGGTATATTTCGAACGTTGTGATCACCCTCCCCCCTCATAAAAGATGAAAAATGGTTTCGCATTGCAAATCACACCTCTAAAACTAGTAGATTTTATATTTTTGTCACCGCAAAGTAAAATACCCTGCTTTAAAAAATATAATTAAACCAAGGAAGTAGGTAAGTTTAAAAATTTTTTTTATAATTGGTCAATTAATAATTATCTATAGGATTAAATAACTCCTTGTTTTTGAATAACTGGAACTGTTAGTAATAGTAATGCATTGGTTAGTGATCAGTGTAGTAGTAACTGGGGGCTTGGAAGACTGAGATATCGTAAGCCCTGAAGAAGACATCAAATAGGATGTCGAAAGCTCGGCGCAATGATAATCGACGCGGTTCAACCCGGAAGACTGTTGAGTTTAATTTTAATATTAATTCTTGTTAAAGTTGTATAATAATATCAAAAAAGTTTGATTGCCATATATAGTATATGAGATACAAAAAAATTGGTCAAATGTGTCATTTTTTGGCATTATAGACGATAATAGTCACTTAAATAACAAAAAAAAAACGATATTGATAATGATACTTACAAATAGGAGGCTGCGGTGGGAGGCCATTATGGATTTTCTTAAAACAGACAATTTTTTTAAATATTATTTCTTTTCGCAAAATTACGTCCAGATGTGGAGGTTTTAATGATAATAGAACTAAAAACAAATAAAATAAATTAAAATAAGGTGGTATAATTATTTTTCCTATTCATTTATTTATATCCAATAATCTAATAAAATTAACTGCATTAAAAATAAAAAATATAAATGCTTAATCGAGTTTTTTATTGCGAGTGGGAATTCTGATATTAGGAAACTGCATTTTATAATTTATAGTTAGATATAAACTAAATAAAAACTTATTAGATAAGTAACTGCTTATTGAAAAAAAATTTAATACTTCCAATCAGAAAATGTCTTAATAAAATACTTGTGGAAAAGCAAGGTCCTTCATCCTGGGGTAATATAATCACAACAATGATACATAAAAAAGACCAAAGTAAGACCCTAATAATTACCGAGGCATGTCGTTAATAAGTTGTTTGTGTAAAGTGATTATGCACATTTTATATAACCGTCTCATGCCATGGTTTGAGCAATTTTCTATACTTCCAGAATGTCAGTCAGGATTTCGGCGGAATAGAGGCTGCACTGACAATGTATGCACACTCTCCTCCGTTTTACAAATGCAGCTCCAGCTTCGAAAACGTAATGTTTTTTCCATATTCGTTGACTTTAAATGCGTATTTGATAAAGTTAACTGCCCTTTACTCTGGCATAAATTGTGTAGTCGTGGAGTCAGTTCACGTGTTGTTGGTTTATTGCGGAATTTTTACGCGAAAGCCATTATACGTATCCGAACTAATGATTCTACACATTGTCATTTTTCGTGCAATCAGGAGTTCTCCAGGTTTATTCTCAATGTTTCTGTCTTAAGTATTACTTCAAAGACAAAGGCTGCCGCAGCATCCCCATAGATGGAAATACTGAGGTATTAATGTTGTTGTATGCAGATGGCATTGTTATCCTCGTAGACTTGGATCTAAGTTTCATAAATAAACTCAATAATTTGCATAGTTATGCTAACTTGAATAAACTAGAAGATAAAACACACACAAAACTAAAATTATGCGTTTTTCCAAGCAGGGACATAAGTATCTTCTTCTTCCTATGCCGTCCCCATTAACGGAGGTTGGCGACCACATTTTTAAAGGCTTCTCTATCTTTTGCAACGTGGAATAATTCGTCTACAGTCATGTTTGTCCAGTCTCGAATATTTCGCAGTCATGACTTCCTCTTTCTACCTATTCCCTTTTTGCCATCGACTCTACCCTGCATGATGACCTGACATAAGTATATAGGTTCAGAATTTTTGTTTAAAAATCATACAATCCATGTCACTAAAAAGTTCACCTATCTCAGTGTTGGTTCCACCTCTTCTAGTCTATTTCGAGAAATGGCAGTCTCGTACCGTCCAAAACAAAACTTGCCATCGTTTCTGTTTTACCACTTCTTATAAGAGGTAAAATCCGTTCTTGGATCTTCATAGTTCATCTTTTTAAATCGCTAGTTTAAACTATTGCTCCTAAATATATACCAGTTTGAGGACTCCGGTATTATGACAATGTGGAGAAAATCCAAATCCACTTTTTTAAAAGAATTTTACCTTTGGACGCATCAGACTACGTTGTTAGATTAGAAACTGGCCGTGTTAAAATTGTATACAATGTATTTAAATGGTGCTTGAACTGGTTACAGAAAATTCTAAAAATGAATAATAATCGACTTCCTAAGATTTGCTTTCTACATCAATGATTTCTACAGAAAAATATAATTGGGATCTATAAATTAAAAACTTATTTGTGTTAACACGTTCCTTGGGGCTACAACAGGGCCTTTTGCATTTCTGTAGGTAGGTAACTAGAGGTATCAATTCTCTAAGTTTGCTCTTGGTTTTCCGACTAACGACTGTTTGTATCTATAGTGTGTCTATAGCTTTAGATTTTGTAATCATTGTATCTATAGAATCAGTACATAAAATTCTGCAAATGCTCATTATGTTATTAGTAACCGTGTAAAGATTAGTAACTCCCAGATTTCAGTACCTATTTCCCCTATTTTCTAAAGTCGCTAATCGTTAAGCTTGATAATACCTGAATAATTACAGTGCTTCTCCTAAATATGATTTGGGTTCTTGTTCTTATACATCTCGTTCTGTCGTTCTCGTTTGGTTAGTTTATATTTGAATGGCGTAGGATGTGCATATTGAAGTGCAAGAATGAATAAAAATGAGGATATTTTACCAAGTGGCTCAAATTCAAATAAAAAAAAATTAAGTAGATATGAAAAAAAAATTATCAGATGAAGAAGTTTTGAGATTATTAGAAGCAAGCAATGACGAATTTAATGACTTTTTTTATTCACGGTGAGTATTTACTAGAATCTGCTTATACCTGCAGCACTTATTGAAGTTACGGAAGATAATGTGTATTACAAAATTAGATGCATTTATTAATAGGTATTTTAATAAAAACATATTTAATTGTAGCCTAAGCTGCTCGTTGCCCACTTTGCCCACCCTTCCCCTAAACAAAGTAAATATTCTGATCTGATGTTAAAATGATGAAGTAAATATTCCGTTACCTGCTGACCGGGCATTCCCCCGTTCTCCCCTCTGTACTTAACATTAAGAATTTTTTGCAATTTTCTTCGCATAATAACTTTTTCGTTAAAAATTAAAATAAACTCTTCAAAATAAACCACCAGAATTTATTTTCAAAAAAAAATTAGATAATTCCAAAATATTCGATATTTGTGTGATAAGTGTACAATATTACTTTTATATTTTCTGTAAAAACAATAAGAAATAGTTTGAATAATATTTATTTTAAATTTGCAATTTTTTTCTCAACTACTTACCTACCCAATTTTTGACCTGGCAACCCCGATGAAGTTATTATTTAGTAAGTCCCTTCAGTCCGGCAATTGTGCATAAGATCCAATAGCCAAGCTTCCCGCTTCCAAAGAGTCGTTTCGTAGTTGTACCAGAGAACAACCGAACACAGAGAAGCGACAGTCCTTTGAAGTTACGTGGCCAAGCCGCCAATGACAGCTAACAGCCAGAAAATTAATAGTCAGTGGGCATATCACACAATATAAATTCTTAAGAGCGTAGGCGCAAAATTTCGGGCCAATGTTTTTTAAATGCATTCATTTTTTTCGAATCCTGAAAAAACTAATAAGTATTTTTGAAAAATTTAAACGCAGAATGAAAGACTACATTATTACTGAGGGCCGAAAGTCCCTGAAAACTTCTATAATGTTTATTTTAATAAGTTACAGGGGTGAAAAAAAAAGAGAAAATTTAGTGTGATTTTTAATTTCAAATATCTCATTCAAAAAAAAATTTTGTTTATTCTAAGGGACTTTCGGCCCTCGGTAATAATGTAATCTTTCATTCTGTGTTTAAATTTTTCAAAAATATTTGTTAGTTTTCTCAGGATTCGAAAAAAATGATTGTATTTAAAAAGCATTGGCCGGAAATTTTGCGCCTACGCTCTTAAGCGAAACAAAGAAATTACTAAAAATCTTAAAATTACAACAGAACAAGACTTCAAAATTGCAAAAACATGGTTGCAAATAAACAAACTTACATTAAATTGAATAAACTAAATAGGTACTCATCTACTTTTTGCTATATACAAAAGTTGTCTGCCAATTTTTAATTCGTTAAATATAAATAACAAAGATCATTGAAGGTACTGCGTCATGCGCCAATATTTTTCTTCTATTTCCTTTTACAATAACATTATCTTCAAAATGCAGTTCACAAATCCTATAATTATTATAAAGTGAATCCATTTTGAATAACAAATCTTCTCGTCTGCAAGCTTCTATCCACACTTTGGCACTACAAATTTTTAACAGAACATAATTTAAACAAAGAACTTTTTCTGTATTTATAAATAATACTTTATTACTTACAACTATAAGAGTATTAGTATATTCTAAGTATATTGTATGTAATGAAAAATTTAACTTTTGTCAATATCTAATCTTAATAAATTTACAGTTTTCTCCTGATTAAGTCACAAAAATGTCACTAAATATTGAGATATGCAACAAATAAAGTTTTAATATTTTTTATCTGTAATTCCCATTTAAAACTCCTAAATATTTTATGTACTTCGATCCATATATTTGATCTTTTCTATTTATATTTAACGAATTAAAAATTGGCAGAAAACTTTTGTATATAGCAAAAAGTAGATGAGTACCTATTTAGTTTTTTCATAATTTAATGTAAGTTTGTTTATTTGCAACCATGTTTTTGCAATTTTGAAGTCTTGTTCTGTTGTAATTTTAAGATTTTCCCAATTATCGGTCTAATTATGTTTCCAACAATTTTTAGTTTGAGCATTTTAGTAATTTCTTTGTTTCGTTTAAGAGCTTAGGCGCAAAATTTCGGGCCAATGCTTTTTAACATTTTTTTGGAATCCTGTGAAAACTAAAAAATATTTTTGAAAAATTTAAACACAGAATAACAGATTACACATTAAAAATCACACTAAATTTTCACTTTTTATTTTCACCCCTGTAACTTATTAAAATAAACATTATAGAAGTTTTCGAGCACTTTTGGCCCTCAGTAATAATGTGGTCTTTCATTCTGCGTTTAAATTTTTCAAAAATACTTATTAGTTATTTCAGGATTCGAAAAAAATGAATACATTTAAAAAACATTTGCCCGAAATTTTGCGCCTACGCTCTTAAATCAAAAATATTCTCGTGGATAAAACCCTCTTTATATTTTTATTTCCTAAAAATACTATATTCGTATTGTTGCCTTCGAGCGCGCTGACACCCGGCAACCATCTGTTGATTTTTTGACCTGAGCCTTCGGAGACTTGCGTTTGTCAATAAAAGAAATAGCACTGACACCAAATTTAATGTTTTCATTTTGAACTATCCCTTGGCAGACCAAAGTTTATTTTTTATAGCTCGGACAGACACGTCGGCGTCGGCTTACTGTTCGAAAGTCAAACCAATACTATTATGTAATAACTAATAATAATTACAAAGCAATAGTAATTACCTGTTATTATTCTTAGGAAATCTAAATAAACTTATTCCTTTTCCTGTCACAGATGAACATCCGCGAATCGCACAAATATATCCAGACATTTTAAATATAAATTAAACTTTTAACTATAAACTATAACTATAAACTTATATATTTAACTATAAACTATAACTGTAACCTTTTAACTATAAATAAATTATATAAATGGTCAAATGCACTTGTTGTGACGAGTATTTACCATAGACGCCTACGGACTATCGAAAACAACCAGAATTAAAGAATAAGCACGTGTTTTTGACAGTTATACAACCAGAATCGGGCATGCGTATACAAAAATGGTACACGCTTTTGGACCGTTCTGTCGCTTCTATGTGTTCGGTTTTTCTATGGTTGTACGTTTCCGATTTCAACCGAACTTCATTATTCATCTCACAGACAGCTGTCAAGCTATAAAATATCCGTCGAGCAAAACGATGAAAATATCTAAGAATTGCCGTTTCGATAAAAATGTAAAATTTTACCCAATCTGAGTACATTTCAATTCTTCATTTTTACAGTCAAGATCAAAATTATATTTTATGAGAAATCATCAAAATTGCATAGATTTATTCTAAATTAAAAAACTAAATGTTTCTGGAATCCAGATCATGAAATTAAATATATTATTTTATAAAATTTTATTCTTACACTTTTTTTTTAAAATGCATTCATTTAAATCTAAAAAATTACTCTTATAATATATTATACTAAACCAGTATCTTTTAAAAAGTGGTTCATATAACATGAAAAACCAAAATGAGTACACAAATTAGCTTTTCACTGATTCTAAATGGAAATATACTAAATATAAAAAAAATCGTGTTTTTTTTTATTTAGAGTGAAAAATCTTAATATAATAGTAATATGATCACAATACTGTCAATGGGACTTTTGTAGGGAATCAAAAACAAACAATTTTTTTATATAAAAGTTTATCGGGTGAAAACAACCTCTAAAATCGACAATTTTTGTTTAATATATATAACTTGGGCCCTTTTAAAGCTGTAAAGCTTTATTCTCTCTTGATAATGTTGATTTATACTATATTGTTTAAAAGAGGCGCAAGATGGACACTGTCCGATGAATAGTTATTACAAAATCCAAGTTTGAATATTTTGCACCTATATTTTAGACCTGGAGGGCCTAAGATCCATTGAACGTGCGATATCGCGGTTAGAGCGAAGGATTGGAAAAAACATACCTCGAACATTATGTCTCCTTTTGTTTCCCATAACGGTAGTGTATGGACCCATATTTATTTAATTCTTTTGAAATTTGTTTTAGAGCTCATTCTTTGTATTTTGTATGTACCCCTTACATTTCAAGTTCCGATCTTTAACTTCCTCTGGTAATTTTTTCCTTCTATAATATCACATATTCTGTAATAAAACATACTAAAAATTATTCTGTCCCCTTCCCATAACCGTGATTATGTCATGCGCTCTGAATATACCTACTTTTGAGTATTTCTTCATTAAATCTATAACATTCAAATACACAATGCTTGGTTGGGACAATAACTCCACAGACCGCACAGTTATTGCGGTGCTTTGCCTACTCTTTCGAGACTCTGAACGATCCATAACCCTTTAGGAATTGTGTAAAGAAAGAAAGAAGTAGTTCGTGCTCTTGTAATTGCAATTGATCCACTGCTATAGATTCATTTTCCCATTCTTCTTGCACATTCTTATTGTTTCCCTTCTTTCTCTTCCTGGCAGTTCTTGCCGTATGTTCTCGATCTCTCTTTTGCCTGCATGTGTATTGGAGGTACTCCCTTATGACCTGTAGAGCTACAGTCGAGGCCGTCCGGTATGAGTGGACAACTTCCATGAAGATTCTCAATTTCCTGCTCTAGGTCCTTCTGTTAGGCATAATTCTCGCTAGTTCCGCAAGTTTTGATCAGCCTTATTGGCGACATATTTCATATGTTCACCAAATATTTGCTCACAATCAAGCATGACGCCCAAATATTTCACCTTTTTTACTGAAAATATTATTTCTTCTTACAGCATGAACCCTGTCTCTCGGCTTTTAAATACGATGGCTTCTGTCTTTTGTGAAGATAATTTTAAATCTCTTTTTTCTAACCAAACTTTAATTCTGTGTAGTGCAGTATTTGCCGAGTTTATAATTATAATAAGTCAATTATTATTGTGTTCTACAAGTACTTACAAGTCGTCTGCATATGCCACGGCCTGTATTCTCTCTTCAAGATCTTCTGCTAGAATGTTGTTATATAAGATATTTCACAACAGCGGTCCTAGAACCGAGCCCTATAGCACACCCGCCGATGTCTCCATTAGATTGCCCTTTGCTGTGTTTATTTGTCTTTTTGTGAAGTATTTCCTCACTAAATTTTATAAGTATCTATGGGAATAGTTCCAAATTCCTTAATAGGTATATTTATCTACGTCCTATATGATTAATGGTTTTTCCGACATATTTGATTTTACTTGTAATCCTGTTTTATTTGCAATTTTCAGTGAGAGTCCTTTTATTTTATTTATTTCCCCTTTAATTTGTATTTTGAGATCCCCTTTAGCCGTTTCTTTCAGTGTTTTAATTTGAACCTCACAATTTGGAACATCTAGGTACCTTTTTTTTCTAACTTCTTGCACCAATTGTGCATACTTCCCCATTCTTCTTTCTTTTCTAAATTTAGGTTGTTTTTTAGGTTATTCTGACCCCACGGATTCCTCAATATGCATTCTAACGCTTTCCTATAGTTTTCCCATTCTGTTTCTTTGTTTCCTTTATTTTTGATTTTCTTTATCGCTTCTTTTCACCGAAAGGGCGTTATTTTATTTATACGTTAGCTTAAATATTTAATTTAAATGTTAGGATAGATATCGCTTATTAGAATAACAGTTTTCTAGTTTATTTTTTATTTAGTTAATGTGTGAAGAAGGATTTCATAAGGTATATTTAATATACACTAGCGGACCAACTCGACATCGAGTTTTTTAAATGAAATTTTTATTTTGCGAGAAAAATATACAATATATACAATGACCAGAAGTAAAAATATTTTTATCAATAACTCAAAAACTATAAATGATAATTTCGTGAACTTACATTTTTGAACTCTACGTTGAATTCTCTATTGATTTGACTAATAAAAACGAAACCGGAAGTCGACCTCAAAACCGGAATGCAATTTTTAGATCATCAAATGTCGACATGGATATCATTTAGCAGTTAATTTTGCATGCTGATCACGAATCCGGTGTCAGATTTGCTCTATCTTGACGTTTTATGCGCGTTTCGGGTCACTTCCGGTGTCGGATCGCAACCGGAAGTACATATTTAGATTCGTCTCGACGACACCTTTCGATCCATATATACATTGTGGGGTCTAAAACTTAAAGTAAATTTTAACTTCCGGTCATCTCAAAACCGGAAGTGAATTTTTGTACCAAAAGTATATCTTGACAATCTCATACGTAATACTAATAATATTCAGAAAAAATATTTTAATTATCTAATATGGTTTTTGAGTAAAGTGGTGGACAAGAAAAGGGCTTAGCGTTTTCGTATATAAGATACACTTTTTCTACAAACTCATAAACTTGGCAACTGTGTTTAATTTGTTAGTGTGTTGCTTACTGTTGACACACGTGACACGATAGTTGTCTGAGTGTTATGTGTGGTTATGTTATGTTTGTTTTTGTTGTGTGTTGTACATATTATCAAATCTATATTCTTTGATATTATGGTGACTAGGGTGAAGTGAATTATTCAACCATTTTGGCGCTACTTTTGGTAGAAAAAAAAAATGGCGTGCAATTCATGTTCAGTTAAATTCGTTGAAAGTATCATATTAAGCGCTAAGAAGGAGAATATGCTTGAATTTTTGTACAAGCATGGTGTTATGAAGCCAACTATTACATGCCAATGGTGCGGCAATAAGTTGAACGTAAACTCTGAGGGTAAATTCAGGTGCAACAAGCTTGTCCCAAGGATCAAAAACAAACCAAGGAGTTGTGGATTTCGTCTCTCGCAGAGGAAGGGAACATTTTTGGAAAATTGTAAATTGCCTATAGAAAAACTATTTGTTCTAGTATCCATTTTGTTGCAATTGAGACCACCTCGGTATGAATTTGTAAAGTGCGAGCTCGAAATTTCTTCGAGATCGATGGTGACATGGTTCTCGTTTTGCAGAGAAGTCTTTCAGGATTTCGTGATCAAAAACTCTGTAAAATTGGGAGGTTCTAATACCTTAGTTGAAATTCATGAAGCAAAATTCGGAAGGATAAAGTTTAATAGGGATAGTCGTGTGAAGAAGCAATGGTTTGGTGGATTTGACAGAAATTCAAACAATTGCTTCCTAGTACCAGTGGAATCCAAAGATGCCGATAGCTTGCTTGAAATAGTCAAAGAATGGATTCTTCCAGGGACAAACATTTCTAGTCACTGTTGGAAAGCATACAAATGTATGGGCCATGAAGGATTTATACGAGAGACCATGGATCATTCCAAGCATTTTGATGATCCGGATGACACAGACATCTACACTCACAATTTGGATCGAATATGGAGGGAAGTTCGGACCACAGTTCCAATGCAAGGGCAAGACTACTTTGTTGATCACCTTGCTGAGTTTTATTTCAAACGGAGATTCCCTGATCGATTTCAGAGACTCCATGCATTTTTCACTGCAGCTGCGTCTTTCTGTCCACCAGCATATTAAGGTAATAGGTTAACCACACATTGTACTATATTCAGTACATTGACATCCTTATACTACAGAACAATTTTACATTTTTGTTCTGTTAGATTTTCATTACATTTAGCCATGATTTAAATATGACAAATATGCATGTAGAAAAAATTTTGATATTTTTGGATCATTTATAAAAAATATCATTGATTATTTCTAAATTGCAGTTTATTCTCATTTAATTGCTTCAAAAGAAGTTGAACATCTAAAACATAATATGTATTCCGGCATTACTACAGCATAGGAGACTAGTTAACCCAAACAACAATGGCATACTAGAAATGACTACAAAAATAGAAAAAGGGCTATTTTCCATTTACAGAAGCACAACTGATTATTCAGGTGAGTCAATGTTGTTCTTTATTCCAAAGTTTAAGCATTTCTTGCATGTTTTGGTATCAAATTCAATCCATCTTTTATGGGTTATCCCACACTGTTTCCTTTCAGTATTTCACTTTTATTACCACTTTTCAACTATTCTGTTTATATGTTGTTTGAATTTTATTCTGTATTATTTCGATATTGATCTAGTAGTTATTCTTACCTCACATCCTCATCTCTCTACCTATAAGTCTTGTATTGTCTTCCACACTACTGAGAAATCTCATTTTACCAGCTTGGGTTTGGAGTCTAGAATTAATCCGTTGCATATAAGTAGATGTAGTTATCTACTATAAAAATTTTTGTCATTATTTTTTCATTTCTTATCTTTATCTTCAACACTATGTGAATTGTTTCACATATATACTGAAATCTGTTAATTTTGTGTGATCAGTGTACCTATCTTTCTTGAAATATGTAGCTTAGGTAATTGAAATAACTGGTTCGTTGTAGTGAATGCTCTTCAATTACTATTTTTGTTCTTATGGGATATTTTCCTTCAAACTCAATAACTTTCATGTTTTATCCAGGCTTTTATGTTAAAGTTCTTACAGTTTGTACATAGCCTCCTTATAGCTCACTTTCAGAATTTTGGATTTTCATCTAATCATTAGCAAAAGGGTTTGTTTTTATTTGTCTATGAGGGATTGGTAGACTTAACTATATTGGTTTATGTCACTCTTTTATAATGCTATTAATACATAGTAAACAATGTTGGTGACATTATACATCCTTGTTTTAGTTCTTGGTTTTTTTTTTATTGGTGTTGTTTTGTTTGACTGCATTTTAAATATTTTTAATAATGTGGAAACACTCAAATGTTTTCCTATAATTACAGTCTGATCTGTAATATCAATAAGCAATTTTGTTCTGACCTAACTTTGTACAATTCTTAAGTCCTACCCAATACCTAATGTACCTTAGAGTCTAATTTCTACACCATTGGTAAACTGTTGCACAAAAACTCAAAATACTCTGCATTTAACTTTCAGTCACTGTCTTCACTGTGTTCAGTCTTCTTTTCAGATGGGTATTATCGATTAGGATGTATAGCATCTAATCAGAAGATCAAAAAAGCTGGTGAAGAACCATTTTATAATGTGAATGGATATAGTGCAGTGTAGGTCTGTAGAGACAAGGAAGTTGAGGTGTAGGGATGTTTATTAAGGACTATTTGGATTATTCTGAAGTCTATAGATATAACACAAAATGTTCAATATTTTTCTTACATAGTGGTAGACATTTGATAGTGGTAGGGGTATGCAGACCTCACGATTTCTATCACACTGATCTTTTGGGAGTAGTAGATATGTCCTTAAACATGTATGAACAAAATGATACCGATCTGGATATTTGGTGTCAAGTCAAAACAATCAGTTCCAATGGTTTTACAATATTGAATAAAACTGTTCTGACGAACTGTGTGCACTCACCTACCTGCATTGATTATATAATGACCAACACCTTAAATTAGGATACTAAACGTTATATAGTCGATTGGGGGTTTAGGTGATCACCAAATTAATTTACCATTTAATAGAAACCAAGGCTCATTAAGAGCTTTAGAGTTATAAAAAACAAGTTTCTTATGAATGCTCCTTATTTAAATTACTATCTTTTTGTCCTTTGTTTATTTTAATTTTCTTTGTCTTTTAACATTTCTTTCTTTCACTATTAAACTATTTATCTCATACTTTTTTTATCTTTTGTCTGTAAGATAATTCTATTAAGTCAGTAGTCACTTAATGCTTTACTTTCCACCCTCTGACTATAACCTAATGCTTAGTTTTTTATTTCTTTTATATTGCAATAGATCTTTGTTTGTTTGAATATTTGGAAACTATTGTAGTTTGATCAACTTACTTTTACTTTAAAAATTGTTCCTTTAATTATCTTCTGCTTGAACCCAAATCAGCATTTTTAGACATGAAAAAATAAAGTTGAGATTGTATTATCTGAATTTGTAACTATCAATAACAACAAAAGCATGACAATGAGGATTGTTAATAAACTCACTAACTGTAACCATGCTGGCGAAGATGGTGGATTCAACATAGCATCAAAGCTGCTCTTACTAATACCAACTCTGAAAGAACTATAATAATCATTGGAAATCAGGTGCTTTATCAGAATATCATGAATCTTCAGATTGTGTTTCTTAATTATATATACTTTGACATTGCATTTGCTTCATCATTTTCAATGCAACAGGTAGTTCCGCAGGGTTTGCCTCTGTCTCCTCTATAGTATAACCTCTACTGCAGTGACATGTGAAAAATTACAATGAATGGCTCATTACAGTCATCTTTATTTGCTGATGTTTGGAAAGAGAGTTTTGTTTTACTGACATTCAAATGTTGTCGGAAAGTACTTAAACATTGAAAATTATTGAAGTTTATGCATTAAGTCTGCAATAAATACATAAATTGTTAGATAGTTTGATAGCTAAACCGCTATCTCAGTTGTGCAGTGGACTTATCTCAGGATGGTTTTTGTGTAAAAGAATCTACAGCTACTAATTTAGTTTGCTATCAGTCTAAGCTTATAAAACAAATCGAGGGTCGAAAACAGGTAGATGTTATATATACTGATTTTGATCGTGTTGATCATCAAATTCTTGCAAATTTACTTTCAGTTGGATATCATGTTCAGTTTGTTGAATGGATCAAAAATTTGTTGTCAGGACATAGTCAGAGAGTTAAGATTTCTTGTAATTGAGTCAATAATGGTCACCTCAGATGTTCCTCAGGGAGGACACACAACATCACCTATGTTTGCAACATATTTGTTAATAATATTGTGAGATGTTTTTTAAGTAGTCAGTGTTTAATGTTTGCTGATGACTTGAAGTTTTGGAGGGTTGTTGAAGATTTTAGAGATCAATTGTCTTTACAAGCTGATCTTGATCGTTTGTACAATGGTGTCTCCATTTAAATGTTAATAAGTGTTGTTATATTAGTTTTACTAGAAAGGTGAACAGTATTGGTACAACTTATTACATTGATGAGCAATCTTTTAAGTATGTATCTTCGATTAAAGACATAGGAAAAACTTTAGATGAAATTGTTTCCTTGTTGGAGCATATCAATTTAATATCCATAAATGCTTCTAAATTACTTTGGTTTGCCACAAGAAATTGTAAGTATGTCTCTGTTAATGCAACTAAATTAGTTAATTGTTGCCTTGTAAGATCCATCTTGAAATATCAATATACTTTTAATGACATATTGACACATTAGAGGCCATTCAACGTAGGTTTTGAGACACTGTGTATTTAGAACTCATAATATTGTTGTTAATCATGTTTTTACTAATATCAAGCAACTACTAGGATTACCACCACATATTAGACAGGATATTTCAGGTGCTGCTTTTATTTTTAAAATTATAGTCATATTGATTGCTCTTACCTTCTGAATGAAATCAGATTTACTTTACTTTACTTAATCAGTAGAACCCATTTGTACCTTTCGGTGTTGGGCCGTTTACAATACAATTCATTAAATTACAACATTTGACAGTCTTCTGAGGTGTCCTAGCTCTTAACGAACTTTCTCCATTCCTTCCTATTGGATGCCATCTGTGTTGCTTCCTGCCAAGTCTTACCCTTACTCTGCAGTATCTGCGAGATGTCACTGTTCCATTTTTAATGGGTCTTCCTCTTCTGTTCTTCCCTATTGGTTTGGCGTCCCACACTCTTTTTACTTGTCTATTATTGTCCATCCAGGTTAGATGTCCGAACCATGCCAATTTTTTCTCTTTGATTGACTCGAGTATCGGTTTGATTTTGAGTCTTTCTCTTATTTCTTCATTTCTGATTCTATCAGTTCTTTTTACTCCTATCGTTCTTCTGAGGTATTTCATCTCTGCTGCCTGAATTCTGCTCTGATGTCTTTTGTTTAATATCCAATTTTCTGCTCCATATGTCACTGTAGGTCTATATATTGTTTTGTATATTGTCATCTTGGTCTTTGTTGATATTTCTTTGTTATTAAGGAATCCTCTATTTAGTGCTTGGAATAGTTTTCCTGTGTTTTCCATTCTGTTGTTAAGATCATCCTCGATGTCTCCTTTGTTGTTGATTACTGTTCCTAAGTATTTGTATGAATTTGTCTGTATTATTTTTTGTTGGTCTATCATTACTTCTATTTGATCTTCCGTCCCTTGTTTCCTTGATATTTTCATTATTTGAGTCTTCTCTTTGTTTACGTTTAAGTTGTATTTGCTTGCTTCTAGGTTCCATTTCTCTAAGTTGTATTTCAGTTTTTCTGCAGTTTCCGCAATTAATACTATGTCGTCTGCAAATATACACATCTCAGCATTTATCATTTGCATTTTGTTCCAACCGATGCAGTATTTCTTGAATGTTTTCTTACATTCTTTCACTATCTCATCTATTACATTTATGAATAGTACTGGGCTGAGACTTCCCCCTTATCTAACTCCTTGGTTTGTTTCAAATGGTTCTGACTGTATATTTAACATTCTTACTGTATTTGTTGTTTTCATGTATATACTCTTTGTTGCTTCTATCAGTTCTTCACTTACTTGTTTCTTCTTTAGGCTTTCCCATATATCTTTTCTTTTGACTGAGTCGAATGCTTTTTGCATGTCTATAAAGCTCAGATGTATTTCTTTATTTTTCTTTAAGGCTTTTTCTATTACTTGTTGCATGGTGAATATATGGTCTTGTGTCCTTTCCTGAATCCACTTTGTACATCCTCTAATTTATGTTCTATTTCTTTTCTAATTTTCCTTTCTATTATGGTTTCGTATACTTTTGCTGCTACACATAGTAGTGATATACTTCTATAGTTCCTACAGTCTCTTGTGTTTCCTTTCTTGTATATAGGTATAATTACTGCATTTGTCCATTCTCTGGGTATTACTTTTCTCTTCCATATTAGGTTATATATGTATAACAATTTTTCTTTTGCTTTTACTTCTATATATTTCATCATTTCTGGTGCTACTTCATCGCTTCCTGGTGCTTTTCCAATCTTTATCTTTCTTATTGCTTCTTCCAGTTCTTCTTTTTCTATAGTTTCTGGATTTTCCGTGTTTCTCATGGATACTCTCCTGTTGTGGCTTTCCTTCTCCATTGTATTCGCTTGATTTCCATTCAGTATCAGCTGAAAATGTTCCCTCCATCTTTCCATTATTGTCTTATCGTCGTTTATTATTGTTCCTTCCTTGTTCATTATTTGTTTCAGTTTCGTTTCTTTGTTGCTTCTTAGGTTTTTCAGTGTTCTGTAAAATAATTTTACGTATTCTTTGCTGTTTTCTTCCATGTTTTCCCCGAATTTTTCCCAACTTTTCTTTTTCTCTTTCTTAACTATCTCTTTAACTTTTGTTCTTTGTCTCTTATAATTTTCATATTTTTGTTGTGTTTTGTCTTGGATGTATTCTTTCCATAATTTCTTCTTTTTTTTTATTTCTCTTTTCACTTCATCGTTCCAACAAGATGTTCGTTTCCCTCTGTTGTTATTTCTTGTGTTTCCACATATTGATTTAGCTGTTTTTATCATCGCATTTTAAAATTTTCCCCATTCCTCTTCTATTGTTTCTGTTATTTCATGTTCATTGTCCATCTCTTTCTCTAGTCCTTCTGAGTATCTTATTCTCGTGAAATCAGATTTAATGTTCCTTATTTAGGTTTGCGACATAAGTACTTTTAATATCCCCTTCATCGAACATCATATGGTAGTAATAATGCGTTAAACAGATATATGAGATTTTTGGATGACTCAGATGTAGACTTATTTAACTCCAGTTTGAGTCAACTTAAGAGGTCTCTTGTACTTTCATAAGTTTATTATTTCTGTATTATTGT
Source organism: Diabrotica undecimpunctata (assembly GCF_040954645.1). Taxonomy (NCBI): domain Eukaryota; kingdom Metazoa; phylum Arthropoda; class Insecta; order Coleoptera; family Chrysomelidae; genus Diabrotica; species Diabrotica undecimpunctata. The sequence goes on from NC_092811.1 coordinate 99,676,981, forward strand.
ACTTTACTATTATTAGGCTTATCCTGTTAATAAGTAAATAAATAAATTACATCTTATTATTTTTTGTTTATTTTTAGTTCTGAAACTACTGCATATTTGACATCATGGAAAGCTATAGGAATTACTTAAGAAACCAGAACAGTTTATAGATGGTCTTTACCCCAGAAATATATCATTCCAAAGGACTATATGCTCAAGAAGTTACTTGTCATGGTTTTAAAAAAATATATTACTTAAATATGACTTGGAAATGTTAATATTGTAAAGAAATGCTGATGTCAAATGTTTATATTAAATAGTAATAGTAAGACAAAGAATTATCTGTTGCATATAATACCTACTTCAATAGGCTGCTTCATTCTTGTATTTCTACTGCCCCACATTTTTTCTTTCTGTGTACCTTTGACTTATTATTAAATGATTTCTATCAGATCTCATATATAATTGTATAAATATGTAGTTGTATTATGTAATGATTGAACGATTTTTAATTTTTTGTTAAAAACATGTTTATGTTCAAAAATGAAAGCAGAAACAATAGTTTAAGAATGTAACTATTGCCAATTATTGAGAAATCATAATTGAAGACAAAAGTGCATAAAGGATCTATGTAACATTTTTTAAAAAAATCAGTTTTTAGGCTCAGTAGGTCTGTTTTAACCCCTAAATTTGCTTCATAAGATTTATTTGGCTTAAAAACGTTTAGCAACGATTTATTTAGGGGATAAAGGATCTATGTACCAAGCAATATTTTATTACAAAAGTGCATAAAAGATCCATGTGCTCAATATTGTACATAGATCTTTTATGTCTGTCCAAACGGATTGCTGTTGTCATGTCATGTTACATAGATCCCTAAAGTTAGGATATGTTTTTCTTTACATCTAAAATAGTACCACAGTATATATAACACAGTATAGTTGTTGTCTATACTGTGATCGTACTGTGTACTTTTATAGTGAAATAAGTTGCGAAAATGTCAGCAAGAAGTAGACTTTTACTTAATCTGGGACAAAAACAGTATGAGGGTATGTTGAATTAATAATAAATCTTGTTTTTTACTAAAATACGCTTCTTAATATTAAATTGAGGTTAAGAGTTTACCGTAACGGTAACAAAATACCTGCATAAAACTTGTTTTGAGCAATGTTTTTAGTATTTAAACATTGTAGAACAACTTGATCAGATAAAAAGAGATTAAGCATAACTTTATTGTCGTAAATATTGCCGAAACTTTACCTGAACAAGATAAAACTCCACCAAGAATCGAGAATATCCTGCATGAAAAGCAGATATCTTCACCGGAGTTGCAAGATACATTTAACGGTAAATATTCATTCTAAAATTAAATTGTTTAAAGGTTTTGGTCTACAGATAAAAATTATAAAGTAACCTACCTACCCTATATGTTTAAACAAAATTTTAAATTGTAGATTCTATATCTGAAGATGAAGTAATTTCTCCAGAATATACTTCAGACGACTACAATCCAGATAGTACTGATTCGAGCGAAAGTTTTGAAGATTCTCATTGTGAGGATGAAAGTCATCCCGTATCAGTACCACATGCCACAGCAGAAGATTCAGTTTTACTTATAACTCAGCATGAAAATACTGAAAATCTATTGGACAGGAAGGAAAGTCTTTTAATATCTAGACATAATGTTAAGAGAAAGGTATTCAATTTGCCAGAAAAAAAATCAAGAATAAGGAAACGCCGTCCTGAAACATGGAAGAAGAATTAGACTGCCTTAGCGAGACAGAGAGGTGAAACATACATGTTATTAAAAGTAAAAAAGAGATGCCAAGCAAAAGTCCCGAATTAGGATCTTTATGCAAAAAAGAAAATTGCAAAAAGAAATGTGATGAGCAATTTAACAAGTTTGATAGGGAAACAATATTTCGTAAGTTTTACGCATTAGATCAAAATGCAAAAAACTCATTACTTTTTAAATCTGTTTCGATTATGCCAGTTAATCGCCATAGAAAAAACATTAGTAATAATAAATCATATACATTTGGTTACACAATAACGTGTCAGACACGTATCAAAACTGTCTGTAAGACTGCCTTTATCTCCCTTTACCAAATATCAAATAAAAAGGTGCAACTCATTCAGAATCAATTAAAATCAGGGACTACAGCTCCTTCGCCAGATAAAAGGGGGCATCATAATTCTAGACCAAATAAAATAGAAAAAGATGTGGTTGATGCTGTAAAAGGACACATTCTTTCTTTTCCTGCAGAACAGTCACACTATTCGCGAAACAAAAATGCCAATAAAATGTATTTGTCTCCCTTGTTAAATATAACAAAACTGCATGAATTGTATCAAGAATATGTTCAAGAAACTAAGATGGACAAACGGTTTTTGGTTTCAAAAAGTTTTTATACGCACATTTTCTCATCAGAATTTAATTTGTCTTTTGGCCAGCCCAAAAGTGATACATGCAGTATGTGCGATGCCAATTTAGGGGACGAGATCCACAAAGAAAAATTTAAATTTGCTTTTGAGCAACAAAAAGTCGATAGAGAACGGGCACATAATAATAAAGAAATATGCTATATAACCATGGACCTACAACAGACCATGCGTTTACCACGCCTTACTACTTCTAAGGCATTTTATTTGAGGCAGATGTGGTTCTATAATTTTGGAATCCACTCAATAACGTCAGAGGGTGATAAAGCCTACTTTTTTAATTGGACCGAAGATGTAGCAATGAAGGGCAGTCTTGAACTTGGTAATAGCTTGCACACATTTGTTCAACTTTTAACAAGCAGAAGGAAAGAAATAAACCATCTTAGAAAAATCTTTAGTTTGATGTCTATAAAGTTTGATGAAAGACTGTCCTGGAGAAATCATATACAAAAAACTAAGGCGAATTGTTTAAAAAGAATTAACATAATTAAATTCCTTGGTTACTATCACTGGGCGCTGAAGAGGACGTACTTCTTAGAATTACCGAGCTCCTAATCAGGTCCAAACTCGATTACGGTAGCATACTCTACCTGTTCGACTGTAACTCTCTCCTAAATTCTCTTAACGTCATTTAAAACACATCTCTTCGAATTTGACTTGGTACTTTTAGATCTAGCTCATTTGAAAGCTTCATATCGAAGCCTGTGAACCTCCTCTAATCATTAGGAGACCAAGACTACTTTTGAATTACTTTGCAAAAGTCTCAAATCCAGCTGCTAATCTTGTGGCCAGACACACACAATTAGTGCCCATAGAAAAACCTACGTCCTAAACAACGGTATGTCAAATTGACAGTAAATTACACCAGTTAATTAGCAATATATTGTGATAGAGAATTGTTGAGAAATATGACCATTTCTACCAACAAAACTAAATGTATGACAAAGGCAAAAGATCCACTCAGATGTAAGTTAGTGGTTGAGAACAATCCCATAGAACAGGTGATGTAATTCATATATTTAGGCATAGATATATCAAGCACACACAACCCAGTAAAGGACCTAACGAGTCAGATCAACAAAGCATCCGCATTGTCGGGATGTATGCGAGAGATAGTCTGGTCAAATCCGTATATGCACACAGATAGTAAAATCAGAATCTACAAGACTTGCATACGACCGATCATGACATATGGCATAGAAGTGCGCGAAGATACCAACAAAACGAAATAGATGCTAAAGGTTGCCGAAATGAAAACCCTAAGAACAATGGTGGGCAAAACAATAAGAGACAGGGTGAGAAATACAAACGTCAGAGAGCAGTGCAAAATTCAAGATATTGTAAGATGGGGAAGGCAGCGTAAGAGGATGTGGTACAATCATGTAAAACGAATGGATGAGAATAGACTCCCAAAATTTGCCCTAGAAAACAACCAGCCCGGTTCAAGACCTCCAGGAAGACCACCTAAAAGATGGAGGGATAGTTGGCAATCTACCTCCCAGGAAATTAACCAGAGGCAGCTTCAGAATTAAACAGATCGAAAGATCTCCAAGAAGAAGAATTAGCAATATAAAGTTCTCAAACACGATCCTCATTTATATCCCTTATACATACAACGGAATTATATGAAATACATAAAGCTCTGGAAGTAACACTAAAAAGCAGCAAACGACTCACGGTCATCGATTCACTCACTAAACCTAAAGCTAGCAACACCCAATATTCAATGAATGAACAAATCACTGTCACCAGCTATTAACATAAGACACCTCAGTTTCCATAATCTGGTACCCTTCACATGTGGGTGTCACTGGTATAGTAATGAAAAATCGGATCAAGCAGCGAAAAAAGCTAACCGTCGCAATCTTCCAGTCGAAAAAATATAGCTACATCAAGACCTAAAATATCTTTTAAGACAATCGGTATTGAAAAATTAGCAAGATTAATTCTACATCCAAATACAACCAAAAATACGATCACCGTATATCCCTATACAAAAAAGAAGAGACAAAGCTATAATCAGAAGAATAAGAATTGGTCACACTGGACTCACGGATGGTTACTTCATTAATTCTGTAAATCCACCAGTTTGTGAATTGTGAACGTTGTAACAACACACGCCTTTCCATTTAGCATGTCCTACTTGAATGCAATACTTTCAGTTCCATTCGACGACAGCATTTAGTGATATGCTTAATTTACCTGGTTTAATGAACTCATAAATTTTTTGAGACACTGTAACTTATAATATGATTTAATATAAAATAATAAAAAAATTTGTATACATATGTATAAACAGGACCAAAACTTGTAAAATTTGTAACATTGTTTTTAGTTGCTGTGTCAGTGACTATTAGTTCTTGAAGCACGTAAATTTAAATAAAAAATCTACGCTTTCGAAAATCTTTGTTAGTATCAATACATCTCATACTTTCTGTCATTGCATAGATACATCTTTATAGTATATTCTGGCGTAAGTGGTTCGTGTATTATTTGTGGCTATTGCTTGTATATTACGGCTGTGATGAGTACGGTAACGATGGATGGTACGTTTATGGATACACTTGAATCACAAGTATGTATTGAGCGTGGGGTTATTTTCTTTAGTAGCAGGATAATCATATTTTCCGATGCTTGCCTCAAATAAAATATTGGATATCAAATGTTCTACCATGTTTTGAGCATAGCTTGAATTCAAAGCTTCTACCTTCGTTGCAACATATTCCCCAAAAATAGTGAATCTATTGCGAGGATTCTTAGCTTTCAATTCATTTAACAGATTATATGTCTCCTCTTGTCTTTGGTCAGAAATCGTTGCCCTCCTTTTTGAGGCTTGCCTATTTTCTATAATTTGAGACGTTGTTGACGGACCTGGTTGTTGATCCAATGGTTGTGGTTCCGGTAGTGCTTGGGTCGCGATATCGTCTATATGTTCTTCTTTTATTGATGGATTTAGAATGAATGAATCTATTTCAATGTTTTTTTCCGAATCAGAATCCTAAAATTAATAAAATATGTTAATTTTTTTTCTATGAATTACTTTTTATTTATAACTTAGTTTTGTGTATTGCTTCATTATAGATGCCCGACAGAGCAGAAGAGTGTAAAGTAGTGGCAAAACAGTTAAATAATATTTGGAAATTTCCACAATGCGTAGGAGCAATGGATAGAAAACATGTTATCATTCAATCACCGTAACACAGTAAAAGCGATTTTTTGAATTATAAATCGTTGTTGATAAATATGTAATTATAAATACCATTGATAGCATACCTATCGTACGAAGAGTGTCAGAAAACATATTCGCAATATTTTCAGCTAGATTTAGTCTTCAGGAAATATTGCAACCTGAATCATCGAAAGCGGACTACTCACTAGAATCCTTAGGTACATGGGTAAGTTTGCTGTGAAAATGTAGCTAGCAATATTTATCTTTTACTAACATTTTTTGGTTGTTCATAATTTCGTATTTGCCGCTCAAAATAATAGTGTCCCACCTATAATTTTACTCACGAGCCGCCACTGATTTTTGAAGCTTGGAGATACGACGTGCAAAATGATACATACGATACAAAGTAAAAAATATAAAAAGAATAGAGTGAAAATGTAACTTGTCTTTCACACAATACAAAAATCCAAAACGCTAATTGTAAAAATACACAACAATTAATAATTATTATTGCGTGTTTTTATATTTTTAGAAAGAACGCTTAAATTATAAGATTTGTCAACATTGCCAGCCGAATAATTACACAACAATAAAAAAGAAAGAAGCAAAGAAATGACACGTGCCTTTGTGTATCGGATGAAAAACGTCGGGAAATCACCTAATTCTCATTTAATTTTATGTTCTATCCATTTGCCTAAAAAATGCGTCTGCAGTATCTGATGCGAGTAGCATGTGCCTACAGGACTGTATCTGCGGCGACATTGTGGACTATCGCGGGTTTTGTTCCTCTGCATGACATCAATATGAGAGAAGAGAGCATTTGGGCATCAATGGAAAGATGACAAGAAGAGTGGAACAACATGGAAGATGTTGTCCAGTGAACCAAAATGTCGATCCCGAGCCTAAGGGACTGGGTAGATTGTCTGTTTTAGAGCGTATCTTCGTAGGTTCAGAAAGATAGATACAGATAAATTCCTATACTGCGAATATTACGTCACTGTTACTCACACAATGCTGGAGTGTAATAGATGTACTGTGGAAACAGATTGAAACAGGTGAACCCTGTGACTTTGAGAGAGATGACGGGAAGTAATCCGAACAGTAATTAAAAATAAAGAAAAAGAAGAGAAACACCAACCAGGCCAACGACATTGTTAAGAGAAAGGAATGTTTGGGAGTGAAGGGAGTGTAAGAAAATGTCGTCAACCTCACAGCGGCCATCCCACTTTCAGAGTACCTACGGTACGTGTGATAGTCAACTGCGCACAAGTAGAAGAGGGTGGTTTTAGTTGGTAGGCAGGATAACAGATACTTGAATTTTTGGCACTGCTATCTTTAATACTTTAAATTAAACTAAAACCCAAATTTTAAGGACTCAAAATGGAGGTAGCATAACAAAAATTTCGGTGCCCAACCAAACCTATCCCAGGAAAATTATAGGTGTGCCCCGGAAATCAAGTAATGCCGCAAACGACGTAAGACATGAATTGTCTGGGTACTTATTGCCTCCAGAAAGAAAAGTTTCTTGTCAAAATAACTATTAGCAAATTATATTAATATGGGAATACGTACCTAATAATTTTATTTTAACCATTTTAAATCGCATATTAAGAAACATCCCGTATAGAAAAAAATAAAAAATATATAGTAATATCCTATTTCCTACAATAAATTATAGGTACTATTGTTGCAGACTTACATATGCTTCATTTAATTCTTTTTCTACAAAACTCCTAGGTTCATTTTTGTCTGTTAAAAAAAGAAGCCATTGGTATGCAAACCACCTCGGAGTGTCACAAGCTCCGGATTTAGTGTCATCTTTAAGTTTCTTTTTCTCTCTAAAAAATTGTGAAGTCAAATTTTTTATCTTCCTCCGTAGTTCGAGTTCGTGTAGTCCCATAAAATTACTAATACTTTTCCAAGAATCCTTTTTCTTATTTTTATTTTTATAATTTTCATCAGTTGAATCCCATAAAACAGTTTGAGAATGATATAAATGAATTAACGTCTCCGTTAATTCGTTCGTCCACACGACCGCCATATTTTTTTGTAACTTATTTAATTGCAACTAATGTTTCCAACTGAAGCGTACACACCCAGCCTGTGGCCAACACGGCTATTTATTTTAATGTTTATCGACTAAAACGTGCTAAAACCAAAACACTGTTCTCGACATTTCTTTACAACTTTTGTAGCCAACTTAATGTTATTTTAGAAACTTTTGTCACCAACATGCGTTGACAACACAAAAGTTGACAATTCGTCTTGGGAGGATAGTTATAATATAATTGCCTTTATATTTACTTACACATTACTCTTAGTGGGTTCAACTATAAACGTACAAAGTTTGACCTGCACCGCGTTCGTTTTACTTATTTATTTTATCTTTACCGCCAAAGTACTATGCACCGAAATTATGCATACGTTACGATTTACGATCCAATAGGCACTCTTCCCGCTTTATTCGAACTGTGTTTTGGCTACACTGGACCGTGGAAGTGATGACGTAGATTTTATTGACATATGTCAGTTTCACTTTCCAAACAAACCTTGTTTAGTGTGGATAATTTGTATTTTTCGTTATTTTTTCATTTTTTTTACAGAATCTTTCCGCTTTTTGCAATATCTAAGTATTCTAATAGTTACTACAACAATTTTACAAGGTTGTGTAAACAATAAAGCATGTTGTTTTATAAAAATAGCATAAAATGCATGTATCAATAAAGTAAGGTTAGAATGTCTTTAATTTAAACTTTTAAACTATATTTCATAGAAATAGAACACTGAATTATGATGGTATTATCTTAAAAACACTATACTTAAAAGAAAAAGCAGCAGAGGAAGCAAAATGTTAACTTTATAGAAATTAAAAAGTCTTGAGATTGGACATTTCAACTTTTGTTTGGAAAGTAATTGACAGTTGTGACGTCACACTTCCACGGTCCCTTATCTCTTCCTCTGACAGACAGCTGGAAAATGACCAGTGTTGCCGGTTGGTTAAAAATGTACCTAATTTGGGTAGATTCTTTCTGAAGATCAAAAGTATGTTTTTACGGGAAATAACCCTAAATCGTGCTTGTACATTTTAAAATTGAAAATAATATATTCACAAGTCTTGACGCTAGGTACATTATTTCATTAAATTTTATTTTTTGTCCCATCTAAGAATGCATCTATCACTTTTAAAAAAACTTAATTTACAGTTCATTCTAATTACGTATTCCCAACTAATTACACGTGAAAGCCAAACAGGGTCGTAGTGAGCTGTATCATATATTATTTTTAAAAATATTTATTATTTATTTTTAAAATATATTTTCTTGAAACTAAGAATGTAAGGATTTCTTGACGTTTAACTGTAAGTAAAATTTAATGTTGTGATGTGGGTATTAGTTAAAATAGTTAGGTAATGACTGTGAATATTGATTTACACGATTTTATTAAAAGGAAAACCATGTGTTACAATTTAACCTACATCTTACAACAACAAAACATATATATCTGTCTCTTGTCACCGTTCACTCTCGGTGGACACTGTCATGGCAACTTCGGTGGTATTCAGCCACAGAACGGTGTGGCTGTTACATCCTCCCCCTTTGCACCACCCTGGCGACTCGCGGGTGGGGCAACAGAGTCTAAGCAGGAATAGAGCTCTACAGGACAGCAATGACAACGTTTTGGTCGGGGTTGTCTACGTCTGGTAATAGGGTCAGGTTCAGGTTCAGCTTCAATTTGAGCAAGGTCATCTCCAACAGGGGGGCCCATTTCGCTATCGTCTAACCCAAGGATCAAAGACTCTGGGCAGGAGACCAGTGGAGCAGGAGGGTCGGCTTCTGAGGATTTCACTGGACGACCTCTTCTACGGAGAGGTTGAACTGGAGCAGGGCACGGATCTTCTGGATCGGCATGGAAAGGCGTCAAGGCTGAGACATGATATTTTCCAGCAGGAACATCCGGAGTGTCGATGTGTGAAACTTCATAGGTTGTAGGGGACAGCATTTTGGTCACCTTGTAGGGTCCGTCACGACGCGGCGCGAACTTCGAAGTTATGGACTTAGACGCGTCACTTAGTGTATGCGAATCCACTAGCACAATATCACCTACTTCGAACGAAACCGAGCGGCGGTGGCAGTCTTTGTACTTCTTACGTCTATCTTGAGATTGTTCATGTGTCTCGCGGGCTTCACTAAGAGCTTTACTCAAAGTTATTAGATAGGGCGTGATTTGTGGCACGAAGTTGTCCTTGGCTATGATGCTTCGAAAATCACGATTTGCATCATCAGGAGTTCGTAACTCGCGACCGAACGTGAGGTACGCAGGAGTGAAACCGGTTGAGTCGCACTTCACAGTGTTCATCGCGAACCGTATAGCGGGTAACTTTTCAGACCAAGACGAATGGTCATTATTTGTTAGAATAGCTAACTGAGTTTTAATGTCTCTATTTTTTCGTTCGACGGGGTTAGCTTCCGGGTGGTATACAGGTATAAGGTTCTGTTGGTACCCAAAACAATGCGCCACTTGCTGCATTACCGCACTCACGAACTGAGTACCGTTGTCACTGACGACTCGACGAGGGATTCCGTATCGTAAGATTATGTTGTCTATGAAACACTTGGCACAGGCAGCGGCAGTAGCAGATTCTAACGGGAATAATTCTACCCAACGACTAGCAGTGTCTTCCACTACCAGAATCCATGTATAACCTTGAGGAGAGAGGGGCAAAGGCCCAAATAAATCAATAGATAGCACTTCAAACCTCTGGGACTGAACAGGGGTTTGTAGGAGACCAGCGGGTTTGAGGTTAGAGACTTTATAGCGTTGGCACTCAAGACATTTACTTACATGGTCAGAGATAATTTTCTTCATTCCAGGCCAATAGTAGCGTTTTATTATTCTTTGATATGTCTTCTCCACTCCATAATGACCAGCAGTAGCGGAATCATGGTACTCATGCAGTATGTGAGGAATACGTGTACTAGCCGCTACCAATTGGGGCTCTTCTTCATCTACTTCAGGAGTATAACGGTATAATATCCCATTGTTCATGATATATCCTCTTTCTGCCCACCTCTTGAAATCTACACTTGTGTCAGAAGAGGGATCTTCTAAACATCTAATAATCTTGGCAACATCTGGATCATTAAGCTGCTCTTCTCGAACATCAGCAACACTAAGAGTTGGAAAATCTACCCTTACTAGATGAACTTCAGCTATGATGGGAACTTCTGTCATGGGAGGCCTTGATAGAGTATCTGCGATTACATTTTTTCTTCCTGTGATATATTCTATTTTTAGGTCATATGGCATGAGCTCTAAAGCCCATCGAGCTAACCGTCCAGTAGGGGACTTTAGGGTCATTAGCCATTTTAAGGCTTGGTGATCACTTTGCACTATTGTAGTAGCGCCTTCTAAGTATCCTCGAAATTTCTTCACTGCCCAAACCACAGCGAGAGCTTCTCGTTCTGTAGTGCTATAGTTTTGTTCAGCAGGAGTCAGGAGTCTCGAAGCATACTCTACAGGTCGTTCGTTCTCTTTCTCCCCCTGGAGAAGACATGCCCCCAAAGCATAATTGCTAGCATCTGTACGAAGTATATAAGGTAAATTGCAGTCAGCTTGTCGTAGGATTGGGGCGGAACACAATAATTGTTTCAGACATTCAAAGGCCTCTTGTTGTTCTGCTCCCCAGGTCCATTTCACATTTTTCTTGGTTAAATTTGACAAAGGTTTAGCAACATGGGAGAAATTTTCGATGAATCTACGGAACCATGAGCATGTTTGCAGGAATTTTAGCAGTTGAGTAACATTTAGGGGTGGTGTCATGTTTAATATGGCAGATACTTTATTTTCACTTGGCCGGATACCCAAAGGTGAAAGGATGTGTCCGAGATATAGGACTTCCTCACAGGCGAATGAACATTTTGCTCTATTTAGACATAATTTAAATAGGCGCATCCGGTTGAATACTTGTTTCAAATCGTCTATGTGATCAGAGAAGGATGGGGATAATATTATCAGATCATCTAAATAAGCTAGGATATTCAGATTTTGAAGACCAGCACGAAATTTATCAATCATCCTTTGGAAACTAGCGGGACTGTTACACATACCAAAGGGCATGCGTGTGTAACGAAAGGTGCCAAATGGACACACGAAGGCTGTTTTGTCACGATCAGCTGTTCGTACAGAGATTTGATGATAACCATATTTTAAGTCGAGGGTAGTCATAAATCGGATTTCCTTTGCTGCATGCAAAATATCTTCAATACGTGGCAGAGGGTACTTATCTCCACGTGTTATTGCGTTTAAGCGTCGATAGTCTACTGTTAATCTGATACCTCCATCTCTCTTAGGCACAAGTACCACGGGTGAAGCATATGGGGACTCACACTCTTCGATTATGCCTTGAGCCAAAAGTTTATCTAACTCCTGACGCAGTAATTGCCTTTTGGGCTCTGACATATGGTAAGGTGGAACAGATATTGGTACATCATCAACCAATACAATGGAGTGTTCAGCATATGGAGTAGGGTCTATATTATATACGAATAACTCAGAATTTTCCTTAACAATGTTGTTAAGATTGGATCTTTCTTCTAAGGATAGAGAAATTCCTTCATCTACTCGTAGTTCTAAATGAGCAAGAGTAACGCTATTGACCTGGCAAGGAGAGCTGACCTGAGCTGGATCTGGAGCAAATGAGTAGGGGATATTAGGGACATCACCATAAAACCATGAATCATTAGGAATGTCTAGAATGATGTTAGCTTTTCTTAAGAAGTCTGCCCCCAGTAAGGTACGACTATTTGTGTGTGTGGGCACAGAAATTAAGGAAATGCTATGAGAGCGGCTTTGTAAGATAACAACTAAATCAAAGACCAAAACAGTAGTAGAAGTAGTCCTACCATCCGCTAGGGTCATGTCTACACTTTTTGTGGAAAAGGGTACCTCATCCTTCAAGAGGATATCTCTTAGCTGAGAGCCAGCAATACTGCACTGTGCTCCCGAATCAAGATAACAATGACCTACATGACCTTCAATAGTGACCTGAACAATGGGTTTAGTTGATAGGTTTGTGGCAAAATGTTGGTCGACATTAACTGTTTCAGCAAGCATAAATTCAGATACTGCTGAGGATTTACTGGATGATTTGCATTTTGGACAATTACTCTTAATGAATCCAGGAGTCTTACATCCATAACACGAAATCTGATTCGAAGTGGAAAAGGTTGGTTTAGGGCTAGTACGAGAAGTTACTAGAGGAGGATTAGGTTTGGGCTCAACCGAAGATTTTCGAGAATCTGCTTCCCTGGTTCTGACTGCGGCCAATTTTCGACATTCATCCTTCACGTGACCTGGATTTTTGCAAAAGCTACACCGTACCCGTTTTGATTCGTTTTCGTTTTTAATGTTTATTTCCGGATTTTCATCCGATTCTTCAGTTTGCCTCGATTCTTTTAAGAGTTCGCTAAATGTATTGATCTTATCACGTGCTACTTTTTCACGTATTCTCCTATGCAACAAACCGTATACCATATCTAATTGAGTGGCTTCGGTTAATGTATCTGCCGGTAACTGAGCTATTATCGCGCGCGCTTTGCATACAAAAATGTCACACGGAGTTTTAGCATCTTGTTCCGTCGAAAACAGTTCCCGATACACTCTGTAGGCTGGTTTTTGAGGTCCAAAAGTCGATCGTAATAAATTAATGGCGCTGGCCCACGTGTTTACCGTATTTTTAACACCTTGAAACCACGTGGCGGCGAAACCGTCTAGCAGCATGGGTATACCCTTTAATGCGTTCGCGTCAGACACGTGGGTGCACTCTTTATAGATCTCGACCGCATCTATAAAAGCTTTTACATCAGCCCCCTTTGATCCATCGAAGCGAGAAGCGCATTTTGCTAAACTACCTGAGTCCGAAATAGGCCTTGCTATTGTATTTAATAAGGCTTGAAACTGTTCGCTTGTTAAATTTACCGAAGACATTTCTGCTGATGTTGATTCGCTTGAACTAAAAACCGTCGTCGACCTAAGCGAATAACTGTGTTTATCGTTTCTTGCCGTGATTGCAAGTTTAACACAAAAATAGTAATAAAAATTAAAGGCTTACAGTTTCTGTTGCTTATTTCTTGTAAATACCCTTGAATGGAAGCTTGATATTCCCACAGGATGTTTCTGAATGGCCTAGTGGAAGATTGATATTCCCACAGGATGTTTTGAATGGTCTGTAGTGGAAGATTGATATTCCCACACGATGTTTTTGGATGGTCTGTGCGGAGTTTCCACAGCAGTCACATACACAGTAGATTTATTGTTGTGAAGCACTAAACTAAGTGAAAATGTCCACTAATCACCTTACAATGGCGGGAGCAAAAACACTTTTCTGTTCACAATGAAACTTTACGATTTTCACAGTACGAACTACACTTTAAACTATTTTGCCCAAGTTGGGTGCCAGTTGTGATGTGGGTATTAGTTAAAATAGTTAGGTAATGACTGTGAATATTGATTTACACGATTTTATTAAAAGGAAAACCATGTGTTACAATTTAACCTACATCTTACAACAACAAAACATATATATCTGTCTCTTGTCACCGTTCACTCTCGGTGGACACTGTCATGGCAACTTCGGTGGTATTCAGCCACGGAACGGTGTGGCTGTTACAATGTTCCATTGAAGAAAAATGTGCTAAAATAAAATATTCATTAACTAAAATTTACTTAACAAAGTATTTTGTTTTTCAAAACATACATACACCATTTAAATTATTCACAGTATTATGTTGTCCAACTTCCACATTTTGGATTCGGCTTTTTTTCAACGTGTGGCACACATTTATGCCATGTAGTTGAAGTAATATTATTTATTGCATCATTAAAAATATTTTTCATACTGCAAATTTTAAATTATTGGTTTTGTCTGCAACATAATTTTTCACTTCTGCCCAGATGAGTTCTATCGGATTGAGCTCACAATGGTATGGAAGCAGCTTTAAAACTATTTTGTTTTGGCTTTTGCCATCTTATCAATAATGTATTTGTTATATTGTCCCATATATTGCTCAACAATAGCTAACAGTTGCACTTTTAACATTGCGTCTTCAAAACCTATATTTTTTTTTTATTTCAGCCACGCGAAAAGGAAATAAAACTTGTCAAAACATTATTAAATTAAAATATTGGTTTTTCTTACCTTTATCCAAGTGATTACCACAAGCTATTTTTACTTTTGATAAATAAATACTTTGTTTTGAATACTAAAAGTTTAATACATCCTATAAAACGTATAAATAACACAACCAGTAAATAACACAAAAATATCGTTACAAAACACAAAATTTATGAACTTATAACAAAATATATAAACCAACACACTATAATTTGAATATAATCAGACTGAGCAGTTTGGACCTGTAAAATGACAATCATGCTCGTTCAAGGAAATAAATCATATTTAATATCCTCTAGAAGTATTTATAGAGTAGTTAGTTTTAATTTTTAATGGAGTTTCATCTCATTTAGACATCCGAATTGTAGAAGCTGCAATGAAAAAGATGTAACTCTGTTTTGTCTACCGTCTAACACCACCCATGAGCTTCAACCACTTTACAAATCAGTCTTCAGGAGTTTCGAATCTTACTGGGACGAGGAAGTGTTAAATTTTTGGGTGAACCATAATAACGAACGTACCATCAACCGAGCAAGATTTGGCGAATATTTACGCCGGTTAGGAAAAATGACAGGTCGCAAAAAAATTTTGTTATGGATTTGAAGCAACTAGGATATGACTATTCAATCCAAATGTTATTCCGGATGCTGCCTTTGCCCTTAATTGTCTGGCACAACGAGACATACAATTGCCAAAGATTTTTTAGAAAATCCTTTAACCGAACCAGAAACTGAACCAACTGGTAAAAAGGCTGCAAAAAAAGTGAGGAAGAGACATGTGACGGACTAAACGCAAGTTTTATTAACAGTGGTTTTCTGATGACACTGGAGTTAAAAGTATCAACAAAAAAACGTCGACAGGTCATTAATGCGAAAGCTCAAGAAATTACTAGAGATTTATTTATTGCACAATCTTATAGTTCAGCAAAACCAAAACCGAATTTAAAAAGAGTCATGGTACTGTTTTTTTGTTTTGTTTTATTGTTTTTAATGAGTTTCGTTCACTAAAATTTGTATTTGTTCTTTAATTCTTCGGTTTAAAATTTATTATTCACGTAAATTTTTGTGTAAAATGAAACTGGCCTTATTAAGTTACCAGTTCCAAATAAGACCAATAATTCAAGATTTATTAGATAGATAATGTGTATATGTATATGACTTTTCCCCACATATTGTTGCCGAATAAAATATTACAGAGAATACAAAAATACTTTCTTCTACATTTTTACTGATAAACTTTAACAACAAATTTATATTTTTCAGCTTCTTACATATTCAGTTAATCTACGGTTGAATTTTAATGTAATTATTGATACATGTACCTATCTAAACTTCTTAACGTTTGTCACTACATAGTAGGCACCTAAGTAGGTATTCATCAACATTGTAGGTATAGATTTCCCACTCCAATTATGTCTTTTACTTTTGGCACAGCCATCTAAAGTTTTTTGGTGTACAAAAGACACTTTACACTCCAAAGTTAAATTTAAAATTTTGTTTTTAAAGCATCTTAACACTAAATGAGATTCATTCATGAGAGCCATATCAATTTGTCACAATTTTCTTTTAGGAATGTTTTTGAAAATGATTTCCGCATTGGAAATCGAAACTCCACAGGCAAAAAAGTATTTGTACGACAATTCATTATGGTTTATTTCCATGTACATATAAAATATTAAGTGAAAACATGCCACAAGAAAATAATTTCAGAACCATAAATTGAGATCGAGATCCTAGTTTTTTATTCAACTAAAAGTGGCAACACTGTAAGAAGAATAAAGGTGCGTGGGTGAAATATTTTGCCTTCTTGACTCTTGTTGACTTGTACTTGTGTTGTTGAATGTTGATAGGGGAAGAGGGGAACGGAAAGTTTAGTGGCGGCATTGCTGTTTTTAGTAAAACATGGCATGCAACTCCTGTTCAATTAAATTCATGGAAAGTATGTTATTAAGCGCTAAAAAGGAGGATGTGCTTGATTTTTTTTACAAACATGGTGTTTTAAAGCCAACTACTATATGCCAACGCTGCGGTAATGAATTGAATGTAGACTCGCAAGATAGTTTCAGGTGCCACAAGACTGTCAGAAGGCCCAAAAAGAAAAAGCAAAGGTGTGGATTTTGGCTCTCGCCAAGAAAGGGAACATTTTTGGAACATTGTAGATTGTCGATAGAAAAAGTATTTATTCTAGTGTCAATTTTATTGCATTTGAAACCACCTCGGTATGAATTTGTGGGTTGCGAGTTCGAAATTTCTTCGAGGACGATGGCGACGTGGTTCTCGTCTTGCAGAGAAGTCATTCAGGATTACGTGATAAACAACTCTGTAAAACTGGGAGGAGTTAACACCTTCGTTGAAATTCATGATGCAAAATTTGGCAGGATAAAGTGTACTAGAGGTAATCGTGTGAAGAAGCAGTGGTTTGGTGGATATGACAGAAATTCCAACAATTGCTTCCTAGTACCAGTGGAATCTAAGGATGCCGATAGCTTACTTGAAGTAGTCAAAGAATGGGTTCTTCCTGGGACCACTATTTATAGCCACTCTTGGAAAGAATATAAATGTTTGGACCATGAAGGATTTATGCAAGAGACCAGGGATCATTCTAAACAATTTGTTGTTCTGGATAAAACAGATGTCTACACCCAAAACTTGAATCACATATGGAGGGAAGTTCGGTCTACTATACCCACACCAGGTCTACAGTACTTTGTAGATCACCTTGCTGAATTCTATTTCAAACGCAGATTTCCTGATCGATTTGATAGGCTCCATGCATTTTTTATCGCTGTTGCATCTACTTATCCACCACCATACTAAGGTAAGTAGTTACCTGGTTATTGTACTGTTATTTCACAATTATATATATATATATTTTTTTTACTAAAGACACAGAAGTGTACATTACATTAAAATCTGGTCAGTAAGACCAATTATCAATTTGTTTCTAACTTAAATTACTAATGAAACTCAAAATTAGGTGTCTACTCACTAGTATCTTTCCTATTATTTCTAATAACTAGCATTAATTTTAGCATGCATACTCGCACAACACTTTACTCTGCTTTTCACTCACTCATTATACCAGTTCAAAAGGCTTTGTTCTTTTGAGCCTTCTCTCTAGGTTCGTATTGTCGAGGAGCTGGATAGCCTCGACGTTTACATGATGATGGAGTCGTTGTTCATGGCTCCCTGCAAATTTCTTGATTATCTGATTGACGTCTTCCATCTTGAGGTCCCGGTGAAGGTCGTTGTTCCTAACGTACCAAGGCGCATCTATGATGTTCCTCAGCACTTTATTCTGGAATATCTGGATTACTTTGATGTCACTAGGCTTGGCACAGCTCCAGAGTTGGCAGCCATAGGTCCATACTGGTCTCAGTATTTGTTTATAGATTAGGAGTTTATTATTTGTGGATAGAGAGGAATGTCTTCCCATTAACCAATACATTTTCTTGTAGCGGATGCCTAGTTCTTCTCTTTTCTTCTTCACGTGAGCTTTCCAGCGAAGTTTCGCATCAAGAGTGATCCCCAAGTACTTTGCTGATGTTGCAATAGGCACTTGGACATCATTTATTCTAATTGGAATATTATTAATTCTCTTATTGGTAAAATTTATATGGACTGATTTATTCTCATTCAGCTTAATTTTCCATTTTTTGGTCCATTCATGGATTTTATTTATTGAAATTTGTAGTTTTTCTGTAGCTTCTTCGACAGTGTCACTTACCGCTAAGACAATTATATGTCGTATATTTACATATCTTATATTACAGAACAATTTTAGTTTCTTTTTTATCATAAAATTATTCATACTAAATTAAAGTGAAACCTTTGCTATTTTTACATCAGTTAACTGCAAAAATTATTGATCATTTTAAATTTTTTAATAGTTATGAACTATGGTAAACGCCCAACATTTGAGCCAAAAATTGAAATACTACAGTAGAGTAGAAAACTTCACAAAAAAACGATGGCTCAGTAGAAACAATTAGAAAAAGATTAAGTTGGCTAATTTCAATTGCAGGAGCACAACCAAATGTTCAAGGTTAGTACATTTTGTTTTATTTATTCCAGGGTTTAGGGATTTGTTGCCTGTTATGGTAACAAACTTTGTTCAATCTTTTCATGGTGTACTTATCTTCTTTCCTCCTTTCATTTTTTAATTTAGTATTTTAGAAAAGTCACTTTGCATCTTAATATCCTTCACTCCCATATAAAAGAGCAGGTCTGGCAATTTTAGTATATTTGGTTCACTGATCCCAGCCTAAGCTGTCTTGTAAATTTAGTAATTGACTTAGGTTGTAGGTTGGAAAAATTTTGTCTTTGGAAGTTCACATTTGGTCCCATTGAAGATAGCTACAAAGGAGCTGTGAATTAAATTCACAAAACAAATTTTTGACGTTTGACTGTGTTGTCATGTCTTTATAATGTATATGTTGTAGGCTTCAATTACAAATAGAGAAGCTTTCAAAAATACATTTTTATTATATTATTATATGAATTATGCAATTTTTTTATTTTTTTATATACAACACAAATGAATAAATACTCGTTTCTTCTCATCCATTTTTTTGGCATTTGCCTTTGATAATAAGCTAATAGATTTGGCAATCCTCAAACCACCAGTTGCCAGATTGTTACAGATGGTCACCAGATGTCTGTGAAAAATACCTGAATACTATTCTTATTATTTTTTGAAAGAATTTCTTTTTTACTGTTAGCTTGTTAACGTTCTATTGGATTTTTATTAATTATAAATCACATGCTATTTCCTGATTTATTAAAAAAACATGGCAACACAGTCAAGCGCCAACATTTTGTTTTATGAACTTTAATTGACAGCTTAATTATAGCTATCTTCAATGGGACCAAATGTGAAAATCGTCCGTGGATATCAATTGTAATATGCAAAATAAAACTACATTAACTAAAACAAAGATTTAGATTTTTATCGATATGTCTCTATTATTCTCTATAAGGTGGTTTTCATGTAATTTGAGATTCTATGTTTTCTTCTTTTTTACTTCATAATACTAGCAATCAATTGGAAGATGCTTCTCCATCAATGAGAATGAACAACTTCTGCAGTTTGGCGAATATTTTTTTATTAAGAATCGATGGGTTAGTGCAGTATGTCCAATTCTTAGTTGGTTAATTGTGACTTGGTCTCTTCTATTTAATGGATTATTCAAGATGGTCTTCCCAGGAGGAAAGATTTCATTTAGTTTGGTTCCTTCACCTCTCCAGTAGTCTTGCCATATATTCATACAATGAGCTTTTATTAGGTTTTTAAAGTCACTGTATGGATAATTTCTAAATTTTTTTGTATATTGTGATTTTATTCAATTTGTGTTGTTAGATTGTCCATTTTCTTATTTCTATCTATTTCCACATGCAAAGGTATCCAGATAAATGCTACTTTTTTATATGATTGAATTATATGTAACTCATTTTTTATTGCCCAAAACATTGGATTTGTAGGGTATATTTGTTTGACGCTTAATAGGGCATTTAAGGAGTGTGTGATGATGACACATTTATCCTCACTACATGTTTTGAAGAATATTAAGGCTATGGTTTCACCTGTGAGAATGCAGCAGTTTGTAGATATGTGTATAGTGTGAATAGTGTATATTCAGTAATATGCAGCAGCATGTCTGTAACGAGTTTTAGAGACATCACTGAAGATTTGGGGAAAATTAGGATAATGAGATATAACTTGAAGTACAAGGAGTTTGATGATGATCGGATTTGTAGTAGTTAAGAGAGTTAGGTCAATGGTAAGTTGTTGAATTGTCCATGGAGGAACATTTACACTTGTAAAGATCAACTTAGCTGATCCATTTCAAAGATTTTATTCGTTATATAAGGGGAGTGCTATTTTTAGTTTGTTTCATAGAACCAATACTGGGACTGCTAATTTGGGAGAATACTGGATTTTGTTTCTGTGCTGATATTTTCCCTATATAGTTTGGGGGTAGTTGTTAGTGTCTTATATATAGAGGTTGTTCTCCTATTAAAACTTGTAAGCTACTATTAGGACTAATTCAGAAGGCACCCAGTGCTAATCTCAAAGTTACAGATTTTAAGCTTTTTTTTTAAGATGTTTTGGTAAACTGTAATATAATTTATGCAGTTTGAAACATATGAAGTTTAATCTTCTAAAACCACTTTTACTAATTAATCACGTTTTTATGTACAGTAAGTACAGTGAATCAAAATGCTCCAGTCTCTTCGAAATCCTCACTTTTTTAAATAGGCGAATCGCTGGTCTCATGGATCTTAGGATCTCTCTTTCTAACTACAGTGTTACTGTCTACTGTAAGGGTTTAATTTGAATTCCGTACTTCACATTTGCATCCAGCGGTGTAGTGCAAATAAATATGATTAATAAATAAAGTTATATTTTAATGATACTATATTTGAAATTTTAAAAAAATATTTTAATGATACTATAAAATTATAAAGATTAAAAGAACTCTTGTTTTAATAAAATTTTATTGGGTGTTCACTGCACAAGTGAACTGATGGAGAAACCGCCCTTTACTTGGGAGATCTGGTTTGTTGCCATTTGCAACGTAATTTTATTTTTTCAACAATCATGTCCTGATCTCTTTCAAATATTTTTTTTCTTCTGTCCTAATAGGTACAATTGGAGTATTTTTCCATGCTGCTTGCTGAATCTGTTTGGTAAGCATCAACTTCTGCATCTAACTGATTTTTAGTTTTCAAAGGAAACAAAAGATTAACTGAGTTTTCTAGTTTATTTCTGAAGTTTTGCCAATCTATTCTTGCATGTACCAGTCTAGGCGGGTGGGTCTCTTTCCGTATTATTTCGTCACTAAGTGTGAGGATAATGGAGGCATGATCCGAATTCATATCACAGGCCTCCTCAATGCTGAAGAAATTATGAAACAGTCAATCAGCTCTTATAAGCAGCATTTATAATAATGTTGTATATTCTTATAATGTTTATGGGATTGCTTCCACCAAGAGTTCCATATAGTAGAACTCTAGGGGTAGTTTACCCCCTGCATGGGGTTGATTAACTCGAACTCACTGGATACTCATAATTACTTTATTGGTTCTCTAAGTACAATAATAGAGAGAGTACCCATTTGAGGGATGACAATACTAGCTTCGACTGTTCACTCTTAATTCTTAATAATAATGATCTACTCCCGTTATTTTCCAGCTATTTAACTCACGTGTGTTTGTTTATATAATATTTTACTAATATAATTTGTACACATTATTTAATAAACTTTTGATTACATTGCAAATTTCACTAGGTCAGCACGTGTTTTAGTTACACTGATATTTTCAATGTCATAAACAAACAATCGCATTTAGGAATAAGCAATGAATAATATTATTGAAAGGATTTTAAATTTTAAACTGAATTGGGTTACTTAGATCTGATTTCTGGATGTTTAATTAAATCCTGTTATACATTGAACTCACCTTCGATGGGGAATGATAATCTACTTCTTTGGAAGTTCAAAAATGTTGTGTACAAATCTGACTATTTTATGTTTTAGAGGGCAGTATATAGCTGAGACTTCTAGGTTATAGGTCTTAGTTTTGATTTTCACAGCCGTGGCTTGTATTTCTTTTGTTTGCCATCCCACCTCCTGATGTTGTATGTCTGTTTTATAATTATTGCGCTTCCTCCTTTGGCTGTATTTGCTGGGTGACTGTATCTTGTTTTATTATTTTTACAGTAAAATTCAATATGCAACAATTAAACAGTGAAGAGGTCAATTCTGAAGTACACCAGGTGACAGAAATATTAACAATTAATGAATTAAACTGAGAGAAACAGAACAAAATAGACAATAAATTACAAACTTTATCAAAGCTTATCTATAGAAAGATTAATACGGAACAACTAATTTCAGAGGTACAAAAATTTTCAACAATATAGGATAGCAAAAGCGAAGAATACAGCAACAAGTTTATAAAATTAAATGCGTGGAATTCAATAATGATTGCATTTCTATCGGATTTTGAAGAGAAACCAATGACTGAAAAAAATATGCTTGGTAAGTTTTGATATAATTTTATTATTTACTTTTATTTATAAAGTTATTAAGTTTGTTTTATTGCCAGGCAGACAAAAGACGAATTTTTATTAATAATAATTCATTTTATTTTCTGAACTTGTGTGATTAAAAATACTTTTAATGTATGCACATTTAGTGAAAACGTTTCATAAAATGTTGCCAAGCTGTGTAGAAATAGATGTTACTCTTCCATACACATTTTTCGTTTCATATACAGTTGGGAGGGACATTTGACATGCTGCGCTAATTAGTTGAGGCCCATTCGCCATTTGGTTTACGGATGGGAGGGATAGTTGTGTATGGTTTCTTAAGCTTCTTAGTCGCCTTCCATAACGTCTGGTCATTTGCTGTAAGGTTTGTAATGTAATGTTCGAAGGTTTCGTTGTTTGCGGCTTTGATAGCTACTCCAAGTTGCCTACGTAGTCTATTGAATATATGTAGATCTATGTTGTTTCTAGATCTTTGCCAGGTTCTCCTCGCACGACGTTTTTCAGCAATGAGTTGGCGAATGTGCAGGGGAACGTTTGTGGTATGTGTTGGTTTGCGTTCAGTTCGTAGATTGCCATGCCGCTTAAGTGTGGTGAAGTATTGAGCTGCTGTATCTATGTCATGTGTAGATTTGATCCGCAGATTAAGATTGGTGTTTTCTTCTAGGTAGGATTTAAAATCTGCCCAGTGTTGTTTTTTGACGTGAGTCGAGGAGGTGGTGGGTTGTTTATAACTGTGGTACTCAGGCTAATCATAACCGGTGTATGATCCGATGAGAGATCATAGCTGGATTCTATTAGACAGTTGTTTCTGGACACTCCTTTGCTTATGTAGTAGTCCAGTAGATCTGGAAGTTTTCTGGTGTCACTCGGCCAGCACGTAGGGATTCCGTTGGTGTGACAATCATAGTTGTTGTGGGTCATTGCTTTTAAAAGATTACGACCTTTTGTTGTTGTTAATCTTGAGCCCCAGTGTGTGTGTTTCGCATTCCAGTCTCCCCCGCCTACGAATTTACTGCCAAGTAATTGGAAGAAGGCTTTGTATTCATCTGTGGAGTTTGCGTGACGAGGTGGGCTATACATTGCAGATATGTTAAAGTGCCATTGCATTCACTTGAACGATTGCTGCTTTTATTTTTTCTGTTGCATATTTCGGCAATATATGATGTGATATATATCGGCGGATGATTACCGCCGAGCCACCATGAGCTGTACCATCGGGATGTGGTATAGAGCGGAATATTGAACGTAGTTAGATCGGTAAAGTGGGTTTCTGAAATAAGCAGAACATCAATTTTATTCAGGTTTAAGAAAGTAATTACTCCCTGTTTATGGTTTAGCAGGCCATTAACGTTCCATGTGACAACTCTTATAAGTATGTTTAAGAATTTCTTTGGTTAATGACTTGTGTTAGTAAGTTTAATATCATTCTATTTGGCTCATAAGTTGCGAGAACATGTTTTTGAACTCGTTTAGGAATGTTAATAGTTGTTGTTCTATGTTTTAGCTTCTGAATCGGGGTTGGTTTCATGTGCTGTCACGTTTGCATTTGTTCTTTGATGGTTTTATAGAGTGGTGTTTAGCTGATTTGTTTCAGTACATACATGTGGGCTGTTGAATGTTGTTCTTTGACGCTGTTGGTTTCCTCTTTTCTGCATATGTCTGTTTTCTACTAGTTCCCTGTAGACTACACAGCCCTTATAGTTAGCAGGGTGATTTTGAGTGCTTCTAGATTTTTTACAATCTTTTCTATCATGTTGTCCTCCACATTTGACGCAGTAATGCGGTTTAATGCAATATGTTTTACTATGGCCATATACTTGACATCTCATGCATTGGATGATTGAGTTTTTCTTTATTTGGTGCCTCGACTGCTATTTTGGTGTGACATAAGAATTCTAGGTTGAATATGTCTTTGTTGTTACTGTTGGTTCAAGGTCTATGAAAAATAAAGATAAGGGTTCCTTTCTTCCTTTATTTGGTAATTGTAGTGAATGATTTCTTCTTCTCGTAAATGTATTATCAGTTTACGGTATGTATCTATTGTATATGTTGTAATCTTGACAGTGTGGCAGAGTTCTGGTATAGTAGGTTTCTTCCTCCACAATTTGTGCAAAGTTATCGACCATATCTTTAAAGTTTTTGACGCCATATACGAATATTGGAGGTGGTTTTGGTATTTTCTGTTTCAGTCTCTTCAGGTCTCTCGGCGTTTGATAATTCACTGTATCGATTTTGTATTTTTGTTGGTGGTGAGCTTGGAGAATTGGGATCGTTAACTTGCTTTGAATATTTACGTTTTTTGACTTCTTGCCATGAGTTTTTATTTTGGGTTTCTTGATCGTCGTCTTCGCTAGACTCTATATCCGAGTTTGCTTGGCGGTATAGCGATATACGAGATATCACATGACACTATGGATGATAATAGACACACTATAAGGTAAAATTTGTTTTATTGACCAGAAGAAGGCTTTTTACTGAGTACAAAATAAACAACTAGCCGAATCCTAGCATATGACTCATCAAATAAAACGACATGAGACATGTAGTAGATATAATGTATATAGCGTGCCATCAAAAAATATATACATATATATATATATATATATATATATATATATATATATATATATATATATATATATATATATATATATATATATTGTTATGATGTATTATTTGTGAATGATGAGCAATGAGTGTTTTTAATAATATATAATATATAGGGTTTTTATCGCGGTTCTCACAGAATTAGTTTGTAAGCACTTTTTTAAATTATCTTCATTATATCTATTACGAAACACACATATATATCTAACATAACCAATGCAAAATTTAAAATAAACTATCTTTAAATTGAAATTCTTATGAAACTAATTAAATTCTATAGACAATGTAAAATTTAAACAAACTATCTTTAAAATTGAAATAATTATGACACTAACTAAATTATATTAACAAAATTTTGTACCTTTCTTTCACTGAATGCCTAAATGAAAATGTTCTCCAAAATAAAGATTTTAATCACCACTAAATGTCTTCGTTCTCAGCCTCGGTTATCCTTGTTTTTGTGAAATTACTTTTTCCAATTATCAGCTTCCACCAATTTAAAATATATTTCTGCTTAACTGTATTTATATTTATTCTTCTTTTGATACTTTCTTCCATTATCCAATTACCATTTTTACATAACATAATTTTTAATCTTCAATAATATTATCTTTATACTGTTTCTTAATCTTCATTATTTAACTTATTATATTGAACATCTGGACCTTTTGACTGACTTACTGAACAATTAAATGTGTCTGTCTTCTAACTAACTTTCTTACTAACTGACTGGCCTCATAGTAACTGTAACTGAACTGATCACTGATAACTGTTAACTGATTCCAAATCACCGGGTATTTATATCTTTTTCCATGTTCCAGAATCATCTCGAAAGAAATCATGTTCGATTTGTTCCATCTCCTACATGTCTGAATTTTCTGGAACAGTCCATTTCGCAAACAAAGCCATCTCCGGTGATCTAGAGAATTCCTTACTTTTCTATCGAGAATTTTATCGACATTTAGGCTTTTCAGATCAGAATATAAACTTAAATCAGTGACTATATATAAACTAAACATTTTTAAACTAACATATTATTATAACCCCACTTTATATTCCTAAATTCTTATTCAAATGTCATTTAAATGTATAGTTGGTTGTCTATGCACATGGCTCACTTAAATATATTTACAATATTATAATTATAAAAAAAATACTTTTTACACTTATTATATGCTAATTTCTTAAAAATACCCTCACATAAATAATTTTTATAAAATTCTCTAGTATATAACTTGTAAATTAACCTTTTAAACACTATTTTTCTTTCTCCTATATTCTATTCATTTCAATATATATATATATATATATATATATATATATATATATATATATATATATATATATATATATATATATATATATATAGAAAAGAAATTTAATCTTTGCAGATAAGTTAAATAGTAAACTCTTAAATATTGGGGAAATCTGCAAGAAAGACTCTAATGAGTATCAATTGTTTCGCCGAACGTTTTCGCCAAAGATAATTAATTTGGCTTCTTCAGGGCTGAAAGAGAATAAATTATAATTAGCTACCATATATTATCTATTAAAAAACATTATGTTTAGTTACACATTATGTAGTCTTTACAATGTCTACTTATACAGACGGTTTTTTAGTGACCATCAAACGAAAATATGGCCTTAACTGTACAGTACTACTCAAGAAATGGAGCAAACTTAACCAAAAGATGGCAAGAACTGAAGCAAAAATGACCTTCCTGATTCAATGCAGAAAGACGAAGAGATACCCAAGGTTCTTAAATGATCGCACCGACCACCTCATGCAGTCCACCGTGGGAACACTATCCAACAAATTAAAAAGAACAGCAGATGCCATCAACACACAGGTAAGAGCACGATTATTGAACTTCCACATTTCTTCGGTACATTCTGATATATCATTCATTCATTGACAAATGTCAAACATATTCATCCAACTTGAACCTCTTCTACCTTCCAACATTTTAGGTCAATATGAAACTTCTCTTCTCAAAAAATATACATTCTTTCTAAACAATTCTTAATCTCATTTCCAAACCAAATTAAATAACCTAGGGTCCACTCCTTTTAGTCGTCTACCATTTCACGATAAATGGATTAAAAATCTCAAAAACATCCAAAATCCTATATTATCGTCAATAAACGCTCCTAACACTAATTTAGCCCAATTCTTAAAGGACATTCTTTCACAAGAATACAACTTCAAGAACGATTTTAACATAGTAGACTCTTTCCAGTTCAGTGAATTTATCAATAATTATCAGTTACCAAGAGAATATGTCTTAGTAAGCTTCGACATAGTATATCTGTTCTCTAATCTCCCACTCTCTAGCGTCGTCACGTCACTCCGGAACAATTGGAATGAATCCAACAACACAGTCCAGTATCGTGGGAAACATTCTCGAAATTATTAAAACTGACGCTTGACACCAATTATCTAATATTTAATGACAAATACTATCGTCAAATTTTTGGAACACGCATGGGATCGTCCATTTCACCCATTTTAGTTAATTTCGTACTCGACGACCTTATCAATGAGAGTATTAGTAAGTTAGATTTCCAGGTTCCCTTTATAAAGTGTTATGTCGACGACTTGATCCTAGCAACACCACCTGATAAGATTTTAAGCACCTTATCAGTCTTCAATAGCGTTGATCCTCACCTTCAATTTACATGTGAATTGGAGGTTGATAATACCATACCGTTTTTGGATATGCGAAACATACGCACACACAATAACACATTGGGCACTATGTGGTACAGGAAAGAAATGGAGAGCAAGCGGTTCTTAAATTACCACTCTACACACCCAATGAGGTACAAACATAACCTTGTACAAGCTCTTAGCTTTAGAGTACACACGTTGACCCATACGTGGTACAAAAGGGAATCTTTGGATCTACTCAAATCCATTCTCATTGATAACTCTTACCCCATATCCCTCATCAACAGATATCTTTTTTCTAAAAGCTACGGTCACTCTATTTCGGAAACACCTAACGGTGCAATACTAGCCTCAATATCCAATAGCATACATACGATCAATTCCCCGTTAACCTCAGAACCAGCCATAAAATATGCTTCTCTTCCCTATTTCACACACATTACGAACAAGCTTACTAAGCTATTCAAAAACTTACCCGTCAAAATATCCCTAAAAAATACCAAAACCGTTGGAAAGTTATTCTCTAAGTCTAAAACTCCACTAAGTTCGTTACAACACACGAATGTTGTCTATCAAATACACTGTTCTGAATGCAACTCCTGCTACATTGGCCAGACCAGCCGGTCGCTTCTAGGGCGTATAACTTCACATAAAAGTGACATTAGACTTTCCAAACCCTCTTGTGCCCTTGCACAACATGCCATTTCCACCAAACATCACATTGACTTCACAAATATCAAAATACTGGCGAAACAAAATAACCATCAGAAACGCTCCTTTATTGAAATGTGTGAGATCCTCAAGAACCCATCTGCAATAAACAAAAGAACCGACATCGACAATTTGAGCCAGATTTACCACTCTCTAATCTTACGGAATAAATAATACCAATTATCATCTCTATAGTTAAAATGTGGCTTATTTTCCATTTAAAATAATATCACAATCACCCCATAATTCCAAGTTTAAAAAAATCAAATATTTCCGCCATACAAATCCACCCGTCCAAGCCTTCACATGGATTGGAATTTCGTTGACATATGGCCCTTAAATTTTCGGTATTGCGCCGCGTCGTTTGGATAGATTGCAACAAATCAGTGCTTTGTTTGTCTTCATTGGATCAACATCCCTAAATGAAGCCAAACGTCCGTTTTAAATTATCTAAATCTTGTGTGTTTTTTGTTTTTTTTTTCTTTTTTTTTGTTTTGTTAAGTTAGTTTTAAATATTGAGTAAATTATATAGTACATATACGTCATCGAGAATATACTACATATTGAGTTGTAAGTTATGAACTATTAACACCTGTATATCTTATAAACTCGTTTTCATCTATTGTTCTCTTTTCTAATATTTTTCATCCTACTTTATTTTTCTACTCATTAAATTAGGAATATTGGTTTAATTTCAAGTGTACACTGTTTATGCAATTTTCAAATCAAACCCTTCAATTTTGAAACAGTTGTAGTTGAGTATTCAGTATTGTAGTATTCAAAAATTGAATGGTTGGTTATTTACGAAAATATATTACTGACGTATATTTATGTTTTGTTCAATATTAAAATTGATAAAAAATGTACTGATATTATCGTTTTTGTATGTTTTTGGCATTCAGTATGTCAATGTTTTGTATTAATTCCCCACTTCTCTATAGTTTTAGAGCATGCTTGTCATTCATACTTCGGCTAACGATCATCTTTTGCCAAGACAAATTTGTCAACTTGGAAAATATTGTTATTATCTTATAGCATTGATTGATATATTGGATTATTCCCCCCATAATATTTCAATCAACGCTTATAGTTAAAGAAAATATTAAAAGCAAAATCGGAACTTAAATAAATGGACCAATTTTTTTTTTTATTTTTAGTGTCGATGTAGCTCTTTCTGAAGCTTATGTAGCATTGAAGGTTATGGACATCGATAGGAGTATCATTGAGGAAACTAGAACAACTTGCAGAGATTCTCCACTTCCAGAAATGCTCCATTCCAAATGATTATATACCCAACGACTGATTGGTGGCGGTTTTGGGGCCCAAAATCTACTGGGAAAATTCAAGTTAAAAATGTTAATATTGTAGAAAATATATATCGACTGGTCCAACGAAGACTGTAGTAACTCATTTTTTATGTAATTGAGATAATTATAAAAATGTATTTACACTGTTACCAAAATTCATTAATCTATTAAATGGATGTTTTTATAGCATTAAGTGATACTTTTAATAATGATCTTACAAGGGTAAAACAGATTTAAGACAGAAATGGTCATAAGTGACTTTTGAATGAGTTATTATAGTTTTCGATGGAGATATTTTTAAAGTAATAAATACCAGAATTATTTGTTTCTTAACTTTATTTATATAAAATGCTACATTTTGAAGAAGCTACTGATATAATTTGCAGTTTTATATTTTAATTCAATTTTCCTCATCCGACTCTTCTTCGCTCTCAACTGAATCAACTTCGAGCTCGACTTTAGGAGGTACATAACTCTTTGAATTAAGATTTTTATAAAATCCATGGTACATTGTGGGTATTTTGCCGGTATTACACAGCCACAGTAATCCTTTTAGCTTTTTTTCTTCAATTGGTAATGGTGCATCATACAGTTTCGGTGGAAATTTGATAGTAGTGGAAGGCCGTCCTCTGCATTTTCGATTTAATTTTATGTCACAACCTCTAAAACCATCATCGAATTCGTATTTAAACATTATAGAATTTTGGTGTTCATGCGAAAATTTTATTTCTCGTATTTTGCTAACTTTTATTGATTTCTTTTCGTTGTCAAGTTTCCAATTCTCGGTATCAGTCAGTTTTTTAAAATTAAAAAAATTATCTTGGGACATTTCCGTAACATCATAAACTCTTCCTGTAGTTTTAGCCGTTCTAATTAATGTAACCCACTGTTCTGGCACATATACAACCGATTGCCTTTTCTTTGCATTTTCGATAACAGCATGCATACTGTCACCCTCGTTCTGAGTGTGGCCTTTTTCCAGAAATCTGTGAACAATATCAATATGAAAATGAGCAGCAGCAAAAGCAAACATCGAAAACACAAAACGATTCCTATTTTGTCCCCCACAGTTGTCTGAGTAGAATATTATCGTTTTAACACTTTGTTGTGCCTTGAGATCTAAAAATTTCCAGAGGCAACTGGCAATTTCATTAGGACCTCTTTTAGCCACCTGCTCGTGCCATACATAGCAGTACCCTGATTATTTCCAACATCATAAACTGTAAAGTTATATGTAGAGTATTTGCTTTTGTAGTAAAAATCACTTACGTTAGACAAAGGGGTAGCTAAAACCTTTTGAAGGTCAAAGCAAGCCACACACAAGCTCTTATCATCTAGTGCAAGCTGTTTGTCTATGTCTTTTAAGTTTCTGATAACTTCTTTGTTTTTCATATGGGACTCATATTGTTCGAGCAATTTTGCTTTTTCAGCATCACTAGCCATATTAAAAACAGAACAAACAGTACACTGGTCCTTTTTTGGTTTAAAGAACCCAATATTGAACTGTGCATTGAAAATATCTCTATACTGGCGTGACGTGGCAGCTGTAGTGATGTTATTTTTTTCGCAATGCTCATTGTACAATCGGTACATTTTCTGGATAGTTAGCCCTTCTTCAAGGTACATCTTCACCGTATTCTTACGGGTATAATGGGAAGGTACTACAGGAAACTGATTTATGTGATTTTTTACGTTGTCTATAAGTTCTGGTGATAGTTTATGTGGTCTGTTAGTGTGCTTTCCACGTTTATCTTCCTCTAATGATCCACCATCTTTCAGTTTCCTTAATGCTGTAGTGATCCAAGTTTCTGAAACGTTAAGGGTTTCCAAAAACATAGTTTTGCAAACACGTTGTTTTTCATTGCGAATGTAGAAGTAATATTCTCTAGAGTAATTTCTTCGAGACCGTTGTTCTGCAGTAATAGTTACTTGTTTTTTGGCAACCTGTCTCACATGACGAGCAATAAAATCCCACTTTCTCGTATGATCTTTTAACTTCCAAAATTCATTGAAAAAAAGGTCTCTATCTTCTTTAGCTATTTTGGTAGCACATTTTAGTCTACATGTGTTTGCGCATGGTGCACCCATCTGTCTTCCTTTAATTTGAATACCTTTTCGATTTTCATGTTCAAGTCCCAGGTTTAGACTTGTTTTAGATTTTTCATCCGCCCACTTACTAACGTCTCTAATTCTTTTCCTACTTACTCTCTCTATATTGCCTCTGCTTCTTCTCTTTCTATTTGTGGTTGCTTCAGTTATATTCTTATTAGGTTCAATTATTACTTCGGGGATGTTTTTGTCTTCTGTCGGAATGTAATCTGGGTCAGTATCAGAGTCTGCATGAAATGGTTCCTCATCGCTTTCCTTCTCAATTGTTTCATTTTCATTCCTATTGGCTTCATTCTCTTCTAAGCTTACTAAAATTAAACAAAAATGAGGTAAATGCCTACGTAATATTTTTTCGTCACTGATTATATGGTCACCAGGATCCTCATTCGCCTTTTTGTATTTGCTTTCTTCTACAATACTTACAGCGATATGTTTACCTTAAAAAATAAGTAGGTTTTTACTTTGCTGTTATTATTTTAAATAAAGTTTATTATAAATTTACCTTCAAAAGAACGATAAGAAATATCCGTTTCAGTGTTTTTATACGCTTTCTCAGCTAATTCCAATATTATCTTACTTCTGGAACACATTATGGCAATTATAACAAAACTAAACTTTTGAACATAACCTTAAACTAACGCAGAATACCGTAGTAACTCATGTTACGATACCTATGCTATCGCCTCAGATAACAACGAAGACTATTGTAACTCAAGATACGATGATTTTCTACGGTTGTTTTTCATAAATCGGAGATACTATAAAACTCTTACACGTAATATTGGTTGCATAACTACGTTTACTGAGATATGATTCTTTCCTGGGGAAGATATCATTATGTTTTATTGTTTTGCGCTCGTAACTCAAAAAGTGGAAAATTTGAGTTACTACAGTCTTCGTTGGACCAGTCGATATAGATAAAGATTTATTATGTTATAGTGTTGACAATAAGACAAAGAATGATGTATTTTATAAATGAGGCCGTTATTTGCAAAGAGCAACAAAATCGTTCCAGCTTTCATGCAAATTGTATTTTTGAATTATTTTCTTTTGTAACCAATGCATTATTAGTAATTATGATGAGGAAAATCCGTTAAAAAGAAGAAAATTATTTGTTTTTGAAAAGATAGTTTTGCAAATGAAATAAAAACAAAAACTGTTAAACGTTTTATTAAAATAGGAATTTATTACTTAAACAACCAAATGCCCTGTTAAAATCATAAAAAAAAATTAAAATAAGCGGCTTTTTCAAAACACAAAGAAATAATACAAAAATATTTAAATTATTTTAGAGTCATTTTTGTTTTGACATAAATCTTGGTCAACTTCACTCAGGATATTTTTATAGAAGACTTGTTTTGGTAGTATCATCTAATCTGCTTATGTAGTATCATCTAATGCTTACTCAACAAACTTATAATGGTAATGGAAGTTTTATCTCCTCTAAGTGACTTACTTAATGTTACCTCAACTGGCTCAACATATGAAAGAGAATGTTCTTTATATGAACAGCTTTAGGTGTTCCAGTGTTATTAAAGTAATTGTTCTCATCTTAATAAAAAACCTGGTTTCTTTTTATAAAAGATAAATCGTTTCGCGTTGATACATTTTAAATGTCAGGCTCCAGGATGTTGCAATGTTCTTTGCTTTACTTTTTCAGTCTTGTATGGTCCAGCCAACATTAGCATGTGAACTTATAATGGCTAGATTCTACAATAATGGGCGTTTTGTTTTGTTTTACTTTCTTCTCTATCAATCAGGAAACTGTTTAGGGATAAAGGAGTGTCCTACGATTGGAAATGTGAGCTTTATACTTTATGAAGATTCTTTAAGAAGCTGTGGTCTAATATTGCCATCATAGCTGTGTTCTTGTTTTAACCACTGCACCTATCAGCGAACAAGTTAATTTTTGTCAAAGAAGAATAAAATATTTTGAATATGTAATGCATATCTAATTGTCAAGGCGGTTACGTATTATTTTAAGGTAGAACTGGGTCAATCCCTTAATATTCCGTAGGCCTTATCGCAAATTATAGTTAATAATACAGGAACCATTCTATCGTTCTCTCCATAATTTGTGATAAAATATTTTTCTTTAACCTCTCCTGATATATGTTCCAATCAGTACCTGTCCGGTACTCGTAGGCTGCCTATTGCGCTTCTTGGAAACTCACCTGAGTTGAAGAAGATTTTGCACCTTGCAAATACTAATTAAAATGTTTACCCAAGCGCCTTGCTTAGTTTATTCCTTATTTATCCCCGTCGCCATATTATGTGGTGTCAGCATCTAATCATATACCTAACTAACTTAACAAGTTTATTTTATATTTCCAAACACCTGTATAATGAATACATATCTTGGGTTATGTGTATAAATTTACTCACTATAAAGTGATAGAGGTTTATATAAATGTATATAAATCCAACATAACTGTTAAAGGGTGCATACATTACATCCCTCCTCACCAATACCCTGAATATCAAAACAATATTATCATCATCAGCCGTTTTGAGTCCACTGCTGGACATAAGCCTCCCGTAAATAATTTCAATGCATTCTATCTTGAGCATCCTGAATCCAGTTGTGCTGAATGCGCTTGATGTCAACTGACCACCTTGTCGGAAGACGTCATCGATTACGATAAACATCGTGTCTAGGTCTCCATTCGAGAATTTTCTTCATCCACCTTCCATCTTTTAATCTGGCAACATGCCCCGCCCAGTTCTATTTCAATGTTGTAATCCTTTGAACTGCGTCAGTAACACCAGTTTTTCTCCTAATTATTGTATTTGATACTCTGTCTCTGAGGGATATATTCAGCATTGACCTCTCCATCGCTCTCTGTGCCACTTGTATTTTATTGATTACTTTTCTGGTAAGGGTCAATGTTTCTGCTCCATACGTTACAACTGGGAGTACACATCGATCAAAGACCTTCCTTTTCAAGCATATGGGAATATCTAATCTAAAGACTTCTCCCAGTTTTCCGTAGCCAATCCTATTCTCCTGTTTAGCTCCGTTGTTTGATTATCTCTTCCTAATCTCGTGGCCCAGATATTTATAGCTATACACCTGTTCAATTTGCGTGCCGTTAGTTAAGATGTTTTTCACCAGTACTAGGTTGGTCATATATTGTGTTTTGGAGAAATTAATTTTAAGTCCAACTCGTGTACACGAGCTCTGAAGGTCTTGAAGAAGCTGACAGGCATGATCTACCCGGTCTGCAATAAGGACTATGTCGTCTGCAAATCTCAAATTATTCAGAAATTCTCCATTTATGTTGACTCCAATATTCTCCCAATTATTGTTTCTCATAGCACCCTGTAACAAATCGGTGAATAGCTTAGGAGGGATGTTATCTCCTTGCCTAATACCTCTCTCGAAGGGAAATGTATTTGTGTTGCCATAATACATTCTAACTGCAGCTGTTGCGCTATTATATATATTCCGAAGAAGAGTTGTGTACCTATGATCAATTCAATACTGCACTCTGTAAGAGCTCTTAACATGGAGCTATGCTGGGCTGAATCAAACGCTTTCTCAAAGTCTACAAATATTAATATCAATGGCTTGTTGTATTCTGTAACTTTCTCTATTAAGGATTTTATTACTTGTAGGTGGTCATTCGTTCCAAAGCCACGTCTAAATCTGGCCTGGTCTAAGGGTTGGTGAAAATCAACCTTTGATTTGAAAATAAAAAACCTTTTTATTCTGTGTTCCGCCACTATATATTTGCCACTAAGTGACCTTGGCTCAAATATTTAATGTTAATACACTGGAATCTATTATAATAAAAAAATAGGAATGATATTTGGATATTTTTAGTAAGCTGAGAAGATTTAGACGATTGAGAACTGGCAAATTTAAATGGAAGATGTGTGGTAACTTACCAGAACTTATTTGGAAGTTTTATTTTCCATAAAACAACGTAACTTCTTAAATGCACAAAAACTAAATACTTATTAAACAACAACAAAAAAAAAACTCTTCACCTTTCCCAAAAAATAATAAAATAACTTAAATTCTTTTTCCTTCCTTCAAGTCCTGCCTGCCGCAAACTCAACAACCTATCTTCAGGAAGTTCTGTTCCAAAATGGCCATTACATTATTCTTTTTCCCTTTTGGCAAGGGAATCAATTATCACCTACATATCGATGTTCGAAAGTCATAAAATGAAATATTAGAGATAGTATTGTGGGTTGCATACTCCAACGGCGGCAAATTAGTAGCTATTGTAGGGATTCGGTTTGCTAACGTTCAATATGTTAGATTATTAACGATTGTATCGTTACAATTTGATGCCCCAATTTCCTAACTATTCTACATTTGGCCCGTTTAGGCTTTTGTGGAGTGACCCTGTAATCCCTAACATAAACATTTTCCCCTTATTTTCACCGCCCTATTACCTTTACGGTATTTTATTTGTCGTTCTCTAGCTTCCAATGTGTTACTGTTTAATGCTAAAAAGTCAAATCTGGTTTTAATTTGACGCCCAACCATGAGATGGCAAGAATTTGACCTGTTACTGAATGCGGGGTTGTTCTATAAAAGATATATTCTGGCTCTGGGCGCATGTTAATCTCCACTCGTTGCTGGATTGTGGGTAGCTCTTTCGGGGCGACAGACTCAGTAAAACACAGGTTTGAAATAAAAATAAATCTATTAATTTAGTATATATACAATAAATAAAAATAAAAAGGAATTCTACGTTGTATACTTATACAATGAATAAAACTAAAACGAATTCTACGTCCCCGCCTGGATCCCGCGATGAACGAAGTCCCCGGCGAACGTCTATAAAAGAAAAGAAATTAATTAGTACTAATAAGAAACGAAATGGGGGAAATCGATCGCGCGCAGATTTATACTCGCTTTCACTTCAATTCAGCGAAAGCTCCGAATACACTCGCAAACAAAATATTTAGCTGTGCAGACCCATGGCAATGTTCAATACACAATACCGACGGGTTCCGCTTGGCTAAGGACAGAGTATGATCCTCAATACGGAAATCTCTCTGTCCCGGTTGGTTCTGTGCAGATCCACGGTAATGCTCAATACGCAATACCGATGGGTTCCGCTTGGTTAGGGACAGAGTATGATCCTCAATACGGAAATCTCTCTGTCCGGGATGGCTCGCAGGTTCACTACACCGGCGAGTCAGGGAGCCTAGAGCGCTAGCTACAAGACTGTCTAATTCCGCTATTCACACGCCTTAAATAGCCGTTCTGAATCCCACTTGGCCGTCACGTTGTAGAAGTGGATGCGCAAATATTGACACTCCCACGGTTCGAACTGTTAAACGATCAGAGCATCGTTACAGGATGATAAGGACCTGAAGTTTTAAGAATAATACTTACATAATAATTCTTACAAAATCGCTGACACTCTTCTGAAATAAACTGTGAACCATTATCTGAAATAATTTGATTTGGCAACCCAAGTCAGGTAAAACAGTCCCGAAGTTTACTGATGGTAGGCTCTGAGTCAGTCTTTGACCTTTCATATAACTCCGGCCATTTCGAGTATACATTTGTAATAACCCGATAATTCTTACCATGATATGATCCTAAAAAATCAATGTGAATTCTTTTACACATGAGCTTCTTGAAATTTAATTAATGGTGCCTTAAGTGGTGTTACAGTGTTTTTGTAATATGTGTATGTAATAGGCAGTAGGCTGCCTATTGTACCCCTTGGAAACTCACCTGAGTTGAAGGAGATTTTGCACCTTGCAAATACTAATTAAAATGTTTACCCAAGGGCCTTGCTTCTAACGGTAGTTTATTACTTCTTTATCCTCGTTGCCATATTATGTGGTGTCCGCATCTAATCATATAAATAATACCTAACTAAATGAATAACTTTATCTTATATTTCTCTTCAAACACCTGTAAAATGAAACAATTACAAGGAATACATGTCTTAGGTTATGTCTATGTGAATGTAT
Organism: Diabrotica undecimpunctata; assembly: GCF_040954645.1. NCBI lineage: Eukaryota > Metazoa > Arthropoda > Insecta > Coleoptera > Chrysomelidae > Diabrotica > Diabrotica undecimpunctata. Next base: position 99,715,152 of record NC_092811.1, read on the forward strand.
GAAGTTAGTCACTATACTATAAAGTGGCAGAGGTGGGAAATAACATCCAACATAACTTCAACATCACTTTTATTCAACTTTTATAACATGAAATTGGCAGCGTTTTTTGTTATATTTTGTTGGTAATAAATTTATAATATATACATATAAAACTACATTTATTGAAAATTGTAATTTAGATGTGATTTGTTTGCGATCTTGGTACCTTCTCTCTCCTACGGCGAACGCGCTCTCTCGCGGTGAAGTGTGTTGGTAAAAAGCGCAGCGTCAGTTGGAACAGATAGTTTTGAAAGATTTTAATGATATTAGTACATTGCTCAACAAAAATTAGTTCTTCGCTAAAAAAACGATTTTGTGTTATTTTGTCAGTTAGGGACTTCTGCAAATAACAGCCTCATATATTATCAATTCATTGTATTTTAATACATTCCATAATGGTAAAAGGAGAGATTGTAACTGTTTTCTTTATCGAATAGAAATTGCTCGTTGGTTTTATGCCTAATATTCTTTGTATGTTTGTAATAATTAATTGTAATGCAGTATGAAAACCCATTACCAACATTCAAAAAGAATTTTAAAAATCTTTTCTTTTTGTCTCCTTTTGTATTTGTTTAAGTGGCATGAAACTAAAGTAAATAAAATTTTTTCTTTTCTATACTTTCTTTTCTTATCGTCTATATACTTTATCTTACAGTGACAATAATGATTTTAAATTTCTGGTCGCCTTGTAAAGTAGTGAAATAAACGAATTTTTATATAAATACACTTTCATCACTGAATTATATTATCAAATATGTAAGCAATTATTTGATGGGCTCTAAAACAACAACCATCATATTCCCGTACAGAAACACGCCAGATATGTAGGGGAGAAGGGGGTTACTGTGGACCATTTTTACTTATTAGCAAATTAAAAAATATGTATAAGATTCTTATTGCTGAACTTACCTCACATATTTACTGTAAACATCAACTCAACTTTCGATGTGAATATTTTATTTGTATCTTTCTTAATAGAACAAATATTTTGATTCAAATCGGAATCAATAATTTGTCCACAATGACCCCGTGGTGGGGTTAAAGTGGACAGAGTATGGGGTTATAGTGGACGCATAGTAAAACATATACAGGAATACTGAAAACTTTATGTTAACAAAAAGAAACTACGATACATTATAAGAACTGAAATTAATATTAAATGAAAATAATCTTCCTTGCCTTTTCGTGCCAGTGTCTACTGGGTGCTCCAAAATTCCGACAATATCGTTCTTGTCGACAACTGAGACATCTTCAACTTCGGGAAATACGAAATTATTCACTTTTTTCCTTAAAAAATTAATTTGTACCTCCACATCTCGAATATCTACGATTTGGCCAACATAGTGTGTTACCGATTTTTTACCCATAAATTTTACAAGTACGAAATCATTTTTCTCCATTTGTTTGTCCATAAAAATATCGTTGTCCTGATCATCTTCCATCCAGCCTTCATCCTCTGATTCAAGTATTACTTCTGTAGAAGAATTGGAAGAGGAAGATTCTTTCCTACTCCTTTTTGGTTCATAGGAAAGAGATTTCTTCACTCTATTCTTTTCTCGCATTTCAGCTCTTTCTTGCGCACGTCTTTCCTTCAAATCTTTAGCCTCTTTTTCAGCTTCCAACTGATCTTTCACTGGTGTGCTCGTGTAAATAGTCGACTTTTTATTTTTTCTTGCTTTGGAGTTTGATGAGCGATCTGCTTTTAGAAAAGGGCGGCAGCTCTCAGGAGTAATTACAGCTGTTGATGTAGTTGCTACTGATGGTGAAAGCGTAATGGGAGCTACAGGTAGCAGTCTTGTGGAGATTGAAGCAACTTCTAATATTTGCTCAGGATCTTCAGGATTTCTTGGGTTCATTGCTGTTGGTGGTTCTTGATTCCTATCTGTTGTTTCGGCAGCTTCATATTCCTCATCGGTGAATACAAGACGATTTATTGGCCATAAACCAGCAGATCTGAATCCAGATGTTATATTCTTCATTGTAAATGCCACAGGAAAAGCAATACCACACAGTTGAGCAACATCATATATTTGTATAGGTCTGCCTGGATGATTTTGAAGCCAGTCTCCCATTGCAACCCGTAATGCAGCTTTATAAGAACCATATACTGCAACATCTAGCGGCTGTAGTTTGTGGCTACAATGTGGCGGAAACGATAAAAGAGTAATTCCAGATTCTCTAGCTAAGTTTATAGCTTCCAAACTTATATGACTTGAATGATTATCCATTAATATCAGTAGAGGGTTTTCTTTAGAAGCACTTAAGTGCATTTTTATGTGCTTTAGTACTTCTAAAAATAATTCCGCAGTCATATAGCCAGACTGATGAGCCAGACCAATGCTCCCTATTGGTGCACCATCTAAGAACCGGTCTTTCATATTCTTCCTGGGGAATATGAAAACTGGAGGTATTGCTTGTCCAGTGGCTGTTATAATTCCGCACATTGTAACATTTTCACCGCGTTCTTGAGAGGCCACAGCTCCTATTTGTTTTTTTCCCTTTTCAGCTATACGTTTGGGTGGTGGTAAGACCGTGGGTATACCTGTCTCATCTAAATTTATTATCCTTTCTGGCCTTCCTTTAAATTTATCTAAAACTCCAATGTAATTATCAAAAAATAAATCCACGTTGGATTTGTTAAAGGCTGCATCTCGTGCTATGCTTGTATTTTCAGGTTTTCTAAGAGAAAAATCTCCATGTCGTTTCATAAATGAATATATCCAGTCCTTTCCTGTTATCTTATTTTTAGTCCAATTCGAAGGAATTTCTATTTGTAGAGCACTACCATACTCAAAAGCTAGGGTACAAGCCTGCTTGTAAGTCAAGCCATAATGTAATCGAGACGCCTTCTTACGATAATTGACAATGTGTTGTTCTTGTTCATCAGAAAATATTTGGCGACCTCGAAATTTATTGACGCCAGAAACATTCAAGCTAACAATTTCTAACTCATCTTCGTTACCTGAATCATCACCAGAGGGTATATTAGCATCTTGAAGGTTCCTCTTAGCCAAAATGACTCTTTTGTGAAGCATACTTTTTTTCAATTCATATTTCTCTGCAATATTTCTCAAGCTTCCTTTTTTTCTTAGGATATCCTTTATTGCACGCTCTATAACTTTTTCATCAATATCAGCTCTCGCCGTTTTTCTACTGTAAGTCCTCATCTGAAACAAAAAAGCGATTTTTATCACATGATTTTTGGAAATATAATCATTTGTGGGGTTAGTGTGGACAGCTGATGATTTGTCCACACTAACCCCGAACGCCATGTTTGACAGTAACAATGGAATGACGTTTCGAAAAATGATAATTTTATCTCATTCCATATCAAATTTAGTAATTAAATATTCCAGAAGCCATACACTAACTTAGGTATACAATTAGTTCAATAACTTCAATTTTAGTATAATTTTACTTACCGTGTGAAATAAATGGATACAACACACAAAATCACTTTCTGTCACTGGCGGTCATATTATAGAAAATATTTCAACCAACTTTTACGTGGTGTTCGGTGGCGTTAATAGTCACTTCCTGAACAGACTGGGCGGCAGATTTAAATGCGAGTTTCTAAATAATTAACTATGTCCACACTAACCCCATGTCCACACTAACCCCCCTCTCCCCTACCACGCTGTGGGAGAGTACTCAATTTAGGGTGTCGGTAAGACTAGTGTACAAAGCTAGCAGTCTTCTATTGGATTGAAGTATATATAGTGTTTCTGTCTATTTTATAAACATGATTAGGGGAAAGTGTTAACTGCAAGGCTATAAAAATATTGCTCACCGAAAACTCTTTTGTACAAGTTTGTATATAATTTCAATAAACTGTTCTGTATGAATTTAAAAAATAAATTTTAAATCATAAAATGTCTTTTATTTTCCTTAGAAATGTATACCTGGTTTTCATATGAGAACATAAAGACAAATAATTAATATTTTACAACTCCAGAAATACGTCCAGATGTAGGCAACACTATATACTCGAAACTAGTTGAACAATCGCCTGAAAGGTGGCACCACTTACATACGGACCAAGGTCTCTTAATTAAAATCAGTTAGGGTCAGATGATTAGAAGACAATTTCAGTATTCATTGACTATGAGGAGGGCTAGGTCGCTCTTTTTCGTCTCATTCTCACAAACAAGTCTTCTCTTCAAGACTAAAAAGCAAAATTTATTCACAGAATTTCAACTCATTATGTTTCTTCATAGAGTTCTTCATAATCATGTTTCTTCAATGCCCACCCGCCCTTTGTTTTCCCACCTTTTTTGATATTTTACTTAAGTACCCAAAATGCGCGACTCCTGTATTTTATCTAAGTGGCCCCATCTGTTGGGGGGACCTAGAACTAGAGATTTCAAATGAATATTAAGAACTTTTTAGAATTGTTTGTAGTCTATTTTCACTTTACTAACAAATTATTGCAAGACTGATTTTTATTGAAGGAAAGAGTCTACTTCTTGTATGTCTAAGCAAATACTGATATTCTTCCAGGATGATGGGAGTATGTTGGGAAAATAATACAATCAAATTATTTTACACTTTTATTGTTCAATCACGAATATTATAGACAAACAATATTTTACAGATTTTTAATTTTGTACATTTTATTTTATGTAAAATTTTATCCAGTTTCTGCTAAAAGTCTTCTGCTTCATCGTTACCTGCAAATAGAAAAACTCGTTATTAGTGGACTGAAAATTATTATAGTTTTTTGTTAAATTAAAATTTCCTTTAATATTTTTACACTATTAAATTCTTTCGATTGAATGTACATTTGAATTAACTCTCCGGACAGTTTTTTTATAAGAAAAATTGGTATTTCGACTGTAATTAAATGAGACATATACAATTAATAAATATAGTTTAAAAACGGCAAAAGTATAAAGAACAAATGAAAACAAAGAATTATTAGGTCTCCTGTTCATTCTTCTTGTCACAATTAATTATCCATTTTTTACGTTCTATGTAATGATTAAAAAACAAGGCTCAGCGCAATTTTAGCCCGCCATCCCTGCCCCCTTCCCTCAGAAACGTCAATTTTTTTTAAGTGGGATGCAATCAATTTAAACATTTAATTTAAAAAAATTAACAGGCATAGTTCAGGCTTTTACAAAACTTGTCTATTTTTATAGACCCGTCGTTTGAGTGTACATAACCTTAAAATGCATTTTTTTGACGTGACAACGTCTTAAATTACGTTGTGGCTCGGAGTCACTCATGAAAAAGTGTAACGCCCGCTCACGTCTGTTACGATGAGTCACCGAACGAGAGAGAGGCCCACCGGACCGGCGAATGCCTTGCGTCTCTCTCCCACTCAAACATGATCGTTCCGCTGGTGCGATGCTATTTCTCCTATCATCGTCCTATCCTCAACAAAATCACTCAAATAGAAATTAGTTAAGTTTAAGTTTACATGTACAATGTTTTAGTAAACAAAATATATTTCTATAGTTAAAATTTGTGCAATTCTCATTTTCATTCAATTCCTTGTTCCTATTGTGCAATTTAATAATATTCATATCAATAAATATTCTACCGAGAAAAAGACGTTGTCACGTAAAATCTTCGCCCGTAAAACCGACTTTACAGGCAACCGATTTTTTTCTCGAAAAAAAGCGCATAAATTTTTTTTGAGGATGCTGCAAGTCCAATTTTTTATTTTGTGTATTGAGCAAAAATTATATCTCTGATTTTTCCGTATGGTGCGCCATCTTCAAAAATCCGAAAAACTGTTTTAAATTATATTTATATTTTAAAGTCTATAAAATGAAGAAAATCCCCAAAAAGCCTTAAAAACAGTTTTTTAAGTTTTTAGAGATGGCGGACCTTACGAAAAATCGGAAAAAATCCAGAGATATAATTTTTAATCTAATAAAGAAATTTAAAAAAAATTGGTCCTGCAGCCCCCTCAAAAAAAAAAAATTATACGTTTTTGTTGAAAAAAAAAATGCATTTTTAGGTTATGTACACTCAACCTACGAGCAAAGAATATAGACGCATATAGAAAAACAGTTCAAATGGGCGGATTGGTTACGGTTATTATACTTCAAAACAATTAGCCCAGTCTGGTTAAAAAAAAAGGTCGAAAAATTATTCGCAGATATCTGAAGCTTTTAAGACATAGGTGGGGGTTACTAGATGACGAATAGATGAAAAAGTACTCGTATTTTTTGCATTTTTTTAAACAATAATTTATGGTCACAACTTGATTTTTTGTCGAAATTTGTTTCTCTTATATTTTACATAAACAATATTTATATCATTTTTTTATATCAAGAAGATATTTTCCCGTTTTTTAAATTAAAATTGATAAATAATTTACGGAGATATTTGCAAAAAAAACAGTTTTTTGCACTAATTTATAAATTTTATTATTAACAAAATAAAATGGTATTGATACATTTGAACATCGACGAATTACCGTCTTTTAACTTTGTGAAAAATTTCCTCCCGATCGGTCAAATAGTTTAAAAGTTATTTAATTTATTTATCCCTAAGGCTAAATATTTAAACTATTGAACTTGCTCTATTAATGGTGCTAGACACATTTAGCAAATTTCATAAATTTTTTTATGGTCCCAACTTGATTTTTTGTCTAAATTTGTTTCCCTGTATCCCTGAGGCTAAATATTTAAAATAAATTTTGAATGAAAATCTAAACTTTAAATTGAAACTTAATAAAATTCATCAAATTTTTCGAAACTTACAGCCCTTCGAAACGAAGGTGCTTTCGAAAGATCGTCATAGGAAAGTGGAGGAGTTAACTATTTCAGCTCCGTTTTTTTCGAGATTGAAACTTCAAATTGAAACACGCAGGAAAAATTTACATTATCTCGGCTTCCATTGCAGCTAGAAGCCTCTTTTTTTTAATCTGGGTAGCTCGTCGAAATATGAATAACTACACAGTTTTCACTGGCCGGGATATATGGGAAACCTCGGAAAAAATGAGTACATTTGTCCATAGATTTTCATTCAAAATTTGTGCAAATTTTACTTCTTAATGTTTATAAACAATGGAGGTATGATTTAAAAAAAAATAGTCTCTAACTTTGTTCCTATTGGTCATAGAAGGTTTTTTTTAATGTAAGTTTTTTACCAGCTATCCAATGTCTGTACGTACAAGTCTATAGCTTGAAAAAATACAAAAGTTATTACAATTGTTTATAAGTAAAAAACATACCCCTTTTTCAAACGTTTATTTTGTAAATAATTTCGATGAAAACGTAATATGCATTTAACTTCTGAGATAGTTTAAGTCTTAAAAAATTATATGAAATTTGCTAAATGTGTCTAGCACCAACAGATGAGAAGAACGAGGCATTTAGGGCCATGCAACAACGAAAAACTAGAACAACAATAGATAGATACAAAAACTTAAGGAGAGAGGAAAAACGCATACACCGAAAAAAGAAACGAGACTCGGAAAATGACATATTAGAACGGCTCGAAAGCCATATGAGTCAAGGAGAAACAAGAAAGTTCTATCATCAAATAAATAGTATTAGAAAAGAATTCAAACCAAGAATCAATTATTGTAATGATAAGGAAGGTAACTTACTTACCAACAAAGAGGATATCCTTTTACGATGGGTAGAGCACTTTCGAGAGTTGCTGGAAGGGGAACCTACTAACAATATAGAGCTGGAATATCGAAATGAGGAACTCGTGGAACCCCCCTCGGTAGATGAAGTGAAAATATCTATAGAAAAACTAAGGAACCATAGGTCCCCAGGTAGCGATGGCATCCCAGCAGAGTTATTTAAGCACGGAATTTGGTCTGAGGAGCAAATGCCTGAAGAATGGAGCTTAGGCTTAATTTGCCCGTTACACAAAAAGGTAAACCAACTGGAATGCAATAATTACCGCGGAATTACTCTCCTAAATACAGCATACAAGATATTGTCAAATATTTTGCACGAGAGATTAAAGCCTTATACTGAAATGTTTCTAGGAGAATATCAGGCGGGATTCAGGTGTGGACGTTCAACCATTAACCAGATCTTTACACTACGACAGATCCTCGAAAAAGCGCAAGAGTTTAACATAGATATGTATCATATTTTTGTCGATTTTAAAGCGGCATATGACAGTGTCTTAAGACCAAGTCTTTACAATGCTATGAATGAGTTGGGAATTCCAAAAAAACTCATATGTTTGATAAAAGTGACAATGGCGAAGATGCTATCAGCAGTTAAAATTCAAAACGACTCGTCAACCCCATTTCAAATACATAGGGGGTTAAGGCAGGGAGATGCGCTGGCGTGTCAGCTTTTTAATGTCGCCTTAGAAAAAGTTGTACGAGACGATAATTTAGATAGCAGGGGAACAATATTTAATAGATCAGTCCAAATTCTAGCATATGCAGACGACGTGGACATTATAACAAGAACTAGGGCGAGAACTGCGGAAATCCTAACCGAGCTAGTAGCAGCAGCAGAACGAATGGGGTTACAGATAAATCAAAATAAAACCAAATTCATGGCGACTAACACAAACACAAGAGCTGGAAATGTTGACACAAATTTAATCATCAATGACCAAAACTTCGAAGCAGTCAAAGAGTTCATATATCTAGGGACATCGGTTAACCCCAATTATAACACATCTGAGGAAATAAAAAGGCGAATAATAATTGCAAACAGGTGTTATCATGGTCTATCAAAGTACTTAGCTAACAAACGTCTGTCTCAAAAAACTCGTATAAGGCTGTATAGAACACTGATAGTCCCCGTTCTCACATATGGATCAGAGGCATGGACGCTAACGAAAACAGATGAATCCGCTCTATCCATTTTTGAAAGAAAGGTGCTACGCAAGATATTCGGAGCGGTCTGTGAGAACGGAGTATGGAGGCGTAGATATAACTTTGAACTGCAGAATATCTACAAGCATACGTTTGGTGGTAAAGATATTACCACTATAATTAAGCGAAACCGCCTGCAGTGGGCAGGACATGTAGCCCGGGCCCCTGAGTCAAACATGATAAAAAAGATTCTAACAGCGCAACCCGTAGGAATGAGAAGACGGGGTAGACCAAAGCTAAGGTGGATGGACGGGGTAACACAAGATGCCGAGAAGATCGGAGTCAGCAACTGGAAAATGCAAGCGAGGGACAGAATAGAATGGCGTAGAAAGCTTGAGAAGGTAGAGGCCCTCTACTAGCTAGAGAAGGGCTGTAGCACCAAGATGATGATGATGATGAATAAAAAAATTAATAAAATTTATAAATTAGTGCAAAAAACTGTTTTTTTTTGCAAATATCTCCGTAAATTATTTATCAATTTTAATTTAAATTTAATTTAAAAAACGGGAAAATATCTTCTTGATATAAAAAAATGATATAAATATTGTTTATGTAAAATATAAGAGAAACAAATTTCGACAAAAAATCAAGTTGTGACCATAAATTATTGTTTAAAAAAATGCAAGGTAAAAATACGAGTACTTTTTCATCTATTCGTCATCTAGTAACCCCCACCTATGTGGGGGAAATCGTTCTCGAACGATTTCCGAAGTGGAAATTGAAACGTCAATAAGCGTATTTTGACCTTTAATTGTGGCTTGTTCCCATTTAAATAGTAATTAATTTAAAATGCCACAAGAAAATAGCTTCAGAACAATATTAAGTGAGAACGATTTCCGAAGTGGAAATTGAAACGTCAATAAGCGTATTTTGACCTTTAACTGTGGCTTGTTCCCATTTAAATAGTAATTAATTCATCCATAATCTTTTAATAACAACAAAAAGCATTCCTGAATTTTTTTGAAATATTTAACAGTAACTTTTAATTAATAGCCTATGTGAAAGTTTTTACGCTGTATGAGTACTATTTAATCTCGTTTTAAAATAACAACTACTAGTAAAACATACTAAAAAAACATTTCCCTACAACCATAAGCTATTATATCCATTCCAGTTGCTGTCACGTGTCTATTGGTATAAATTTTGTTTGAGAATCAGGATAGGAAAGTGCACCCTGAAAAGATATCTCAGTCTCTTCACAATTTAGAGTGTATTCACCTGATTTATTTTGATGCGAGGGAATACTTATCTAAGGGTCTTTTGAGAGAACTTTATGGAGCCTTGACATTTCTGTAGTCTGTTTTATGTCCTAGCAATGCTCTCCATGATTCTCTTTTTGCCCTTCTAAGTTCTTTTATATTCAGTTCATGCTTTGCAATAATCGCTCCACTCACCAGATCTTTGGGGCAATTCAATTTTCGTCTGACTTCTGTCTTTTGATTTGCAAGATTGTCATTCCACCAGGGTACTTTCCAGTTGAAATTCCTCACTAACTCCGGACAGATATGTTTAAGCGCTGACATGACAATGAAATTGTACGACAGTCGACATCTAAGTAACGCTCCTCGAATAGTATAACTATAACTATAACTCGAATAATACTAAATTGGAAATTCAAAATTACATGGAGACGAATGATATGTATTTTGAAGAATTTTACACCAAACAAGAGCTTTTAGAAGTTTTAAAGGCATTTTCTATAAAAAAGTATATGTTTGTGATAATATTGGCAGAGGAAATGGTACATACAGTGCTGCATGTTTAATCCCATAGAACATATGTACCACAAATTGAAGTCTAACGTGAGGTCACAAAATATTTCTCCAACGTTAAGTATTACTGTTCTAGAGTTAATAAGAAAATGTGTCGATGATATTCTTCCAAGTAGTTGGAGAAATTCAGTTCGACACGTAATAAGTAAAGAAAATTCATATGTTCATGTAGATCATAATATAATTGAACCGATCATAATTAATTTAGATGAGGATAGCGATAGCGAAACAGAACTATGTGTGGAGTGATACTGTCATTAAATCTACAAATGTTACGATTAAAAAAAACGGTTCTTTTCAGAACCACAAATTATTATTAATGTTTGTTTTTCTATAATCTTAGCAATTAAAATAGATTTAATTTATTTTAAAACTCATTTGAAAACATTAATTTCGGGTATATAAGGCAAAGCAATATATTTTACATCCGTTTTTTTTTGTTTTTGTCGTCGTAATTATTGTAAATTTTGTGGATCCTTCGCTTTATTATAGGAGTACCCTCTAGTCAGTGTTAACTGTCAAAAGGCCAACTCTGTCTACCTCTGCTTATCGCTACGGACCGGTCTTAACAATGGGCCAAGTCAGATAAATTTAATAATATTTAGGACCGCACTAATTAAAGTCAACCATTTTCTGCTAAACAAACTGTACTCATTGTTTTCGTGTGTTGCTTTGAGGTGTAATATTTGAGGTTAGTTTCTTCAAGTTACTGATACAAAATCATTTTACTGTACCAAGTGATGAAGAAATAAGTGATATGGATGTAAGTAGTTCAGCAAAGGAAAGTTAAGTAAGAAAAGAAAATCATTTGGCCACATGACTGATGTAAGTAAAAACTTAGATTACAAAGCCATATTCCAGGGCTTGACTGTCACTGTAAAAGATTGAAATGTTTTCAAAATGTTTCTGAAGTCTGTAGGAACAGTATTTTGAAGCAATTTAGTTTAATGTGTTCTGTTGATGAACAAAACTCATATTTATGTGGTCTAACTACCACACAACAAATTCAAAACCGACATTCACGTCAAATGGAAGAGAACGCTAAATTGAAAGATGCCGTATATAGTTATAGAGTAAGGTTTATAAATGATGAGAATACAATAAAAAAGTTCAGGTTTGCTTTAAAGCTTTTATGGCCATCCATGGTGTAACCAAAAAAAAAAGATGGAGGTACAACAAAAATCTTTAAAATAATTTGGCATGTTTCCAAGAGACCAAAGAGGAAAGCATTCTTCAAGACCTAGGAAACTCACCAAAGAACAAAGAGGAGCAGTAACGAACCACATTCGTTCGTTTAAAGGGAGAACAGGGCATTACAACTTGGCAAAATCTTCCAAAATATACTTACCAGAGGAGCTAACTATTAATAAAATATACAAAATGTATATTAAAGAATATCCAAATTTAAAAGTGTCTTACGAAACTTACAGAACAATTTTCTCAACTGAATTTAATTTGTCATTTGGTCATTTAAGTTGAAAAAGGTAACATTATTTCAAGAGATAATGATGGTGCTCTTAGGCTGGAGAATGAAATAATGCGCTTAGAAAATGAAAATAAACACCATAAATTGAAAGAGACACATTTTATAAGAGGAAACGAGAAGCTACAAAAAGAAGCAGGAAAAGCAGCAATGAGGAAGCAATTTGTTTTGATTTCCAGAAAAACCTACCAACACCTAACATTTCTACAAATTACGTCTACTACAGGCGCCAACTTTCTTTGAATAGTTTTTTAATGTCTACATTTTATCAACCGGAGCCAGTAAATTTTATACTTATTCTGAAACAGTAGGAAAAAAAGGTAGTGATGATGTGTGCTCAATGTTGCACGATTTCGTATACAATCATCTTGATATAAATGTCAGATGTATTTCCATGTTCTGTGATTCATGCGGAGGACAAAACAAAAATTATACTGTTTTAGGATTTCTCCACGACCTAGGCCCTATATGGGAATAATTAACCAAAAAGCTAAAGTAGAGCAGCCAAATGAATGGATGGAGATTTTTCGGTAAGCCAGAGCGAAACCTTCTCCTTTTAATGTTATAGAGGTGGATCAGCTGCTATTTAGGAAATGGTCAAACCACCTGAACAAAACTTACACCAAGAAGTACCCCTTTAAAACTAGACCTCTCCGAGAAGCCAAGGTTGTAAAATCGCACCCTCGTTTTATTTATTACCGAAATTCATACAATGGCCTTTTTGAGTCTGCAGTAATTACAAACCGCCGTCCAATATCAAAGCACTCTAACTTGTAAGACAATGAGTTTGAACTACCAGACTATCTTTATGAAGGTATAGATAGTATATATAGTATTTTTCATATAAAAATGCGTGCACGTCACAATTTATATAAAGTGACTCCAATTATATGTAAAATTTCCAGAACGTCAACCTTAGACTTCAAATTTTCCTAACACAGCTAATAATACGAAACCCATAAGAAACTGCTCGATCTTTCATAGGCGTCAACATGGTATAATAATCAGAAAATTGTAATCATCATTATATTGGGAATTTTAGAATTATATTGATTAAATAACCAAAAACATTTGTTATTATTAATAATCTAAATTTTATGAAATAACTCTGTAAGTCTAATATTCCACAAAATAATAATTTTAATTAAATATATTAGACAATTGTACGCAACTGATATGGGAATACTTCAAATTTTTTGACAGTTCAGCGTGTGGCAAAATTGTTTAAAGTGTTGCCGCTTTTTTAGAGTAAGAATTTAGTTTATGTTTTGATTTCTTACACAATTTGATCATAATATATTATATACTAATAAATTGTATTTATAAATACATATTAAATTTAGATTAATAGCTTTAAAAACTAATTATTGTTGTATATTGTGATTGTGCTATGCCAAAACAACTAAATAGTCTGTAGAAAGCTGATAAGCTTTCATATAAGATAGATTATTTTGAACAAGAAATAATGGCGGGACGTTTTTAATATTAATGCTCTAAATAAAGGTAAGTTTAAAATTTAGAATAGGTATATAATTTTGTATTAAAATGTTTTCTTATGTATTTTAGTGTGTTGCAGTAGTTTTAAAACTAAGTTTATTTACTGTTATATAATAGTTTGACAAATAGTTGACATTTTAAAAGTTCCTCACTTACTAACTATTCTGATGTTTTGGCAACGCTGTGGGGTTTTGACGTCGTAAATGTTTAATGACGTGCGCGCATTTTTATATGAAAAATACTATATATGAGATAGTAATAAATTAATTATAATCTTAATCTAATCTAATGACTCCAGACAATGATAAAGTATGAAAGATGTGAGTGGAATATTGAGTGATACATAGTACATTTATAGTCTCCAGTGAGACGGATTTTGAAAGATTTCTCAAAACGAGACTTTTATTTAGTTTGTTGCTGTTATTAATATGTGAACCACACTGTAATTTTGGGTCCAACAGAATTCCTAAAAATCCAATCCAATCTCGCCAACTCCAGCATTCATATCACCCACATCTCTCATTATGAAAATCACTGTTTTAGTTTTATTTTTGTTCAGAACTAACCTATTTGCAGCAAACCATTCTAAGTCATCTGCTGTGCTACCATAGAACCCTCCAGCATATCTTCAATATTATCAGCTCCAAATCTGCAAAGAGTATTCTATATTTAGCGTTATGTTCCATGTTTGGAAGATCGTTTATATAAATCAAAATAAAATAGGTCCCAGTATTGCACCCTGGGGTACTCCAATATTTAACACACTCTCTGACAACACCCCACCAACCCTCACAACATGTACCCTATCTTTCAGATACGATTTTATGACCTCAATACTTTCGGAACAAAAGTTATATTTTTCTAATTTCTGCAGGAGGATTTCATGGTTGACCAAGTCAAAAGCCTTGCTCAAGTCACACAAAAGGACTGAGTTAAATTGAAGCTTATGAAATGACTTTATAATATACAATATAAGGTTTAAAATACCTAAGACTGTATTTTTATTTTTGCGAAAACCAAATTGATATTCAAAAAACATAACATTAACCTCATAGAAATCTAGTAGTTCCATCCACTTTTCCACAATTTTCGGAATAATTGGCAGTAGTAAGACTGGTCGATAATTTTCTGGCAGGTTGGAGTCCCCCTTTTTGAAGATTGGACAAATGATTGCTTTTTCAACGACACATCGTCATCTTAATTGGAAAACCACATTTATCCAATTTTGGGCCAAAATTATATTTTTATTTCTATGGATGGAAAACCTCGTCTTTCACCTAGAACAGCTGTCGGAATAAATCTTTCTGCCTTGCGCTGCCATCTATTGAAAAAATAAGAACCACGTATATCAGTGAGCTCTCCATGTTTAGTAAGAAAATCACGCATATACTTTGTACTTCTTGTTTCAAGTGAAGTTTTTATTGCTACTTATCTTCCACTATTTTTTTGAAGAAAAACAATAAAAGACAGGTAAGTTCAATAGTTTATATACCTTTTAATTATATTTAAAGACAAAACACCTTCGTTTGTAAGTGGTTGTTTACGAAAACCTCTTAAAAAGGTTATGTTTACTATAGTTATTTAGAAAACCTCGTATATCAAATTTACGAGGTTTTCTGTCTATACTGTGGCACAGTGAATGCATGACATTTTACATGTTTTGTACTGATTTACGAGATTTTCTTTCTTGATTATTAGACCTACTATATTAGTTTTTGGTTTAAAATAATAAATTCGAACAAAGACTGATAACTTCATAGACCATAATTGATATATATTCAGGGATTCTACAGTATTCACTGCCTTGCCTCGCTCAACCGTTTCCATCTCTCTCTGTTGTTCCATTCTCCATCGTTTAGTCCTCTCTTACTCATGGCGTCGTCTACTTCGTTCCTCCAGGACTTTCGGGGTCGTCCTCTTTTCCTCCTTCCTATGGGGCTCCATTCGGTTATTCTCTTTATCCATCTGCTATCGATAGTTCTTCTTACATGTCCATACCACTTTAGTCTTTTTTGTTCTATATATGTTAGTATGTCTGTTTCTATTGATGTTCTTTGCTTTATTTCGTCATTACTTCTCCTATCCATTCTTGTTACTCTGCAGCATCTTCGCAGGCATTCCATCTCTGTTGCTACTATCTTACTGCTGTTTTTCTTGTTTATGATCCAATTTTCAGCTCCATGTGTCATAATACTTCGCACTAATGTTTTATAAATCTGCGTTTTTGTCTTCATATTTAGGTGTCTATCCCACCATACTGAGTTAAGTTGTCGGATTGCTGTTCTTGTTTGTCCTAATCTTTGTGTAATTTCTTCCTCTGTTGTTGCCTTTTTCGTGATTATAAACCCCAGGTATTTGAATTTATCCTTTCCTTTGATTGTTACGTTGTCATCAATCTGTAGATCTTCTATGTCTTCTTCACTTGTAGATAGGTACTCTGTTTTCGCGAGGTTAATATCTAGGCCAGCCTTGGTATATTCTTCTTGTAGTTTCTTCATCATGTAGCTGAGGTCGTCTTGGTCTTGTGCAATCACTACTTGATCGTCTGCAAAACTAGTTTTGCAGACCATAATTTCACATTTTTATTACTTTTATTAGGTTATTACATTATGTTAACTGCGGTATATTATTTTATACAGGCATGAGTTGTCAGAGAAAACTTCTTGTGGATTTGGCCCTCAAAACCAAGCAAAAAAGTTTGGAAATTAAAGACTGTCGTAGACCATCACCCCTACTTGTGACAACCCCTTCTTTTAAATGGTCCCATACAGTTCGCCAGGAGTTCTTTCTCAAAGTGAGTTCATAACGTCATTATACAGGGTGTTTCAAAAAGGTATGTCATAAATTAAATCACGCATTCCGGAGACAAAAATAAATTGATTGAATCCAACTTCCCTTAGTACAAAAGTGTACACAAAAAAAGTTACAGACCTTTGAAGTTACAAAATAAAAATTGTTTTTTTCCATTATCTCCTAAACTACTTGACATTTTGTAATAAAAATGGACACGTTACTTTCTTGTTCTGAAAGCATTTTTCATACAAAATAAACAACAAAATCTAAGCGCACAGAAAAATTTTAAGGGGGGTGTGCAACCCTAAATCCCTCCAAGCTTTTGAGTACGTTTAAATCAAATGAATTTTGTGGCATCATTAGTTTAACACATTATTTTTAAAACTTTTTGCCTCTTATCACTTTTTCGAAAAACTTGATTTTTCCTAGTTGGCCATAAAATTACAATTAGTTTCTACGGATACAATAATTACAAACAGTTCCATCAATAATAGTCAATAATTTGAAGCTATTATTATTTATTGTGTGCATAAGATTAATATTAAAAATTTTGATATTACAATGGCCTACACATTTCAGGAAATGGCAGATATGCATTTAACTTTGGGTAAGTTGGATCACAAATTATAATTTCAATAAACTATCGGGAATATCGTAGTGAATGTCAAGGAAATAGTGCAGCAGCCGCAAGGTGTTATGCAGTAAAATACCCCAATCGAAATACACCCGATAGACGATTATTTCTGACCATTGATCGTCGTTTACGGGAAACGGGTACATTCCAACCGCAAGTTACTGGCAATAATGGTCGTCCAATAATGGATGCACATGATGAAGACATTTTAGAAATCATTGAAGAAGTCCCTGGAACAAGTACAAGGGTAATAGCTGCTCAACTAAATGTTCCTCACGTAAGGGTTTGGAGGCGTTTGAAGGATCAGCTGCTTAAACCCTATCACTTAACAACGGTTTAAGAGTTATTGGTTGAAGATTATCCTAAAAGGGTTGGATTTTGCAATTGGTTGTTAATGGAAAACACTCGAAATATTAATTTTATTAGAAATATTTTGTTTACCGACGAGGCTACCTTCAGTAGAAATGGAATAACAAACCATCATAATGACCACATTTGGGCAGTCGAAAATCCTCACGCCAAAAAACGACTTACCACCAAAGGACTTTCAAAGTTAATGTTTGGGCAGGAATTGTGGATAACAATCTAATAGGCCCAGTATTTCTTCCCAACAATTTAAATGGTGATAATTATTTGCAGTTCTTGGCAAACGATTTACAAGAGTATAGAATATTATTGGAAGAAGTGAATATTGCAATAAGGCGAAATATGTGGTTTCTACAAAATGGCGCTCCACCGCATTACAGTAATGAAGTCCGGGAATACCTTTGCAGGCAGTATACTGGTGGGCGGATTGGAAGGGGTCGTGACGCACCTATTTCTTGGCCACCCAGAAGTCCAGCTCTTAACCCCATGGACTTTTGCTTTTGGGGGTTTATGAAAGAGAAAGTGTATTCTGTAACAATAGAGGACGAACAACAATTTAGGGTTAGAATAATTGAAGCTGCAAATCAATTTCGTCAGAAAAATATGATTTTTCAGCGCATTCGATTTTCCTTATTAAAACGAAACCGAATGTGTATTGAAGAAAATGTAGGTCATTTTAACATTTATTGTAATATCATATTTATAGAGGTTATAGACATTTTTTGTACTTGTTAATTCATTTAAGCCATTTATTTAGTTGAACGTAATTTTTTAAAGGTTAATGAAAAGGGCAGTAACTCGATAAAAACTGTTTTTTGAAAAAAGTGATATGAGGCAAAAAAATTTAAAAAATAATGTGTTAAACTAATGATGCCACAAAATTTATTTGATTTAAACGTACTCAAAAGTCTGGGGGGGGGTTTAGGGCTGCACACCCTCCTTAAAATTTTTCTGTGCGCTTAGACTTTTTTGTTTCTTTTGTATGAAAAATGCTTTCAGGACAAGAAAGTAACGTGTCCATTCTTATTACAAAATGTCAAGTAGTTTAGGAGATAATACAAAAAAAAACAATTTTTATTTTGTAACTTCAAAGGGCTGTAACTTTTTTTGTGTACACTTTTGTACTAAGGTAAGTTGGACCTTTTTGAAACACCCTGTATAAATACTTTTATGACTAATGTTGATCAGGATACAATAGTAACAATTTTCCGTTATTTAGACTACCGTTCACATGATTATCCAAACACTTCGCAGAGAATGGAAGCGTACAAACTTGTTCCTTATAGCGAAGAAAACGGATCCATTTTAAAACCGGTTTCAAAACCTACAGAAGATATTTTTAGTCACAGTTCGGAACAATCAACAATCCCGGACTTATCCAATTCATTGCCAGAATTGGATACAATTACACCGTCTCTAGGAGTAATAGTTGAAGACATACATTTGAATGATGAAGACATTTTACGAGGAGAAACTCTTGTAGAAGAAATAGCTGCCAAAGGAAACTCAACTCATGAGACAGCTGAAAGTAATAATATGATATATGTTCCAGAAATGAACATATTGTTTTAAAATATAAAATAAAAATGTAATTCTTTAGACTTTTCTTAGTGTAGAATAAGTAAAATAGTCACTTCATCAAGTTTGTTCGCAACCCCGACTGACTGGCGTCTCACCCTCTTAAATAGTTTTCACACCTAAATAAAAGAGGAGTAATCTTCACTTTTACGCATCAAGTAGTGATTTGTCAGTTCAGTTCATTCTCACACATCGCCCTTGAGGCATCGAATTTTTAAACACTCTCAATTCACGTATTAAATATTTCTCTCCGCCGAAATCGGGCATTTTCTCATACCGGTGTGTTCTTTTACGAGTTATAAAGAAAGAATTTTTTGATATTGTATAGTAAGCTACGGCCGTGTTAGGCCTCTCTACTCTAAAAAGATTTAATTATAAATCGATAAACTCAAAAGTGATTTTATTTCTCTGGAGCTATATTTGCTCATATTAAGAATATTTATCCTTCAACGGTCACTGAAGAACCAAACCTATGGAGATACATCCATTCACAAGTCCTTTGAAGTAAGGCTTGGAATCAAAAGATTTCCAATCCTCTTATGTAGGTAGCCAGTTACAAGGCTCCCTCAATATATTATTTTGAAAATTCAGAAATATGTAGCCCTAATGAAACTTTAGTTGAAATGATATGTATATACATACAGATATGTATCATGTAGAAAAGTAGAGTCAGAAAATGTACGGCAAGAGGGTTCTTTATACTATAATTTAAAAGTTGGTCGGAGTCAAGAAAGAATTCGTGTATGCAAAAAGATGTTCCTAAACACCTTATGTATGGGAGAATGGGCGGTCTTAAACTGGGTAACAATTCAATCTGGCAGGATAAGAGAAGAACTGCACACAGAGGAAAAGGAAAATGGAGATGATGGAGAGGATGATGTACATTTACGATCACATGTAAGCAGAGAGAAAGAAAAAAACGCTGATACCTCACGAAAAACTATTCTCAAAGAATTCTTTAATAATTTGCATAGACAATGCAACAAAGTTAGAGTCGCACTATTGTAGAAAAACTACTGAGAAACTGTACTTGGAGCAGAATTGGAAATATAAAGCACAGCTTTACAGAGAATATAAGTCTTATTGTGAATCAGTAGTGTTTGATGAATTAAATCTTGCTTTATTTTCCCCAAAAAAAAGATCAGTGTGATTTGTGCTGTTCTTTTACTAAGGATAACTTATCTCAAGAAAAGTACTCTATTCATTTAGAAAAAAAAAACTAAAGCGAGGGAAGAAAAACAGTATGACAAAGAGAAAATAGACAACAGAACCGCAGTATTTACTATGGATGTACAGGCTGTACAACGTGATTTTGCACAGTGACGGATGCACGTACCAGAATATAAATTGCATTCTATCCAATGCGCTATGCCTTATTTCACAAAAAACTGGATTGACTATAACTCAAAAAGACTGAGAAAAGGGGCACACACAAATGGAGTACGATTCGATTCACAGTGTTATTGAAAGAAAATTAAGTGTTCAATCACAAATTAACCCCTTAATTTGTAATCTCACATTATTCTTAACTTCTTAATCTATTATAGTTTCACCGGTATAAGTGACATTGTGAAAATGATATCGAGTAATATTTTAATAATTAAAGTCCATTCACCTGTTAATGAATTGTCGAATAATATATTTTTTCTAATTGAACTTCCTAAGTATTGCAATGATGGCCTAGATTAAATTGTAATGTAAGCTAATAGTGCAAAGTTGGTATGGTATGATAGGAAGCAATAACCTCTGTGCTTAGGTATGAAATATTTGTGAGATTATAAATTGGGGATTTGAGCTCATGTGAGCGCAGTCTACTACAGTCAATCATAAGTAGTTACCTAACGAACATCATATTGTGTAATTACCAGTAGCTGTCAATAAATCAACACTTTTACTCCACAACTTCAACCTTTTATTATACCTATCATCGTCGATCGACAAGAAGCGGACAAAGGGGCATTTACAAACCGATTCGAACCTCAAATCCAAGTTCGAATCTTTCCATTAAGACATAGAGAAATATACTCTCCTGCTTGATATGTAGAGGTATGCTGTACAACAAGACTCAACCCCAGTCCCTACAAAGTTCACTACCTGGATCAACAGTTTTTTTTTAAATGTACAGTGAATTGAATTTTGTGTGTGTGTGTGTGTGTGTGTTTGTGTGTGTGTGTGTGTGTGTGTGTGTGTGTGTGTGTGTGCATTTTTGGCTTCGGATTCTTTGTCCATACGCCATCATACCTTTATGGAATTATTTTGTATTTTTTGTTCGGAAGCTCTAAAGGAGTGCTCCTTGCTTTCTTCTCGTTTGCTATACAATCATACTCCTGCTCTAATTTTACAAAGAAATATTTTCTATATATCTAATTTTAGAATTATACATTAAATTTTTATTTCTCTTATAACATACTCAGCTTGTTTTGAATTATTTCTTTTGGTTGTGTGTTATACAAAATTTGATAAATATTACAATCTTCTGAACTTAATAATTGGGTTAGGTTATATGGTTTCGTGATTTTGGGTATTTTGGTTATTTCTTCACTTAATACTTTTACTTCATTACTTATTTTTGAACAGCCTAATATCATGTGCTCTGTTGTACCTTCTTTTCCGCATGGACAATTAGGAGAATCACTTAATTTTATTTTATATTTATACTGAATTGAATTTTATATCCACAATCCGACCGGGAAATAAAAAAGGAGATTCCGTGGAGACTGATTTGAGATGCATTCAATATAAGCCAGAAGGTGGGGCGAAGTTTCTTCAGTTGACTGGAATATTGTTTTTGATGATTCAAATATTAATATCTCAGTAAATAATTTTTATAAAGTTCTTTCTGAAGCAATATCACTCTTTGTTCCGAAAAAAAAAATACAAACCTTCAAAATTTCCTCGTTGGTTTTCTCAGATATAAAAAAACTTGTTATTTAAAAAAAAAAACTGCTCATGCTAGATTCAAACATACTCAGTTAGCAGCTGATTATACCTTATTTTCAGATCTTAGAACACAATGCAAAACATTAACAGATCAATGCTACAGATCTTATATCTCCAACATTGAGGAATCTATTCACTCAGACTCAAAACAATTTTGGAACCATATAAGCTCTTTGAATAAAAGCCACGGAATTCCAAATGTCATGCATTTTACTGACTTGTCAGCTGAATCAAGTGAGGTAATAGCAAACTTGTTTTTTAAGCCATTTCTCTAGTGTCCATCGCTCAGACAAAGTTAATTTAAGTAACTTCAATTTTAAAGTAAAAAATTCTGTTGACATTCCAATTATCCAATTTTCACTTTCTGAAGTCTTTGAGTCTATAAATGGTCTAAAGGATAAACTGAGTTATGGCCCTGATAATATTCCTACATATTTCTAAAAAAGATGTGTCAACAGTCTATCCAAACCTTTACATGTATTATTTAATTTATCTTTGAGACTACACACCTTCCCTAGTAAGTGGCGTGACAGTTATATAACTCGTGTATTTAAAAACAGTGACAGAGACAATATAAACAATTATAGGCCTGTTTTATGTTATCTGCCATCCCTAAACTTTCTGAACTAATTTTAAACAAATATCTTACTCGGCATTGTAGGAATCTCTTGATTAATGAGCAACATGGATCTAGGCAGGGTAAATCTACATCTACAAATCTTGTTTTGTATCATGATTACATTATCAGGGCTTTCGAGGATGGGTACCAAGTGGACTCCATCTATACTGAGTTCTCGAAGGCCTTTGACACAGTAATCCATTCTTTACTCATCTTTAAATTAAGATGTATTGGCTTTCCTGAGTGGTTTCTTTCATGGTTAAGTAGTTATCTTGATGAAAGAATTCAGTTTGTTTTTATAAAGGGTTCACTTTCAATTCCTATCTTTGTCAGTTCAGGGGTCCCACAAGGTTCACATGTGGGTCCTCTTCTCTTTAATTTGTTTATTAATGATATTTCTGAGGTAATAAAGGTTTGTCAGTTTTTGCTATTTGCTGATGACCTTAAGTTATATTTTAAAGTTTCAAATCTATCTGATTGTCTAAGGATCCAGGAAGACCTTACTTCCCTGTATAATTGGTCTCTTTCCAATGGTCTCCAGTTAAATAAAGATAAGTGTTTTGTTATATCCTTTAGCAAATCTAAAAATAATGTTGTGTTTGACTATCACATTAATACAAGCCTTCTATTAAGAGTGACTGAAATAAAAGATTTGGGAGTTTTATTTGACAGTTCCTTGTTATTTATCCCCCACATCAAACAATTTATCAAATAAAGTTTACTGAAATCTAGGTTTTATCATAAGAAACTCTCGAGATCTTTCAGTACCCACATATAGAATTTTATATCTTACTTTTGTCCGTAGCATCCTGTCTTATGCTTTTATAGTCTGATCACCATATTATTTTAACCATATTCACAATTCAAAATTCAAAATAAGTTTCTACAGATTTGTGCTTATAGATTAAACTTAAGGAACATGTCTTCGGTAGAACTAAGGTCAAGGCTAAATATCAGTTCCTTAGAAGACTACAGAACTAAATGTAATCTAGTTTTTCTCCATAAACTCCTTGATCATACCACTGACTGTTCTGATTTATTAAGTCTTATCAAATTTAGATGTAACACTAGACTTATTAGAGACATGCCTTTGTTTTCTATAAAACACTATCACACTAACTATGGCAAATTCTCTCTTATTAACAGGATTCAGATCCTGGGAAATGACTTTAGCCAATCTCATGATCTGGTGGATATAAAATCTGTAAGATTTAAGCACTGTTTGACTGAGTATGTTAGGAATCAAAGATGAGTTACATTTAACTTGAAGTATTCATTTCATTTCATTTTATTAAGATCATTTCATTTTATTTTATTAAGATCATTTTATTTTATTAAGATCATTTCATTTTATTAGGATCTTCAGGAAATTTAATTTAATTTACTTAAGTTAATCATTTGTTTAACAATAATTATTTAATCATTATTTAATACTTAGTTTTAGTATGTACTTGTATTATGGTTAGCATATAGCATATAAAACATGTTCTTTGATGCAGATATTAATTAGCTTAGTAAGTGAAATTATTATGATATTTTTTGTTTTGATCAACTTTATATTCAATCCAAGATTGTCACGGCTGTTTTTATTTTTTTAAATTATTGATAATATCCCGTACTGTATTGAAATTAACCTCTGAGAAAGAAAATTGATATTTATTCGAATTATATCTATTTAATTGAGATTTTGTATGCTATATGTGAAAAGTAATCATTAAAGATACTTTGACTGATATTAGGTTGGCTAGTATTTTTCTTAACACCACAATGTTCATTTATGATTTTCCACATAAACTTTATTGAATTACTGGAATTTCTGATGATGTTGTTATTTGCCATGATTTTTGTACTCTGTATTGCAAGTTTGTATTGTATTTTAAAGTCTTTATATGTCCTCTCAATGACTGGTGACTGATACTGTTTTTTAAGCTGTTCTAAAAAGTGCAGTTGGTCACACATAGCTTTTAAATCATTTTTAAACTAATTAATTTTATTACTTTGATTGGCCCTTACCTTCTCTGGGTAAGATTTCAAATATGCTTCTTCAAGAACATTCATAATTCTGTTAAACTTCTCATTCACATCCATTTCTCTCACGTTCCCAAAGAAAATTAAAGAAAGAGAAATAAGAAAAGATATAACTTAAAAATGTAAAGAACTCATGGAAAATAGTAAAACGGTAAAAGTAGGTTTTAAAAGGATTATAGACGGAGAGGAATGGAGATGGAAAAAAAGATATTTTTAAAAATATTGGGATGCAAAATAATAGGGAGTAGCGGACAAGTAAAAGAAATCGGAAAAACATAGAACATAAAGAGCATAATTATTAAAGAAGCACTAGTAGAGGAGTTTGAGGCTGCAGAATTAAGTATACTAGCAATATCAGAGACCAAGAAAAAGAGTATCAGAAGACAACAGGAGCTGCAGGTGTAGGTTGTATAATACATAATAGACTGGAAAATAGATACAGTGGGAAAAATGAAAGATTACCCATAAACGATCATATCAATCACTTATTTTGTATTTGCTGTCTTTTTCTATAACACACATTTGTTGTTTATAGAAAAAGACAGCAAATACAAAATAAGTGATTGATATGATCCTTCATGGGTAATCTTTCATTTTTCCGGCTGTACACTTCTCGAAAGCATGACCAGAGAGAATATTACTAATAGAAATAAATGATGTAGCTGTAATAAAACTAGAAAACTTATAATTTAATGAATTTTGAGATTGTTAAGATACTATGATTTGTTTACCTTCTTTAACTTTGCCTCAACCATTTCATATTTTTTTCTCCATAACATCATGGTATTGCAATATGTTCCTTTCTCCCTTGCGATTTTTTTGACTCCTGTACAGTTCCTTCCATTATTTTCATTCTGACAGGGGTCTTCTAACCTAAAAACTAAATTATTGAATTGTAAACTCTCATAAAGTAACAAAATTAAAATTAACAGCAATATGAAAATATCCAGAAGCAGTTTAATTTCTTTAAAATCAGCAATTCAACAAAACATGTCATTATCTATGGCGATTTGAATATAGACCCGTATCAAAGAATATAGACGCATATTATATGCATCTATATTAATTGCTCATATTATCTATTATAGACATAGACGGAACAGACCTATATACACCATTGGTTTGGATATGTTGAGCCTTCTTTGAGCTACGAGCTAGCACAAATTGCATAAATTTTAGTTAAAGATGATCTTCAACAATTAACATAAATAAGAATAAACATCATAATACCTTTCGTTAAAAAATCCAAACTATACATATAAAAAATAAATTGTATGTAACCCAATATCGCAATAAATAACCAATCTTGGAAGAAACTACGAATTTATTAATCATAATTACCATGAATCAACTACTATATGATGTCTAAATCTAAATCCATGTAATAATTAGCTGCGAAACTAAACTAAATTTTGGGTGGTTTTAAATAACTTTATTACAAAAGTTTTAGTGTAAAGTGATTCTGCTGTAAGTAGTTGACCCAAGCATATAATATAATGGGGTAAATGTTTAATAAATTACAAAAAAAGTGCAATATATTTAAAGTCTCATAGACAAAACAGGCTATATCCGGCATAGAAAGTAAGAGTGAACAGAGCCACACTTAGGAATTGTAAAATTTATTAAAATTAAAACTTTAATTGGATAAAATTAAATTGATATAAGGTTGAATGCTCGAATAAATGAACTTTGATAAAATGAAAGGCAGATATTGACGCTTCCTAGAGCATCTTCAGGGGCATCTAAAATAAGATTATTTGAATCATGAAACAGTAAAGATTGAGAATGAGATGATGAAACAAGAAGTATGCAGCTTGAAGCAGGATGTGAAGAGGATAGAAAGAGAAAAAAGAAAACAATTTGGTAGTATGCAGACAGTCTCCAAATGCATACAACAGATCCAAAACTATTGAAAAGTACTATGATAAATTTTCTTGCAGAAAAATTAGAAGCAAAAGTCAGGTAAAAGCAGCGAGAAAAATAGGAGAAGGAGTATGTAAGCTGGAGTTTGATAATGCTCAAGACAAAGAAAAAATCATGCAATGAACGAAGGAAACTAGAAGAAACAAAAATCTAAGATAAACGATTGGAATATGAGATAACGAACATGGCAATGAATAAGGAAAAATGTACAATAAATAATAATGAAAGGGAAGTTCAAAAAAGAAAAGAAGAAGAAAAGACAAGGACAATAGAAAAGAAATATGGAAGTTGGGAGGAACCTGGAATATTAGAATTATACAAGGAAAAGAAAAAGAAGTGGAGATGCAAGTTTGAAGAAACATGGCTAGATATACTGACAGTAACTGAAACTAAGAAAAAAAGACAAGGAATGGTAGAAATAGAAAATGATTATGTATTTATATATATAGAGCAGCGGCAGGTGTGGGATGCAGAGTGCACACCAGATTAACAGAATAAATAACTAATTGGGAAGCCTGGTCAGAGGGAATGCTATCAGTTGAGATGATTGACAAAAGCAATAATTTAAAAACAATAATAATTGTATATGGCCCAAATGACGACTTGGCTTATAATAAAGATAAATTCTGGGAAGAATTAGCATTGGTCAAGGAATAAGCAAAAGGAAATATATGTTTAGTAGGTGACTTCAATAGCGATATAAGCGCATATAATAAGGAATATAAAGAGGTATTAGCAAAATATTGAAAAACACCACTAAACAATAATGGCATAAGAATGCTAGACTTCTGTATGATGCACAATTTAGAAATAACTAATACATTTTTAGTAATAACACAAAAATATCCACAACTACACAAGAGAAGTTAAAAGTAGAGAAGAGAAATCGATAATTGATTACATGTTAGTAGAAAAAATAACAGGAGAAACATAATAGACACAAAAGTTAGAAGGGGTTCAGAAATAGGAAGTGAACACTATTTAGTAGTAATGAAAATAAAACAAAATAAGTCAGATAATACCTAATAACATTAACAAACTGCAAGTAAAGAAACAAGAATATGAAACTATTAGGACATATAAATTAAGAAATAAAGAAATTACTAAGAAATACAGAAATTACTGAGAAGTGCCAGATGACCATAAATAAAAAGCTAGGATACTAAAGCAAAGATAGAGAGTCAAAACGTAGAACAACTATGGAACTACTTCAAACTTATATTATCTGGATGTGAAAGCTGGATATTTGAGTTAAAAACAAAAAGGAATAATTTTAGCAAAGTTTGTTGAAATAACAGGCAACGAATCCCCAAATCCTGGAATAAATAAAACAAAATGTATTAACCTAAATATCCAGTTGTGCTTCTGCATTGAAAATAGCAGCCGTTGGAATGTTTTCTTATCATTTCTAGTGTTCCATTCTTTTTCTTGGCAAAGTTTTCTACTCTACTCAACCCTTGCATCAAATTTTAGGGGTTTACCATAGTTCATAGCTATTCATAGTTCTGTAAAGGATGATTGTGAAATAACAGTACAATGACTGGGTAACCCATGGACGTATAAACACATCTATGTTTATACATCCATGGGGTAACCACTTACCTTAGTATGGAGGTGGATAAATAGATGCAACAGTGATAAAAAATGTGTGGAGCCTTTCAAATCGATCAGGGAATCTGCGTTTGAAATAGAATTCGGCAAGGTGATCTACAAAGTACTGTAGCCCTGGTGTTGGTACAGTGGACCGAACTTCCCTCCATATTTGATCCAAGTTGTGGGTGTACACATCCGTTTTATCTAGAACAACAAATTGCTTGGAATGATCTTTGGACTCTTGTATAAAGCCTTCATGGTCCAAACATTCATAGGATTTAAAACAATCGCTATAAATAGTGGTACCAGGTAGAACCCATTCTTTGACTATTCCAAGCAAGCTATCAGCATCCTTGGATTCCACTGGTACTAAAAAGCAATTGTTGGAATTTCGGTCATATCCACCAAACCACTGCTTCTTCATACGACTACCTCTATTATGCTTTATCCTGCCGAATTTTGCATCGTGAATTTCAACGCTGGTGCCAGGTCCTCCCAGTTTTACAGAGTTGTTTATCACAAAATCCTGAAAGACTTCTCTGCAAAACGAGAACCATGCCGTCATAGTAGTGGAACCAATTTCGAACTCACAATTCACAAATTCAAATCGAGGTGGTTTCAAATGCAATAAAACGGACACTAAAATAAATACTTTTTCCATTGGCAATTTACAATGTTCCAAAAATGTTCCTGTTCTTTGCGAGAGATAAAATCCACACTTTTGTTTTTTCTGTTTGTACTTTGAGACTTTTTTATAGCACCTGAACATATTTTCTGAGTCTATTCTCAATTCATTACCACACTGTTGGCATGCAATACTTGGCTTTAAAACACCATGTTTGTAAAAAAAATCAAGCACGTCCTCCTTCTTAGCGCTTAATACCATACTTTCCATGAATTTAATTGAACACCAGTCGCATGCCATTTTTGCTAAAAGAATCACTAAGACCAAAGACCAAACCACTAAACTGACTAAACCACAGTACCTATATTATCAGAGAATATAGAATATACGTCTATTCAAATAATATACGGTCACGGTTAATATACCTCAATCAAAACACTTCTGAAGAGGGCGACTGCATAAACTCCAAACTCATATCATAGAAAAACCGAAGTCTCTGCTCATATCTCAAATCTCAACTCAAACCATGGTACTATGGTACAATGAATACACAAACTCAAACCAAAGATAGAAAAGAGGTTTAGATAAGTTAGGTTAGGAGGTGACTAAAATCGTAAAATCGCGGCCGTTAACTTAAAACCACAGTATAAATAACAACTGTTGTTGTCCATGGTACAATGAATACACAAGGCATGGTACAATGAATACACAAGGTATGATATTGCGCATGACATTTGACAGCTGGTCCAGGAGTGTGACGTAGTCAAGACCGCCCGAACCACCTCGAACCCATTACTACAGCTTAACGTACACATTAATTTTGAAATTATGGTCAAAAAATGATCTAATTTTTTTTTAAATGTTTTGTTTTGGTTATAATTGAATAAAAAATATATTTTCAGTAGCGAAAAAACCTTTACTTTTGCTAGGTATTCAGGCGAAATATTTATTTTTGTTTTCATACATATACTAATAATATCCGTTGAAATTTAAAAATTTTCTGCAGAGGAAATACTGTGAATAGGTTAATAGTAGTAGATTTGCTTATTCTGATTCACTGTCACTCACTTCCAAGCAGTTTTACTGAAATAAAAACAAAATAGATTACAATAAAGAAAAATCTGTTTTTCAATTCAATATGGTATTTTAGATGAGTTATAATGAAATTTAGTAAAATAAAAAATATACACATTACTATAACCTACCGATTATTATATGAAAAATTTACTTATCAAACAATATAATAATATGAAAATAAGACACAAATTAGTTCAAACGCATAACACAATAAATTTCGAATTCAGACGACTTTACACCGGCAAGACAGAAAGCTTGTATAAAAACAAAAGTTCAACAATAATATCGGTTATCAATGGTGACTATTGCAAATTGTAAGTTATGAGATAATAAATATATTTTAAAGTAACTCAATACTGACTGAGTCATCTATTTTATAATAGAAAAATAATTTAGATATATGCTTACATAATATGTGTCTTTATACAAATGGTGTTTAGTTACTGTTTATTTATACTGTATAGTATTTGTTGGTAAAACTGAAAGTTTTTATTTGCCATTGCATATCTGGTTTTTTGCCTTTTTCAAAGTACGCTGTGCAATTGCTTGTTGCAATAGTGACAATGAAGATAAAATCTTTAGGTTTCATACATTTCCTAAAGATAGTGTGACCAGAAAATTGTGGATTATATCTTGTTGTAGATAGGATAATTTTAATTGTAATACTGCAATAATTTGTTCTAAACATTTTAAATTTGAAGATTACCAAAGAAATCTACAACAGGAACTTTTAAATTACGTTTCTAAAAAGGGTCTAAAACTCAAACCTGAGGCAGTACCTAGTCTTTATTTGCCTAAATCAAAATCGGCTACCCTTTTAACCAACCAAAAGAAACGCGTACAAAGAGCCGAACACAGAGAGTCCAAAAAGTATGTTCAGCAGCTTCTTACTACTTCTAGGTCAACGACGTAAGTCTAAATTTTTATTTTTATTAAAATTATTAGTCATGAAACCTTAAATGGTTTTTTCATATCGATTTGTTAAGTAAGAAACTAGCCTCAGTCTGGTATGCAACAGTGGCGGCTTTTGGGGGTAGGCAGGATAGGCTGGGCCTACCCAATAATTTTAAGAGCTTTAAAATTGAAAAACATATATTTAAAAATTATGTTAATGCATGTAAATAACTTTTAAATGTACTAAATCACTCAATACATTAGCGTCCGTTAAAACAACTAAGTTATTATATTACCACAGAAAGCATCGACTCGTATTCAGGCATTTTAAATATCATTAATAGGCCCGATCGGAACTGGCCGACCCAGCTCACATAAGATCCCCGTACAAAAAGCGTTTGAAGTTAAGCAGCTTGCCGGACAACGATTTATATTGTCGTGTTTATGCTTGCTGTTTAGGCACCAGACGATCGGGCCTACGATGAACATCGTTGTCACTTGTAACGTAATTATCGAATTGTAATATAAATTTTCTTTTAAATTATGATAAAAAAATATGTAACATAATCTATAATTGTAACATATTTTTAAACAAACAACACAATTGCAAACAAGTGCACGGTTGCCCAAATAAATTAAAAAAAATTCGTAAAATTCGAAGAAAAAAATCACATTTGCGTGATTTCTATATCGCCTGATTGTATGCAACTTATATATGTGAGATTGTTTTATAACTGATACATAAAAATGAGTTTTTATGACGCTTTACCAGGTTGCAGTAATAGTAATTAGAGGTGTGCTTATTAGTTCTTTTAGACGAACTAGTTCAAGCGAACTATTTCACAAAAATGAACTAGTTCAGTGAACTAGTTCGCGAAAGAACTATTTGTAGGACCGAAATCGAAATCCAACCCTAACATAACCGGTTGCCAGATGTCTCGTCGTATCATCACACAAGCTCGGCGCCGGCCGCGCGTTTTCTTCGGTTTTCAGTCAGTCTTTCACTCTTTCACTACCGTACAAGTAGTTCGGGTTCGGAACCATTTCTTTCGATCGTATGTTTAGGTTTAAATGTTTTAAATTTATTTCTCAAATGTTTTGCAAATAACATTTTTTTTATTTGCAAAAAATTATTAAAATTTGTTTTTTATTAACCGTTTTAAATATAAATATGGTTCACGTATGATTTATTTTTATATTTACGTATACTCATAGGTATCTATATTAGGTTATTTCTAAAAGAATCTTACAAAAAAAATCAGTGAATTTTCTAGGAACATTAAATAACACATTTTCATTCTCACTTTTACATAAAATTATATTTTATGTAGATGCATCAATCATTTTAACCACAGCTTAAAATTGTTATTTCAAAATTACAATACGAGAAACAACACAGCATGTCAACGTTCAAGCCAATGCATGGGCATGGCATAAGATCCGAACCATTATGATATTAAGATAAAACTGTTTATGTTATTGTCACGTTCATAAGAATTATGATCTGTTATCTGAGGCTAATCGGCACTTCTTTTTTTAAACTAGTCAGTCGGTCAGTCCATCCCATTCACAAAATAATAAATATATGATCTCATTCATTCATTATTTTCTTCTTTAAAAGTTGAGACACAATTTATAATGCAAATCGTTCGCAGTGAACTAGTTCTATGAAAATTAATGAACTAGTTCAATTAGTTCAGTTTAAAGAATCGTTCATTTGAACTATTTCGATGGTGAACTACACATCTCTAATAGTAATGTTGATAGTGAGTGTTTGGACATTGTTTCAGTATTGGAATCGCCATTATCTAGAAGAACTGAAATTGATAGAAAAAAATTATTATGAATGAAAGGCCTACTCCAACATTGCGTATTGACCAAAAAGATGGGAAAAAGGTGCGTACTTTTAATTGCTCTTGGTATGATGTCTACAAATGGTTGTCTGGAAGTATTACGAAAAACAGACTATATTGTTGGCCGTGTTTGTTATTTTCTAATAAGAAATATGTATAGAATTGTGAAGGATACTTTGATTTAAAAAAGATGTCTGCCTCCTTAAAAAAACATTCCAGTTGCAAGGAACATTTAAGTAATTTGCTGTCCGTTAAGGATGTACAGAAGAGGGCGTTTGCTGTTCGCGATTTGCTAGATGAAAAATCAAAAATCGCAAAAATTAGATACAATGCAGAAGTTAAAATGAACAGAGAAATCATTAAAAAATTAGTTAGGGGGGGGGTCATGACCCCGTGACCATAGCTATGTAATTTGCTGGCTTGGCCTACCCAAAATTTTACCACACCAGCCGCCACTGCTATGCAATTTGCAATAAGAACTGTTTCGGAGGAAATCAATTTAGCATCTTCCAAAATAACATATTTTTCTTTGTTAAATCATGTTATCATTATTAAAATATATAATGTTATCATTATTATAAACAATACCAAGATAATTTTATGTGTGAATATTACAAAAGAAGTCATTTTAAATGTTGTGCAATATTGTGTGACCTGACCTCACTACACTCATATTCGATGGCCAGCTAGCTCATTTGATATAAATAAAGTTGACTTTATCATTATTTATTTTGATTTTGTGTTTAGTTCAGTAGGTATATACGTACAAATTTTGTGTACCTTCATTACCACTTTTCTGTATCTTTTTAAACATCTGAAATATTGAACTCTGGAATATAAGTTAATTAACCTGTACGTACGTGTAATAAAAGATAATTAAAACTTGTTTTATAAAGGATATCTATGTTAACAAAATAACTGTACCAAAAATCAATAAACTTAAATTAACTTCAAAATTTTATTTATGATTAAATATTATAATAACATAATTTTATCATCTCTTTATAATTACTATAATTAAATTAGCCAAATTATATTAAAAAACTTAAAATTAAAAGTCTTTCCTATACAACTACATTCAAATGTTGCGGGAATAAGCGTTCTTGACTACGTCATGCGCGAAAGCGAACCGATTTTAGAACATTATGTATCATACCTTGTGTATTCATTGTCCCATGGATGTTGTCTATACCACAGAATACTCCATGGACTATTCTGTGTCTATACTGTGTTAAAATCTCAAAGATACAGTTAGGGGAGACTGGGGGAGAAGTACGAACGGAGCTACATATTTTATTAATCCACGCTTAGATTTCGATGCCATTGATTAGCAAACTGTCTTTTTGTGCTTTTTCACAATACAATTTTTATATTGTTAAATTTTTAATTTTAAAACTTAAAAAGGTGAAAATTTTATAACTTTGAATTAAAAATAGGTTTGTTCCAACACAACAAAAAACCGTCAAGTAACTTTTTATTATACGGTTTTCCTGCCCAAAAATTTACGAAAAATTTTCAAAATATATTCAACCAAAAATTTCAATTTTCTCAAGACTTTTCATTAGACTTTTTAGACCATTTTCGAAATTATTTCGTTGAACAATTGTCCTGTTAAAAAAAGTATTCAATAAAACTTTTCACTAAATTTTCTACTTTGCCGAAACTTTGCATCCATAATCTTTTAATAACAATTAAAAGCATTCCTGAATTATTATTGAAATATTTAACAATAACTTTTCATGAATACTCTGTGTGAAAATGTAAGTTGTGGCGTCGTTGTCGTTACCTTACTGGACAAACGGTGTGACTTGTCATCATAGCCTTTTATATACACTAGTGGCCAAAATTCTGGAAACTTTACAAAAATTATCGTTTTTTTAGCAAGACTCGTCTCATGATCATGATTTATATAGTTTACCATTACAATTACATTTTTATTTTTTTGTTTTATATTCCTGCATAATATTTTATGTATTTCTCACTCTTTTTTTATTAACATCATAATTTAATAAAATATGGAACCAGATTCAAGCGAAACGCCGAAAATCCGAGATTTGTGAATGGCAACATTGCCAATACTGTATTGCGTCAGGGTTTTGCTAGTCAGTCAACAACCTAACTGGAAGCGGTTAGGTGGCCTTTAGTACAGTTTCGTGCGGCTTCCAGTGTTTATTAGTGACATCAGGTAGTTGTTACCAAGGTGATACTGTTTAATTGTCGGAGAGGAATTTATCAGCGTCGATTCAACGAAAATGGCAACCAGAAACCCAAAACGTGTTGTCTGGTCGTCAGGAAAGAGAGCCAAAGCAATTATCGTTCGAGAAGAAGGTTACACTTATCAAGAAATAGCAAACAAATTGGGTGGTGGCGCCACAAAATCAGGTGTAATGAAAGTTTGCAAACGTGGAACGACAAAATCAGCAAAAAGATCTGGCAGAAAACCCAAAGTTAGTCACTATGATGTGCGTAGAATATGCCGACTTTCTTTAGAAGATCGTCGCAGATCCGCAAAAGATATTAACGGTATTGTCAAATCAACTGGATTACAAATATCGGACCGCATTATCAGAAGAAAGTTGTGTGAAAATGGATTGCGAGCACGAATTCCTAGAAAGAAGCCGTTCCTGGACAAAAAAAAAACAGGCAAAAACGCATTGATTGGGTTTGGCCACACAAAGGGCGGACAGAAGAACAATGGAGTAAAGTAATTTGGAGTGATGAAACCAAAAGCTCGATCTTTGGGAGTGACGGAGTGAAGTTTGTTCGCCACCGACCGGGAGAAGACCTTTTGCCCCAGTGTACTACGGTCACTATGAACCATCCTGTGAGTATCATGGTATGGGCTTGCATGACCACTAATGGAGTTGGACGTTTAGCAGTAATAGAGGGCAATATTAATGAAAATAATATCAGGAAGAGATACTGGAAGCCAAACTGCTGCCGACTATCAGAGATTTGTTCGAAGGGGATGCCCAACAATGCATCTTCCAGCAGGATGGAGCGCCTTACTCAAGTCATACGGCTAAGACTTCCATGGAATGGTTGAGAAACCATGATGTTACTGTTCTGCCTTGACCTGGAAATAGTCCCGATCTAAATCCAATAGAAAATTTATGGTCAAGGCTAAAAGTGTTAGTATCACGCCGAAACCCAAGCAACAGAGAGAACTGATAGAAGCCATTATTCAACTGGTTTAGAGTTATTACACCAAAAGATTTGACTCGTCTCGTCAACTCCATGCCTCGCAGAATTGAGTCTGTCCTAAAAAACAAAGGTTATCCTACCAAATACTAATTTTGTTGATAATAATCATTGTACCATTTTTTTTAAATATATCTACTAATAGCTAACGGCTGTTGTTTTATTTATTTTTAAATTTTTAGAGGATTTCCCCCCTTAAAATAGATGTTAAATATTAAGTAGAAGCATAAAACAATGTAATAAAATTATAGATAAACTGATAAATAACATAAGTTTTGTGAAAAAGAGGAATGCTGATAACAAAACTAAAATTTTTGAAAAGTTTCCAGAATTTTGGCCACTAGTGTACAGTCCATCTAATTTACTTACCGTTGCACGTCATTATCATTGACAGAGATCGAAGTTGACATAGTTGCCAAAGCATAAAAAAATCCTGAATTCATTTAAAATCAAATAGGTCACATAATTATTGCAAAAGTGGATTATACAACAAAACAAATTAATATTTAATGTAAATAAATAGAAACAAAACAAGAGTTAAAAAATAATCTTGTTAAAAACAATGTGAGCCGCTTGTATGCGTCGTATAAAGATGTAAAATGGAATACTTAAACAAAAACAACAATTTTTTCATTACTTATTAACATTAGTCAACACCGCAACTGTCAAATGAGTGTTACTAATTTATGCCAAAATATCACCTTCGTTCGATTACAGTTACAGTGTGTTCCGAACAAATGTTCTTCATAAAAACGCTTTATAATGCATTTATACAAATTAAATGAAACATATTATTGTGTATTTCTTTAAGTTAACATTAATAGAAATCTTTAAATATTATTTCTAAGCGTACCTATATTATAAAATATGTCTAGTGGCTGTAATGCCAGTGTACTCGGCAAAGTGATTCTAAAACAGAACACACCTACCGCCTAAATATTTCGTGTTGGTATCATATGACCTTACGAGCTATGACGCGGATGACGTGCAACGGTATGTAAATTAGATGAAGTATAGATAGATATTTGTTATAGATCAGCTGTTGCTGTTGTGGTCGAAATGGGTCGATAATTACTAGACATTGAGGAGTCACCTCCTTTATATACTGGAACAACTTTTGCCATTTTTAGGGCACTGGGAACATTTCCTGTAGTAAATGTTAAATTTACTAGAGTAGGTACTTAAAATAGTTGATATCTCACTCTTGAAATCTTTAATAGTATCAACTGATAACTCGTCTAGTCCACACGCAGTTTTACTCTACAATTCTTATACATTATATCTTCAATTTTCTTCTTTGTTGTAAAGTTCCAAGAAAAAATTGTTGTTTATTAATGGTGGTCCTGGTGGAACATATCCAGAGGGTTGAATGGCCTGAGCAAGTTCTGAACCAACTGCAGCAAAGGAGTTATTGAGCTTGTTAGAAATGAGATTAGGATCATCAATAACTAAATTGTCTGTTACAAGTTTGGAAATAGTTGTTGGTTTTTTTGTTAGCTTTTTTTTTCCAATGATCCAAATTTTTTTTGGATAATTTTCAGCTGCTGTTATCTCCATTTGATAACATTCTCTTTTTTTTCCTCTGTTCTCATGTTTTCTGTGGGTGCCTTCTGAGATGTTTTATAAAGTTGAAGTAAATAGTTACTACTATATATCAATATTAAACCCTGGGGCACTATTTTTTCAAAAACGATTTTTTAGTTTAACTTGTACGAGGTTTCTTTGGAAGGTTCTAATTATTTCATCACATAAAATGTTGGGGTCGTCCCAGATTTTGTCCTATAATTTAAGTAACTCACACTTTAATATACCGATTGCGAGAGGGGTTAGGCAAGGATGCGTCTTGTCTCCGACGCTTTTCAACGTGTACTCACAGGTCATATTCAGAAAAGCCTTATGGGAAAGAAAAGAGGGAATAAGAATTGGTGGAGAAATCATAAACACCATGAGATTTGCAGATGACACGGTAATTATGGCTGAGAGTATAGAAGAACTACAAACTTTACTAGATGCAATAAATAGTGAATGCATTTAAATGGGACTTGACATCAACACAGATAAGACCAAATTTATGATAGTATCAAGGAGTCCAATAAATAATGAATAACTAACTCTTGGTGGACAGCAAATAGAGAGAGTGACAAAATATAAATATCTGGGAGCTTACATCAACACAGAATTAGATCCAGACCAAGAGATCCGGGTACGAATAGAAATGGTAAGGGCAGCATTCTTAAAATTCAAACAATTGTTCTGTGACAAAAATCTGAACACTGCGCTGAGACTGAGGTTTGTTGAATGTTACGTCTGGTCGCAACTATTGTACGGGGTAGAAACATGGACACTAAAAGCGCAAATAGTTAAAAAGATTGAAGCCTTTGAACTTTGGATATACCGGAGAATGTTGAGAATCCCATGGACTGCCAGGGTCACCAATGAGGAAGTGCTGAGAAGGATGGGTCGAGACAAAAAATTGTTGAGAACGATAAAAGTACGCAAGACTGCATACCTTGGACACATACTAAGAAATAATAAATATAGTCTTCTGCAGGTCATCATGCAGGGTAGAGTCGATGGCAAAAAGGGAATAGGTAGAAAGAGGAAGTCATGGCTGCGAAATATTCGAGACTGGACAAACATGACTGTAGACGAATTATTCCACGTTGCAAAAGACAGAGAAGCTTTTAAAAATGTGGTCGCCAACCTCCGTTAATGGGGACGGCATAGGAAGAAGAAGACACTTTAAATCTGTCTTTATTTATGCTTCTTTATTCATGCTTCTACAGCTGCAAGTGCATGATTTGATTTAGTATTGGTGAATGTATATTGTATAGGTGTTTTTATATAATTTGCCTCTGCAACTGCTGGACATAGGTCTCTCCCATTTTTCGCCACTCTTCACGGTTCTGTGCTTCTTGTTGCTATTTCTTGGATATTCGTCTAATGTCGTCCATCCAGCGTGTTGGTGGTCGTCCTCTGCAGCGTTTGTCTTCTCGTGGGCGCCAGTCAATTAGTTTTCTAGCCCTTCTTATGTCTTTCAGTCTCGCTATGTGACCTGCCCAATTTCATTTGAGCTTGGCTATACGGTCGACGACATCACTGATACCTGTTCTTTTCCTTAAAGAAAAGAACAGGAAACTTCGACTGTTACTTGATGGAAATTCAGTTTATGTAACAATAAAACACTGAAAACTTTGTTTTCAAAACTTCCACAAAATTTAATATAAAATTTTATCACTACAGCTATTTCGGCGGAGTGCCTTTCTCAAATTTTTGGTATGCGTTTACACTTTATAGTCTTTAATATTATAGGTTGAGGAAGGGAGAACTGTTTGTCTCAAGTTTATCATTCAGAATTATATCTGTGTTTTTATATAACTTTTGACTCTACTAGGTATACTTTGATTTATAGAGAAAAAGCGTTAACATTTAGAAGCATTTCTTGGTTTGATAGATAGTCGACATTAATATCACCAAAGAATATAGACAATTTGGTTACATAAAATTTCAATCTCACTAAGTTTATTTCTCATCGAGCGGCTATTCATGTACAGGATTTTAAATTTAGCACTTAGTCCACCTGTGTTATAAAAATTCTTCTAAATTATCAAATAAACAAGCTTGAATATTCTCATTTATAGCCATTTTGTTTCATGTTTTATTGTAATCCAACTATTGTTTCCTCAAATGTTATTCGTATAAGAGGACTTTCATCCTCTTTTCTCATATAGATTTTTCCATTTCTAATTCATTGATATTTATAACATTTTTGTTTTTTAGTTTTGTAGACTAGATTAGCAGTCTTAAGGTACTTGTCAGTCCATTATTTTGGACGTAGAGCTTTAATTTATCCAGCCTACACCAATGATAAATCTTTTTTCCAATCATATTGAGGAACTGTACGTAATTTTCTTTTTTTTAGATTATGTTTTGATAGAAAATATGCTGCTATTTTTTACTTCATATTTTTTTGTTTTGACACTACTTATATTGCCTGGATGGCTTCAATCTCGATATTTTAGATACTTAATTGTGGACTTTGTTGCATACAAAAGTAACGTACCAATAAATGTAATAATTTGATGATTTGTTTTAAACATTTATTTTGTGATTGCAATTGTAACTCATTGTAACATCAGGAAGTTATTTTGATTTTTACTTGTTTACCAGGATATTCGTTATTTTGTATTTGTAATATGCTCTCTTAAAATATAAAGACTTCTAAAAGCAACAATTTTTTGATAAATTTCAATAATTATTAAATATTCTAATAAGTCTAATCTTTCATTATTCCAATATTTAATTTACGTATATTTCCTTCTATCGTTTTTTTTTTCGATTTTGCAACTCTTTTGTAATCAATAATCATAAAAAGTTTTTAAATAATTAAGTAGTTATCTATTTTTCGTGCAGCGGTATTCGGCATGTTCATCACATCAAATTACAATTTCAAATTAAATATCTTTTTATATTAATCTGTAAAGACGTCTGCGTTTTGATTTCTCAAATGGCACAAATTATTTTCATTCAAGTAACCAATAATGCCGGCTTTTGAGCTGAGTAAACATAATATTACATACTTTTTAGTCCCCAACAAAAATAAGGGGCATATCGGGCTGTGTTCAAATAAGGAGTTTCTAACAAGAGTGAAGTGCAGTTCGGATCACTTCGGACATGCATTTCCATAGTCGGCGGTATTTTTATCTTTAAAGAGGTGTTTAATTTGAAATAAATTAGTTCCACTCCACGTAAAAAGAGCTGCGCTGCGATCGCTTAGAGTAGGTTAGGTGGTCGTGAGAATCTAAAGCACCCTCTCCTTGAGGCAATTGGTCATCAACGTTGATCATCCGTTTCTGTTGTGTAGATATTCTTCCAGAACGGCCACTTATTCATCTTTTTACATTTGATTTCGATCTTCCTAATTTAATTAGCTGTTCTGCTAGTGGCACCAAAAAATTGAAAATTTTGTATTAGCTTGTTGCACACTTCTTTTATGTAAATCCTTGTAAATAATCCAAGAATTTACAATAGCGTACATAACTAATCTATAAAAAACTTTTCTCCACCATTTCACATATTTTCGGTCCATATCATATGTACTAATGTTTTGTTTGGCGAGATCTACTCCTCCCATAAAATAATTGCTTCTGGACAAGTGAACTCAAGATTTTCTCCACTTTTCAGCTTTTTGTTGATAATCCCAACAGTTGTACTGTGACAATTGGACATCAGCATTACTTCTTCTGGCTAAGTTTACCCGATTGGCCATATAGGTTCCTAAACATGGAAAATTTAGGTGTTTAGTAGGTTGAACGAAGTGAGAATCTATCAAAGTATAGACACACATCTGGTGACCGTATGGTGTTGGCTAGAGTTTCGACAACTCGTTCTCCTAGAGTTCCAGTAGATGGTGTCGATTCTTTTCCCGAGTAAATTTTGAAATCGTATATATATATATATATATATATATATATATATATATATATATATATATATATATATATATATATATCCTATGAAAGAATCATTTCGTTGCCATCTTTTATACCTCTTTTTACTGGCCTCATAGGAAGATACTGCTTCAGGGCAGATCTTCCTTTGAACTTAGTCATTGATTCGTCGATGGACTGATGGGAACTCACAGTCCTCGCTTTTACAAAAGTTTGTTTCAAATAAGAAACCACTTTATCGATGTAGTATGTTTTTGATGTACCTATTACTATTTCTTTCAGAATTATTATAGTAGGTCTTAGATAGCACGAATAAACAGCGATCTCTTGAAATAGCTTTTTTATGAGGGAATTCGGAAGTGATTCGTTCTATGACCAGTAGTTTGAGATAGATGGTACTTTATTGTAACACATAGCCATAGTACAACCAATCACTGTCATCATTTCGTAGATATCTGCTTTTTTCATGTTAAATTTTATATTGTGTATGTTTGAAAGTGCTGCTATTCTTTGGTTTGTACAGGAAGCAATATGCATAAATAAACTACGCGGAAATAATTTTAGAAAAATGTCAACAGGACGATAAACCTTTATCGATATTTAGTATTGTTATCCGTTTTCTCTGG
Source organism: Diabrotica undecimpunctata (assembly GCF_040954645.1). Classification (NCBI taxonomy): domain Eukaryota; kingdom Metazoa; phylum Arthropoda; class Insecta; order Coleoptera; family Chrysomelidae; genus Diabrotica; species Diabrotica undecimpunctata. The sequence continues at coordinate 99,756,955 of NC_092811.1, forward strand.
GTAGGAAATACTTTTTCGGACAATACTGGTATATTCCATTGTGCAGTCAATTCATTTCTTTCAGACTCATCTTCAGATATTTCCGTGTTATCAGAACTTTCTTCGTCGGAAGCAGTGTTGTTTACATCCGCACGGTCAGGAGTATTCTCAGGTACTTCATCAGAATCTGAGGCAGAATTGTCACCTGTATATAATGAGACTCTGAGGTAGCATAAGGTTCTTTCTCGGATTTATTTTCAGAAATATTTGAGAGGTTTTCAATTTCTTCTTGAAGCTCTTTTTGTGTGAGAAAACGTCTACATTCCATAGTATGTCTGCAACCAAACAATACGAATAGGTTAAATACGACCCGATGTAAACTACTACTGGGACACTAGAGTCCTGTTTAGAAATTATGGTAAAATCGATGAAAACAATATTAAAAATAAACAATATATATCACTAACCTGTTTTAATAACTCACTTATATATAATCGGTTAAAAAAAACAGAGAAGCCACTTTTTCTTTAGTAAAATTGTATTATTTACGAGTTGTTGATGTACGTGTTTAGTTAACATCAATTTATAGGTTACAGACGTGATATGTAGGTTGCATACTACTAGGTAATGATTAAGGAATATCTAAAAATACGGATGCGTTCAAATAACATGGTCTTTGGGGACAAACAGATGCCAGCAGATTTTTTGAAATCCGCTAGGACGTATATGTCCCCACAGTAATGAAAGGGTTAAGTAAATAAATTGTTAAATATACCATCTAATTTGTTTAAACAATCTTCTTTTTAAATTTTTTATTTTTTTTAGTATTATTTGAGGTAATTTTTATTGTAAAACATAAATATTTGTGATTAATATAAACTTCTTCAATAAACGTCAATAGATTTTATGAAAAAACATATTATCCTATTCAATTATTTTTAAAATAGTATTGGTTTATGTATAGCTTTAGAAATAAATAATCTCAAATAAAAATTCCAGATTTTTCTCATTGGAAACATTTTTCATGGCAACCTATTTATTTATTTAACAATTTTTAAACATATAAAAAAATGTTTTTTGCTTCGAAATTAATTTTTGGGTTATTCTAAGACGAAAGTTATTCTTGTGTTTTTTTTTTTGTAAAATACTTTAAATTACTTTATCCGTAAAATGCAAATAAACAATTAAAAATGCAGAAAAAATGCAATTTTAACGTTTTTCGATGCTATTTTTGAAGGACTGACTACACCAAGCTATTGTACAGTAGTTTTAATATATGGAAGGATACAGTATCCCTTATAATTACATAACAACGACTACTTAGTGTCGAGGTTACTTATCTATGCGATCTTCACAACTTAGCATTGGATCTAGCATCAGTCCTAGAAATTTTATTACTTCAGCATTTTGAATGGACTTGTGATCAATATATAGATAAGGATCATAGTCAGGGACTATATTCTTTGGTAAAAATCTCATGAAACTGGTTTTTGTTATATTTAATTTAAGACCGTTGTCTTTCCAATACTTAATAAATTCCTGAGATGCTGTATTGCCCTTGCTAACAAGCTGATCAAACTTGACAAAATAATAAAGAAGAGAGGACCAGGAACCGAACCTTGTGGTACTCCCACAGAAGACTTCATTGGGTCTGATAGTGTACCATCTAATATTATTGTTTGCAAACGATTTGACAAATATGATCTTATCCAGTAATGTGGTATACCTGGAACTCCCATGCCTTCCATCTTCATCAGAAGCAGCCTGTGATTCACGATGTCAAAAGCACAACTAAGATCATAAAAAAGACCCAACGTGTTCTGTTTTTCATTAAGAGCTTCATAGATACAATTAAGACAGTCATCAACAGCACTTACAATAGATTTGCCTTTCCTGAACCCATTTTGGACATCTTGCAGTAAATGAAATGCTTCTAGATAGCTTGTTAGTCTTTCACAGAATGCCAGTTCAAACAACTTTGCTATCTGACTGGGTATACAAATCAAACGATAATTCTCAACATTACTTGCAGAACCTTTATTTTTAAAAATTGGAAATCCCTTGGATTCCTTTGTATTGGGAAATTGGCCTGTGGTAAAAGATTCGTTCATTAAATGTGACAAGGGTTTACATAATATGTGACTGGCAACATATCTTATAACCTTACCATTGATTTCATCTAAACCTTCAGCATGTTTAGATGTGGTCTTACTTTTATAAGTGACAGTACTTCTGCAGGTGTAGTTGGAGAAAGAAAGACTTGGAAAATTGATCAATTTTCATGAGATAATTTGGAGTTGAGTTATTATTATATTATATTTTCATTGTCATTTATTTTAATTGTATTTGCTAATGTAGGTTTATTTAAAAAAATGCAAATAGGTTTCGAAGTGAAAAATGCAATAAATATGTTGGCATGAAAATTTTCGGTAAACTTTTCAACAAAGCGTATTGGGTTCATAATAATCGATTGAAATAAGTTTCAGCATGTGGGTATGAAATCTACCTTTTTCGACAAAAACCACCCGCATAACATGTTTATTAAAAAATAAATACTAGTTTATTTGAGATTATTTATTTCCAAAGCAATAGATGAACCAATACTATTTTTAGAAATGATTGAATAGGATCATTTGGTTTTTTTTATAAAGACTATTATAAAATAGATTATTTACGACGTTTACTGAAGAAGTATATCAAAATAATGTATAAAATTCACAATAAAAATTACGTCAAATACTAAAAAAAATAAAAAATTGAAAAAAAAAATGTTCAAGCAAATTAGATGGTTTACTTAACAATTTATTTATTTAATAAAGGCTTTAATAAATTTAATGTTGTAATCGTAATAAAGGCAAAAAGTACATGCAAATTTGAAAAAAAAAAACGTCGTAATATATAAACAGGAACCAGATATACAGCTCCTTCCCTCTCACTGGCTCAGGCGAGTTTCAAAGCCGGCCGATTTTTAGGAGCATTTTTGAAGCTTTGTGGACGATTCCATTAAAAGAAAAGGCAATCTTTTTCGAATTTTGCACATTAAAACTTTAAATACCTTTATATTTCGATTACAATAAACCTTTTTATTTCGATATACTCTGTGCGAGTACTAGACACCAATTCGCTAAGAATTTTGCTTAGTTGAGGAGATATGTTGTGGAATGCAATTTTTAGATTCCCCATGTCTCTCTTAACATCTTTATCAACGTCTGTTTTGCCTTGCAATTCTTAGAAGGCACAGATTAAAGCGGAATTCTTGAATTTGGTTTCGAAAATTAGTCTACGATTTTATTATCAGATGTCGCTACATTGCGTCTATACGAAGCCATGTTAGAGTTGCTTCCTAAGACAGAAAAGATTTATTTCACGTTCAGAGCGATTGCGAAAGCCGTTCTGATGAGGCCTATTGGGCCGAAATACGTATAAGCGGATGCGCAAGCGCCCTGTACGTGAAATCATATCTTAACTGTATTTTCCTTTTTAAAACTTTAAAGTATGTTGTTTCAAATGACGCCAATTAGATCTCGCTAATTAGATATGTTAATTGTAAACAAAGCTGCTGTCAATTAAAGAAAGGGACTAACTTCGTTCCAAATTGTCCTAAAACAACTTTTTTTTTTAATTTGTAGAAAAATGCTTGCTTTCCAAATATAAAAATATAATTTTCCGACAGGCAACAGTTAAAAAGTTATTGTAATTGTTTATAAGCAAAAAATTGGTATGTTTGGAATAGAATTACTGCAACTTCATCATTTTCGGACTTACATTGTTGGAAAAGAATTTGATTTCGTATAAACAAATAAAATAACTTTTAAAAAATTTGACAGATCACTTTAAAATTTTAATCATATTTTAAGTACTACAAGACACACAATTCTGTGTAATATGAAGGTTCTAAGTTGATTTTTAAAAAAGTTATTAGTACTTATAAAAAAACGAATATTCTTACTTATTTTTCAACTTTCTAAGCAACAAATAAGGATAAAAACATTCCAAAAACTCAATTTTAAAGATTTTGATATGACTTATAGGTTTAATACTCTTTAATTTGTTTCAAATGACGCTTGAAATTTGTTTATTTTTTGCTGATAGACGTAAACAGTGAAACTTTACCGGTTTTGACCTTAATTTGTTAATAACTAATTAAGTCAAAAAAATCAACTGCAGGACATATATAGGTTTTTGTAACAGAGGTCCATACTACTCAAAACAGCTGTCGTTTGCCTTTCCGTTTTTTTTTTGCTTATTTCCCTGGCCAAATATTACTATGTTATCAGATAAATAAATCATCACACTCACTGATGCTGAGATAACTAGGAGATATGTTTTTAAAATAATGTAAATTTTAATAATGTAACATTCAATAAGATCAGGAACCTTATTGGGGTCAGTTGACCAATAAGTTGGCTTTGCAGTGATGAAGTTGTTGATCCATAATCGTTAACTGCTTTTAAAAGTTCTACTCTTTTTGTTGTGATAAGTCTGAAAGCCCAGAGTGTTTTTTTGCATTCATATCTCCTATTGTAAATCTACTTTTGATAGGTTAAATCATTCGTAAAAAAAATTAAACACAAGTTGAAACATCTTTCCTTATTTCGTATTTTTTTCTTTATTTTTGTTTATTATACTCTTTTAGTTTGTAACAGTAAATTATAATATTACCTTAGTTATACTATTAATACCTATTACCTTAGTTAAAGTTGCCTCATTTAATAAAATAAATTGATTAGGCAATCATTCGTTTTATTATTATTATTAATTAGTTTGGTAATTTTGCTAAATCAATGAAATTAAAACAAAAAATTGAAAAATAATAAAAATTTTATTATAATTATTTTAAATCCGTAATTAATAAAACCTGAGCACTTGTAGGATAGTTTACAATAACGATGAACATAAAAAGCATCGATGTTAAAGTCGTCCCTAGATCCGATATTAGAGCCATTACACATACACATGATACTGATGGTGAGGGCTAATCAGCCGCAGCGAGCATTATATTTAATACGACATTTCACATGTGTATCGCACACCGTCAGTGTCAAAAAACGAGTTAAAAATAGACACATAAAGTCTAATTCTTATAAATTTATTAAATTATAATTAAAAAGCGGCAAACTCGCGTTGGTTCGTACGCTTTAGGGGTTGGTGTCCAATAAACGCCATACACAATTTAGAAACACATCGTATGATGGCCGCTAACCTTCGAAGACAGCTCATAAAGGAGATATATATATATATATATATATATATATATATATATATATATATATAATAAAAATAATAATAAAATATATAAAATAAGGAATTAAGCAAAAACATAACGCGGATATTAAAAACGAAAATGGAGAACTCAAGATAAACTTGTGCACGAATAACGAACTTAGAATGAATAACACATTTTTGACCACAAATATACATTCAACAATACCCGTGGGCAAACATCTATGATAGATTATATTATAGTCAACACAGATATGCATCCATCAAAAACAATCGACGTAAGATGCTTCAGATTAGTGAACATACTTCATAATCAAGAATACGGAATACTTATACAGAAAAAGGATATCAGAGAAGATTGCTGATAATGAAATATTAGAAAACGATAAACTGAGTCATCATTTAAAGTAATAAGTCGGAAATTTACTCCATGCAACAGCCAGTGACAGAAAGTGGCTACTGCTCCGATCATCGATTATATTATAAAATATGTAAATTAATGGAAAAATAAAATATACTTGCCATAAAATTTCAAACTCCAATATAAAATTAGTTGTGAAAAAAAATGTTTGTGTAATATAAATAACTTCTAAATGCAAAACAGGGCAAAAAACAGCAAAAAATACAACAAATTGTCAGCCACAAATAAACAAACTATACTCCATTCGCTTAGCTCGGGCATATTTTGACAGATTCATTGTCGGAAACCTACAACACAACAATTCCTACTTCTCAGTATTAATAGCTCAAGTATCCTACTATTGCAGACTTCTTTCTTTAAAAAAAGAAGAATTATTCTAAATAGTGGAAGTGTATACTAAACCCATCAAATTTTGGGTAGTATATATTTAAAAAATATATTTTAGTTGTTATAATTTAACATAACTATTTATTATATGCAGATAAATAAATATTGATTGTCGGTAATTCGCAAAGTTCTATTTTATTTAATATTTAGTTTGTTTACTATTAATATTGGCTATGAGTACGTGTGCTTGGTTGTATAGTAATTTCCAGCCACTTTTAGTCTGTCAAAAAGTAACTAACTTCGCAAAAAAATAATCACTAAATTCACTAGACAGTTAGGACTGGGAATAGCGAACTGAGTTTAGAAACTTCACAAAATATACATAAAATCTGAAAACGTCCCCAAGCGTCTTTTTGTACCTATCTCTTTTCGATGTAGAGCGTTTATAAAAATAACATGTGTCTTTACTTAATAACATTTGGTAACTGGATTGTCTTTAGTTTCATGCGTGAAACAATGATGCTAGATAAAAAGTATCTTGATTTTGATTTAACGATTTAACATAGTAATGTAAACATAGTAATGTTTTCCAAATTTTTAAAATTTTTATTTATATTTTAAAGAAATTATATTCAAATAATTCAACGAATTATTAGGTTTACTCCTAACGCCACCTGTTGACGTATTAGCAAAGTATATGTTGTTAACCTCTGACGTTCTGACAGGTCTGTAAAATTTAAACGAAATAGTAACTTATAATAAAAGATAAGTAAATATCATTTGCCAGCAAATTTAATTATTATGTAAACTAAATAATATGTTTCTAGTAATCGATGTGGTAAACAGCTATTTTATGACGCTACTCTTGACGACGCCATCTTGTGGCGCTAGTTCTGTGACGCTCGCCACAGTATTTTACTATAGAGAAAGAAGTAATACAACGATAGTATAGAAGCTTCATTTCAAAAAGAAAATCTCATGGTTTAGAGAGGAAGTGAAGACAATAAAAAAAGTATGCCTTTTTACAATATCTACATAACACAAAAATCACAACAGGGATACAACCACTATAAACGAATCAGAAATTAAACGAATAATCTGACAAATAGACTGGACCAGTCAAACTGGTAGAGCTTCTCAAAACAGATGGAACACGACTTCTACGGAACATAAAAAGAAATATGGAGAATGATCAGAGGACAAAGAAGAGATGAACGATTTAATAAAATACAAATACATTCAGAAGAAAACTATGGCAGACTACTTTTGATCTCTATTTGCTAAATGTGACTATAATGAACTACCAACACCAAAAGTTACAGAGACAAGACAAGACAAACGAAGAAATAAGAGGACAGAATACCAGCTGAACTCCGAATGAACGGAGGAACAGATCTGATCAAACAACTATTAAAACTAATCCAAAAAATAATACCACATTAATAAAACAGAATACCACAAGTGTGGAGATCAAGCATAATAATACCTCTCTTCAAAAAGGGAGACAGAAAATTTAACATGTTAATTTCCGCAAAAAAGACAGAACGCATGGTTATCACAGTAAATTTACTAAGATGTAATTGGAGCTGGAAGGTCAGATAATAGAACAAGTGATGGAGTTTAATTATCTAGCTACGTAAAGCTCGAAACAGAAGTGGAAGATTAAGTGAATAGAGCAGAGTCGCAGGTTGATTGAATGAAATAATATGGAGAAATAAAAATATCGGGAAAGAAATGAAAGGCAGAATTTACAAAACAGTCATCAGATCAATAATGACATATGCAGCAGGAACACGACCTGACATAAAGAAGGAAAATATAATGTGTGGAAACAGCTTAGATGAAAAGATCTGCCCTGAAGCAGTACCTTCCTAAAAAACCAGTAAAAAGAGGTATGAAAATGTGGCTATAAAAAGTGATTCTTTCACGTGTTATACATATGATTTCAATATTGACTCCGGAAAAGAATCCACACCAACTACTGGAACCCTAGGAGAACGAGTTGTTGAAACTCTAGCTAACACCATACGATCACCAGATATGTGTCTATGCTTTGATAGATTATTCAGTTCGTTCAACCTACTGAACACCCTAAATTTTCCATGTTTAGTAACCTATATGGCCAATCGGTTAAACGTTGAAAATAACAAAATGCTAAGGAGTGATGTTTTTAGTTTTATTCGTAGTAATTTTAGCGACTAAATGGAAAGATACAAAAGAAGTAATGCTGATGTCCAATTGTCACAGTACAACTGTTGGAATTATCAACAGAAAGCTGAAAACTGGGGAAAAAGCTGAGTTCACTTATCCAGAAGCAATTATTTTTTACAATAATTTTATGGGAGGAGTAGATCTCGCCGATCAAAACGTTAGCACATATATGATATGGACCGAAAATCGTATTGTATTGTAAATTCTTGGATTATTTACACGGATTTGCATAAAAGAAGTGTACAACAAGATAATACATTTTCACCACTGAATTTTCTGGTGCCACTAGCAGAACAGCTAATTAAATTAGGAAGATCGAAATCAAATATAAAAAAGACGAATAAGTGTCCATTCTGGAAAAATATCTAAACGACAGAAACAGATGATCAACGTTGGAGGCCGTTTGCCATAACAAATACCTACTAGGGGAAGGTGCTTTAGGTATTCACAATATAAATCAGAAACTCGAACTACGACTATTTGTACAGCGTGCAATGTACCTCTATGCAAAAATTGTTTTTTACCACATCATTCATAAGAAGTAATGTTTTTTTATTGTGAAATGTACTTTTTTTATTTTGAGTATAAATTTGTTTTTTTTACTGATGGGACTTATTTATCCCACCATTCAACACTAATGGGACATATATGTCCGATGTCCTTTCTAAGGATACTAAGGATTTCTAAGAATCACGCAACAATGTAAAAAAAAATCAATCGCTTTGTTAGGTCTCTAAGTATCAACGAATATCATTAAAGTTATTTTAAACAGTTTTATTTAGCTCGAATGAAATCAGTATTGAAAGGGTTAAAAAAGAGTAGGTAAAAGAAGTGGCAAAGCTGCCATTGTAACAAGCACTACATACAAAGATGAATTAGAGAGCAATATTGAAAAAAGTAAATTACCTTCAACTTCTGGCGTTAAAAGAAAGGTAATTAATTCAAAAACAAAGTCAAACAAACAATTGTCAGTGGCCAAAGAAAAACCAAATAAACTTAAAAGAGGATCCAGCAGTTCTTCATCTTTAGATTCGGTCCCTGCAGTAGAGTATCAAGATTGAGATGTAGATGACCTGGTAGAAAACTTTGAAGAAGATGCCGTTTGTATTTTTTGCGAAACTCCACATTCTGAAGATGTCAGAGGCGAACTATGGGTGATCATGGTTTTTTAAATGGGCTCACATTGAATGTTCTGAGTGTGAAAGAGACCGATATATTTGTGACTTTTGCTAGATAAATAGACTTATTGTGTGTTATTCTTAGATAACTATATTTTCAATTCATTTAAGAAAAAATACCTTTTTGTTAGATGTATTTTGTATGTCATTTTCATAAATATATATACATCGCTTTAGAATGTCTTTCGACGTTGTCCGATACCTAAACACCATCTCTTCCTATCTTCGCAGTCGTTTGTTGTTAAATTTCTTTCGCTCATGGACTTGTTTACGCCGTGTTGCCATTCTAATCTGGGTCTTCCTCTTTTCCGTCGACCTATCGGTTGCCATTCTATTACTTTTTTGGGGAGTCTTAATGCTGGCATCCGTTGAACATGCCCATTCCACCTTAATTGTTTCTTCTCTATATCTTGAGTTATATTTCCTTCTATTCCCATACGTTTTTTTATTACATCATTTCTGATTCGGTCTCGTCTGGAAATACCTAAAGATCTTCTCATTGCATCCATCTCTACTGCTTCTATTCGCTTTCTGTTCTTTTCACTAATTCTCCATGTTTCAGCGCCATAAAGAAGAGTAGTTTTAATCATGGTCTCATATATATTAAATTTCCTTCCTTTCGTTATCTCTTTACTCCACAGTATACTATTGAGACATCCTAAGACTTTCTTTGCTTGAGTGATTCGTTTTTCTATTTCCCGTGTATCAGTTCCTGTATTGTCAAAGGCAACACCCAAGTAGTCATAGCTCTGACAACAGGAAAAATGTTGTCCGTTTTCGAGGTCTATGTTATCTGACTCGTTTCCAATACAAAGATATTTGGTTTTTGTTGTATTGACGTTCATTCCCCAGTCGTTATATTCTTCAGTTTTCTTAGCATGTACTGCATGTCTTCCCTGTCGGTCGCTAGCACTACCTGGTCATCAGCAAACTGAAGTGTATATATACATTCATTGCTAAGCTCTATACCCATCCTATGTACCTTTCTTTTCCATCTTTCCAATGCCGCTGCAACATATATCTTGAATAAGGTTGGTGAGATACAGCATCCCTGTCGCAAGCCTTTTGTAACCAGGAATTCTTCCGTTAGATATTTTCCTGTTTTTATCTCTGCCTTAGAGTCTCTATATAGTTCTTGTACAGCATTTATCAATGTGTGGTTGATGTTAGATCTTTTCAACGTTGTCCACAGTTTTGTTAAGGGGATGTTGTCATATGCTTTTTGCAGGTCTACAAAAGTAATATGAGTTTCTAGATTCTTAGCCGATCTTTTTTCTATTATTTGTTTAAGACAAAATACGTTATCGGTGCACGATCTTCCTGCACGGAACCCGCTTTGTTCTTCCTCTTCATTGTGCTTATATTCTTCCTCGATCATATTTCTCAAAATTCGTCCATACAGTCTGCTCAGGGTGCTGGTTACCGATATGCCTCTATAATTATTACAATTCCTTTTGTCCCCCTTTTTGTGTATTGAGGACATGTATGCCGTTCTCCATTGTTCTGGTACTGGGTGTCCATTTAGACACTGATTGACATAAGTTAATATTTCAAATAGTTTATGAGTTCCATTCTTAAGCATTTCAGCATAGATTCCCTCAGGTCCAGCGGATTTACCATTCTTTAGGGTCATTACAGCCTTCCTTACTGTTTCGATGTCTACCCTCTCTTCCTCTCCTTGTATATGTACTGACTGTGTTGGGGAGTTCGCTAGGTATTCTTGTCTTGTCTCTGTCAGCAAGCTTTCATAGTGATCTTTCCATTGTCTTGGTTTTATGGTGTGTATGTGTGCTTTGTCTTTTCCTGTATTTTTTACTGATTGTATAAAATTCCATACCTCTGTACATTGCTTCCCAATGTCATTTTCATAAATAAATAGTTTTAATAAAAAACCCAAAATAATGGAATTTATTTTATAATTTTACATTGTAAATGGTACCCCCTATTAGGATATCCTATGCCTCTAATATGGGGTAGAAAACCTTTTTTTAAATACTGCCTATTTGTATTTTTTTTAAGGCTTATCTTTTTATTAAGCGCTTAAAAAGTGTCCAAGAAAAACTAAAATTTAAAAATAGTGCCTAAAATTAATTAGGGTATTTTTAATAATGTTTTTAAAAAAGTAGAGGCCACTTTCCTCGATTCTAACACCTAATTGTGAAACCCACTGTTTAAAAAGTAAACAAGATTTTATCACTCTCATTATACCACCGTGGTTATTTTTATTTATTTCCAATTCTATTATTAAAATAAAAGTTTTTATTTGAAATGACATAACAGTTTGTTTAATCTAATTTTTTATTACGAGTGGGAAGGGAATAATTAAAAATTTATAAACATAAATTTATCGGGAGTAAGTTTTTAATAAAAATTGAAGTATAAAAAATTTGTAAACATAGGAAAATCATATAAAAACTAGGAGAAAATACAATAGTTCAGTTTATTTTCTGGTTCTGATACAGATCAAACCTTAAGATGCGCGTCTACTTGGTTTTGGTAAGAATATTTTATATAACAAAATCATATATCATATATTTAAAATATTTACTCCAGATTTTAAGGCATATACAACACGTTCTCATTTTTTATATGCCTTAAAAATAAAAAAAAAATTATATCACCTACAGGCCTTTTCATCTTATTTTTTTATGCGCATGCGTCAGTATCAACCAATTTTTCCGAAGTTATTTTTTAAACGGGCATCTTAAAGTGCCCGTGAATATATAATTAAGATAAAAAAAAATACTAAAGAAAGTACAGTTATTGAAAAAATATGAAAATAAAGAATAAAGTGCCTCAATATTTTTTTAATCGATTATTATTACGAAAGTTATACGAAAAGGAACAACGAAGCGGTCGAAGTGGTTATGGAGTATGTAAGAGAGATAAATACAATTTATTTTATAAATTGTCCAAAGCCAAAAATTTTATTTTATCAAATCAAGATCTCGTCCTATACCTACAATTTTTTATTTTTATTAAATACTATTCAGTATAGGCGTTATTTAATTTTTAGCCTTAAAATATTAAATTATATATTTTATTGATTAAACACTATAATAATATTTTTGTTAATTAATATATTTCGGCAAGTAGTGTAAAAAAATATAGATAGACAAGGCGAAAAGCGCTCGGGTTCGTTCGGAAAAATATTTCCATGAGATTTTTTTGCATAATAATTTTTATGAAAAACCCCAAACTAGAGGTTGCCCAGGCGAAAAGTTGGTCATTTTTTTTTAAATAAATTGTAACAATCAATTTTTTTGGTGCGAACAATTTTTTTTTGAATTATTTGGATCATTCTTGGGGATTCTACAAGGTTTCTTGTAATTTTTCTGTAAACTTAATCGTTTTTGAGTTATAAGCAATTTAATACTGTAAAAATCGCAAAATTACAATTTTCAAGGTTTAAAAACACAAGTAAAAAATATTATTTTTGGATAAATGATGAAAATATTGCCAATTTGAGTCCATAATATTTCTTCTTCTTCTTTTGGTGCCTATCCTCTGTGGATGTTGGCAATCACGTTGGTCCATACAACTTTGTTGACAGCTTCTCTAAATAAATGTATGGTAGTCATTCCTGCCTACTGTCTGATGTTCTTCAACCACGATGTCCTTCTGCACCCCTGAGATCTTTTGCCTTCTATCTTACCTTGTAAAATTAGTTGAAATAGTTGATACTTCCATTGAGCATCACATGCCCTAAGTATGTCATCTTTCTGATTTTCATGATACGCATAATTTCCAGATCTTTATTCATACGTTGGAGTTTGAAACGTCCTAGTAAAAGATTATGGTCTGATGGAACATCTGCTCCCATATATGTTCTTGCGGATTTTACGGAATTCTGAAATCGTTTGTTGATGATGATGTAGTCAATCTGGTCTCTAATCATTTTTTTGGACAGTCAGCTGGAGATTTCTAGGTGTAGAGTCTTCGAGGTGGTAACTGGAAAAAGGTGTTCATTATTGCACTATCAATAATACTAGTATACGGGAAATGAGTCAATACTCACAATCTTAATTAGTTTTTATTTAATAAAGTTGGTAAATTTTGGGCTACTAGTTTCAAGGCTTACAATATTTGCCCCATTATCAGTCCCCAGTACGTTATTTTTATTAAAACGCTAAAACAACATAAAGCAAGCAATAAACAACTAAAACGCAATAAATGACACTAAATAATAACAAATTGAGTGAGCAGCTATAACATTAATTAAGAGTAAGATTGACAAACCAAGTATTGTATTGACACCAATCAATTTACAAACGTTTTGGAAAAGGTTTGACTCGAAGTTTCGCCCTTGGTCGGAGTGGATCTCCAAGGGAACAAAAAATCGGCTAAAAGATTCTTTAACAAGTACCTCTGCAACGGTAGCAGCTTCTTGATTTGGTATCGAAGTAGGAGGGTAGGAATAGTAACGAAACCGGAGTATGGAGATCCAGGTACAACCATGAACTCTACCAACTGTTCAAAGAGACACCAATCTCAGAATTCGTTAAACTTCAGAAACTTTGATGGACTGGTATATAGTGAGAATAGAAACCAAAATATTGCAGAAAAGAGCCCCAAATAGTCAATTGCAGGGCGCAAGACCAAAAGGAAGACCACGGAAAAGATGGGAGGTTGAAGTGGCAGCGGACGCGCAAAATTCGCTAGACGTAAGAACCTGTAGAAGATCGACGCGGGACTGGCGGATTTGAAGGAGGTCATTTGGAGGAAATAATCGTAGACCTATGTACAGCACTGGAGGAAAGAATCGTAGACCTATGTAGAGTACTGGGCAAAAAATCTGTGGCGAGCACTAGACGAAAGAACGAAAGCTTATATGTAGCAGTGTATAAAATATTGGGTTCCCCTGTCAAGCAGTGGACTTCAATTAGTGAATAGAAGAAGGTAACATAAGACGAAAAACAGATTAGCTAAAAAAAAGAAGAAGACAAAAGAAAGAAAAATAAGAAATGATTCGACTTGTCAGTAAGCGTAAGGTTCTATACAGAAGATCATCTTTTAGCACTAGGTAATTCCGTTGGCTCCAGTAAGACTTGATTTCTGGACTACATGCACTAATGTCTTGTCAAGTAGGTCTCTCACTTCGATGTATCCAATCTAATACTCTTTTTATACATGGATCATCTGCTTGGACATCTTGTAGCTGTTGAGGCTGCCATCTCACGGGGCAAAGTAGTTCTCCTAATTTAAGACAGTTATTACAATTTGCACTACATGGCCGTCTTAACCGAGCATTAGCATTTGAACGACTTTTCCAGCCCGGTGTTCAATCTGTTCTAGCTTTCTAACTGTTGTATTATTTTCTTTCAATTTACGACGAATGTGACCTACGTCGCCACCATTCCAACATCTGGTTTCACGTCTCTTCGGCATCGTGTTACGAACTACTTTCCGTATGATTTCCTTCAGACGTTTATCGTTTTGTTCGTCGCTCTCTTCAGAGGTTCGTACTCGATAGCTCCGTGAAGCTCGACTAGCTGTTTCGTGTTCCAAGGCAATGGCGAGCACTTCATCTAAAACTTTCAGTCTTATCATAAAGCTTTCTGTAGTTCACTGTCTCTCAACCCATTGATGAAGGTATCTACAGCAATTTCTTCCAAGATGTTGTCTGGTACCTCCGGATAAGCCAACCGCGCTATACGAGCCACATCTGCTTTAAATTCTTGCAAATTTTCACTTGCTCGTTGAATTCTACTTCTTATTTGTACCTTGTAGACTTGTTGTAGATTGGCATCTCCGTAACGTTTGTCTAGTCGCGTGAACAGGGTCTGGTAACATTTTTCTTCACCCTTAGGAATTTATCTTAGGATATCCGCAGCATCACCTCGTAAAGCAGCAGTCAAGGAAACAGCCTTTTGTTGTTCTGTCCAATCATTGGCTGTCGCAATAGCTTCAAATTGCCTAAGGTATATGGACCAAGAAGACGTTCCATCAAAAGGTGGCAATTTTAATCTCATATGATGTAGTTTCGTCTCTAGGTGATTCTTCTTTCACTACCGGATCTAAAACTACTGCAGTAACTGGTGGTAGCACTTTTGTCTTAGTTATCATTGTCTCTAATTGTTTGATCTTCTTTTCTACCTTATCGAATGTTCTAGAAACTTCTTCAAATTTTTCATTGTTCTGACTACATACTTCTTTAATGAGACTGAATTTGAGACGTTTCATCGAATCTTTTGGAAACGTTCTCGAATCTATCATCATTTTTTCTTTAAGTTTCTTTGATCATTTGAGAAACATTTCCAAATTTATCATTAATAATTTGAAATGTTTCATCAAATCTTTTAGAAACATTCTCATCATTCTTTTTAGAACTTTATTCAATCATTTGCCAGACATTTTCACATTTTCCATCAATTATTTTCGTTAAAACAGCTTCTTCTGCTGATTGAACCTGGAATGTCTCTGGGTCGTGTCCATTATTGTTGAGAACAGTCTTCAGTCGTTCTTGGAGTATCTTCTTGGACCCACTGCAGTCTTCATTACGTTCTTCTAGCTGCTAAAGTTCTACTAGCAGCATCTTTGGTCAGGCACACACTTACTTTACAAATGTTCTGTTTTACAAAGATCGCTACCGAACTACGCGGATGTTCCCGACGAACTATACTTTTCAAAAGTTCAAAAGTCTTTTTCAAAAGTCACTGCTGAATTTAGTTTTAAATTCCACTTCTGACACCACTGTACTATTTTTCAATAAAACGAGCTGTTCTAATTTATATAAATGTATTTATTTATAAGTTTTATAATTTACAGCACAAAAATATCTTATCAACTTTAAACTTAATATTCTCGTTACTTATATATATATATATATATATATATATATATATATATATATATATATATATATATATATATATATAAAAACTAGTATTAGCATTCATAGACCTAAGAGCAGCATTTGACACGATAGAAAGACATATTATAGGGAAATGCTTGAGGAAAATTAACGTACCTAATGCATTGATAAAAATTATAGAAAGTACTTACAAAGAGGTAAAAGGAAGGGTACAAATAACAGGGGAAAGATCGGAAGCATTTAATTGGAAGAGAGGTATTAAACAAGGAGATAGTCTCAGCCCTTTGCTATTCATAATAGTAATGAACGAATTAATAAGAAACACTAGAGTCAGAACTAATCAACTACAGACAATAATAGGTTACCGCAGATTACAACCGGTAACAATAGAGTCCTTAATGTATGCAGACGACATAGTACTAATAGCAGATTACGAGAATAAAATGCAGAAACTAATGGATATATGGGTAGAACAAATAGAAGAACTTAAAATGGAGATAAACGAGGAAAAAAGTAATATAATGATAATCAGCGGCAAAGGAGATAATGAAGATAATCAAATAAAGATAAAATGTAAAAACTCAGAATTGGAAATAGTAACAACTTACGAATACCTGGGAAGTATAATAACTAATGATGGAAAAATAGACTGGGAAATAACAAATAGAGCAAAGAAATCAAACAAGTTATATTATGCGTTAGCCCCAATAATGGGAAAAAGAGAACTTGCACGAGAAACAAGAATAAAAATATATAACACAATAGTGATACCGAATGTGCTCTATGCAAGTGAAAACTGGACAATTCTGGAAAAACATAAGAGCAGGATAAACGCAATGGAGATGAGACATCTAAGAAGGATAGTTGGAAAGACAAAATGGGATAGATTAAGCAACGAGACTATTAGGAGAATGGCCAACCAGGAACCGATAATGAACAAAATAGCAAAGAGACAAATGAACTGGTATGGGCATCTGATGAGGATGCAATCCAATAGAATAACAAGAAAAATTTATGAAGCAAAAAACATCGGAAAAAGAAAAAGAGGCAGACCAAGAAAAAAATGGATACAGCAAGTAGTAGAGGCGGGAAAACTTAAACAAAAATCACTCGAGGAATTGAAAATAATGGCAGGAAACAGAAAAGAATGGAAGAGGTGGGTAAATGGAAATTAAAATAGCTAGCCCAAATCCGACACCCTGTTAGGGTAAAAGGAAGGGGAGAAAGAAATATATATATATATATATATATATATATATACAAGTTATTATATAGTAGAATATTCTGGAGTAGTCCACCTTTATCCTTCACGTCAAAAGTGCATCGAGAATGCCAACTATCGCATATTCCATGACTATATCGCATATTATATGACTATATTTCATATTGTTTTACAATTTTTGTTTGGCGTATGTACTTAATTGTAACTTTATAATTGTTATTAGTTTTATAATGTTATTTTTCTTTGATTTTGGACATAAAAGGAGCCCGCTCCATATTTGCTTTAATAAGTATTTGCATTATAAGTGTAATTATAAGCATGCAACTAATATTTTTAAATTTTTTTTGCAGGCAATCCTCACAATACTAAGTCTGTCGATCACACATGCCTTTTACTATGATAATGATTTTGATGATGACCAAGTCGCTGTACCCCGATTCATTGCACCTCGTCTCTTTGGTTCAATCAAAAGGTTGGTTAAAGGAGTACTCCCAAAATTGAAAAGAAAAATTCCTGGTTTAGCTAAATGTGTAGGCCAAAACGTTGACATATTAGGAATTATTGGAAGTGTTCTTCCAGTCTATGATGAAGACTATGATTTTGATGATTATGATGGACCTGCAGTTGTACCTCGTAATATCTTTACTAATTCAATAAAAAAGGTAGTTTCGGCTTTGTATAAAAGAATTCCTAATCTGGCGGGATGTTTAGGTGGACAGGATTTAACCAATTTAATCTCAGGACTCATTCCAAGCTATGATGATGTAGTTCTGTACTGAAGAACTGTGAGGATTAAAAGCATACGACAGAAATTATGATAAATAATTAGGTATGGATATATGTCAAAATTAAAATAAAGTATGAAAGTTAAGTCTCGTTTATATTATAATATCTTCTATCTTTCAACGGTCCTGCAAGTGACAACAGTAGGTTCGTTGACTTTCGCTTAGTAATAAACTTCAAATAATTGGGCAGTTACAAGTTAGAAAATTCAAGAGTTCAAAAATAAGTGTTAAAAGTTAAGTGCATACAGGTGATAGTAGTTAATAAAGGAAATACCATCAGACAAGTAAGATAGAACTATTTTAATAATTTTAACAAGTTTTGAGTAAATAAATAATTGTGTGAAAGATTAAAAAACTGCTTTTGGCGAATTAGCCCAGTCTGGTTATACAAAAATCATCGATTTCACGGCAAAATGTTTCGCAGATATCTGAAGCTTTTAAGACATAGGTGGGGGTTATTAGATGACGAATAGATAAAAAGATACTCCTATTTTTACCTTGCGTTTTTTTTTAAACAATAATTTATGGTCAGAATTTGATTTTTTATCTATAAGTTTTTTCTCTTATAATTTAAATAAACAATATTTATACCATTTTTTTATATCAAGAATATCTTTATTTTCCCGTTTTTTCAATTAAAATTGATAAATAATTTACGGCGATATTTGCAAAACAGCAGTTTTTTTGCACTAATTTATAAATTTAATTAATTTTTTTATTAACAAAATAAAATGTTATTAATACATTTCAACATTGAGGAATTACCGTTCTTTAAATTTGTGCGAAATTTCCCCCCGATCAGTCAAATAGGTTAAAAGTTATCCAATTTGTTTATCCCTGGGACTAATTATTTAAACCATTGAACTTGCCCTATGAATGATGCTAGACACATTTAACAAATTTCATAGGATTCTTTAAGACTTAAGAAGACTATCTCAGAAGTTAAATGAATATTGAGTTTTCTTCGAAATTATTTACAAAATAAACGTTTGAAAAAGGGGTATGTTTTTTACTTATAAACAATTGTAATAACTTCTATATTTTTCAAGCTACAGACTTGTACATACAATCATTAAATAGCTGGTAAAAAAACTCACATTTAACAAAAAAATAAACCTTTTATGAACACAGTGGCGCACCCAGAATTTGTCTTAGGGGGGGGTTTTGAAATTTTTTTATGCTACCTCCATGTTGAGTCCCTACAATTTGGGTTTTAGTTTAATTTAAAGTACTAAAGATAGCAGTTCGAAAGATTCAGGTATCTATTATCCTACCTACCAACTAAAACCACCCTCTCTTACTTATGCGCAGTTGACTGTCGCACGTACCGTACTCCGAAAGTGGGATGGCCACTGTAAGGCTGACGACATTTTTGGAACACTCCCTTCTCTTATCTAGATCTTATCTATTGTTCTGAAGCTATTTTCTTGTGGCATTTTAAAGTAATTACTATTTTAATAGGAATAAGCCAAAATTGAAGGTTAAAATAAGGTTATTGACGTTTGACATTAATCGAACTTGTAAATACAATACATTTTGAAGACGGTTATCGCCGTATTCCCGTTCTCCTCCGGGAATCCTCCCGGTGCAAGGCATGCTCCTCCTCCAAACCTGTCGATTCCATCGCTCTTCTAATTCCTTCATTTCAAGAGCGTCGAGGTCTACCTTTTTTTTTTCTTCCAGGGGGCTTCGATTTGTGAAGTTTTTGGGGCCAACGTTTGTCAGATATTCTCAATTGATGTCCAAACCATTTTGAACCTCTTCTTTCTATTCTGTCAATGACCGTTTCTGTAGCATTCATGTTATTTCTTATAGATTCGTTAGTCTTCCTTTCCTGCCTTGATATTCTAGCACTTCTTCTCAAATAATCCATTTCAACTGTCAACAATCTTCTCTTCAGGTCTGCATTAATTGTCCATACTTCAGAGTCATAGAACAAAGAACTGATTCAACCATGGTTTGCCCTATTCTTTTTTTGTTCCTTTTGGAAATGTGGTGATCCCACCATAAGGAGTTCAGACATTCTACAATTTTACGTCCCTGATTACTTCGTGTTTAATTTCGGTTTCTCCCAAGCCGTTCTTAGCAATGAGTGGATCTAAATATTTAAATTTTTTCACTTGTTTGATTTCCACGTCCTCGTCTATCAACACTTCAAACCTTGCATCTGAACTGATAATTAAGTAAATATTCTGTTTTCTTCATGCTGACTTGTAACCCCCATTTTAAATATTCTCTCTATAGACACTTTATCATAAATTCTAGATCATAAGAATCTTGAGCTAGGATGACTTGGTCATACGCAAAGTTTAGGGAGAACAGTACGTCATTTCCTATGGGGATTCCCATTCCCTGGCAGTGGTTTTTCCAATTTTGGAGGGCTGCCTCAATATATAAATTAAACAGTAAGGGTGACATACTGCATCCTTGTTTTAGTCCTTTAGTTTCTTTTATTGGCTCTGATAGTCTATATCCGATTTTTAGGTAAGTAGTGTTATCCCTGTATACTTCTGTGATTATTCCTAAAAGGTATGGACTAATGTCGAGTTGTTGTTAAGCTTGCCACAATTTAAGTCTTGGAACTGTATTATACGCCTTTTCTAGGTCGATGAAGGCTAGATGTACTTCTGTACCAACCGCTATTCTTTTTTATATTAATTGTTGGAGTATAAACAAGTTATCAGTGCAAGATCAAAGATCAAAAATTCAAACGTCAATAAACTTATTTTAACCTTCAACTGCGACTTATTCCCATTAAAATAGTAATTAGATCTTATCTCTGTCATTAGCCCGGTTGGTATTTCTCTTCTTCTTCTTTCTTTTTAATGACTGCTTGGATGTAATTGTGAACACTATTCCATCCCTCCGTATTTCCTGTCATCTTTACGATCATCTCTTACAGTCACAGGGTTCATACCTATTTCTTTATACATTCTGTTTCTCTCCACTGTACATCTATTACACTCCAGCATTGTGTGAGTAACAGTGTCGGAATATTCGCAGTATAGGCATTTATCTGCATCTGTCTTTCTGAACCTATGAAGATACGCCCTAAAACAGACAATCTACCCAGTCCCTTAGGCTCGGGATCAGCATCTTTGTCCACTGAGCAACATCTTCCTTGTTGTTCCACTTTTCTTGCCATTTTTCCATTGATCTTTCCCTTTCTTTTTTTTTTTATAGCTGTTGTCAAATGCTTTCTTCTCCGATAGAGATGTCTCTTTTCTTTTCTACTGCTCTAACACATGCAGAGGAACACAACCCGTGATAGTCCACAAGGCCGCCGCAGATACAGTCCTGTAGGCGCATGTTACTCGCAACAGACTCGTTCTGTCTAATTTTTTATAATCCTAATATTAGGTATCTATATCTAAATATAATGAAAAATATTATTAATTATTGCGTATTTATACAATAATTATTGTGTTCTACATATTTAAAGTGGTAATTTAATTATTCAATCAGCGTTTTGGATTTTTTGTATTGTGTGTGAAAGACAAGTTACATTTTTCTACTATTCTTTATATATTGTTTACTTTATATGCCCTGGGGGGGTTTTAACCCCCAAAACCTCCCCTGGGTGCGCCACAGTATGAACAATAGGAACGAAGTTAGCGACAATTTTTTTGTTAATTATATCTCCATTGTTTATAAACATTAAGAAGTAAAATTTGCACAAATTTTGAATGAAAATCTAAACTTTATATTGAATTTTATAGCTATAAAATTCATCAAATTTTTCGAAACTTAAAACCTTTCGAAACGAAGTTACTTTCGAAAGATCGACATAGGAAAGTGGAGGGGAAACTGTTTTAGCTCCTCGCTGCAAAATTTAATATTATGGTTACGGATTTATCATTTAAAAGCTTCAACAGTTCTGTAGGAATTTCATCAGGTCCATTTGCTTTTCCATTTTTAGCGTTTCTTATTGCGTATTCCACTTCTTCTTTCAATATGTCTGGCCCAGTTGCATTGATTATCTGAGTTAAGTTGTTTCTATCGTCTTCAAATAATTCATTCAGGTATTCTGTCCATCTTTTTATTTTATTCTCTAGATCTACAATAAGATTTCTATCTTTGCCTTTAAGTTTACCTATTTGGCACTTCCTGCTTACTTTTTTGTGCATATTGAACGCATCGTACTTTTTCTCATAGGTTTCCATTTCTTCACATTGTTCTTTAATCCACTCCTCTTTGGCTTCTTTTATTCTTTTTTTGTGTGTTTATTTATTTCTTTGTATTTGTCTGGGTAATTCTTCATCTTTCTTCTTTGTTCCATCAAGTCTAGTATATCTTGTGTCATCCACCCCTTATTCTTTGTTGTTGTTTTTGTAAGATGTTTCTTTCCTGCGGTTTGTATAGCTGTATTTATGTACTATAATTTTTGATTAACGCTGTTTGTATCGTTAATTTGTTGCTACACTAAACGGAGGTTTTCATTTATTTCTTCTCCTGTTTCTTGTCGTATATTTTTGTTTCTAAGTTTATTTAAATCTAGTGCCTTTCTGTGTGGTCTTCTAATCTTTTTTGGTCTCGCCTCTATCACAGTAACTACCGGGTTATGATCTGAGCCTATATCAGCTCCTGGGTACGCCTTAGTACATTTAACAGCATTATGATACCTCCTTGCTATCATAATGTAGTCTATTTGATTTCTCACTATTTTTTCTTTGGTATGTTGTGGAGATGTCCAGGTATATAACCGTCGAGGAGGTAATTTGAAAAAGGTATTTGTTATTACGAAGTCTTCACTTTGGCAAAATTGAATCAATCGATCTCCTCTGTCATTTCTGTTTCCAAGCCCATATTTTCCTACTTGTTCTCCTACCTTAGCTTGACCCACCTTGGCATTAAGATCGCCCATTATTACGTTAATGTATGGAAAGACTGACTTAATAAGTGAAGACAAACAACCTGCCACAAAAAGGTTCAGACCTGACAGTGAAGTCGAATAAATAAACCAAATTTTAACTTTTAAACCAATGTATGTAAAGAAAATAAAAAAAGTAAAGTTCAATAAACATTGCAAAATTTAATAAGGCAAGTGATGAAAAAATCGACTTATTTTATCAAATCAGTAAGGCAGATTAGATTAATATTGTATATCATATTTGTAAGAAAAATAGAATAAAAATCAATATTGTTAATTATAAAAATACAAACAATTATAATTAATATAAGGAATATAATAATATAATGTGTAAAAAATTACCTGAAATTTAATTTATAAAATATATAAGTATTATTACATCATTGATATAAAATGAAAAAACATATGTTGATTTTCCGGGATTTTCCGAGATTTATGGAAGGTGAAAATTACGTCATCATTATTAATACTGCGACAGACTATTCGAGCAAATTAAAAAAAAAAGTAAGTATTTAGGGTGAATTTCAAATGGACTCAATTTTTCCGAGTTTTCCCATATTTTCCGGCCAGTGAAAACTATGTAGTTATTCATATTTCGACGAGCTACCCCAGAATAAAAAAAGAGGCTTGCAGCTACAAAGGAAGCCGAGATAATGTAAATTTTTCCTACGTGTTGCAATTTGAAGTTCCGATGACGAAAAAAAAAAACGGAGCTGAAACAGATATCCTCTCCACTTTCCTATGTCGATCTTTCGAAAGTACCGTCGTTTCGAAAAATTAGATAAATTTTATAGCTATAAGTTTCAATATAAAGTTTAGATTTTCATTCAAAATTTGTGCAAATTTTACTTCTTAATGTTTATAAATAATGGAGATATGATTTTTTATAAATAGTCACTAACTTCGTTCCTATTGGTCATAGAAGGTTTTTTATTTTTTAATGTGAGCTTTTTTACCAGCTATCCAATGGTTGTACGTACAAGTCTGTAGCTTGAAAAATATAGAAGTTATTACAATTGTTTATAAGTAAAAAACATACCCCTTTTTCAAACGTTTATTTTGTAAATAATTTCGATGAAAACTGAATATGCATTTAACTTCTGAGATAGTTTAAGTCTTAAAGAATCCTATGAAATTTGCTGAATGTGTCTAGCATCATGCATAGGGCAAGCTCAATAGTTTAAATAATTAGCCTCGAGGATAAACAAATTAAATAACTTATAAAATATTTGACTGATCGGGGGGAAATTTCGCACAAATCTAAAAGATGGTAATTCCTTGATGTTTAAATGTATTAGTACCATTTTATTTTGTTAATAAAAAAATTAATAAAATTTATAAATTAGTGCAAAAAAACTGCTTTTTTGCAAATATCTCTGTATATTATTTATTAATTTTAATTAAAAAAGGGGAAAATAAAGATATTCTTGACATAAAAAAATGACATAAATATTGTTTATTTAAAATATAAGGAAAAAAATTTATAGCCAAAAAATCAAATTGTGACCATAAATTATTGCTTAAAAAAAACGCAAGGTAAAACTAGGAGTATCTTTTCATCTATTCATCATCTAGTATCCCCCACCTATGTCTTAAAAGCTTCAGATATCTGCGAAACATTTTTCCACCTTTTTTTTTTTAACCAGACTGGGCTAAATGTTTTAAGTCCGAGTTGTCGACCCGCTTAGGCATTGCTACGCGTTTTTTATAGTTTTTTGGCAGATAAGAAAGTAATTAGTGAAAGTAATTAGAATGCTCGAATAAATGAACTTTGATCAAATAAAAGGCAGATATCGAGCACAGTTTTATTAATTAAATCTTGCCCAAGTACTTACGCTTTCTAGAGCATCTTCAGGGGCATTTCATCAATTTTGGTCTATCAATAATATTTCGAAGCGAAAGTACTTGGGCCAGATTTAATTAATAAAATTGTGCTCGATATCTGCCTTTTATTTGATCAAAGTTCAATTAAATATCAAAATAAAAGCCACATAATTTTATTACAAAGATCCAGATCCGGCCTTAAAATAAATTAGAATAAAGTTAAGATTAGAATTAAATTAAAATAATAAATAATAATTGTTATTGTAATAAAAAAGTTTAATTAATATAGGAAAATGAATAGAACTAACAAAGGAACAGGAAGCGAAATAGATACAGATGAAGAAACGAAACGCAAGAGAAGAGACCAGAATGAATATTTTAGAAGAAGTAAAATGACAAAATGTACACCTTCTAAAAGTGACACGGAGAGAAAGGAAGAGAAAAGGGATGTCATGATTAAAACGATGCAACAACTTATGGAAAAAAATGAAGAACTGATGAATGAAATAAAGTAAACCAGAAAGGAACAAATGGAAAATAATAAACAACTACAAGAGATAAAGGAGGAAAACAGAAAATTAAAAAACGACAAACACACTTACAAGACAGCTGGACAAACAACTGGAGAAAACAAGTAAAAAAGAAAAGTTTGATTATATCGGGTTTAAAAATAGGTACAAATGATGATACGAAACTAAAAGAAAGCATGGAAACATTCATATCACAAGAACTACAGGCGCAAATAAAACTAAGGAATACAACAAAATAGGAGAAACAGTCTATGCCATAGAAACAGAAACTTTCACGGATAAAATTAAGATAGTAAATAGGAAAAGTAAGTTGAAGTATTGTTACGATAAATATCATGGCGCATAAAACTGTAAATATATAACTACTAATTCTTTTCTATTCTAGTAATTTCGGCGCTCAGTTGAAAGACCTGTTTACCTGAATTCTGATGAGTCACCCACGATTTGAAATTTCCAGAAGCAGGTCGAATAAAACCAGTATGAGCGACCTTCTCGGCTCTTCGATGGGGAATCGCCGGAATTCCGGAACTAACGGCATTTTATATTTAAAGCAGGAACTCTGCTAAAAACAGTTAGTTAGTTTTTGAACATCGCGACGAGTTCTTAAAATGTAACGCACGTAGATATATTATATAATTATTAGTGTAAAATAAATGAGTTATATTGTACAAATAAAGACTTTAAATAAACTTGTAAGTGTTATAAGAGTAGAACCTTTGATAATAAATAAAAACAATAAATTAGATTAGATTAGATAGATAGAATAACATAACAGTATCATAATGATTACATCTACATAAATAATGATCTGACAGAAAAAGAAATACAGAAAGAAATAGTTAAATAGCAAAGAAAGAAAGAAGTAAAGGAAAACAGATGGGCTATAAGAAGTTGTTCGTGAAGGGGAAAGAATGGATATGCGATGAAGAAAAACAACAACTAAAAGAAAAATTGCCAAAAAACTAGTAGAAGAAAAACAACCGGGGAGATATGATACCGAAACGGCAGGGCAAAGGAATACGACCATGGAAAACGGAAAAATAAACACAAAAGAAAGGCAACCATCCAAGGATATAATAAAAAATTGGGGCTTGGAATGTGAGAGGTACTTATAAGCAGTAAGCTTTAAGAAACCTAGATCAAATTATGAAAAAATATAAAATAGATATCCTTGCCCTGCAAGAAACGAAACAACTGGGAAATGAAATAATAAAAATAGGAAAGAGCACACTGTTCAAGAGTGGGGGAACCAAGAGATATTTTGGAGTGGGATTCATGATGTCGAGAAAGTAAACAAAGTCGTTGTAAATTTTCGACCAATATCAGATAGAATATGTTACTTGAGAGTAAGAGGAAAGTATAGTATATAAGTATCACTAATGTACATGCGCCCATTGAAGATAAAGACTTAGAAACCAAACAGAGTTCTACGTAAAGCTAAGCACCCTAATAGGGAATATACAGAAATACGATATAAAGGTAATCATTGGTGACATGAATGCGAAAGTCGGAAAAGAGGAAATATACATGAATAACAGGGGGACGAAGTTTACATAAGGAATCAAATGAAAACGGGAAAAAGTTAATAGAATTTGCTACAGAGAACAAAATAAAGATAGCTAGCACAAAGTTTGATCACAAAGACATTCATAAGGTAACATGGACTTCTCCCGATGGAAAAATAAAAAATCAGATAGATCATGTCCTAATTGAAAGCAAACATAATAAGGCAATAATCGATTGCAGGAGTTACAGAGGGACAGATACCAACAGTGACCATACACTAATAATAGCAAAACTAAAACAAGAACTACCAATAATACCAAAACCTGTTAGAGATAGATTAAATTACCAATTAGAGCGACTTCAAGAGAAGCAGGTTGTAAACAGTCTAGAGGAAGAAATAAATAATAAACTAGAGAATTTCGTCAAACAGAATATAGATGAAGAATGGCAGACCATACAGACAGCCATGTCGGAAGCAGCGGAAAAGTGTATAGAAAGAGAGCATATAAAAAGACGGCAAGACTGATTCGACGAAGAATGTAGGAATGTTTTGATAAGAAGAAACAGGGAAAAACTACAAAGAGATAAAGAAAATACCCGAAATGCGATCGAAAACTATGTGGCAAGAAAAAGGGAAGTAAAAATAATTTGCAGAAAAAAGAAAAGAGAACAGCTGGAAAAGCAATTGAAAAACATAAAAGAAGCCTACATAAACAAAGAGGTAAAGAATTTCTACCAAGAAGTTAAGAAATCCAAAGAAGCTACAAAGAATAATCTCCACAGTATTTCTGAAACAGAGAAGGCTTACTTCTAGGTGAAACAACAGAAAAATTAAACAGATGGGCGGAATATTTCGCAGATTAAATACAGACCAACAAGAGAACTTAAGGGGAAATGAAAATTGGCAAGAAGATGAAGAAGGGACGTGCGAGGAACCAACTCTGACTGAAGTCAAAGAAATAATAAGATACCTAAAAAATAACAAAAGTGCAGGAGAAAGTGGTATCTTAGCTGAGATTCTTAAGGAAGGTGGCGAAAGATTGAAGGAAAGGAACTTTCACTTGACACTAATAATTTGGCAAAACGAAGAAATGCCGAAACAATGGAATAGTGCTCTTATTTGTCCTATCTATAAAAAAGGAGACTAAACGGAGTGCGAAAACTATAGAGGTATAGCACTACTAGAAGTAGTCTATAAAATACTGCAAAAATTATTAGGAAAAGATTAATAAAATATGATAACAATCAAATACTGATCAAATAAGTATGTTAAAATTAATACAAAATAATAGCTACGAACAAAACTTAGGATTACATATGCTATTTATAGATTTTAAACGAGCATATGACTCCCTAAATCAAACGATGCTGTATGAGGCCGTAAGAACATTAGAAATACCAGAAAAGCTTATACGGCTAGTAAGAATTACGCTTAGGAACACGATGAATAGGGTAACCATGGAAGGAAGCTTTTTAAGACAGTTCACAGTGAATAGAGGTTTAAAACAAGGGGATCCGCTATCAACGAATTTATTTAACCTAGTTTTAGAACAAATCGTAAGAAGATCAAATATAACCACAAACAAGACTATTTTCAATAGCAGGGAACAGTGCATAGCTGCATAGCGTACGCGGATGATGTGGTGATACTAGCGAGAACAAAAAAATCATTTAGAAAAAGTTTTCCACAAATTTGAAGAAGAAGCGAAAAAGTTACTAAAAAGTATCGGCCTATTTGTCTTATTTCGAGCATATGCAAACTGTATGAAAGAATGTTTAATGAAAGGATCGAAGGGGTCATAGAGAGGTCTGAGAGATTGTTCCCAAGGCAGTATGGATTTTACAAGGATAAGAGTACGGTAGATGCGGTGATGGGAGTGTTCCGGACATTGGAGAAGACGTGAGACTGCAATAAGTGGGCGGATCTACTTCTCTTCGACGTCCAAAACGCTTTTAATACATTGCAGTGATCCTCTGTGCTGGGTTCTCTAGCGGCGAGAAACTGTCCAGCATATTTGATAAATATCGTCTCGGATTATCTCTGGGGTGCCCCAGAGATTCGTCCTTGGCCCAGTATTGTGGAACGTGCCATACGACGGGATCATGGATTGCGAATTTGGAGAGGGCGTTACTCCCTTGGCATTGGTAGTAGCCGGGGACAGGGAGAAACTTTTGTTCCGGGTATGGTACAGAGATGTCTTGATCCAGGACTGGATGAATGACCATGGTTTAAGTCTCGCGGATGAGAAGACAGAAGCCGTAGTCCTTACAGGCCGGAGAAAGATAGATATAATTGTGTTTGATTGTGCGGGTGTACCGATCACTCCTAAGAAGTACGTTAAGTACCTGGAGGCCTAACGTAGTGGCATACGTTACGAAATTATTTTTGCAAGGCGGTTAACTAAACTAAATTGAATGTGAGTAGTAATAAGCGAGTGGTCAGAAAGACTCACAGGAGATGACACTTCAAGTGTAGAAATTAATTGATCGTCATTTGTGAAAAATAAGTCTAAAATTAAAGGATTATTGTTGGCTCTAAACCTTGTAGGTTCAGTTATCAGTTGTAATAAATTTCAGTTCATGATAAAGTTTTTAAAGAAATTTTGGGAATTGATAGTATCAGTTTTGAAAATAATGGGCCAGTATTGGTAATTTCATTTGCTAAATAGATTCATACTCCTCCTCCTCGACGAGTACCTCTACTTCTACGAAATATAGTAAAATTATCAATGGAGAAAATTAGATTATTAGAGATTATTAGAAAATTAGGAGAACAATTGGACGTGTTGTGTAAAGCTGATTAATGGTATTAATGGAACTGAGGTAATCGGTAATTATAAGAGCTTTGGATATATTACCGGTGTTAATATGAGTGAGAGCTAGGTAGATATCATATAGCTTGCCGGAATGCATGCAGCTTAAGGATGGTAGCTTATACTCAAGTGTAATATTTGAATTAACGACAGCTGCCCCAACTCCAGTAGATGTTTTAGAGGCATCTGTGTATACGTGATCTTCTTCTTTGTGTGTCGTGCTTGTATTCAAGCGTTGGCTATCGTCATATTGACAAGCTGATGAAATGATTCTTGGTCGGCAGCTAGATGAAACAGTTCCTCGACCGTTCGACCTGTCCATTGTCTAATGTTACGCAGCCAGGACAGTTGTTTTCTTCCGACCCAACGTTTTCCTTCGATTTTGCCCTGAATGATTAACCGGAGTAAGCGATATTCAGGTCCTCTCATTATATGACCGAAGTATTGGACATTTCTCATTTTGATGATGTTGATCAATGCTCGCTCTTTGTACACGGTCTCTAGCACGCGTTCGTTAGATATGTGTGCTGTCCACGGGATTCTGAGCATGCGACGGTAACACCATAACTCAAACGCTTCTAATTTGTTAAGATTTCTTATTTTTGTTGTCCAGGTTTCACATCCATAGAACAAAGTGGACCAGACGCAGCACTTCAATACTCTTAGACGTGTGGACTTCTATTGCATAATACAGAACGCCAGTTAATAAAGTTTTTCCGTGCGAGTTCTATTCTAGTCGAAATTTCCTGCAGTTTCCTGCAACTTTCAACCCTGCAGTCAATCCAGCTACCCAGATATCTAAAGTGTTCCACCCTTTCCACGATTTTGTTATCTAATCTTAGTACTGAGTCTTCAATATTAATTTTTCCGACCACCATCCATTTTGTTTTTTTGCGTTGATTGTTAAGCCCTTTTCAGTGCATTCGTTGTTTACAGCATTCAACAGAGTTTGAAGATCTTCTAGACTCTCTGCCATTATTACACCGATCTTAAAACCTTCGCGGCGATTATTTAACGCTATTTCAAAAACTGGTTCAGTGTAGGCATTAAACAGAATCGCTGACATAACACATCCCTGTCTGACACCACGCTTAATAGAAACTTTAGCTGAAACCTCTTGGTCCACCTTAACACAAGCGCTCTGATTGTAGTAAAGATTTTTAAGCAAACTAATGTCATACGTGTCCAGACCAACTGAGTCTAAGCATTGAAATAATACTGTATGTGGTACTCTATCAAAGGCCTTTTCGAAATCTATAAAACATACGTAAATATTTTTCCTAAACTCAATGCTCTTTTGTAAGAGTATTCGCATGCAAGAAAAAAACTCGAGTACCCATACCGTTTCGGAAACCAAACTGCTCATCACCAGTTATCCCCTCCACAAAGTTTATATATGCGACAATGCAATATTTTCATAAAAATTTTGAGCGTGTGACTCATTAAAC
Source organism: Diabrotica undecimpunctata (assembly GCF_040954645.1). Classification (NCBI taxonomy): domain Eukaryota; kingdom Metazoa; phylum Arthropoda; class Insecta; order Coleoptera; family Chrysomelidae; genus Diabrotica; species Diabrotica undecimpunctata. Next base: position 99,788,106 of record NC_092811.1, read on the forward strand.
TGATAAGTCGATAGTCGCTACGCTGTCTGGCATTCTTTTTCTTGGGAATAGTTATAAATATCGATTCTAACCAGTTGTCTGGTAATTTGCCGCTGCTGTATATCTTATTAAAGAAGGATTGTGATAATCGCAACACTCTCATTATCTAATAGTTTTAACAATTCTGCAAGTATTTCGTCAGGACCAGAAGCCTTCCTTCGTTTCGCTTGGTCGATAGCCTTCTGAACTTCTGAGATTAGAATCGGTGGGCCTGTATCTCGGTTAGATGTTATTTCTTGGTAGATTCTTTGGTCATCGTTAAATAATTCTATTATGTAATTTTCCCATTCGGTACAGCGCTCTTTTTTATCACTTAAAATTCTACCACCAGAGTCTTGTAATATATTTTGCCCATAAGTTCTGCTTTTGCCTGTTAATTCTCTTAGTTTTTATGCAAATGGAAGCTGTCGTGTTGTTGCTCCAGTTTCTCAATTTCTAAACAAGATTCTTGTAGCCATCGGTCTTTTGCTACTTTAATTCTTTTTCGGATTTCTTTATGTATTTCATTGTATTTTTCTATGTTTATGGATTTATACTGCCTCCGAACGTCCATTAGATCTAAGATGTCTTGTGTCATCCAGTCATTTTTAACTGTTGGTCGTCTTAGAAGATTTTCTCGAGTTGCAGTGGTTATTGTCGTTTTCACGTATACGTGATATATTCGTATACGTGATAGAAGTTAGAAAATTTTGTTTTTGATGAAGGTATTTTGTATTAAGGACTACGGAGTATCGTTCTTTCTAAAGATATTTAAGGATACATCGGATTGAGGAATGCTTATTGTCCAAAGAGGAATTCTTATGAAGTTGGAATAGGTATTTGGTATTGGAATTTGTAAAGCCATGAGAGTTTGTCTAACTCTTTCGTAGAATGGTGGCTTCACATTCCAATTTTTAATATACAGTGTGACTCATGAGGAAATTTACATACTTCTACCATATGTAGAGTCCCTCAGGGAGCATATCATGTGGCCACTAAAAAATGTCCACTCCTCTTCTTTATTAATTAACAGGGTGATTTGTGTAATTGACCATTTATTTCATTTTACTGTAGTGTTTATACGGCTCATTTGATTTTTTTAATTTTTGCATGATACAGTACACTACTATCAAGCATTCGACCGGTATTAGCTAAACTAAAAAATTCCAGAACTGGCTTTGGAAAAATTAATTTAGGGATTCGTATTAAATATTACACCCTGTATATATTTTTTTAAAAATGCAATAAGTGATTTTCAAACTACATAAATAGCCAATGAAAACGACATATGCGACAATGTTGTCGCACTTTTATTAAATTTTTAGTGAACGATCAAATCTTACCAAAAATAGAACAACCATAATGAAGTATCAAATTATAAGGTAATTAATTTAAACAAATGTTATAAATTTCAAACATTTTAATTGAAATGATAAACTGAGTCACTGCACAACAAAAAACAGTAACTACTAACAATAACGAAGAACAATTTAAAAAAAAACTAAAAATATGTACATAGTTATGATAAACCCATAAATTAGAACTGGAAAAGATACAATAATGGTACCAAAATAAAAATAATTCAAAATAGATTTTCGAAATGGAACCCTGCAGCCTGTACACATTTTTGTTGCCGAATTGTTAATTGACGTATTGAATTACGGATACTCTGGGGATCGTTTCTAATAGTATTACAACAATGTATAATTCTATCAATTAATTGTTGTCGGTTATTAATATTCACTGCGTAAACTAGTTGCTTCAATCGTTCCCAAATATGGTAATCAACGGGATTGAAATCAGGGGATCTTGAAGGCCACGAAATAGGACCTGCACGTCCTATCCACCTGTTGCCATAAACATTATTGAGATGTTGTCTCACTGCCAGTAAAAAGTGTGGGGGTGCCCCATCATGCTGAAAATACATCCCTCGGATAGCAACGTTCGCGTTGGCAAGCAAATTCGGCAAAATATTTTGTAGAAAGTTCAAATAGACCTGCCCTGTTAAAGGACCATCAAAAAAGTGAGGACCTACTAATTGGTTATTTATGACACCAATCCACACGTTAACCGAAAACCTTAACTGAGAACGACGTTCTCGAATAGCATGGGGATTTTCTTCTGCCCACACATGTGAATTTCGTGAATTATTTATCCCGTCTCTGGTAAATTAGGCTTCATCTGTAAGTAGTGTCCTGTATAGCGTTGGTCGATTATTGTTAATCCATCTACAAAATTCTAACTTATCGATCTCATCTCCAGCATGTAGTCGCTGAACCATTTGAATGTGATATGGGTATAGATTATTTTTTTGTAAGACTCTACTTACTTTTGATTGAGTAACATTGAGTTCTCGACTTACTTGTCTAGTGCTTATTGTAGGGTTCATAGTAACGGCGTCCATAATGTCATCTTCCTGCGCTTCATCTATATGTCGCTCTGTTGTTCCACTAGGAAAAGTGCCATTTTCTCGCAAATAATTAAAAACTGACCCAAATGTTGGATGACTGGGAGTTCGACGATTAGGAAATCTCCTGCGATATTCTCTACTAGCAGCCCTACCATTCCCATTACAGAATCCATAAGCAAATATTATGTCTGCATATTCTGTGGTCGAAAACTGATGTGGCATTTTGAACGAAAGTAACAAAAGCTCTACCAAAACTAACACAATGTACTTAACGTAGATATGACAGAAGAAATATGTATTCTTGTACACATGAATAACAATTGATAATGACAATAATGACAATGGGTATAAAATATCAAGAAACGTCAAACGGTCAACGCCAACCTTCATTTTAAACTTTTTTAGATTTATTTTTATTTAGTACAGTTGATGCAATGTATTATTATTTGACATAAAATTTTAATCATTTACAATCAACAAAAACTAACACATACAAGAGGTTTGACTTTTAATCAATTTAATTTATTATTTATCGAAAATAATGCCCCAATACGATCTATGAGTAAAAATTTAAAATTGAAAAACAATTGATTCTATCGTGAGATAATACAAAGTAACAGTAAAGATGTTAATTTTCTACGTATTAGATTATGTTATAGGAACTCATTTTAATTAAAATGTTTGAAATTTATAACATTTGTTTAAATTAATACCTTATAATTTGATACTTCATTATGGTTGTTCTATTTTTGGTAAGATTTGATCGTTCACTAAAAATTTAATAAAAGTGCGACAACATTGTCGCATATGTCGTTTTCATTGGCTATTTATGTAGTTTAAAAATCACTTATTGCATTTTAAAACAATATATATACAGGGTGTAATATTTAATACGAATCCCTAAATTAATTTTTCCAAAGCCAGGCCTGGAATTTTTTAGTTTAGCTAATACCAGTCGAATGCTTGATAGTAGTGTACTGTATCATGCAAAAATTAAAAAAATCAAATGAGCCGTATAAACACTACAGTAAAATGAAATAAATGGTCAATTACACAAATCACCCTGTTAATTAATAAAGAAGAGGAGTTGACATTTTTTAGTGGCCACATGATATGCTCCCTGAGGGACTCTACATATGGTAGAAGTATGTAAAGTTCCTCATGACTCACCCTGTATACGTTTTTAACGTAAAACCCTAGAATAACAGAGACACAATGTGTTGGGTTGTTCTCTGGTAAAACGATCAATGCATATGTTGTATCTAGTTGGATTGTTCAGATTAGAATTAGCGGCAAACGCATATGTGAGAGTTAAATGCGTCCTTCTATATTTAAGTGGTGCCTCTCCAGTTTCTGCTTTCATCAAAGAATTGTTTGTCTAGTTTACATAGGATCTTTAGGATTTAAAAGTTTTTCGGATTTTGGAATTAATATAACTTTTGTCAGTTTGCATAGAAGTGGGAAATGACCCGTTTTTAAGACAGGGTTATAAATTGGTGTTAAGAATAAAATAATTAATTAAAAAAAAATGAAAGAAAATCTCAGTTTTTTTTTAAACAAATTGTCAGAACAAGAATAATATTTAATGTGCCAAATACATATTTGTCTAAAGGCCTATTTTGTACTTTAGAGTTTATTAAAATAATTGATTTTTTTATTATTCATTTCATTTATCGTAAATAATTATACAAACAATTAGGATTTGATTATTACGAAATTAAAAACAATCATTATAAGGTGTTAACTGCCGTTATAATATTTAATTTATTTCCGATAATCAATTGATATAAGAATAGCCAAACTGATATAGTTATTAATGTATAATAAAATTTTTCCTTTATGAGTTTCAGTTTTAATATAAAACGTGTATGTTTTACATTAATATTTGTAAATAAAAATGTATATTTAAACAAAATTATATAAAATGAAAAATCACTTCTATTTCACAATGCATTTTCACGTATGGATTTTGGTAAGAATAATTTAATATTTACTTATGATATTTAACACGTAAAGTGCCATGGGGGACAAACGTTGTTCCCCATTTGCATATATTGTTTTCCATGCATGTGGCCGTGGGGGACACATGCTGTCCGACAGGTCAGTTTACACTGCTAGCCGCGTCTCACTGCGTTTGTTAGACAGATCCGTTTAAGATATATGTAAGCGGTGAGAGCATGTATTGGACAATATGAACCATTAATTGGTTTGGGTGTCGGAGAATTTTATGATAGGTTTGAAGAAGGATTTGCTATAATTAAAAAAATTAAATATTTTAGCATTTCAGAAATCTTTATTTTGAGGTAGATGCATGTTTTTTAAAATAACAAGGTAAACAATAAGATTTTGAACACTTATTGCAATACAGTTTTGTTTTTGGCAACTGTTCTTTCCGATTTTATTGAGAGTTCTGCATAGCACACGGAACATGATTGCCTTTTTTCGGTTTCTATAAGCTCGTGTTGATCTGTTTGGCTCGAATCGTCGACAATCGGACAGGTATCAAGTTTTGTAAGTCCTAAAACGTACATATACTTATAATAATATCATTTTTTTTAAATACACATTTGACCCTTTATGACTTCCTCACCAAATTCTGCGAAGGTCATTTTATTATTGGTTATTTTTCATGTAATAAATAGGAATTCACAATAGCAGCGCCAATAACAAGCTCGATTGCCAACTTCCTATACCATTTAACTTCTCTACGTAGAGATGAAATATATGATTTCATCTGATCTAAAAACAATTTTACAGTAACAAAAAAAATATTTTTAAATAATAAAGTTACCTGATAAATCAATAAAGGCCTTATGTTTGTTGTATTCCAGCACACTTTTGGGCTTCAAGAATTCACCTGAATGTCTGTTGACCACCACCATTTCCGGTAAAAATTTTGTGTTTAGCATGAGAACATCCCTCTTGTCCTTCCATTTTTCTACAAAAACGCCAGTATTGTTTTCTTCTGCAATAACTTCTCTACGTTTTAATTTGGCTTGCAAAACAGTTTTTGGCTTTAATTTTCTGTTGCTACGAAGAGTTCCAATTATATGGGTATTATTCTCTAGCAATTTATGTACCAATTCTACTGATGTGTAATAATTGTCCACTACAATGGTTCTTCCGCTGTTTAGCAAGTCTCTGGTTAAGTTCAGAACAACCTAAGATGGGACAGAATGCTCTTCTGAAACTTCTTTTTCTCTTCCACAGTACACCTTTAGGTCTTATAAATAATGCCCCTCCAAACACAGTTTAAAAAGTTGAATTCCAAATTTAAATCGTTTATTCGAGATATATTGCTTAAACTTTAGCTTTCCTTTGAAAGGAACAAGTGTCTCATCTATAACAATATATTCACCAGGTACTATGGAAGCTTAAAAAGTTTCCTGTAACTTTGATAGTAAGGGACCGATTTTATGTAGCCTGTCGTCCATATTAGCTTGTTCGTTGTTCGTAAAATACCACATTTTTAACAAAACTTGAAAGCGGTTCCTAGACAAAACATGTTTTAGTGAATTTTGATACAAACTTTTTTTGACCAGTAGGCAGAAAGGGAAGGAAGCTGAACTAATCCCATCCACATAAGGCATCCTAGAAATGCTTCCATTTCATTCTCCGTGGTGTCTTTCCAAGTTTGAACTCGGGAGTGTTTAGAGGTATTTTTAGCTTTTTGTTGATGTGCATAGGTATTGGTTTCCCGAACAATTAATTCAATAATTTCATCTATTATCATCATTTTGTAAAAAAAATATGGGGTATGTTCATATTGTTCGTAAACAGTTGCCTTGATTCCTGAATCATTTATAGTACCCAACAGGAATATTTTTCAAAAAATTTCCTGTTACCTGGCCCCATTCAAAATTTATTATTAGCGAGGGTTCAGATTCATCATGTATATAGTCCATATGTTGTGCTATTAGTGATTCAATTATGTGGTCTATATTAGTGGACGCCGTATTTATGCAATTAGACGTTGATGATTGGGGGTCTTGATTATTACTTTGTACTCTGATTTTGGAGAAACGTTTACTTGTTGGTCAAATTTTGTATTCGCTATCTGAGGGCTCGTAGTCGCTTACATCCGGCGAAAAATTGTGTTCATCTCCAGAAAGAACTTCGTCCCACAATTTCTGCAATCTTTCATGTTCATGTTCGTATTCACCCATAATTCACAAACTAAACTCGAAACTACTAAATTTAAAAAATAAAAACTAATAAATTCATAAACTAACTCGAAAATATTCATAAACTATCACGTACATATTTTATAACCTCGCCGGACTGCAGTTTCCACGATACTACCAGTCTAAACACGAAAACGCGTCAAACGCGCGTGCTTCATGTGTAGGACACGCATGTCCCCGACGGCCGTTGTGAAAAAAACATGTGTTATCGCCATGGGGGACAAATGCTGTCAGACAAAAAACATTTTTTTTGTTTAAAAAATATTAGTTTATAAATAAAATAAGTTATTCATATGTTTAAAATAATAAAAAAGTTTCAAATAAGTTAAAACTCTTAGCCGGCCAATATGGACAGTTTAATATGATTTCCATTGCGGCATTTTACGTGTTAAATACACTAATTTCCGCGGTAGCTATATGTGGTTTCAGTTGTTTTCCGGGTTTGACTCCGCGTTAAATATTTTTGGTTTTTAGAAAAACCATTGTTTTGACGACGTTTCGGCAAGGTCACAATTGCCATTGTCAAGTCAGATTCGTTCTGCTTCGTCTTGATGTTCCAGGCGAACTGATTTCTCGGTCGCTGCACACTGAGTTTAAATATCTTGTTGCGCTTCTTGTGGTTGGTCCTGTGCGCAGAGTGGGCGTGGTCTTCTTCGCTATTTTAATTTCTACGTTTTTCTGCAGAATTGTTTTCCACGTAATTGAGAGTCTTTGGGCATCATCTCTGGTGTTTAAATTTTTCGGATGTTTTTCGATCTCTATGGCTTCCCTGATTACACGTTTGGCCTTATTTTCGATGTTGGCTAGCATTGTTGTTCCATTTAAGTCTATTTTGTGTCCTGTGTTTATGACATGTTGTGCTAGGGATGAAGTTTTCTCTTTTCTTTCGATGGCGTTTCGATGTTCTTCGCGTCTAACCTGTATCCTTGTTTGTCCGATGTACGATTTATCGCAGTCTTCACACGGTATTCTGTATACGCCTTGATTTTCCAATGCGACTTTTGTTTTTGGTGATGGTAATATGGTTGCGATTTTTCTGTCGGTGTTAAAAATAGTTTCTATTTTGTTTTTTCTTAGAACTCTGCTGATTTTTTTGTCTGTCGTACCCTTTATATAGGGCAGGATAGTTTTACCGACTGGTTTTTCTTCTTTTTCTGGATCTTTGCTGTTGTTTCGGGATTTTTGTGCTTTTTCAATCGTGAACATGGAGAAACCATTTTTTCTTAGAGCTGTTTTGACTTTGTGCATTTCTTCATTCTTATGGTCCTCATCTGCCAGTTTCTCAGATCTTGTTATTAAGGTTTTTATTACCGAATTTAATTGTGCAGGATGAAGGTGTGAGTCTGCGTGTAAGTACCTGTCAGTATGGGTTGGTTTTCGGTATACTGTATGTCCTATGTTTTCCATCTTCTTTCTTAATAACTAACACATCTAGGAATGGAAGTTGTTGGTTATTCTCCCGTTCCATGGTAAACTATATTTTTGGATGGATATTGTTAATGTGTTGTAGGAATTTATTAAGTTTCTCTTCTCCATGCGTCCAGATAATAAATGTGTCGTCAACATACCTAAGCCACAGTTTGGGTTTATGCTCTGCTGTTTCTATTGCTTTTGATTCCTGAAGTAAAATCTAATTAAAATATTAAACATCATATAATATTATAAACATCATGTACATTCTTCGGTAACATTTTTCAATTTAAAGGGTTTTTACCCAAATATTTTGGTGGCTCAGGCATGTTAACCTGCATTTTAACCTGATGATGGAACAGTTGTTCCGAAAACGTTCGTGCTTGTAATGTTGCCCTTTTAAGGGTTTTTATAAAATAAAATATACCCACATACAAAGACTAACCTCTTTTCTTTTGATTCCATATCTTGCATAAAAAGGTTGGCTATTACGGGTGACAGTGGTGAACCCATCGGTACTCCTTCGACTTGTTTGTACCTCTGGTCCTTGTAGATGAAGTAGGTGTTGTTTAAGCAATGCCTCGTTAAGTTTAGTGTATCCTGTGGTATTGGATATTTTTTACGTATAATTTTTAATGTTTCTTCTACTGGGACATTGGTGAATAATGAGATTACATCAAAGCTCACTAATAAGTGTTCAGGTTCCAGAATAACGTCTTTGATACGGTCGATAAAGTGGCTTGCGTTCTTGACGTTTATATACGTATGACGTATATATATATATATATATATATATATATATATATATATATATGTATATATATATATAGTTTGTTAACGTTGGTATAAACGTTAACAAACCATTCATCACATTTGTAGCTCCCTGATGAAGGACATAACCAATGTCCGAAAGCTTGGATTAAAAATTTATAAGAGTACACGTTTTATTTTTTATTGCTGCAAACCCAAAATTAAACGTTTACTTCCTTACGTTGTCAGCAAATACTTTTGGTTCATATATATATATATATATATATATATATATATATATATATATATATATATATATATATATATACCTGTTTCTTGTAGGACTATACTTGAATCTTTCCATTGAACGCTATGTTTATTTATTCATGCCTTTTTACATACTTGAAATCTATCAAATTTTTTATTTTATCTGATTTAGGAAGAATTAAATTATTAAAAGAATTTTTCACCGAGTAACAAAAAAATTTTTATTAATATTTTGTATTTTGAGAATAATTTTCCAAGTGGAAATCAAAACGTCAAAAATAAACTTATTTTAAACCTAAATTGTGGCTTATTCCCAATAAAAATAGTAATTACATTAAAACCACATTATAAAAAATAAATCTTTTGTTTTTTAGGTAATGCTGGCAGTTCTACATGTATCGATGATAAATGCATATAGAAATTTCGGTGATAATAGAGCTGTGTTACCTCGAGATATATTCCCTTATTTTATAAATGATACGAGAAAAAACCTAAGGCAAAACCTATACTATGACACAAGGCATAAACTAATACAACATGGTGATGAACATCAACTTTTAAATACTCTTGCAGAACCTGAAGAGCCAGATTATAAAGTTCAATATAAACAACTTGTATATGATCCATTAAGATTGTATGCAAGTAGGTTTCCTCGATTATTATTTCAAAGGAAAAGAAACAAAAGTTTTGCTGCTAAAAGATTTACGATTCCTCGGTCCTTCCAAACTTTAAAATACCTTAGAGCGAGACTGTTAAGATACCGCAGGCGAAGAAGATACTATAAAACGTCATACTATTAATTCATTTCAATATATTGATAGCAATAAAGAGCTTAAGTTTAATCTGGCGTTTATACATTTCAAATTTTATTTTCTCAAAGCAAAAAGTAAAAAATCCAAGATTTCTGTTACTTATTCGAAACTAAAATTCGAATTCTCACAAAAATATGTACCGTCTACGATTTACAAAGCAAACAGACGATGAGTAAACCGACAAGGGGAATCTAAAATTGCATTCCACATTATATCGATTCATCTAAGTAAGAACCCTTTATGATCTGGCCTCTAATACTCAAAATACGAGTAAATAAATATATAGAAAAGACAGTTAAGATTTGATTTCACGTATAGTGCTTCTACAATTCGTGTTCATTTTAGGACTCATCAGAGCGCCTCAGTAGAAGTGAAATCAAATCTTTTCCGTCAAAGAAAGTAATAATAAAACAATTGGTTTCTAATACCCAAAATACGAGTAAATAAAAATATAGAAACATATAGTAAATTTTATTAGACGATTTATTCATCGTCTGTTTGTTTTGTAAATCTTTTACGGCACATATTTAGGTGAGAATCTGAATTTTGGTTTCGAACAAGTACAAATCTTCGGATTTTTACGTTTTGGTTTATTCTTAGATGCCACCGTATGCGTCTTTAGGAAGAATATGGCTTCCTTTGACGAAAAATATTTGATTTCACGTTTAGGGCTTCTTACTGAGGCGTTGATAAGTCCTGAAAGGACGAAATACGTATAATCGAATTGTAGAAGCACTGTAAATGAAATCAAATCTGACTGTCTTTTCTATTTACTTTCTACATTAAATTTGTCTCGCTGAAAACACTTGAAGACCCATACTTTACGCATTTGTTTGTCTCTAGGAAACACAAAAAAACGACACTTTGAAAAAGATTTACTTTTTTTATTATAATTATTTAAACAACCCACCACTGCACAATATATTATGGCAACTAAATAATTAGTCTTCTTTATAAAGTAGCTACAGGTAGTCGAGAGGAAGTATAATATACAAAGTCTTTACTACTACATCAATGAATAAATAAAAATCTCATTCACTACGTTTTGAAGCATACAGAATAGCAACAGATAGAGCATTTAACTTGGCATCATTAAAGTTGTCTCGGGTTTACGTCACAGGTGTGCGAGAGAAATGCAAGAGCATGCGCGTTGACTTATCTTGTTAGTTATGGTATCATGCGTCGACTGTGTGCGCTGGAATCAACTGCGATTTGATTTGGACGCAAACGTTCAGCTGAGGCAGCTGAGCTCACAGCGTACACATCTATACCGAAATTATAATTGTATTTTTATATAGTTATTATTATTGTAATAATTAAGTGATGTCTACTAGATTTTCTCTCGACGAAGATGAAAGACTAGTGGATCTAGTACAAATCCCTTGAAAGTCTAAAATATTCTCGAAATTTTTCCTCGTTTTGAAACAATCTTTCTTTGACTGTTAATTTAAAAGCACCTTTTGTATTAAGACATGAAAAAATTTCGTTTACATTTTTATTTCTTTTATGTAAATTTAACGTTATCAACTCTTCTTCGTCCTCCTCTTCTTGAAGTAATAAAATGATTGCGTTAAGTTTGTGAGAATTCATTTTTTTAAACGTACAACCTTTGAGAGAATAAATGTGAAACTAATTTCTAAACTTGTTTTCAGAGCGACAGAATATTTATGCGAATTAATCTAACAAACCGACTCACCCAAAACTGCCATGAGTCGAGTACAACAGATTTTGTTGTACGTGTATGCTGTGCGCTGCGCACTGTTTTTTGTTTTAAAAAAAAAATTATATAGGTTCTATTTTTTGCCAAAAGTGGCATAACACCATATTTTTTGTTTTGTGATAGATTTAGCAGTATGGCAGGTATACTCCGTGTACTCGGGTCGCTATTCCCAGTCCGAACTGTCTAGTGAATTTAGTAATTATTTTTTTGCGAAGTTAGTTACTTTTTGACAGACCAGAAGTGGCTGGAAATTACTATACAACCAAGCACACGTACTCATAGCCAATATTAATAGTAAACAAATTAATTAGTAAATAAAATAGAACTTTGCGAATTACCGACAATCAATATTTATTTATCTGCACCATATAATAAATAGTTATGTTAAATTATAACAACTAAAATATATTTTTTAAATATATATTACCCAAAATTTGATGGGTTTAGTATACACTCCCACTATTTTCTTCTTTTTTTAAAGAAAGAAGTCTGCAATAGTAAGATACTTGAGCTATTAATACTGAGAAGTAGGAATTGTTGTGTTGTGAGTATATTACTGAATTATGTTCAAATTGTAATTGTAATCAAGTCACCCAACTCTGCGGTAATGAGAGTGTGTAATTATTAATTATTGTGACTTAAGACTTTCTATTTGTAATTAATAATCTATAATTGGCTAAAACATTTAAAAATACATATTTAAAAAATTTAATTGATGCAGTTTTGTTGTAAAAATTGTTTGCTCTTTACAAAAAATTGTTGTTTGGTTGTACAATAACCTCGGCCATCGAGCAAACGTCATTCAAGATTTACGACGTCAAAACCCTACAGCGTTGCCAAAAGATCAGAATAGTTAATAAGTGAGGAATTTTTAAAATGTCAACTATTTAAGAATACAATACACTATGAATTTTTAAAATAAAGGAAATAAGGACGATTTTCACATTTGGTCCCATTGAAGATAGCTACAAAGCAGCTGCAAATGTGAAAATCGTCCGGAAATAATCACACTTTCAAAATTTCAAAATTAATTTCAAAAGTTCATTATTTTTAACAGCTTGTGAAAAATAATATGTAACAGTAGATACACTTAGTTTTAAGACTACTGCAACACACTAAAATACATTAGAAAACATCTTAATACAAAATTATATATTCTAAATTTTAAACTTACCTTTTTATGAGCATTAATAGTAAAAAAGTTCCGCCATCATTTCTTGTTCAAAATAATCTATTAAATCAGCTTTCTACAGACTATTTGGTTGTTTTGGTATAGCACAATCACAATACACAACAATAATTAGTTTTTAAAGCTATTAAGCTAAATTTAATATGTATTTATAAATACAATTTATTAATATATACTATAACGTGATCTGATTGTGTAAGAAATCAAAACATAACTGAACTGAACTGAACATAAACAAAAATCTTCTAAAAAAGCGGCAACAATTTTGCCAATCGCTTAACTGTCATTGAGCGTCGCTCTTCTTTGTAAGTCACTTACAAAGTTGTTGTAAGAAGAAATTTGTTGTAAGAAATACTAATAATTAGGCAACCAGTTTTATCTCCTACATTGGAGTAGCGACTATAGAGTATTGTCTTAACTTAAAAAGAAATTAATTTAGTCATAGATGTGTAGATGTCACCACTAAATTAATAAATTTATGACGTAAATATTCTGTTCAGTAAAATTAGAATATAACTATTCTAAAATGCTATTCTTTTATAGTATTTGTTAATAAACAATATTTCTTTTGAAACTTTTTACATTTAAAGAATGTCCTAGCATTATATTCATACCAGTTCCAAGATGCTAGACAATAATTATTCATAGGCTAACGTTTGTAGCGATATATTGCTCTTACAAATCCAACCTAGCGCTCTCGCCAAATATTAAACTGCCAAAAACGCTCTCACCAAAATTTTAACTGTCATTTTTGGGTATAAATTAAAAGTCAACACAAGGATCTGTGAATCTTTTCCGCATTATACTATAAATATGTTTTATTATGTGTATAAAAGACGTCCAATTGACTTCCACTTTACTTGCAAAACGGAAAATAAAAAGAATTAAAAAGATAGGCTGTTTTTATACACATAAAATGAGGACCAAATTTACACGCCCAATAGACATTTCTTCTTCTTCTTGAGACGTAAGGCTCGTAGAGCCTTACTTACTTCTCAGGAACCGATTTTTCTCTCATAAATTTCCATAGCTTTTGTCTAGGAACTGTGTTGTAGCCTTTCTTAAGATCTATAAATATCAAATGTAGCTATCCTTTCTTCTCAACTGACTCAAAGCAAACAAGGCATCCGTTTTTCTCCTTCATGGCATAAACTGTTCTTTTGCTATCGATGTCTTTTTAAACTTCGCTCTACAGTTGTCTCCCCAATTTTCATATTGTGCGACAGTAACTTATGTATAGTTATTACAGTCCTGAATGTCCCCTTAATATTTATACAATGATGTATCACACTCTATCTATGCATTGAGCATCCTTTCTTCCTCATATATCCTACTCATCACTTGAAAAAAAGCGTTTCCTTTCCCACTAACACCACAACTTTGCTGTTGGCTTCCCACCTGTAATTTACAGTATATTTTTCCTCAAGCTCTTCCAGGGCTCTACTCTTACAGACGCTTAAGTCTCCAAACCTTATCCTTTAACTTCCACCACTTTACTTTCTGGTGTCTTAATTGCTCTCTTTTCCGTATCCACTATCACCGGTCAGTGCTGACTAGTTACACACTCACCCTCTATCAATTTACAGTTGGTAACCTCTTTTAGCTGACTTCTCCTGCACACTATGTGATTTTCCTTTTTCTCGCTACAATATGTAACTTACTGGTCTTTAGTCTTCATAAAAAACGTATTAGTGACAGCCAAATCCCATACCACTACAAAATCAATCACACTATTTCTTTAACTATTTCTTATTCCCATCCCCAAACCTCTATGAACTCTTTCTATCCCCGCTATTTCTCTAGCAATATGCCCATTCAAATCACCTCCAATAAAACACTTTTTGTCTACAGGTATCTCGAGCATTTCGCAATTAAGGCACTCCAAAATTCTTCCCTTTTTTGTTCTTCAGACCCTGTGGGGCGTAGACACCTACTATTTTTACGACAAATATCATATCGTTACCAGAACCATATATTTGTCTGTTTTTTTGTATACCTCATGGTTTACCATGAGTAAACGGTATCCACGGTACCCGCTCTTATAAATACCGTTTTCTTGTCACCAAATATTCCTCTCATGATTCTTCGTTTAAATTTAAGCAAGAACTTTTCATCTATCCTGAAGATGGTCCGTGTTTCCGATCCATAATATCAGCACTAGTAGTATAAGTGTTTTGTATATTGTTTTTACAAGCAAGAGGCATATGAAATAATGTTATGATCTGAGTTATTAAATGTAAAGACGTGGTGAAAACTTCAAATATTTATTTACATAATATAATAAAAAACTAATATTGCCACCTCCAGCCTTTTAAAAATATTTATCCAGAAATTTAACTATAATCATCCACAAATAACAAAAACCTATAAAGTGTATATTACCTAACATAAATACATTTATATATACAAAACAATATATACCACAATTTAAAACGACTTCATTCTTTGAGCAGCTATAAAATATACTTCTTTGAATTATATTACTGCATAATTTTGGTGTAGTTGAAGTAATATAAGATTGCCATCACGCGAATATTCTATGCAATAACCAAAAGCTAAAATTACTGCCTCAATTCTTTCTTTTAGTACTTATTCCTAGTCGTATGTATTAATTTTTTTTAATATTATACTGACAAAATCAATTTATTTTCTAATTACAAATCCTTAAATTTTATAAAATTTTAGAGAGAATATTAATATGTCTGGTCAGCACTCCAACTTTCAAGTTTTAGGTGTATGTTAAAGGAAAAACTCAAAAATGAAAACAAAAATGTAGACATATCTAGAAAACGAATATATCAATATAGAAAGAAGTTAATAAAAAAAGAAAAAGGGGTTGTTAGATACTTGCATAGAAAAATTACCATAGATTTGAAAACATTCAAGCAGCTGCAAACTTTTAAAAAATTTAAAAAAAGTTGTTTAAAATTTGGCGAATAGATCCATTCTTTCTCCTCCTTTTGTATTTCCCCATTATTGATTATCGTGATTTCCTCCAATACTCCCAACACATTTTCTCCATTGATCTCTATCTTCAACTGCTCTAAGCTGAATGATCTCTATATAACTGTTTCGTTGAATAGTCCGCTGAATTCTGAATTTGGTCGGACCATCAGGTTGGTGACCTGTCCAATACATCTCTTAGAGTAATATATTTCTTCTAATAAAAAGAAAAAAACAATAAAAATACTACATAAATTGTTCTGTCAACGGAAGAAAATGAAAGGTGGGCAAGAAAACATATTTAAAATAAACTAATACGGGTAAAGAAAAAAATATTTTTAATACACAAACAAAGCAATATGAGTTTATGATTACCCGAACTTTCTATTTCGATTGTTTCTTCGCTTTACAACTCTAAGTGGGTTTCGGCCGCGTTAACTATTTTCCTTCACTTTTGCTGGTCTTGTGCAGCAATCTCCCATTGTTGTACCCCCATCTTAAGTAGATCGCTCGTTACTACATACTTCTATCTTTTCTTGGGCGACCAACTGACCTTATGTTATCGGGCCTTTCCCAGAAGGTTGTATTTAGTAGTCTTTCATCATTAGATCTCAGTACATGTCCTACCCATCTTATCCGATTCGCCTTAATGTATCGAACTATGTTTTCTTCTCCATAGTGATTGGAGTTCCTGGTAATGTTTTCGTCTCCACTCTTCTATTATCTCGTCTCTACAAATCCCAAATATCATCTGGGGGATCTTCCATTCTAAGATTATTAATTGTGTTGTTTCACGCTGCTCCAGTGTTCAAGCTTCACCTCCATACGTTATTATTGGGCGAATTACAGTTTTATATACCCTTGGTTTACCTGTCTTTGAGAGCAATTTTGATTTAAGTAGCGACAAATAACTAGCCATGATTCTAGTTGCTACATCTTTTTCGTAACTATTTTCAGCTGTTATAACTGCTCCCAAGTACTTAAATTCTTTGACAACTTCGAAATTGTATTCATTTACCGAAATGTTTTGTCTAATTCTTAGTGTTGAATTTTTGGTAACGACCATGTACTTGGTCATATTTTTTTTGACCATAAGGCATACGTTCCTGGTCTCGCTTTCAAAAAGGGTTAAAATTTCTTTCGCATCTCTGGTGGATTGTGAAATTGAGTCGACATCATCAGCAAAAGCTAACAGTATCTTCGTTCCTTGGCAATGAAGCCATTTGTTAATTCTGGTTGTTCTTTTAAAGCACAGTTGGATAACAAAGGTGAAAGTGGATTGACTTGTCTTAGGTTTTGATTTGAAATTCATCTGACGTGATGTTGTCAATTCTGATGCGTGCACGTGAATCCTGCACACACATCTAGGATAATCCTCCCGTTTTAATTTGATGTATATGTTTGTTGTATTCCCAACCCTCTTCTGAAATTTGGCGCAAGATAAAGATCTGGTCTATTGCTGATCTTCCCAGTCGGAAGCTACACTTGTAATCATCTATTATTTCTTCTGCGTACTGACATTCATACGCGTACCGAAAAAAGCAATATCAAAAGAATGCAGCAACCACAATAAGCCTCATGTCATCTTCTTCAGTGCCGTATCCACTAATGAAGGTTGGTTATAACCATTGCAAATTGCTCAAAAGTGTCTGCGTGTTTAACCCTGCCCAGTCGCAAATATTTTCAGTAGGATATTTGCCGTGTACCAGGGCTCCTTTTTCCTTCGATTTTACCCTTAATAAAATCATTTTAAAAATAATTTATACCAGGCTATACCCGAAATTAGAGGTCGATATTAGTGACATTATAGATTATAGCAAAGTTTTATGACAAACCCATGGAAAACTTTATAAATGCAAATATTGACCAGCGGGGTATAAGATTAATATCAACTTTATACTACAACCAAAAATAAATATCCCGCAAAATATAAATATAACGGGAAGTAAGACAAAGATCTAGTTTTCATCTCCAAAGTAGTCTCGAGAAGTTGAAAAATTTATTCTTCAAAAGATTTGTTTAAAGACCAACGTTTAACAATTATTCAAGTTGATATAATAGGCTTAATTAATATTTAAACCCAGGTTAATCCAGATTCCTCCAACCATATAAAATGATTTTATTGCTCCTTTTAACCATCTCTGTATAAACTTTAATTTTCGATTGCCAAGTAATCACGTGTAGAGAGAAGATTTTCTAGGTTATTCCATGTTTATTAAATGGTGGATAACTATCGATTTTATGATATAATTTTTGAGGCATAAGTGATGACAGGGTACCACCATAAAAAATTATTCGCATTCATAAGCTAAAAGCTAAAGGAACTAAGGCCTAACTAAACGAAATTAGGCCTCGAAAACACCGTTAAAATTTTTTCTTTAGTAATTGGCTGAAATTATCATTCACTTGAGGACAAACTTACAGGAATTCAACCACAAAACGTAAATTTTTGCTAGTTCAATGTCACAAATATGTATGCGCTTGTAAACATACAGCCCAAACTATTTTTATTACTTAAATTGGTTCTAAAACTATTATAAGTTGTAACAAAGTCAAGACAGTTAGTACAGTTTTTACACATAAGAATTAACAAAAAATAACATTTAGGTACTTGCTTTAAGAAATTGAAATATTCTCTTGTGTAGTACAAATGATGGTGTGCAAAAAAATGATGAAAAATTTATCGTACGGTATCTATTAAAGTACAGCAAACGTTAATTATGATAAGGTTGCTAATAGTTGTGCAAATAACGTATTTTCATCTCAAATCATCAGGCCTTTCCAACCAACGAATCGATTGGAATCTTGGAATTTATTTTTTGGCATATCTACAAAGAAGTAACCTTTACCATAATTAGTGTTTGCTGTAAAGGTTTTCTAGTATATTTCACACTTAAATTTCAGACAATACTCAATTGTCAATAATCTAAAGATGTCAAAATATTTGCAATTTTATGAATGGCTTATTTGATCAAAAGTAAGATTTTGTGAATATACTATAAAATCTTTCTTTAATAAAAAAGAAAACAACCATTTGATAATGGTAATTTGAAAAAAAAAACCATTTATTTATTTCAACTTGTTTACAGAGTTAATTATTGTCTATATCATAAAAATTAATATTTTGACAGACTTTGAGTACACCACTACCAAAATCTGATAAAATTTACCAAAACGATCATTCTCTCGAATATGTTTTTAAATTTATTTAATGACTTTCGATTAAAGGATCGAAAATCTCGAAGAAAAGTTAAATTTATATAAAAATTCAAAGTTACACATAAAAACAAACAGTCTAATAGTTGATTTAAGTATGTAAACATTTTTAACTATTTAAACAGGAGATAAAAAGGTTTAACACTGTAAACAAGTATAAATTTGACTAAATGTAACAGTAATAAAAAAATGCAGACCGGATATTAATATTCAAAATCACAAAATATGAAAAAAAAAAACGGTTATATGCTATATATTTGTACATTTAACCCATTCTAAAACAATTATTTGGGGTTTACTAAGTTCCTTTTTTGACATTTTTTACGCTGGTTATATGTGGCGAAATTCAACATTGTTTTAATAATCAATTGACTAAATATTCTTTTATATCATTGAGCAAATGGTAATAAACTATAAAAAGTTTAATAAATCATCTATAACGAAATACATACATCAGCTAAAATTTAACAACAGGTGCTTTATTTGTAGGAAAATCATATTACTGTAGTAAATTTTTTTATATATCATACTATTTCAAAAATGACATCAAGTAGCTAGAAAAATACAAATTTTTAGTACCTGTGCTTGCCCTACAATGGCAAAATTTCAGCTTTAGCTACAACTTTTGTCATTTGTTTAGATAAACAATTAATAGGATATCATCCTAAAACGTGTTCTATCTGCTAATGTTAGAATAGATGATGAGATAAGTAAACAGGTCATATATGTACATCAAGAAATTATATTAATTTGTTGGGGTTCTTTTATTATAACGAGAATAGTTTTCTCTACTCAATTGTAAGCAAATAAAGAGGTTTGACATTATTACAGTATGATCTTTTGTGAAAGTTTATAGTGAGTGAATTTTATCAAATATAGAATCAATTTGTGATTATAGACCATTCAAAAAATTAAACATGGACCATTTATCACGTAACTAAAAGAGTGTTATTTCGAAAAACTTAATAATCTCCGTTTCGCAGATGACATTGTCCTTATCACAGATAATTTAGGAGAAGCCACAGATATGTTAAATGAATTGGACTGCATGTTCGAAGGTGGGCCTCAGAATGAACTTGACCAAAACTAAGTTTATGACAAATATGGTCCCCAATAACCATTTAAAAACAAAGTGGTAGAACTGGTGGAGAAATATACGTATTTGGGTCATGAAATAAGAATCAGCAGGGATAACCAAACATAACTCCAAAAGAATGGAGGCGTTATACTAAATGTCTACAATTATCTTCGGCAACAGAATCTTTCTAATTGACAAGTATAGTCGAAATGTTGTTTACAGTAATAGGATATGGAAAATCAACTATATATAAAATGTTACAAAAAAGCTTGGTATAATTCACCCAGCCAGGGAGACCAGAATTATTAAAAGTTGAGCTGGATGATTGTTTTAAAAATGCCAATCTTAGGATAGTCAATTCGCTTTTTTTTTTAATAAGCAAATGTCAACTTTAGATGAAGTTGTACAAACTATTACCGATGATACTGATTTGCCCACGATAACTAGAACCAAACTATGAAAAGGTTTACATGAATTGAGTTACTTTCTAAGGAACTAAACTAACGATACAATGACAAAAGCAGAATTATTAAATATTGCCAATTTCCATAAACAAAATTATAACAAATGCAATACTGAGGAGATAGCCAGAAAACTAGGTACTGAAATACTTTGCTTACCACCCCATCAATCCGATAGAGTTGATATGGGCTCAAATCAAAGATAACGATGCTCGAAATAAAACAATATCGGACGTAATAACAGAAAATTGGAAAAAATGTAGTAATAACGTTCGGGAAATTGAAAAGAACATGTGGGAACTTGATCACATTATTGACAGCAGAATAGAGCCTATAGTAATTTCTCTTATAGCGGACGACAATGTGCGGAGAGCCAGTGACCAAGGCCAAAACCAACGTCAATGACTCTCTGAACGAGCAGACATTTGGAGAAGAGGAAATTCTAGAAGATTCGCAAAAAGAAAGGTAAATAAGGAAGAAAGCTGCATCACCACAGGATTGCCCATTTTCCAGAGCAACCAAAATCAAAAAGCAGGAAATACCCCCTTCCCCCCCAACGATATGTCTGCGAGGGATGGTGGAAGTTTATGCTTCATGGAGCTACCGTCTCTACGAGGCGTGTTTCTTCGATCTCTTAAGACGAGAACACCTTACTCTGGAAATCTCAGGATACCTGGAGCTAGGATTTACTTTGTTGTGTATGTGTGTTTCTTACTTTTAAAATACATTATAATCTTATTGTTTATTCAGTTTACTGATACTAAATCTTGGAAATTTTTTGAGAAACGATTTTCATATTTTGATTTTCAGACGATTTTTTTAAAAGCATTTTTTTTTTATAAAATTCAATGAATAATTTGAGTTTTTTACGTTAAAAAAAAAACAAAAAACCGAACTAGTGGTACCTACTAATTTACGAACGAGTACCGATCCGATAAACATTAGAACTTCTTGTTTTATATAGGAAGTTTTATTTGATTACTTAAATATTGGATGGAAAATTTAAACAAAAACAAGAATACTGCAACTAATATCGATTTTCCTACAAAATTGTTCCGTAATAAGTGAAACAGATATAAAATGGCACTATAATCAACAATTGCTTGTATATACTTCTATAAAATACCAATATTTGTTTAAATTTTATATAATAATAAATGTCTACCACTTAAGGATCTCCTCATTTTTTACTTAAAAATGTCTTAATACGAAAAAGTGTATGGAAAAGCTATAACACAATTAAAAATATTAGTAATTAAAAGAGATACGATACAAACAATACCATATATAATTGCAAAAATCGATGAAAATAAATATTCATTAATTTACGTTCCCAAAAGTCGCAGTACTTAATCATAATGTACACAATAAACTGAACCAGCAAAGCAGGTTAGTTGTTTAGTACTTTTTATATTATCCATCATAATTTTCTACAAATTCAAAACACCACTGCCTTGATCTAGAAAAATGTCACGATAGACTAGAAATTCTTCGTTGTAGGTGTCAGTTGCTATCCCTGGTTTTAAAACAATGTATAGTTTCAGAAATTTAAATCCATATCGAGAAAGTGGTTCATATAGGGAAGTTTGATAAAGTTTGATAAAGAAAATGACAGAAAGCGAAAAGAAGTTGTTAAAAGAAACGGTTTTCAATCAAACACACGTAAACTTCGAGATATGGAAGAGAAATAGGAAGAATCTTTCTCTTGTGCTCATACTGAATCAAGTATGGGATCGTTTATAAGTAATGACGAAGAGATATCCCAAATGGATTACGACGATAATATGGAAATAAACGATGGAGATTATGTTCTCATTAAAGAAGGTGTCCCAAAACGCATAGAAATAGGACATATTATTGGCAAAACTGAAACTACAGTGAAAGTTATTTATATCCGTCGTTTATTTTCCAAGTTCACGTTTATTTCCTCCGATGAAAACTACATATTTAACGTATCCCAAGTTGTTTTAAAATTGCCAACTCCCAAACCTTCAGGTCAGACAGCACGCAGAAGTGAAATACTGGTTTTTCCTGTAAATTTTCAAAATTATTATAATGTATTAAAATAAATCTTATATTGTTTGTATGTAAATGTTACGATAAATAAATGGTATTTAATATAAATTCTCATTAGTCATCCGAGTATTCCTTGTGCAACAGTGTACCCCATAGTATATAACACTGTTCCCCACTAGTAGGACACAATGTTCCAATTGTATTTTCTCTACAAAATCGTTTTTACCGACTAGTCATGTAAGTTTTTCCTGTAGTTGATTATATCATAGTATGCCTCAACTCCAAACGAGTTGTAAGATATTAAACATTTTATTTTTAATGAAATCCTTTCAAAATGACATCGAATTAAGACATTTATGTAACACTATGTAACACTGTGTGTAACACCCCCTCTTCTCCTAATATAAAGATACTAACAGAATGGAAAAAGAAAAACTAGTGAAAATCAATTAAGATAAAGAAATTGACTACATGTCAATAGCGACACCTAGTATTTAGCTGTAAAGTTATGCAAATGAAATATTTGATGACACAACTTTACTCAATGAAAAAATTCAAAGATTCCAAAATAAAATCATGAAACAAAACATGTTTATCATTAAATGATTACTACTTTTAATGGGAATAAGCCAAAATTTAAGTTTATTTTGACGTTCGATTTCCACTACGGAAATTCTTTTTTGATAATTTGTGGGTTGGACGTTCTCTGTTTAACTACGTTTTTGTTTATGAATTTGTAAGTTGTGGTTATGAATTTAAAATTATGTGCGCGAAGCGGATGCGCCTACGGTTCAAGCCTCGGATGATTTGAATGGTCGTAATAACTGTATGCGCGAAGGAGGTCAAAGGTCAAAGTGAACCAGCGACTTCCTATTTACTACGTAGTAGAAAATCGAAACGTCAAAATAAACTCATTTTAAACTTAAATTGTGGCTTATTCCCATTAAACGTAGTAATTTCATTAAGATGCCACAAGAAAATAGTTTCAGAACATCATTATATTATGTTAATTGATCAGATTGTAGTCTAATAAATTACTATTCATGGGGTATTTAGAGAAAAAAAAAACTGCTACTAGAGGCTTTGAGTGTGTAACATTTAAATAACTACAATTGTGATCACGTTTTGATAACAACGGTGATTCTACAATGGGGGATAGCTAAGGAGGTACCAAAATAAGAAATAATAAACATAATTTGAACAAAAAACAATACATGTGCTTATAAAAACAAGTGCTATTTAATTAAAATAGAATATTTACATTTTTACTGTAAATATTTAATTTTCTTTCATATAATTTAGAAATTTAACAACGGTTATAGGTATAATAGATTTTGGAATGTAAAATTATGTATAATAAAATTTTAGAGAGGACTACTTTTTGTTATTAATTAATAATATCAAGCCAGTCCGATAATGAAATAAATAAATATTTGTATTGAAAAAATCAGTATACACATTATTTACTTTAAAGTTAATTGCACATCATCAAATTTTGACGCTGACATTTTTGCAGTATTGTCGGAATAGCAAAGAATATAGGAAATTAGAAATATATTTAATGAAACGTTACAATTATTATAAACTGATTTTCTAACTTATTTTCGCATTTTAATTAAATGAAACAGACTAAATACTTGCCTTTTCACAGTATTTTAGATAGTCCACATTACACAAAACTTTATTTATTTATTTATAGCATCTATCTATGATATATGCTATAAATCATTTACTAGAACTATACTTTCCTTAGTATTTTTTATCCTAGTTATGTGTTCACAAGTACTTTATTGTTATTTATATTACTAACCTAACCTAACACGCTTGTTTACAA
Source organism: Diabrotica undecimpunctata (assembly GCF_040954645.1). Taxonomy (NCBI): domain Eukaryota; kingdom Metazoa; phylum Arthropoda; class Insecta; order Coleoptera; family Chrysomelidae; genus Diabrotica; species Diabrotica undecimpunctata. Next base: position 99,812,414 of record NC_092811.1, read on the forward strand.
CAAACAGTACGAAAAAAATTGCTGATACAAGTTTGTGATGAAAAGGCCTATTAAAGATAAGGCAGCGTATTGTTTCTCCAATAATATTAAATTAAATTATTGTTTTTAAGTACCAATTTTTTCTATAAGTTTTATTTTATTGATAATTTTTCGACTGTTCTAACAACCATTCAAATTTCGTCATTTTGTGTCATGTGGAACAATTTCACCCAATCATGTCAACATTAGACTGATAATTGCATTCAGTGCAATTTTCAATCCCTATGACAACACGATCGAGTTCATGGCACTTCATGGAACATGGAACTTCAAATTACTGGTCATGGCAATCAGAATTCTATAAAACCATACTTGAATCTCGATCAAGAACACCACAACAAGATTATAAATATTATGCGTGGTAATAGATCTTCTATAGTAGAGAACAGCAACAAATCTAATGTTAACTTAAATTTTAATAATTGTACTGTCACTAACTGTACTTTTAATAAATAAATGTTTCGTTATGTTGAGTTATGATTTTTTTTTCGAAAAATTATCCGCCGAATATCCCTCGGACATTGATGAATGCCTCATAATTTCATGACAAATTTCTCAAGCTCGTTGCTTGGTAACAGCACTCAACCTTCGGCTTCGTGCTGTTACCAAGGAACGAGCTTTCGATTGTCATGAAATTATCTCGTCTGTTATCAATGTCCTAGGGATATTACTACTGAAAATATGATGTATGTAAGTCAAAATAATTATTATTATTGTTAGGGAATTTCCTAACAGTTAGTTGTACTGTGACGACGTAAAAATGTCATTGATAATGTGCAATGTACTGTGTTCCTAACCTAACCAATCACCAGCGATAAAAACTCAAAGATTTACCAAATATTTTTCAAGTCTGATATATATATATATATATATATATATATATATATATATATATATATATATATATATATATATATTCAATTAATTACTTAAAGACGATAATAAAAGTAAAAAAAAAGATGTGTTATAAATATAATAACAAAGCAATAAAATTTCGAAAGACTGTCTAAAATGTTATACCTGTCTTGATTAATTTTTTAATGTTGCTAAAATTTGAATTTCTCACAGTAATCTTGAAATAACGTCAGGCGTACAGTCATACATGTTGGCAACACATCGTGACATTGTTGCACAATATGCTGTTATAGTCCATTCACCCAGGTTGTGAACATTTTGACAGAATCATTGTCGAAAACATACAAAACAAAAATTCCTACCTCACTACTACTAATAGCTCAAATAAACTTAATTTACTTAATGTAACACACTTTTTATTTGAAGAAACAAGAATAATCATAAATAATGGGAGTGTATATTTATTAATTTTGGTTAAAACTTCGTAGACACCAATCTATAAACGACTCTAAAATTTCAAATATATATATATATATATATATATATATATATATATATATATATATATATAAACCTTTGCATTATTGTCTTAATAATAATTATTCTCTGACTCTCTCAGGGTAGCGCACTTGGCCCTCTCCTTCTGTATCTTTTATCTAATATTTACTGCAGACTTTTCTCAAATCGACGCGACGACATTATAAAAGCTCTAGCGGACTTGATGAAAATCTACAATACCACATGGGTAACCTTTTAAGATGACTACAAAAATGGAAGACAAACGTTGGATAATCAGTTTTAAGTTCAAGGTACAAACTTTCATTCTTGTATTTTTATCTACTCTTCTGTAAAATGTGTAGAAATAATTAACAAAATCAGAGATAGAGTCACTAACTAGTCGCCAATATTTACTGGAATTTTTAAATTTAAATGGATTTCACAATTCGGAAAAATGAAAAATAGATTCGTCAGTCTATAAACTTGATATGCAATGTCAGTAATGTTAGTTTATGGATTTTTTTAAGTCTGTAGTGCTCGGTGCCAACTGAAAAATTCAAGCAAGACACAGGCAGAATGGAGCAGACACCTTGAGAAGAACAAGATCCTTTAAGGGCTGTAGCATGCAGACAGTTATTTTCTCGAATCGTGCCGGACTATAGAAAGTCCTAAATAATATTTAACATAAAAAAGCAGGTCGGTCAGATAGCTAAGCGAACCAGGCGGACGAATCGCATTCGCTTTACTGAGTGATCTAGTGGATCGATGGTTCAAACTCTGGCCAGAAAATGAAAAGGCTAACATAGCAGTGTAAAATTTGAATAGAACTGCTACTTAGACTAGAATACGCTGGTACGACTTATGGATAAGTAGTTCCGCAAGAAATAGGAGCTTGCGTCTCGTTGTAACTCACTCCATAGATCCATACCAGACGAGCATGTACATTTAAAAACCGGAATGTAGATAAAAAGAAGCAGACCACCTCATAAATATTAATCCTGTACCTGGATTTCTTCTTCTTACGATGCCTATCCGTTCCGGATGTTGGCGATCAACATGGCTATCCTAACTTTGCTTGCTGCTATTCTGAATACTTGGAATATTGACGTCAAATATCAAGAAATTCTTGGACCGAATTGTGGGGCTGCAGTAAGCTATCAAATACTTATTTTCATTCAATTTAAAACACTTCGTATGATATAATAAAGTTTGGTATGAAACAAAGCAAAAATTACACAAGGATCTGAAAATCGAATAAATAAAATTTAATAAAATATAACTCCTAGTCGATCAATACTTAAAACAAGAAGACTAAAATGTGTCTGTGAAGACTGTGTCCGGTAAAAACCTACTAAAACACATATTCATTCCCCTAATTTTACCGTGGAGTAGATTGTAAACTTGCATTATAAAAAATATAAAATTTTATAATATTGTAATCTTGGTATTGTATGAATGGTAGAAACTATTAGGATGCTACAGCTGCTGATTGATATATTTACTAACTATTAAAAATATCTACCTAAAAAAGTCTATCGATTAAAATCGTAATTAGAGTAGGTTATGGAATTTACATTCAAATGAGGCAGGTTAGCAATTCAAACATTTCAGCAATCATAAATATTATGTACCTACTCACATTTAACAAACCACAATTGTCACGTAAATAAAAAAAATGTTAATTAAAATTTTTATTATTAAAATAGCAAAGAAGTTAAGTTATGTATATACTATTTTGTGGAAGTGGTTAAAATTCTAGATCATGTAAGTTTTATTTCACAAGATATTTTAATTAGATTTTTTTTAGTTTTTTTGACGGTTCTAAACGATGAATCTATGGAAAGCTGAGCAATTGTAAATGTTGAGAAAGGCACGATGTCATCAATTGTGTATGTATGTGTGTGTCTGAGCATTTCACTCGCCATTTTAACATTTCAGTTAAATATGGTACTAATTGACATTTAACAAGGCACAGAATTTCTGATAGCACGCTTATATCAGTCTTACAGTAACATTATATCCAATTACGCCATTTTTTACAAATAACCCTAACCAAAAACTTAACAGTGAAGGTAAAATATGTACACAAAAGAAATAGGTAACTACTTGTCAATCAATATGATTATTAACGCTATACATATATGTAAAAATACCACATAAGGGTATTTTTAATGTACTACATAATTTTGAAAATGTTTTGTGTTGATTTGGAAATTGTTCACAAATATTTAAGACCTTCTTTAGGCATAGATGAAAAATATTCCAAGGAGTGCTCTGTCCATTATTATAAATGTAGAGACCCTATTTAAATATAAGTATTTCCTTTTCTCCTTACTTTGTGAAGAGTATTATAAAAATGACTGTTAAATTTATTGTAATATATTTTATCTTCTAAAAAAGGACAGTTCATAATTCTCCACAAGCAAAACATTTCCAGTATAAAACAAACTTCTAATAAAGACTTTAAAAAAGTCCATAACCTAAAAACTATGCTGTTCCTCCTTCAGCGGCTCTTCTTTGAACGATATCGGATAATGCACGGCATCGTCCAATGGCACCATCTCACGTAGTCCTAGTACGCTAGATGGTGGGCCAGATGGACTAGCCACGTTGCTGTTGATCAAGTGATCCTGTGGGCTATTGGGTGTAGCCAGAGGCGAGGTGATGGGACTGTCAGCTGAGTCACTGGTGCTCTGATAGCTGTTGTTATTGTTGTTGATGTGATTGTTGTTCGGGACGACCAATGCCGGTGGAGTGGCGTCGATGCTTGCGCCTAGAATCGGTTCTGCAATTAATTAATTGATGTGATGATTTATGATAATGGATGTTATTTTTATGTGTTAGTAAAGCAGTTTTAAATCGATATATACTTTGTATTATGTTTAGGTACCAAGCAAATTAAGCAAAAGTTTACTCTGAAATTTCTACAGCATTTTTATGCATGGTCATTAATGTAATAATAATCCCCATATTGTTTCAGTCATTACACCTTAGTTGGACAGCTAACAAACTGTGAAATTGTTAACTTGTTCAGAGATCAAACTCTTAACCAAGCTATTATTTATAGGGCGATAAGAAACAGGTACAACATCTCCAAAACTTGGTTGGTGAAGAAATTAAATTAAAATGTAAAGAAAAAAGAATGCTTATATGAAATATACATAGCAAATAACATGAAAAGATTGCGAAGAATATAAGAGGATGCGCATTAAGACTCCTACATTAGTGAGAAAGATGAAAAAAGAACAATGAGAAAAATTATCGTAAAAAATGGAACATGATTTTTACAAATTGCTAAATGATACGTGGGAGTTTGTTAAACAGGGCATTAAACGAAAATTCTTAATAGAGCAAAACATACTACCAAAGATGAATGCAAACACTCTATAATAGAATTACAAGAAGCCATAAAGAAACTAAGAAATAAGACTCTGAGAAAAGTGGGAATAGCAAATGAACTTATAAAAAATGGAGAAACACAATTCGAGCCATCGATATCAAAAAAGAAGCAATGTGATTACCCTGATTAATGCACGTAGACTTGCAAATTGATCATGATACACTTAAACATACAATCTACCCAAATACAAAATACACATACAGCATACTCAATCGGCAAATCACCTATCAGCTTCACCACAACTGGCTCATCATACGGTGGGATTTGCGCTGTAACTGCAGCCCTCTCAAATCCCTAGGTGTACCACCATTGTGTCCGGGAGATGCACGAAATAGGAGAAAAATATTGCCTCAGCGAAGCTTCAGAGAGCTGACGCACTCAGGGGCACTATAATTTTGTTACGGTATGGGTGCAATGCCGTGCCTGATAGAATTTTTACTTTAAAATAAGTCTATTTTGACGTTTTCCGAAGTAGAAATCGATATGTCTAAATAAACTTTTTAAAGTAAAATTGTGACTTATTCTCAGTAAAAATAATAAATTTTATTAACATGCCACAAGAAAATAGTATCTGAACAATATTCATATACAAAGTATATAAAATGTTTTTGATTCAAATATTTTACCACAGTTTCTTAGACTATACAATAGTATTATTAATTTTAAAAAAATATGTATTTAATTTGGCTCACTTAGCATCTTTGAAGATCTTCAAGTCTATTCAAAGTCTTCTATTCAATCTATGATAAACTGTTCTATTCTTAAACTTTATATCCATATTGGACAGAGCTGATTTGAAATGATCTATAATCTGAAAAATAGAAAATTTCAAATCAGTGTGAATTGTTCTATACATAATGATTTTAAATAATATATTTCTTGAAATGAAAAAATCACAAACATATCGCATTCAAGATTTTAAATTGTAGCGAAATGCAGCAAAAAACAGTTGGTTAAAGCTTAACTAAATTTCCTAATATCCGCAATAATTAATATATTTCTTCTTTAGATGCATCGTACATAATCATAAGATAATTTCATAAATTATATTTTAAATATGGTAGTAATAATCTCCCTTATACGATAAATAACAACACTCTTTCCTTTTCCTACTACTTTGTTACTTTTATACATCCACAATGATTTGAAAGTCTTCTAAATGTCCAGGTAGACGCGGATGGAAATAAAGCAAATTGTGAGTACCAAACGGCCGAGATAGAAGTACCCCCGCCAAGCCTGGAAGAAATTATCACGGCGATAGAAACCCTAAAAAATGACAAATCCCCGGGACTAGACAATATTGATGCAGAACTGATTAAAAAAGGAGGGCATGAACTTAGAACTAAAATACACCAATTAATGAAAGAAGCCTGGGAACAAGAAATAATGCCAAAAGAATGGAGTGGCTGTATTATCGTGCCAATACATAAAAAAGGCAGAAAGGATACATGTGGCAACTACAGGGGAATCTCACTAATCGGTACTACATATAAGATATTAGCTTCAGTTGTACTAAAACGATTACTGCCATATACAGAGGAAATTATTGGCGATTACCAATGCGGCTTTAGGCCTGGAAGATCAACAATCGACCGAATATTTACTATCAGACAAATGCTAGAAAAGTATTGGGAATATAATAAAGAAGTACACCAGATCTTCATAGATTTCAAACAAGCATATGATTCCATAGATCGCTTAAAACTGTGGAGTGCAATGAAGGAGTTAGGCGTACCAAAGAAGCTGACCATGATTGCGCGAATGTGTGTCAACAATTCCTTTGCACAAATTAGAATAGGAGGCAAAACTTCAAAGGCTTTCGGCATAAGCACCGGACTCAGACAGGGAGACCCGCTGTCCCCATTACTATTTAACCTAGCATTGGAATATGCAATGCGAAAAATCTATACCAGAGTCAAACCAGACATAACTGCCAGAGGAGCAAAGATTATTCTCGCATTTGCAGATGATGTAGATGCAGTAGCACAGACAACACTGGAAGTTAAGGATATAGTATCGAACTTTGAAGAAGCAACACTAAGCGTAGGCCTGAAAATAAACGAAGAAAAAACTAAATACATGGTCGTATCAAAAAAGGAACGACAGCGAATAAGACAAAACATTACCATAAACGATCATAATTTTGAGGTGGTCAAAGAATTCAAATACCTAGGAGCAACAATTACCAGTGAAAACACAGGAGAACGGGAGGTTGAAATACGAATACTGGCGGAGAATAAATCATTCTTTGCCATTCAACATCTAATGAGGTCAAAGCTTCTCTCAAGGCGTGCCAAAATCCAAATGTACAAAACCATAATACGACCAGCAGTGACATATGGAAGTGAAACATGGACATTGAGAAAGAAAGAAATCAATAAGCTATTAGTATGGGAACGCAAAATCCTGCGAATTATATATGGTCCTTGCAGAGACAGCGTGACAAATGAATGGAGGAGCAGATACAACAATGAAATAGAGACTCTCTTCGGGAAAGGAAACATCGTAAGATACATAAAATACAATAGATTAAGATGGGCAGGCCACGTGGTACGGAGTGATGACGACAGACTGATTAGCAATGTGTTTTGGGAAAGACCAGATGGTAGAAGATCGACAGGAAGGCCTAGAAAAAGGTGGAAAGACGCAGTCAGGGAAGACCTGGAGAAGATGGAAGTAAGGCCATGGGAAATAATAGCACAGGATCGGAATCAATGGAAGGCAATAGTAAACGCGGCAAAAACTCACGAAGAGTTGTAAAAGCCAATGATGATGATGACAATGATTTTCCTATGAATTTTTACGGCAAATATTTCAATTGTTCTGCGGCATTATTTATTTTTGGTTCATGCCAAGGAAGAAGAAATTTTACTAGATGTAATATTACTATTATCAATTTTATACGAATGTGTATGGAAGGTGAGAGTTAGGCAATAATACTTGGAGATATTTGAAAAAAACAATGGACTAAAACAGGGAGAGGGACGTTTATCACAGCTCTTCAACTTAGCTCTGAAACACATAATCAGAAGTGTAAAAATCGAAAAATCGACTACAGCATTTCATCAGGAAAGATCAAACCTACTGTTGGCATTTGCAGACGATATCGGTCTAATAGGAAACACTAGATTAAGGAATAAAGGAGACTTTCGTCGGTTCGAGAAGGAATCAGAGAATGTAACAATAAAACACTGAAAACTTTGTTTTCAAAACTTCCACAAAATTTCAGAATCAGAGAAGTAGAAAACAAAACTAAATATATGTATATGTCAGAGGATTTACGTATTTACTATATAAAACCATACCACCCGTAGTGATTATGATAGCAAAATGTTGACGATATCAAAGGTAAACGAAGAACGATTACCTGTTTGGGAAAAAATCCTACGATAGATCTTTGTGCATGTGCTTGATGGAGCAGCAGTACAATATGGGATAAGAACTAATCAAGAGCTCGACGAACTGTATCCAGACGCTAAGATTGTAGCATTTTATTTCTGTTAAATTTAAGGAGAAACCAATTATGAGCTCGCGAGTAAGGAATAATAAAACTGATGACTGCACTAATAATGTTGATGATAAGGATGATAAAGAAACGTCGACAAGTAGTAGTAAAAAAACAATCACGTAGGTCTACATCCTATTTATATTATCTTTGTACTTCTAAAAAGAAGGAAAGGGTTTGTAAAATGTTTTTCCTGAATATATTGTGTCTTTCATATTATCTGGTAAAAACTGCATTTTCTAAAAGAGATAAAATACTGAATACAGTTGGCGAAGATCAGAGAGGAAAAATGTCTGTGCTACAAAATTATCTGACAAAATAAAACAGTCAGTGATAAATCATATCAATATGTTTCCGAGGGTAGAAAGCCATTATTGCCGAAAAGATTCACAGAGGAAATATTTAGATTCAAATCTAAATATAAAAAAATGTATGATCTACTATATAAAGAAGACTGTGTGAATAAAAATATTCAACAATTCGCTAAGTTGTCAATGTATAGATCTTTATTCAACACAAATTTTAACTTTGGATTCTTCTAACTAAAAAAGGATTTGTGTGATCTATGAGAAAAACATAAAACATCAATGAAGAACAGAGAAATGAAATGAAAGATTTAAGTAAAGACCATTTAAAGAACAAGATTCTTGCAAGGGAAACAAAAGAAAAATCAAAGAAGAGATGTGAAAATGATACTTATTTTGCAGCAGCTTTTGATATGCAACAAGTTCTTCAAACGCCACATTTAGATGTCTCAGTTGTATTATCGTAGAAAGCTTTCTGTTTACAATCTGAGTATTAATGATCTTCATAAAAAAAAAGGTTATTGCTACATGTGGCATAAGACAAAAGGACAGAGAGTATCCAATGAAGTAGTTTCCTGTGTTAAAAAATTAATAGAAGAAAAGGCTCCGAAAGGAAAACAAGAAATGTGTTTTTTTTTGACAACTGTCGAGGACAAAATCTCAACAGAAATATTGTCGTAATGTATAAAGATCTAGCTGTTAAGATATAAGATTAAAATTTCCCACTTTTTCTTGGAAAAGGAACATACTCAAAATGAAGGTAATAGGATACATAGTAATACTGAAAGGGCTTCAAAAAATGTTGCTCTATACGTGCCAAGTCAGTGGTACCTTATTGCACGAACAGCATGTAGAAAAATTCTATACAATGTTACCGAAATGAATGAATTTTACGATTTTGTTGAATTCAGAAAACATACTTGTACCAAAATGAACAAAAATGGAAATGGAGAAAAGGTCAAGTGGCAGAAGGTACGTGTCATAATGTGTTTTTTAGTGATGTGAATTTTATCGGAATTAATACTGAGCGTAGGACAAGAAGAAAAACTTTATCAGTATATAATGACCTGCAAATGTTGAATGCTGAAAGTTTACCTATTATTACAAAGAAATTAGAGGATTTGAAATATCTATGTAAATCATTGGTCATTTCGACCGTGTACCATGACTTCTATTTGAATTTAAAATCATAAGGGAACTTAATTTAAGAATCATTTTTTTTATAATTTATTTTTTAATCAGCGACGTATTAATAAAATATTTGTATTTTTATGAACAGTAGTAATTTATTTAATCATCCCTTTACTTAAATAGCAACTGTGTTTTTTGTAAAAATGAAGAATATTGTTAGTGTAGAACTAGCATAAGTCCAGATAAACTACTTCTGCACTAATAATTCTGATGCAGCAATAGTCTATGTCCACCTAAATTTTTATTAAAACAATGAAACAAAAAAAATTAGTTTTATAGTAATGTAAAAGTTTCTGAATGAATTGAAAAGTATGCATAACGTTGATCTTTGAAAAAAAATTTAATGGAAAACTAAACTTCTGAAAAACTTCAAATTGCTCTCCTGAAAAGTTGTGATTTCGGACATAGACGACCTCAAATAACATGAACAGTATTTTACTGCGTTTAGCATATTTCTTTGTTATTTCAAATATACACTTTTTGTATAAATCGGTTAAAAACTGTGGTAAAATATAATTATGTTTGTGATACACCACGATTCTCATATTATAAAATTTCAATCCAATGATCTAATAAAACAGAAGAAAAAAAATATTATGTACCTCCAAGAAGCATCTCCTGTAACAAACTATCGATGTGTGCTACTCCAAAAAGCTTTGCAAACTGGATTTGTTCGATCATTTGCCACGTTATCGATTGTAGAGGTGGAAGAGTCAGCAATAATTCTCCAAAGCGGCCTCTGCTGTCATATTGACGATCGCTGATGTAATCTTCAAGATTGATTTGGATTTGATATCGAAGAGTTTTGATTCTGGATGGTTCGCTTAATCCTTTAGCATCTACAAAAGCAATACGAATGATTAACTATACAATATTTAAAAAACGACATAAAGCACACACATTTAAAATGTGAATCAAGTGCTGATATTTTAACCGTTGTTCATCAAAGTAATTAATAATTTTGGAAAGATATTTTTAAGATGATTAAACCATAATTACTTTTAATTAAAATTACATTTTTTAGTTTGACGTATCGATTTCCAATCCGGAAATCATAACAATTTATAGGTTAAAGATTATTTTCAACTTCTAGCAATCAACTTCTACTTAAAAATTTTTTGAAAACGATTTCCAGATTGGAAATCGAAAGGTCAAAACACAATAAAAAATGTAATTTTTCTAACAATTAATTATAGCTTAATCTTATCTTAAAATATCTGTGTTAAACATGCAGCCAGAAAATATTTTTAGAACTATTGTTAATAGAATAAATATTCTACAATATTTAAAATTGTGTTAATAAAAATTTACTTTACCTAATTGCTAGAACGAAAAAGAAGATGAAAAAGACTTAATTTTAGACCTCGATGAGGTAAATTATAGTTTATTAGGATTGTGGAATCTATATTGTATCTTTTTCCTTAATTTCAAAGAAAGTTTTGAAAAGTATTCTGGTTTTTTAAGTATACTGTAATATTATAAACGTCAAATGCTTGTTATATTTCTTTAAATCAATATTTTATTCCAATTTCTGCATTTATTAACTTTCATTTATTAGCTTTCTGTTTTGTTTACATGTCTGATGATATTTTCAGTACCATAAAGAGTCACCACTTCAGCATTCAGGCGCTTTCTCCACTCTCCTGTCAATTCATCTCTTTGAGGGACAAATATTATTCTGAGAACCTTCCTTTCCAATACCAGCAGCTTATTTATTACCTGCTGATGTAGAGTCCATGTTTCACTTCCATACGTAACAACTGGGCAAATAACTGACATGTACAAGTCTTAACTTAGATTGCCTTTTTAGCAGCTTAGATCTTAATAATGATGATAGGGAGTATAATGTTCTATTCCCTGCAGCTATCCTTGCTGAGACCTCTTTTTCTATGTGGCTGTCATCTGTGATTACCGCCCCCAGATATTTAAACTCTTTTATTTCTTCGCAGTTGTGGTTATTAATAGATATATTCTGCATAACTCTTGGTCTTGGATACTAACATGTATTTAGTCTTCTCGTCATTTATTCGAAGACCCAAACTACCTGTTTCCTCCTAGAGTTGTAAAAACACCTTTTTCAAGTCTCTTGTAGAACTAGCGACTGCATCTAGATCATCAGCAAAGGTCAACAATAGTTTTGATCCTCGATTTACAAATCCCCCTGTTAGCTCAGATAAAATTTTACTTATTGCATATTCTAAGGCCAAATTTAATAGCAACGGGATAAGGGGTCTCTTTATCTAAGTCCTGATGTTATGTTAAATGGCATCGATGTTCTCCTAACTATCTTTACCTCTGCATATGAGTCTGTCACACATAAGAGTTATCTTTATTAATGTTCTTGGTACTCCCATTTCTAATGTTGCTAGCCATAGTCTGCATTGTTTTATCGAATCATATGCTTGCTAGCAGTCTACGAAAATGTGTGTATATATCGGTTGAAACAAAGTCCTTTGTGATACTACGAAACTCTTCCTCGGCATATATCAACCCAAGGTACCAGTCTATTAGTTGACGATTATAAAGATGCACATGGAGATTCGTCGATAGGATTTATTAGGGTTTCTTTTATATACCTTATTTCATTCTCTCATTTCATTGTACTTATAAGAAGCTGATATGTCTCATGAATATTTTGGACGAGAGGATGTTTGTTGGATATAGTATTAATAAAGTATATAGAGGAAAGTGAATCATCAGTGCATATGGCTACGTGTGTATTCGGATATTGTTGGACATATTTGAAAGCACGTGAAATAACTAGTAGTTCACAAGTGTGGATACTACACCAAGTAAAATTTTTATAGAGTTCGATAGACTGTTGTACAGTGATTTCCATACTACAATTTTTTGGAAAGAAAGTTGCATGTCTGCTACATTTGTATACAGTTGTATGTACAAAAAATAGTTTCTATCATTGTTGATGTCAGTTTAGTTGAAGATTTCTCTAGTATAATAAATTTGGCACTGGCACTTTTGGAAGGTGTTTTGTTAGTTTTCGTGTTGTTTTTAGAACTTTCCTTTATTATTTTTGTTGATTTGATCCCATGAGTATGGGACAAATTAGAGTCCCTCTGTAGGTACAAGTTCCAGAGTAAAAGAATCAGGCACAGCGTAGTGAAGTTTGTTTCTACTAGAACGTCCGTGACAGATATTTTAATATATGCAATTGATAGACAGGTTTGAGTATGCTTCAATAGTAAGTACAATACGCTTTTACCTTACGTGTTGGTCCCATCACCAAGTCAAGGTGATACAGTACGGTCTATTATAATTCATAACTGTTTTCGATATCATATTAAAACCCAGAAATATATCCAGAGATTTTTTCTGATCCAAAATTCCATTCGCTTATATTTGCAGTTAAGAAAATTTAGGTAGGAAGTAAAAACTAAGAAATTGACATGAAAAACTCGATAATCTAACCAAACTATATAATAAACTATAATGATATGACAGATAGAAAGTGATATCAGATATCTACGAGTATTAATCATGAATTACATAAATTTCTTTTATAATATAGTCTGTACATCTTGTTTTTGATGTTTCACATTAGTGAACTAATATATAAAGTAGTACTTACATCATTATTAGCTCATGCTACTAGTTCAAATCAATAATCTAATACTCAAGTATCTAAAGATCATACAGTAACTTACTTGGATCGAAGAAGACTATGGCTTTCAGGCAAGCGAACTCGGTGTCGTCGATCTGGACTTCGTTCATGGGCTTGACGAGCTCGTCGATGATCCTGGTCCCGACTCTGGAGATGCTCATATCTGGAGATACGTTACGAGGATCTGGTATCATAGCTGCAGTACATTGGACAATTGTCCGATCGTTATTATTGAATGTTCGTACATTTCCGCCAAAATTACTAACCCAACATATGCCTACTACTCACCAAGCACAAAGGCCACAAACGTGGAAGTGTGGTAGTGATATCTACTTTGTTAGAAATTTATGTTAATTAAAGTAGTTTCTAGTGTTAGCTATTTTATTATGAAGTCACTGCTAAGAAGGGAAAAACAAAAATAGATAAATATGTTACTGCATAGCTTGTACTTCCTATTTTAGATACCAGAAATATATACCATCGCACGAAAGACAGTACCTGCCAAATTATTTTCTTAGCCTCCTAGCATAGTTAGCATAAGCTGAAAGTAATAAATAACTAAGTACATATTATAATGTAATATTTGATTAACCGAATTTACTATTATTGAATTGAAGTAATGAACATTTAATAACTAGTATAATCTTCTCTAGATCTGCCGAAAGCATACGATTGGAAAATACTTGATTTCACGTTATGAGCTTCTACATAATCGCTGTGTGGAGTCCATATAGGACTAAATACATATAAGCGAGTAGTGGAAGCTATACTGAAATCAAACCTTAACTGTCTTTTCTGTATTTTTATTGACTCATGTTTTTAGTATAAGAGATCAGTTCGCAAAAGGTAGGTCTAGATAAATTGATATGTTGTGAAATTCGTATTGAAGATTTCCTACATCCGTCCATTTATCGCCTGTTTTACTTTGAAAATTGTAGAAAGCACAGATTTGGGCAATTGTCAAAATTTTGAATTCGAACACTAAGAAATCTCCGGAATTCGACCATTTATTCCTTTCGATTTAGTTTACATCTTGGAATATGTAGTCTTGACTCCGACACTATTCAACCTGTCTCTCGAATATGTGCTAAGACATATAGGAAGGGCTATCTTCTAACATCAACATTATGTCTCGCAGAACGAAAAAGACCACAGAAATATATTCACAATTAAAACAGGGGCAAAAGTGACCGGACTAGAAATAAATAACCAAAGGCAAAAAAGCTAACCTAAGTAAGAGCCAAGTGAAACAGACGCAAAGTAGAAAGATTGCTGAAATGAGCCCTAGATAGTAAAATGCAGGGCGAAAGACCAAAAGGAAGGCCACGAAAAAGGTGGGAGGATAAAGTGGCAGCGCAAAATTTGTTAGACATGAGAACCTAGAGAACCGCTCGCGACCGGCAAGGTTTTAGGCATAGTCTCGAGGAGGCCAAGGCTTGTTTTGGGCTGTACTGCCATTGGAGAGAGAGAAAGAGAGAGAGAGAGGGAAAGATAGAGAGAGATAGAAAGAGAGAGAGAGAGAGATGATTTTATAGTATCTGCACATACTACTATCTACTGGCAAAATTTTATATAAAAATATTGCAGTCCAGTCCCAAACAAACCTTTTCTTGGTTTATATGTGAATCCGTAATTGGTCTGTACTTCTATTGATGTGCAAAATGAAATTTTTCGGTACCCAGTTCTCGAGATAAACTCATCACTAAAAATAAATGTTCAATTGTGATATCAGGACGTGTACGGTAGGTGAGAAGATCGTTTTGTTGTAGTTTGTATTGGATAGTACATATTATAATTGTTTGTAAAGTAACATCTTCAACTTGCTGTTGCAACTGACGTGCAGTCAATCGTGGATTATTAGCTGATGTGCAACCCAGAAGATGACCACAGTATGTATTTGAACTGAAACAATTTTCTTCTTTCTGCAACGACCTGTACGTCGAAGGTAAATCTGTAACCTGGTGTTGATGAATAATCCATTAATCTGTGGTGTTAAATTCAACGATTGAGCAATTTGTGTTGCATTACAGTTCAGGAGTCATTAATAAATTATTAAATTGCGCATATCGTCTGAAATACCGAGTAATTTTTAGATTAAAAGTTAATATCATTGTAAACTGTAGAACTACCCCCTTTCGCAAGGATAGTCTGCATGCTGAGAAGTCAGGTGATATAAGCAACCTTACTCGGGGATACAGTGTCAGCACAGGTGAACAGACAGATAGGTAGTCAGAGGCTGTCCGCAGATAAGTCTTATCTCTTATCATGTGCTGGGCTATGCGGATGGCCTGTCATCTTAGTCCATGACAACTTGTTTGTACAGTCAGAGATACAACGTAATAAGTATTGTAACATGTATACATGTAGTGTATTAAATCCACTAGAAGAATATAACTCTGTATTCCAGGCAAATATTTTTCCAATCTTGCATTATTCAAGAGAAATTGTCATGAGGATTTGCGAAGCGGATCGATATATGTACAATTAGTCAAGCAGCTGTGGGAGTACTTAGGAGCGCTAAGGTTAACTCAAGACTAGTGTGAGAATGCCAATGACAGCTCGATAGATTCGCTGAACATAACAGTGTTACACTGGGTGTCAATTTATCTGGGAATACACAACAATGAAAGAGGTTATGAACTTGCCAGATGAGGATAAGCTATAAAATACTTCGGTTCTGAGCCGGTGAGACCAGAAAAGAAAGTAGGAGTACCAAAAAATATTGTCTGCGAACGGAAAAAAAGCCTGGATCCGAAAACAACTCTGACTGAGAAATTATTTTTAGTTAAGTACATGATAAAATGCATATTGGACGGACATACGCTTATGGAGCTAAATTACTGCGGAAAACAAGCAGAAATCAGCTTAGAGTGACTACAGGATTTCTTAATGGACATGTGACAGTGAGGAGACAGCTACATATAATGGAACTATTTCATGGAGACTTAAGCTGCAGACTCTGGAGACTTTTGGAGACCACCAAGTGACCCCAAAAACATAATAGTACCTATTCACTAGGTATGACCAAGAAAATATATAATAAGACAATTAGCTGCAGTGCGGATAACAGATATTTATAACAGATGGTTTATAGCAAACGTTTGAAAATAATGATTTCAAGACCATGTCCTACAAAACTGCATGTTGTTAGTGTGATAGTGTCTTTTGTTTACATACATTGCATAGTAATATTCATATATAGACACCTATCTTTTGTGTTTACACGTGTTCTAGTGAGAACTTTTATGCAATGCAAAAAACGGTTTCTAAACTAAAATTTTTTAACTACTTCTTGGTCGAATATTGTTACTTAACTTTCTAGATTTATATTTTCTTTTTCTTAAGAAGCCGGTAGAGCCTTACGCTACGTAACGAATACAAAATAATTATAATTGAAGCATAAACCATGCAGTGTGATGAAACGGAAACAGTAAGATTTATAATGTATATGTATAAGAAAATAATACATGTAAATATAAAAATCAAGTAAATATATGTTGTAGATATCACTACCGAGCTGCCACAAAAAACCGTATCAAAAAAATATGGCTCTTTACCCCACAGTGTTTTCGTCAATATGTGTTAGTGTTAAAAAAATTAAGTAGAAACCTGCACCTGAGAAACGAAATTTACTGTCAAAAAATTAAACTTTGCATTCTGCCTTCAATGGTAGGTAACATATTTTTTATTCGCTAACTTCGGTTCTTTGATATCTTTTTCATATTATCAACTCTACCAGTAAGTCATAATAAAAGATATGATGAGTCGTAGTTTATTAACAATATTTTCTAAGGAGTAAATAAACAATTTTGAAAATGCTATTTATCTCAGTTTAATTTCACTTAATTATTTAACAGATTTGGCTACTTGGTATACATTTGGCTATACATTTATTATAGTGAAGGTATTTCTGTATTTATTGTCTATGTAAGAGTTTTATATCTATAGTTAATTCGACTACTTTATAATACATTTGTTTCAGAGCTCCGAAACAAAGCTACCGTTCGGAGCACCGGCTACAGCGTATTCTTCTTCTTATAGTGCCGTGCACCTATAGTGCGTTGGCGAATTATCTTAAGGCCAGACGTCTCTCTTTTGCGGCATGCAAAAGATCGCCAGTGTTATTTATGCCTGTCCAGTTCTTTATGTTCCGTAGCTACGACATTTGTTTGCGACCTACTCCTCTCTTGCCTTCAATCTTTCCCTGGCTAATTAGTTGAGTAGTATTTTTTCCTCTCAGAATACGACCGAGGTATCCAATTTTTCGTACCTTGATCAAATTGAGTAGTTCTCTCTCAGTATTTGCCTTTCTTAAGACTTCCTCGTTTCTCACCCTATCTGTCCATGGTATGCGGAACATTCTTCGCAACGTCCACATTTCGAAGGCCTCCAACTTATTAATGGAAGGTACTCTTAACGTCCATGTTTCCATGCCGTATAACAATATGGACCATACATAGCATTTAACATCCTGTAGCAGAGATTGAAGGAAAGATACAGCGTATTATTTAATTATAGTTATTCAAATTTTTTTTTATAATCTTTTGGATGTAAAATTATATTAATTGTTGGGATCTTACAATTGTACAATTAATTTGTTGCCCCACCTCCATTTCTAGTAGTTCCTACGATACATATATTATATGAGCTTCTAGTTTCAGCTTTTTTTTTGTTTACATAATATATGCGCTCTGGAAACTAGCGTCTTTAATATTGATCCCAAAAAATGCCTGTTTTTCTCCTAGAATGAGCCCTTCCCAAGCTAATTTTACTGACAAATAAGGGTCAATCTTTCTCCATTGCTTCTTCTACTTTGCTTGGTTTCTTACTTGTTCTTTGCTAATTCCTCTTGTCTCTAGGATTGGAGTTACATTATCGTCCCATGTCTTCATTGGCCTGCCCCGTGGTCTCTTAATTTGTCTTCTCGCTCCCATAGTTGTTTAACTGGTCTTTAGTGATTCATTCTAATCATGTGTCCATACCATCTTAGTTGGGCCTCTTCAATTTTCTAAATAATTGGTTGGACCTTAAGATGTTTTTTAACTACCTTATTTCTAATGCTGTCCAATCTGGTTATGCCCATTATTATTCTAAGAAACTTCATTTCTATGCTCTATATTTTCGATTTTAATTTATCTTATTTTATTATCTTATTTTATTAAGTTATTTTAGTTTATAACTTTCACTACCAAAAATTAAAATCGGCACAAACACCGTCTTATAGATGGCTAATTTGGCTTTTTGTGATACGTTTTTTTTATAAAAGCGTACTTTTTATTGCGTGGTAAATTCGAGCAGCACTTTCTATTTTCGAACTTATTTTAGTTTATTCAGTTCCTCTGTTCTCTATTTACACTCCAAAGTATTTATAGGTTTCGACTTGTTTGAGTGTATGTCCGTTAGTTTTTATCTTTGTTTTTTTTTTCGCATACCATTACTTTCGTTTTCTTTTCATTAATCCTCAAGTTTCGTTTCATTAATGCAGCGTCTCATACTTGTAAATTTCGATTAAGTGCTTCTTCGTTTATTCCAAATATCACAAGATCGTCTGCGTATACGCACTCTGAGATCCACACCGCTTCTAGATTTCTATGTCCGGCATATAATTTCAGTGTTTCTGTTCTGGTTTCTTTAATTATGCCATCCAATACGATGTTAAATAGTATGGAGCCTAGGACTCCTTCTTGACGTAAACCCTCATTGACTGTAAACTCTTCGGATTTCATATTATCAGTTGTGACCCTGTTCCTTGTATATCTAACACTCATAATGACTTCCCTGAGTTTTTTACACGTTTCTTTTTTAAGCATATGTCTATTACCTTTCTTGGAGTACTATCAAATGCTTTTTTTTAAGTCAATAAAGGCTCAATATATCTCAGTGCTTGATTTCCGTGCATTTTGTATAAATTTCTTGATACTAAAAATGTGATTATTCCACTTTAGAATCAACTCTTGTAAAAGACGTTTCTCTAATAGTCTCTCTAAAACTTTGTGGATGGGATGCTCAGTAGTGTTATTCCCGCCTATCTCCCTTTTTGGAGATGGATAGACTTTACTTTACTTTATCGTGTCCGGACATGTCATTCATAAAATTTCGGCCCAGTATCGGGCTACGTCGGTTCCATCTTTGTTGGCGAGCCACAAATCTTCGAGGGTACATCGATGAGGACAGTTTCTGCATGTAAGAAGATGTTCCATATTCTGTATTTCTCCACAGTCACAGTTCACATCATCTTGGTCGATTTTTCCCCATTTTGCCATGTTTGATTTTACTGGAGCGACCCCCGTTCTTATCCGATTCATAGTTTCCACGTGTTAAAGTCTAGGGACTGGCCGGTCCATTGAACCTGGGGAAGAGGAAAATACTCAGGCGGTTCATCCTGCACTGTTCCAAGGAAGCTTTTCCTAGATTTTAGTCGCTTTCGTGGTGTTCGAGCTTTGTATAGGGCATGCCGCTCGTACGCGATCTGTTTAATTTTCTCTATGTGCTCTGCAACGCCTCTGCGTGTTGAGGGTTCTGCAAAACCCGCTGCTTATATAGATTTGAGAGTGGCGTTGGTTTCATGCACCCCGTTACTATCCTGCATGTCTAATTTAGCGCAGTATCAACTTGTTTGGTGTGGGCAGATCTGCTCCAAACGGGGTACGCATATTCAGCAGTTGAGAAACACAGTGCCTGTGCCGTTGTTCTTAAAACGCCAGGACGTGCGCCCCATTTACTTCCCGTTAACTTTCTGAGTATGCTGTTCCTAGTTGTTACTTTCCCTTTCGTTTTTATGCAATGTTGTCTGTAGGTAAGGGACCGGTCCAGAGTTACTCCAAGATATATAGGTTGGTTTGTGTGTTCTAATGTATTACCATTCCACACAATTTGGAGTTTTCGCTTGGCTTCCTTTGCGCGAAGGTGGAAAGCGCAGACTTGAGTTTTAGAGGGATTGGGCCTCAGCGAATTCTGCAGGTAGTAAGCTGTCATTGTTTTTCAGGCAGTTTCGAGTTTCTTCTCCACTTCTTCAAAACTATTTCCTTGAGCACATATTGCAAGATCGTCAGCATAGAGGAAGTGCTTGGTTTCGGTCGGCGTAGGTTGGTCGTTTGTGTATATATTGAAGAGCATTGGTGCTAAAACACTTCCCTGTGGAAGGCCATTTTTTTGAACTCTCCACCTACTTACTTTACCCTCCAGCATAACGAAAAAAAGTCTGTTTTGCAGTAAGGAGTATACGACCTTACCCAGATGGTGGTCATTGAGAGTGTCGTATAATTTGTGGAGCAATGTTTTGTGCCTTACTGTGTCATAGGCTGCTGTCAAATCTACGAAAGCAGTCCCTGTTATAAGTTTTTCTTCAAAGCCCTCTTCAATGTGTTCTGTTAGTGCGAGGACTTGACCGATGCAATATTTGCCGGGTCTGAATCCTCCCTGTTGTGGGATGAGGTGCTTGTCGACATTTTTTTCTATTCTGGCGAGTATGAGTCTCTCGTATAGTTTAAAAAAGTGACACAACAGCGAGATAGGTCTGTAGCTACTGGGGTTTTCTGGGTCCTTCCCTGGTTTTAACAAGGCTATTACTTTAGATTTTCTCCATGATTTTGGAATTTTGCAGGTTTTGCAGCACGTGTTATAAAATTGCAAGATCCAGTTTTTTGCTCTTTGGCCTAGATGCTTTATTTGTTCACTGCATATATCATCCACACCTGCAGCTTTTCCGTTTTTCAACCTGTTTATACCGTCGTGGAGTTCTTTTAGTGTAAAAGGAGTACCTAGGTGGTTTTTCTCCGAATCCAATCTTCTTCTAGTGTTTGGGCTCTTATATCGGTTCGTAATTCTTCCATTCATAAGGATGGATAGAATAACCCACACTTCCCAATCTTTTGCTCGCACTCCACTCCTTACTGCAAACTTTTGTTAGCAATTCAATGCCCTTGTCGCTCAGTTTTTGGAAAAACATTAACGCTGTGATTTTATCAAATTCAGCTGCCTTACCTTTCTTAAGTTTTTGTATATATATTTTTTTTATTTCTGCTACAGTTATTTCGCCTGGATTTTGGTCTTCTTGCTCTACAAGTTCTGATTCTTTTTTCACTAAATAATAAGTTTTTGCAGTAAAGTGTAGGTAGTTCTTAATGTCGCTTTTCGAGGTAAATACCCGCAGCATGTAAAATGTACAACATTCCAAAATCAGAAATATATATATATATATATATATATATATATATATATATATATATATATATATATATATATATATATATATTTGCAGTTGCCTTTATTTGGTTTTATTTTTTTTTCACCTACCGTAGCGCGTGGATACAAAGAAAAAATTATAGTAGCTGTTTATTGCTTTTATTTGTTCGACGACGTTTATCGTTGATTAATAAGTAATGCGGTAGATATACTAAAAAGTTTCCAATGATAAAACTCTATACATGAATTTACCGTCATTAGCTAAGTATTCTTGCAAAGCAATTACTTGTTTTACAGAAGTAATAAAAAAATAATGTAATTAATAAAAATAATTAAAGACCGTAAATCACGTTTCAAGGTAACTAGTCGGTAGCAGGTACTTTTCTAGGTGTATTTAAAATTTAATTGGGTCGAATAAATAAGTATCATATACATGTAATTGTTAGGTTGATATGTAGATGACAAACACGGCAACTTTTATATTTTAAACTTGAAAAATCGAACATAAAACTTCACTATTTTATTAAAGAAACATATAATCCGCTGTGTTATTTGGTTTCTTTAATGTGCAGATAAAACAAACACTGTTTTTAGTTTCTAGTAAATTTGTCACCTTGGTTATACCGGGTGGTGATCGTCAAACGGGCCATAGGAAACTCAATGGGAAAATTGTTAAATTCCTGCTTCTCCAAGTATTTTACACAAAAAGTAATGAGAAACTATTTGTAGAGGAGTAAAATCTGTATTGAAAACAAATGTTAAAATTATTCTACGAATTAAACACATTCCAAAATTTTGCAAAAGTATAACATTTTTGCCAGACTATTGTTGTAAAAGTTAGGCCACAAAATGTGCAGAGTGTGTATAACGGGTTGCGTTCGGTTACAATGAAGATGTTAACAATATTTGAATTCTCAATATTTTTATTTTATGATTTATTGTGTAATAAAGCAATATAGTTGATAAAATGTACTCAGTTGAGGAGAAAGTAGCAATTGTAAACATTTTTATTCTGGCAATAGTGTGCGCACTATCAGTTCTTTATTTAGAGTAAATATCCCAATAGACAAATTTCAAGTCATTCAACAATTCAAAGGATTTTTTTGAAAATACTGGGGCTCTACAAACAATATTGCTGATTTACCAAAAAATTTAGAAAATCAAAACCAAATCAATGTATTAACAGCAGTAATTAAAAATTATACAATAAGTTCTCGAACCATTGCAGACCACTTTGGCATTCATAATTCCACAGCGATAAAAATAAATAAAATAAAGAAATAAATTCCGCTCGTATAAATTTCAATTTCATCAAGAACTACAAAAATGAGATGCTGAGAGACGAGCGGAATTTTGTTATGACATTTTAGAGGAGGCTACTACAGAGAGACAAATTAAAAAAAAACATTTTGTTTGGCGACCAATGTTGATTTATATTAAATAATAAACTAACATTTTTAAAATTATAGGATTTGATACACAAGAAAGTCTGAGAATATTCTGAAAAACAATATCCAATATCGTCGAAAAACAAATGTCTGGGTATGAATATTTGACACAATATTATTGAACTATTTTTCTATGAGGAACATTTAAATTCAGAAAAGTTTTTGGACTCGCTACAACAAGAGATTTTACCAATACTTGCAGAAATAACTCCAGATAAAGAAGAAATTTGATTTTAAATGTATGAGTGCTCTGCGGGAGGTTAATTTTTTAAAAACAGTTTTAATAATTGTTTGACTATATCTAACTGTAACATTAAGATATTGATCCCGATATTGTGGCCTCCAAGATCAGGAGATCTAGCTCCAAACGATTATTCTATCTGGGGGCATTTAAAATTCAAAATTTATTCTGCCAGGCGAGAATTTTACAATCGATTGAGATACTGCTTAGTACAAAATGGCAGATCATTTGAACATATTGTTACGGCAGTTCCATGATATTTATTTCAAATAGTCAAAGTCCATTGACGAAAAAGAAGAAGTATTGAAAAAGCCTGGAATTTTCAAGATGTTATCGAAAAATCTTGAAATGTCTAATGAAGTTTGGAACGTCTGAAAATATATAAAGACAGATGTTGTTGACAGTTTGGGAGAGTGGTATTTTAAAGTTTATAGTTATCATCTTATCGAAAGCTTAAGTATGAATAGTGCTGAGATGGGAATGACTATAAACGCTAAAAAAACGAAGGACATGCTAATTACAAAAAGACCACAAAATATACATCACCTATTGACAATCAATGGTAACGTGATAGAACAAGTAGAAAAATATCAGTACTTGGGAACTTTGATCAATGAAACCAATGATCATAATGCAGAAATAAACAGGCGAATAGATCAGCATTTATACGAATGAAGCCACTCCTAACGTGCAAAAATCTAAATTTGGAGATCAGACTACGTACCATTCGCTGTTATATATTTTCAATATTATTATATGGAGCTGAGACTAGGACATAAAAAAAATGCAATTTAAAAAGAATCGAGGCTTTCGAACTCTGGTTATACCGCAGAGTATTAAAAATATCATGGACTGATAGAATTACAAATAAGAAGTACTGGATAGGCTTGGTAAAGAAACAGAACTAATCACCACTATACAAACCAGAAAACTGTAATACTTAGGCCACGTGATGAGGGGACCAAAATATGAAATTTTGAGACTCATCATACAGGGAAAGATTCAAGGAAGAAGATCTGTTGGCTGAAGGCAGAACTCATGGTTAAAGACTCTCCGTGATTGGCATCAATGCAGATCGATTGATTTGTTTAGAGCAGCAAGCTCAAAAATAAAAATAGCCATTATGATTGCCAACCTCCGTAGGGAGACGGCACTCAAAATAAAAAAGAAGATGTTTTAATTGCAGAATAGGGTATTTGCAAAATAATCGCAGAAGTCGATCCCAGGCAAGGATAGAAGAACCAAATAATGAGGTCATAAGGTCGCTTAGATCGACATAGAAGCCCGTCACATAGTCCTACTAGAAATAGTAGTACATATATGTCTCCAAGAAATCGATTTCTCTTAAGTGACTACAGAAGTGACAAAGATACTCTGGAATCTGAAGTTGCACATCTGAGGGAGCAACTAGCGATTAATAAAAATGAAATAGAAAAGTGAAGAGAACATATTCAAAGTCAGTGTCAGCTTGAAGAAAAAGAGAATGTAACTGAAGAGGTAAGTCTCCGGAGAACCACAGTTATACTGGAAGAAGATAATGATCAGACTTTCCTGAAAACTCTTAAAAAGAGTCAAAAGAAAGATAGTGACTCAAAAGTCATACGAGAATTACTTAAAAATGGAATGAGACCTATTTTGGTAAATAACAAAACACAGTGATAATATAAAGGCGTACTGGGCTCGATGATGGAAATCTCTGTATCTTTCCAACATTCTATTACAAATCGTTATTAGATCAATAAAAAACAATAAATAATATCCTTATTATACAGAATGACTTGGTGTGGGAACTATCCATGTTAAAATAAGAAGTCATTCTTGAGTTAACATAAACAAGAGATTTTTAAAGTAAAGATATGAATTATTGGATACTAACAATTATTAATTGTAAAAATTTGAAAGAAAAAGCAGAAAAGTCGTGATATGTACATATTGATATATTAACATTGACATTAAAGTGACATTAACAATGTATTAGTTTGGCATTGACAATAGATTGACATTGGCAATCCCTAAGATATTTAACTAGCATAGACAACATCTCTTAAAAAAGAAGTAAACACGTATAATCTAAGAAAAAGTTTTCCTATTACCGATAGTGAAAGTAACATGTATTCGATTTTTAAATTTTAAAATTAAAGTTGTTATAAACCCCACGATTTTTTTGGTAATATCATGCATGTCTTTTGTATAAAACATTTCTATTCAAATCAATGTACGAACATGCTTGGAAACACAATCGTTGTGCAATGATATAAGGGAAATGCGATAGCTAAAAACTTGTTTTTTAACGTAAGATATAAAAAATTAAAAATTGCTATACAAATAATAATGAATATTTTGTATTATGAATATTATGTATCGTTCGATTTTTTGTCCCCATTTTAACAGATGGTTAAACCATTTCAAGATGGTATTGTGCTTTGATAATAATAATGGCGATCTACTACAAAATACAACTAAAGTTTAACGTAAATAATAATGAAGTCTTAGAAAACCAACGACATTTATTGGTGTCTCTAATCATTCAGCATTCTTCTTCTTCTATCTTCATTAGGCGTTTTCTTGGATTGCACCTTCATGTTATGTCTCTCCATCTTTTCCGTGGTCGACCCTCACTTCTTCTACATCTTCTCTCTATCTGGGACAATCGATGGTTGAATTAAGTAACTCATCAGCTGTCACTACCGGTCCCAAGCCCGAATAAAGGAAAATGGAGTCATCAGAACAAGGTAACACTCCATCTCAGGACTATAAATACAACAGTGCTCATATAACCAAAGATGTGTCTCAGATAAACAAACCTGATCTACTGAAGACGGCCAATACAAGTAACCGGATAACGCAAAGAGAAAAAAAAGAGAATATATTAAGGACAGCCACTTGGAACGTCAAATCTCTGAACAAAAGAGAATCAGAACTCACTGATGAACAGATAGACGTATGTGCTATCCTAAAAACGAGAAAAA
The DNA here is from genome assembly GCF_040954645.1 of Diabrotica undecimpunctata. Classification (NCBI taxonomy): domain Eukaryota; kingdom Metazoa; phylum Arthropoda; class Insecta; order Coleoptera; family Chrysomelidae; genus Diabrotica; species Diabrotica undecimpunctata. Next base: position 99,838,668 of record NC_092811.1, read on the forward strand.
AGGGAAAAGGCCAAACCATGTTAGATAACTACCTGATGGTATGCAGCGGTGTACCAAAGGTCACAATAGTTAAGAAAGGAGTCGCTATATTAATCAACAGAAAATTTATTAATCAGGTAGAAGAGTGCAAATACGTATCAGAAAAGACTATTGGAATTTGAGTAAGGTGTAAACGATATTGGATTCTAACATTTTCCACAGTCGCCCTCCAAAATTTCTTCCTACTTATCGGGCACCATAAGACGAACTTATCGCATTGCCCTTAGGTATTTCTCCAGTAGTCGTAATGGAGTATAACCCGCACTTCACGACTATACACACCATTGCAAAACACACACCTTGAAAGCCTACATTTCTTATCAAGGATTGTTGACAAGTGACAAGTGAAGATTGACAAGTCTCAAAATATCACCGTCTCAGAATTTGGTTCTTCTGACGTGTAGAATTGCTGCGCATGCCATAATATTCTCAATGAATAACTGATATATAAGACGATAATATATGTGTATTATATATTTTATTATAGTTCTGCTTACCATGTTACGAAGTAACTTTTTTGAGATTGTTTGTTTTTAGCCCCCGTTTCTACCTTGCTTTTTTATTGTCTACGATAGAATATCAAAGGTAGAAAAAATCAAACTAACGATTATTGATCATGTGATATGAACACAATAACTGAACCAGTTAATTCTGGAGTTTCTTTTAGAATTTGTAATGTCAAACTGACAACCAATTCAGACTATCTGATTATCTTGCGAAAAGAACCAAAACATAGTTTACGAAAACAACTTAACTTATAAAGTAAAGGGGCATTAACAATGTGTAGAGCTTCTGCATGTCTAAAATAAGTGTGCAACAATTAAAAAACCATACCAAAAGCTTTTAACCCAGAAAGTGTAGTATTGTAAACCCAATTATAGTGTAAAAAAGTTACCGTACTATCAAAAAAGAATTACATTCAATATAAAACTTAATTCGTATTTTAATTGTCAACATTTTTTAATTACAGTGAATAATAATATGATAAACCTTGTAAAATTCCTAATAAAATACTAATAAAGTGTTTTTAACTAACGCATTGCCCTTGAGTGACATTACAAAGAAACAAAAATAAAAGAAAAAATTACATATACTAGAAGTTTGCCTATTTATGAATCATTATAAATAGATGATTCGTGATCGGAAATTTTTTTAATTGATTCTAGATTCATGTAACCCTTAAGTATATAATTATTTTCATAATAACCAACTTACGTTATTGATTTAATTTTATATACATTTTTCTCAGTATAGTTATTCAGTTGATGGTCTAGAAGAGGTTATACGAGATGAATATATATATAGATATTGATTTTGGATCATCTTCTCTTAAAATACCTAATTCTTATTTCAATGAAGTGTTTATTTATGTTTTATTTTTATATGTGAAAGAATAACCGAAATATACTTTACTTTAACAACTTAACACCCTTTTTGTAGTGTAATCACTACACCTTCTCAGGATATGTTATGGGTACAGTATTATGCCAAGAGATGCAGTGATAGCGTTGGCTGAAGATCTAATAAGTGAAGAACTTCCAAACAATTGAAGATTAAAAGGGGACAAAGTCTGACCAAAAACACGCGAGGGATACAGAAGGCGGATTGGACGCAGCGTTTTATAAATATTACTAAGACAGGGTGGGTCGTGAGCACGGGGAGATAAACTACCGTCTCAGATATTCAGAAAACATGGCTCTTTTGGTTTTTATGTAAAACTGATTGGTCAAGAAGAGTACGAAGACACACGAGACGAGAATGTGAAAGGAGCTATGGCGAGAGTACCACAGTGGAAGGACTGCTTCAACTGATGCTCAATAGAAAAAACAATTAGAACATTATAGCTTATACGACTGCGAGAGTAATGTGCTAGAGGGAAGAGAGAGCGGAAAAGTGCAGCGACAATGTATTAATATGAGATTAATAAAATAGAGGCGATAGACAGCGAAAGAGCTTCTATCGCCTCTAAGAAAAGAAAAGAAAATTTTCAGACACACAGGCAAAATGTCACTTGCAAGTATTTATGACCAAAAAATATATTATAACCTTGAATATTCTTCTAAATAAACGATAGATATGAAACACTGTCAGTTAGTGTACCAATTCCCGCCATTTATTTAAAACAAACAATTTAAATATTTTCTTTTTATTTCGGTAACTTATGAATTACGATGAATGACTTTTATTCATTATTTTAATATATTTTTACACTATTAACAGTTCATTTCAGCCATCTCATCTTATTCTATTATTCTGATCACATTTACTTTAGTATATGTAGTTTTTTCTTAAAAAAGTTTAAGGAATATTATCTGGACGGTTTAGTCGCATAATAAATTTGTCTAATACTATGCCCACTAGCTACTTTACTTTTAAATTCTAAGATTTCAACCCTATGGGACTTCAAATTCGGATCTCCTCGCATGTCATGAATAAACACGATCGGTAGACCAGGGAAATAACGATTTTCCCATGACACTCGTTGATACAGGTATCTGACAACTGTTTTTAATAAATTTGGTGACAACAATATGTAATAAACAATATATCCAAAAGATTAAACGTTCTTTTTTACTTATAAACAATATATAAACAACCATATAAAAGTAGCATTTGAAAGATGTGTTCAAAACATTATGTAAAAACATCATTTAAAAATGAGGCGTCTATGATGCGCCAAATATAAATTGTTTAAAGGCGAAGCGATTTTACTATTTCAAAAACTGAATTCATAAACTCAAATTTATAAAAGTCGCAATATCCGGTTCTAATAAACGAAAATTATTATATTTTTTTAATTTTGGGGTAACTTGTGGCATAGATCATAACAATGCATTTAATTAATTTGTGTAGTGGTCTATTTAACCGAGTAATTTGTTTAAATAATTTAAGATAAATATTTATTGTCTAGCAAAACAATATTTTTGTAACAATAAATTTTACAAAAATTAATTTTTTATTTGAAAATGAAATCTGTAAGTGTTAATTTTTCTTGAATTATGCTTATTATTTTTACATTTACTTTTTCTCAAAAACAATATAAATATATTTTATATAGATTATTCGTTATAAACTTTGTACAATTATATCGACACCTGATATAAAAAACATTGTAACTCAATTTTGATTAGTTTTAGAGGAGAGCGATTTAAAAGAATTTCCACATTTCATTTTTTTTCTTCTTCAATTTTAATATTTTTTTTAGTTTTCTTAATTCATATTTTATAACTTTTCCTCAGCTTTTCAGTTTCACATATCACATTGTTGTTAACATTACAGGTCCTGATTTAGGTCGAGTTACAATACCAAGTTTTTCAAGAATTTTAGGTGAAGATCATTGGAAGTTGTTTATATTTTGTTTATACGTTTATACTATGAAGAATTTATAATATTTGCATAACAATAACCTTCCGCAGATCCAATATCAAAGATAGTAAAATTATACACAAAAAACTTTCTTTTATAATAAAACAATGATACCTCTGATTGGGGTTAATATTTTTACACATCAAGGCAGGCAGATAGAACTGTTGCTGTTTTCTTAAAAACATCTTTATCACGATTTTTGGCTTCACGTGCGGAACATTTGTTTGCAGTATCTCTCTCTCTCTCTCTCTTCCTCTTTCTTTCTCTCTCTTCAATACAAACCTCCCGGAGGAAATGTTGTGGTCATCGTGATGTTGTGTATTTCCCTCTTCAAAGATCTCTGTTTCTGGTCATTGCTTGCATAGGTCTTTGTGCATATGTGCCTGTAATTTGATCGACTCATCTTGTTGGAGATCTTCCTCGTGGCCTTCTACCTTTCCTTGGGTAATAAGTCTTTCCATATTTTCTGTATCTGCTCTCATAACATGTCCAAAGTATTTTAATTGTTGGAGATGAACTTTGCTGGATAGCCGTTTGCTGACTTTCAGCTCATGTAAAATTGAAATATTTGTCCTGTGGTCGGTTCACGAACTTCGTAACATATTTCTCCAACAGAACACTTCAGTGGCGTCTTTCTTTCTTCTTTCCGCTTGTCGTAGAGTCCTAGATTCACATCCGTATGTTTGCAATATGTAAAGCATATTCCTTTTCTATTTGGTGTTTCTCTGCTTTAGTGTTTTATAGGAAGACACTGATTTTTTTTCGGTGTAAAAAGCGGTTTTTCGGTTTTTCTTAGTAAAAAATTTTTGTAACGCCATCCGTTTTCAAGATACAGGGCGTTGAAGAAAAAAAAATTTTACGCATTTTTTACGATTTTGCCGAAACTACTGGCAACATTGTAATGAAATTTTATAGGAATATGTTTTGGAAGCTGATACATCCTATGAATTTGTTTTTATATCTGATTCTCATAGAGGGCGCTAGTTACACGGATCGTACTAAGTATTAGTCAATATAACTTTTTTAAGAATATAATTATTAATCAAAATTTCAAGTAAACTTAAACATCATTCAATTTTACACGAAAAAGGTACTCTTGGTAAAACTCGATACTGTGTACCGTTTTCGGAATATTTTGATTTGAAAATAATGAAGTAATATTTGATGCTGGTACTAATGATAAAGTTCTAATAGGTATACCTCTATTTTCTCCAAGTGTGCCATGGAAATCTGACATTTATTGATTGTTATGACGATAAATCAACAATAATTAGAGTTTTGAAACCTTGTTATTTGTAAAATAAAATCAAAATGTACTCAAATGTTGAATACACTGACATGTTATTAACCTTAGGCGAATGTTTAGGATGTTCTAGTGCAGCTGTGGCACGTTATGCAGAAAAGTTTCCCAGAAGAAACTTAACAAGTAAAAAAACATTTAGAGCCGTTGAACGACGTTGTCGAGAAACTGGGAATGTGAGACCAAATAAAATAAATTCTGGTAGACCAAGAACAACAAGAACAATTAATAAAGAAAATAATATTTTAAATTTACTTGATCAAGATCCAACAGTTAGCGTAAGGAATATAGAAAGACTCTTCTTCAAGTACTTGGCGGATACTGAAAGAACAGCAATTACATCCTTATCATTACAGACAAGTCCAAGAGCTCTTGCCAGATGATCTACCGGTTAGAGTGGATTTTTGTGAAACATTGCAACAAAGGACAGCCCACAATCCAAATTTTTTAAAATGCATTCTTTTTACGGACGATGCCACCTTTACGCGACAAGGTATGTTTAACTCCCATAATGCACACTACTGGTGTGATGAGAATCCATGAGTCAAAAGGGTATCACATTACCAACACTCATTTAAAGTTAATGTTTGGGCAGCAACTTTAGGTAACAAATTAATAGGTTATCATATTCTACCTGGAAATTTAAATGGTGATATGTATCTTGATTTTTTAAACAATTCCTTATTCGAGATATTAGAAGATTTAACGCTAAACGAGCGGAGATCTTTATTTTTTATGCACGATGGAACTCCACCACACTTTGATAGAAGGTGTCGTAATTGGTTGAGTAATCATTTTCCGAATCGATGGATTGGTATGGTAGAGGTGCAGAAGCTCCGATTCATTGGCCTCCTCGGTCATGCGATTTTAATCCTTTGGACTACGTAGTTTGGTCGTATATTAAGGAAAAAGTCTAAGCTACAGAGGTAAATTCACGCCAAGAATTGGAAGAATTCAATGTCAATTTAATGACATCATAGCTGATCCCCTACCGTTTAGAAGGTTAATGGAATCTTTAGAAAAAAGAATAGACTTGTGTATTCGCGAAAACGTAGGGTATTTTGAACACTTCCTGTAATTGAATTTTATTTTATATTCTTAGTCATTAATAAAATTTTCTTCTTGTGAGTTTTGTTTAATTATTAACTAGCATCAGTTATTACTTCATAATTTTCAAATCAAAATATTCCGAAAACGGTACACAGTATCGAGTTTTACCAAGAGTACCTTTTTCGTGTAAAATTGAATGTTTAAGTTTACTTGAAATTTTGATTAATAATTATACTCTTAAAAAAGTTATATTGATTAATACTTAGTACGATTTGCGTAACTAGCGCCCTCTATGAGAATCAGATATATAAACCAATTCATGGGATGTATCAGCTTCCAAAACATATTCGTATAAAATTTCATTACAATGTTGCCAGTAGTTTCAGCAAAATCGTAAAAAATGCGTAAAATTTTTTTTTCTTCAACACCCTGTATCTTGAAAACGGATGGCGTTACAAAAATTTGTCACAAAGCAAACCCCAATTATTTTTCAGTTTTTTACCTACCCTAGAGACAGGATTACCTTTTTTGAAACACCCTGTATATAATTCACCTATTAACAGTTTACATACTTAATTTTACTATTTTTATTTATAATTTATAATATATTTTGAATGTTTTTTAGTCAAGAAAAGTAAATGTAAAAATAATAACCATAATGCAAGAAAAATTAAATCGGACAGATTTGATTTTTAAAGAAAAAATTAATTTTTTTGTAAAATTTATTTTTAAAAGATATTATTTATAACTATAATACATAAATATTTAAGTTACCTATCATTTCATAACCTGTTTTACTAATATCTAATAAAAAGACCAAAGTAAAATTTTGCAATATAGATATCTATTTTACATTGTTTAAACAAATTACTAGGTTAAATAAATAATTCACAAATTAAATAATTAAATTTTTATAGTATACGTAACAAGGTTCCCTAAATTAAAAAAAAAAACGTAAATTTTCGTTAATTAAAACCGGAGATATTGTGACTTTTTTAAATTTAAATTTATGAATTCAGGTCTTGAAATAGGAAAATCAGGAAATAAAAACCCTTGACTTGAGTTTTAAGCATCGTAGGACAATTAACTTTCTATGTTGATGCATCAAGTTATTTTAAATTTTTATAAGCTTCAAATCACAGTACGTTTGTAAACTTATTTTACAATATTTAACATAAATTTTTTAATCATTAAATTATTTAATTTGATAAAATAAGCCTTTACGGATAGTTAAAGTTACAAAATAAAACATTTAATAAATTTTTAAGATTGCTCCAAAATGGTTTAACTTTTTTATGAAAATTTATATTATGGGTTAGTATGCAATGGCCAATAAAACCGAAGTATAGGGTCTCCAGATATTTCCCCCAACTTTTTTGTAATATAATTTTGGATTAAAAACGGGATGTCAATAGAATGAAATACCCCCTTTTAAAAATTAACACGAATTTTTAATTAAAAAACAATACCGGAAGAGTAGCATATGATTTTTTCAAACATCATCACTTTGTTTATAATCAAAATGAAGAGGAACCTAGCGAAAAATGCGGAACAATAAACAAAAAACCCACCCTGAAAGAAAACATTTAGACGAAGTATTTAAATTATACAATTTTTCCACAAAAACAAGCACAAAAAACACATCCGTAAACAAAGTCAGAATCCGGTTTTTTGTAACTACACCAAATGATAGTGTAAATAAAATTACTTGTTTGAATATGTTGAATCATTTTCGTTTTCAACGAGTATAAAAAAACAAGCTATAATATGCAACTAATAGTGGACAAACGATATGTTTTTTATTCCGAGAAATTAATTGCTATCTAATTTACTATAACAATTTATGTGATACATCATTTACGAAACATGGGTAATTAAAATCACGTGTCAACTCACCTGGTGACCTAAAATAGTAAACACTTGCAATAAATTAATTGTTTTTGACGAAAACACTAATTGAACAGGCATCGAAGGCCGGCAATGTTTACAGGGTGTCTCCGAAGATATCCTTTTTAAATTTGAGTTTATAAAAAAACCTAAGATTTACCAGAAATACAACTTAAGATAAAAATAAGTCAAAGACAAATACAGCAGGTTAATCCTGATGAAAATAGCCGAACATTCAGCAATTAACGATCGTCTTAAGGTTAAAAGTAAAAAAATTATAAGATTAAAGTAAGAAAAATGTACAAAGATTCTTTATACTTTTACCAAACTAGACCGCGCAAAATCATCTCGCGGTGTCGACCTTTGTCACATGAATTAGTAGCTAATCACAGCAATATAGTTTAAAGTATTCATCTATGTATACTGTACTGATGAGTCAGAAAACTAATAAGGTTTGGGACTAATTTCTTATAATCGCTCCACAACAAGTTCGAGTCAGAGGCTAAATAAATTTGATTTAGCTTTTAAAAACCCTAACATGAAATCACAAAGAATGCCATTAATTGTAATATTAAAAAAGTTATAATTAATCTAATAAAAAAACAAATTTATAAGACAAAAATCAAATAATCTTTTCATAAAAACCGTCCAGAAAATATGATTCCTTAACTTCAACTAAAACCACAAATTTATTCGTGCATATACAAAAAACCAAGTTTACCTGGACATTCTTTTGTTATTATACAATTATTTCCTAGCAGAAGAACGTCTTTTAGATGCATAGACCTCCTGGCTAATCCTAATAGAAGGTGTTCCCCTGCGTGTGCTCGAAGAAGAGCCACCTAAAACATAACATTTTTTCGATATAGCCATCTGGGTAATATACACCAATAATTACTGTCCTTGTCATATAGTATATGTATTAAAACAAAAATAACCATGGTACAATGAATACACAAGGTATGATACATAATGTTCCAAAATCGGTTCGCTTTCGCGCATGACGTAGTCAAGATCGCTTATTCCCGCAACATTTGAATGTAGTTGTATAGGAAAGACTTTTAATTTTAAGTTTTTTTATATAATTTGGCTAATTTAATTATAGTAATTATAAAGAGATGATAAAATTATGTTATTATAATATTTATCCTTTATAAAACATAGATATCCTTTATAAGACAAGTTTTAATTATCTTTTATTACACGTAGGTACAGGTTAATTAACTTATACTCCAGAGTTCGATATTTCAGATGTTTAAAAAGATACAGAAAAGTGGTAATAAAGGTACACAAAATTTGTACGTACATATATCTACTGAACTAAACCCAAAATCAAAATAAATAATGACAAAGTCAACTTTATTTATATCGAATGAGCTAGCTGGCCATCGAATATGAGTGTAGTGAGGGCACACAATATTGCACAACATTTAAAATGACATTTTTGTAATATTCACACATAAAATTATCTTGGTATTGTTTATAATAATGATAACATTGTATATTTTAATAATGATAACATGATTTAACAAAGAAAAATATGTTATTTTGGAAGATGCTAAATTGATTTCCTGCGAAACAGTTCTTATTGCAAATTGCATAGCAGGCTGAGGCTAATTTCTTACTTAACAAATCGATATGAAAAAACCATTAAGGTTTCATGACTAATAATTAATAAAAATAAAGATTTAGACTTACGTCGTTGACCTAGAAGTAGTAAGAAGCTGCTCAACATACTTTTTGGACTCTCTGTGTTCGCCTCCTTGTACGCGTTTCTTTTGGTTGGTTAACAGTGTAGCCGATGTTGATTTAGGCAAATAAAGACTAGGTACTGCCTCAGGTTTGAGTTTTAGACCCTTTTTAGAAACGTAATTTAAAAGTTCCTGTTGTAGATTTCTTTGGTAATCGTCAGTTTTAAAATGTGTATAACAAATTCTTGCAGTATTACAATTAAAATTATCCTATCTACAACAAGATATAATCCACAGTTTTCTGGTCACGCTACCTTTAGGAAATGTATGAAACCTAAAGATTTTATCTTCATTGTCACTATTGCAACAAGCAATTGCACAGCGTACTTTGAAAAAGGTACAAAACCAGATATACAAAGGCAAATAAAAACTTTCAGTTTTACAAAAAAATACTATACAGTATAAATAAATAGTAACTAAACACCATTTGTATAAAGACACATATATAAGCATATATCTAAATTATTTTTCTATTATAAAATAGATGACAGTCAGTATTGAGATACTTTAAAATATATTTATTATCTCATAACTTTATATATCAAGAGTAGAACGTATACCTAATTCTGAAATTAGAAGAAAAACAGATAGAGTACATACAACTTCTGAAAGAATAGAAACTAGACAGTTAATATGGTATGGACACGTACAGAGGATGGACGACAACAGATGGCCAAAAAGAGCTATGGAATACAATCCAAGTAATAGAAGGAAACGAGGAAGACCAGCCAAGTGTGTTATGGAAACCATGAAAGACAGAGCCATTGATGAAGACACCTGGAGAGATAGAAAAAGTTGGCGATCGAAATGCGGGAAGCGGCAGAAGCTGTAGGATCCCCGCTTATATATATATATATATATATATATATATATATATATATATATATATATATATATATCTCATAACTTGCAATTTGCAATAGTCACCATTGATAACCGATATTATTGTTGAACTTTTGTTTTTATACAAGCTTTCTGTCTTGCCGGTGTAAAGTCGTCTGAAGTCGATATTTATTGTGTTTTGCGTTTGAACTAATTTGTGTCTTATTTTCATATTATTATATTGTTTGATAAGTAAATTTTGCATATAATAATCGGTAGGTTATAGTAATGTGTATATTTTTTATTTTACTAAATTTCATTATAACTCATCTAAAATACCATATTGAATTGTAAAACAGATTTTTCTCTATTGTACTCTATTTTGTTTTTATTTCAGTAAAACTGTTTGGAAGTGAGTGACAGTGAATCAGAATAAGCAAATCTACTACTATTTACCTATTCACAGTATCTCCTCTGCATAAAATTTTTAAATTTCAAGGGATTTACATACAAAAAGAGTACTTATATTATTAGTATATGTATGAAAACAAAAATAAATATTTTGCCTGAATCTCTAGGAGAAGTAAAGGTTTTACGCTACTGAAAATAAATTTTTTATTCAATTATAACCAAAACAAAACATTTAAAAAAAAATTAGATCACTTTTTAACCATAATTTCAAAATTAATGTGTACGTTAAGCTGTAATAATGGGTTCGAGGTGGTTCAGGCGATCTTAACTACGTCACACTCCTGGGCCAGCTGTCAAATGTCATGCGCAATATCATACCTTGTGTATTCATTGTACCATGATATAATATAACTTGTTTAGTAGGGAATTATATTATGTATAATATAAATTATGTAGGTATAATTTTATACATAAATTTATACATAACATAACTTGTTTACTAGCTGTCAAAGATATAATATAAATATAGTAAGGATGCAACTTATGAATAAATACTTGCATCCAAAGTCACGGTTCGTAGACTTACTACGGTTGCCTCTTCCGACTAACCAATGAACATTAAGCCCGAAATTACGTCACGAGAGTACAGTAATTTGAATCGTAACATTGTTAATCGTCGTTTTTATGTCTTTGATGTGTGGAAAATAGTAAAGATAGTTATGAAATAAAGATGTCTAGTGGATTATAATACCTAATTATGGAAACCTGTTGATATGTAGGCAGTTTGGTACTTAAAATTAATCAGAACCGGTTGTTAACGTTTATCCAATGTTAATGCAGGATTTACGTAAATCTAGAACTTCAATCTCCATTTTATACTGAAAATTTGTCGCGTATACTGAATTTACATCAATACTGGATTACCTATTGAATGAATTACCGAATTACATAACTATTTTTTCCATTTTTTTAATATCTTTCCTTCACACTAAAACCTGCGCCTGGCATTCTAAAATTTCATCAATATTATTATTACGTTAATACACAATGAAATTTTAAAGTTTTAACCTACCTTATAAAAAGATACGAAGATACTTTTTAGGTCGAATGATTAAAGGTTTCTTTATATTTTATTATTTGTAAATTCAAATCAAGGATCAATTGTGTATACCCAGGGAATCTTTTTTAGCATATAAGTAAAGCACTAAATATTTCAATTAATACCTATTTTCCTTTTTATTTCAGCAAACAGCTTTACAAAATACCTTTCAAGGTATAGGTTAATACTTTCCTGGAGACAATCACATCTTAGAGCAACTTCCGTAGTTTATCACTTTCATTTATATTATTCATATATGTTTTATCACTTTGTCATTCATTTTCTCATTTTACGGTCTCTGTAGGGCATGCAAATTGGCCGAATCCCCTTTTGAGTGTCAAGTAGTCACTATCCGGCACATTCTGCTAGCCAGCTTTAATTTAATTGTTTTTGTTACATTACTCCAAATACTTGTGTTACATTACACATACACACTCCCTTTTTGTTACATTCCCCTGCTAATTCTTTTGGCTAACTATTTGTTATTTTATGCAAGGTTCTTATAATTCATATTTTAAAGAATTGTCATATTATTAGTATTCATGTAGTAATCACGATTTTTTGTTATTATATTTTACATACTTGATTTTATATCCAACCAAAAATTATTACAAAATAAATGTTTTAATAAATATAGAATGCACCCAACAATTCTCATATTTCACCAGTTTATGTCAATTGAGTCAATTAGCACTTATTGTGAAATTCCACAAACGATTCTTTTAAACGTCTACCATTTACATTTTTCTCAATTATTATCTGGATCGTCAATCAAACCTCTGTGAAATTGATGATGTTTACATGTAATAAAACAATTAATCGCCTATTTCCCCATTTGTCCGTCTTATTTAACTACCTAATAAATAAATAGTTGGTTATTTACCTGATCGTCCAACTGTAACTCTGTGAAGGCAGGGATGTACTTGGCCCATTCCACTAATATTAAAAGTTGCTGTTTCATTGATTCACACACGTCGTTTATACTGGCCAGTTGCCTACCTGATATGTCGTATTCATTTACTGGATTTGGACCCATTTGCTAAAAATGATCACAATTGGTATTATTCAAATATACTAAAAACAATAAAAGAACGTACTAAATATAAAATGAAGTTGTTCTGCATCATTATCATGTATAAAATATCTATATGGAATAAACAACTAATTTTAAAATACATTTTTTAGTCAACATTAAAAAGAGTGGCTAAAAATTAAGTGCAAACTTTTATTTAATTACAATTATACTTTTACTATAGAAATTAGTTTATTTTAAAATTTAATTTCAAACGATTAGTAGTGTTTTGAGCTTTCAGCTGAATACCACTTTTTAATACTTATTTTAAAAAATAAAATAATGTTATTTTTTTGCATTTGTGGTTGCTATCAATTAATGACATCATTGATGAAAAAAATAATTGACATCAATAAGCAACTAAACAACAGCCACGCCAATAGGCCTAAAATTATAAGAAAAGTCACAGTTTTTAACAAAACTTTTTGCAAACAAAATTATTGAAAATTGTTTAAACAGGAGTGTTGTAAACAAAGAGTACTTTGCGTTTCGACGAGAACAAATGGAATGGGGGTAGCCGCCTAATGGGACAACCGCGCTCTTCAAAAAGTCCAACACAATCTCGGATTCTACTCGACCAAATTTGCTCTTTCTTTTTTTAACCCTCGAGCGGGCGCGCCCGTGTATTTTGTACACGTCCAATAGAAAAAGTCGTCTAAAAATAGAAGTGTCGTCAATCTGGCGATATCGTCGCGTCTATTTGTCCAGTAGAGATCTGTCGTTCGAATAGTTGAGTAATATTTTTTGTTGCAGCTGAGTTTTGTGAGAATTCTTAGAAATACGAGAGTGTGACGGTTTTGTGTACATAATACACGGCGCGCCTTCTAGTGTAAGTATTTTATCATATTGTATGATATTGTAACATAATTGAGAAGGAATATAACGGCTACGCTGAGAGAATATCATGTAAGAATTTAGTTGCATTGTTATATTATTTGTGTGTTACTTTTTTTTATTTTTGCAGGGCTAGAAAGAAGTTTTTAACTGAGGCTGAGTTATATAAAATTCTTAATGAAGACCCAGAAACAGAAACTAGTGAAATAGAATATTCCGATGAATCTGAGACAGATGAAGAAATAATACACCATGATGACCACAATTCTGAATCTGAACAAGAACAGAATGACCACGACAGAGCCAGTAACTTCGAGGATAATACCGCAGTAAGTACGACTGCTTTCGAATATTTCGAATATTTTCAAGGCATATTTTCAAAAAAAACTGCATGGCGTAAGACTCCGCTGTCGTCGCAATCAAAAATTAAAAAGAAAAATATTATCAAAATACTTCCAGGACCAAAGGCAGTGGCTTCAAAAGTGACCTCAGAACTTTCAGCTTTTGAAAAAATTATAGATTCTGATATATTAGAGAACATCGTACAATTTACTAATTTGTACATTGGCACTAAAAAGGCTAACCATACTAACGCACTTGAACTTTGGACATCTGATGGAGCAGGTATAGAAATTCTTAGAGCTGTAATGAGTTACAAAAGATTTTTATTTTTGTTACGTTCAATGCGTTTTGATGACAAAACCACAAGACATGAACGGAAAATATATGACAAACTTGCACCAATTAGAAAAATATTGGACCCATTTGTTAGTAACTGTAAAAATTCCTATAACCTAGGTGAATTTGTTACAATAGACGAAAAACTAGAGGGATTCAGAGGACGTTGTAGTTTCATCCAGTATTTACCAAATAAACCAGCAAAATACGTTATCAAGCTGTTCATTTTGGGCGATGCACAAACTTACTTTGTTGGAAATTTAGAGGTTTATTGTGGACGGCAACCTGAGGGACCTTATGCTGTATCAAACTCTCCCAGTGATATTGTAGACTGGCTTATTGATTATATAAAAGGTTCAAATCGCAATTTGACAACCGATAATTGGTATACCAGTTATCATTTAGCTATTTCCCTTTTGGAAAATAAAATAACTACAATTGGCACTTTGAGAAAAAACAAAAGGGAAATACCTATTGAATTTTTACCCCAAAAACAAAAAGAAGTGGGAACGTCACTCTTTGGATTCCAGAAAAATGTCACTTTGGTTTCATTTGTTCCAAAAAAAAGTAAGTCGGTCATACTTTTATCCACGATGCATGACACTGCCACCGTAGACGTCGAAACTAAAAAACCAGAAATTATTCTAGATTATAATGCCACAAAAGGCGGTGTGGATACTATTGACCAAATGTGTGCATCATATTCTGTAAAAAGAATAACCAGAAGATGGCCACCAATTATATTTTTTTCTCTAATGGATATGACGTGTATCAACGCGCAGGTGTTGTTTTGTGCCAATAAAACAAATCCAAAAATATGTCGCCGAATTTTTCTAAAGAATTTAAGCTTGAGTTTAATGAAAGTACATATTTCAGAAAGAGCGACAATGCGATATCTTCCTCAGGATATTCAAGGTTTTCTAATGAAATATAAATCATGTGAAGAACCTACTAGAACAGAAGTGCAAAGCTCTAGAAAACATGAACGTTGTGCAATATGTCCAGGCTCAAAAATTCCAGCACAACAGTTAGATGTGGGCTATGTAGAATATTTGTATGTAAAATGCATTCAGAAACCACAATTACCTGCGTAAAATGTAAGGACAATGAACGGCAGCAATCAGAAGAAATCGAGTGAAGTAACCCGTTTTATGTTTATTATTTTATGTAACAATAAACTATTTTTGTAAATCTTGGTTGTCATTTTGTTAAAACGCACTAAATTTGGTAAAATCAACTAAAATGTGTTTTGTGTACAAAATACACAGCGCGCCCGGTTATGAAACGGTAGTCGGCGCGCCTGCTGTAGGGTTAAACGTAGCAACAACGTTAACATAATAACATTTATCGTATTTTCATTACAAAATTATCTAAAAAAAAAGTAGCTAATGACTACGGGATGTACAAATATTTTCTTTAGTCACCTTTTTGGTGTTATTTTTTTATTTATTTATTTAAAATACAATTATATTAAATAAATGTTAATTATAAACATTACTAAATTGACATTTATAAACAATTTTTTCATATACTCCTATTAAATTTGAACAAATCAGTTTTTTAGTATTAAAAAATTATATTTAAAACAAAAAATCGTATATATAATATTATATTAATTGGCCTATTTACATTCTTAATAAAAACAGTAGAATATATTCATATTTGTACTTTTAACACAAATCCGACTTAAACAGCAGAGATTAGAATTTGCTAGAACATGGCTGATTCGACAATTAACCAATCATCATCATCATCATAAGTGGCTCGACAATCCGTTGTGGATCTTGGCCTGCTCACTCGTCGCCACTCCTGTCGATTCCTGGCAAAATGTTAATCTCTTCGGGTATTCGTGATCTGACATCCTAGAAATATGTCCAGCCCATCAATATATCTGCACTTTAACGAATTTCAAAATATTTGGATCGGTGTATAACTGATATAGTTCAAAGTTGTATCTTCGACGCCATAGCCCATTTTCATTTACGGCCCCAAAAGTTTTTCTAAGAATTTTTCTCTCAACAATACCAAGAAGTCTTTCATCATTTTGAGAAAAGGTCCACGTTTCAGCCCCATATATAAAAACCGGTCGTATTAAGGTCTATAAGATGAAGAAACATGATGAAGAAACTACAAGAATAATATACCGTGGCTGGCCTAGATACAAGTTAAGAAGACATAGAAGATCTACAGATTGATAACAACATAACAATCAAAGGAAAGGATAAATTCAAATATTTTGGGTTTATAATCACGAAAAAGGCAACAACAGAGAAAGAAATTAAGCAAAGATTAGGACAAACAAGAACAGCAATCCGACAACTTAACTCGGTATGGTGGGATAGACACCTAAATATGAAGACAAAAACACAGATTTATAAAACATTAGTGCGAAGTATTATGACATATGGGGTTGAAATTGAAAACACAGATTTATAAAACATTAGTGCGAAGTATTATGACATATGGGGTTGAAATTGGATTATAAAGAAGAAAAACAGCAGTAAGATAGTAGCAACAGAGATGGAATGCCTGCGAAGATGCTGCAGAGTAACAAGAATGGATAGGAGAAGTAATGACGAAATAAAGCAAAGAACATCAATAGAAATAGACATACTAACATATATAGAACAAAAAAGACTAAAGTGGTATGGACATGTAAGAAGAACTAGCGACAGCAGATGGATAAAGAGAATAACCGATTGGAGCCCCAACAAAGAGAATAACAGATTGAATGACGAAATAAAGCAAAGAACATCAATAGAAATAGACATACTAACATATCTAGAACAAAAAAGACTAAAGTGGTATGGACATATAAGAAGAACTAACGATAGCAGATGGATAAAGAGAATAACCGATTGGAGCCCCATAGGAAGGAGGAAAAGAGGACGACCAATCCTGAGGAACGAAGTAGACGACGCCATGAATACTGTAGAACCCCTGAAGTTTAAGCGCAGTAAAGCTCCCTGAGTTTTACTGCACGTTATATATACAGTGATGAGTGTCTTACCACCCGGCAAAATAGCGGAAAGGATAGAAGACAGAATTCAATCAATGTTAGGTATTGATCTCGAGGAAATCCTCGTCAGATTTATGTCGCTCGTACCCAGCGTCTTCGAAAAGTAAATGTTTGGGGAGGCATAATAGGGAATCATGTCATTGGTCCATTTTTTTATAGACGGTATGTTGACTGGGCGGAAATACTTAAAACTTCTGCAAAATGAAATTGTCCCAGCCCTTTGTAATTTACCAATACCTTTCGATTCCATACGGTTTCAACACGATGGTTGTCCTGCACATAATTCTCGCATCGTCAGTGAATATCTCAGTGCGACTTTTCCTAATCGATTGATTAGTGGCCACGGATATTTTTTTATTTTTGTAGAATTTTTACTTATTTAAACATTCTTTAAAAGTTTTTACTTTATTTTCGAAAGTACGACGATACTGTTTTGTCAATAAGATTTTTTGTTTTAACTTTAGTTTTTGTTTAGTTTTGTTTAGTGATTCAAAGCAAAACGATCTTTGCATAATTTCAAATTATTAAAAAAAAAAAAGAAAACCACATGTGGGTTTTGAACTCTAATCGTCTGCGATGTCTGTATCGCAATGTCGAATTCTTACCACTAATCCACGAAGGATTTATAATTATTCCGTGACAAGAGTGTTAGAAACTGAAAGTGTATGAAATTTTAAATGTTTCTGGAGACCGTGAACAGGTATGGTTGTTAATTTGAATTCTCTGTTGGATATTTCGGGGGTTTTTAGAAACCAACATATATTTGGTTTTTTCCTCGTTTATAACAAGTCCCAATTCACTTGCCGCGTCCGAAAGCTTTGTAAAACACGGCACCATGTCTTCTTCTGCCCACTATAACTATATCGTCAGCGAATGCGAGAGTTTGTGTAAATCTATTAAAAATAGTTCTATTCATTCTAATATTTAATTGTCTTATTGCATTTTCCAAGAAAATATTAAAGAGGAGACACTCCAGCGCGTCCCCCTGTCTTAGACCATTATTAATGTCAAAGAACGTAGAGTTTTGTCCTTCAATTCTAACGCATGATTTTACGTTTTTTAAATTGGGTCAACTTAACTAACTTAGGTGTGATCGCAAAGTCTATGGTGTGTATCTATGTTATATTCTAGTGAGTTTTCTAGAACCTGCCTATGTACTTGAATTTGATGTGTAGTTGACTTTCCAGCAGTAAATCCGCATTGATATTGACCAACGATATACTTTGTAAAATGTTTGTCTTTCAAACAATACATTGCCGAAGATTTTATACGCAGATGCTTTAAGGATTTGTAGTATTTGTACTATAGAAAAAATCCAATGAATCTTATGAATGGAACTGATCTTAGCAAAGATCTATAAGAACCAAATTAATTTACCTATTATGCAAATAGAATATGTGGTATTTTAGTTCTGCTCGAACTGCTCTTGTTCCAACTGCTTTCCTATAGAAATTAAATCACATTTTGACATTTTACTTGTTTTTACATATTGTTTAACTTTACTCACAATAAATTTATGACTTAACAAATATGTTATTAGTTAGATTTTATATATTTTCAAGAAAAGCTCCTCCTATGTATCCTTAATAGCTGTATATAAACATGAAAAATGCCAACTTCTGGTATTTTTTATCCAACAATATATACCCTTTGTTCTTTCACAACTAAAATTAAATATATAACTTAAAAAGGTTTTTTTTTTGTAAAAATTCAGGACAAATCTTGTAACTTTAATAAAAGTCTTACCTCTAATGCTGCTCCTACTTGCCTAGAAAGCATTTCTGCATTTAATAACGATCCCACTGACAATCCGTTATTTTGATTGTTTTCTTCGTAACTAGGCCTTCGACAACTTATTCGGTCTCTTTCATTTTGTACAGCTGAAAAAATATAATATTAGTAATCAATACCATGATATCATATACCATTATATAAAACTATAAAATCTGTAAATGTTCAAGATTGTAAATATCAGTGTGATTCTATTATTGATCGACTGCACAGGATCAGTAACATAGTAACTCTGAAAGAAAACAAAAGTATGAGTGACCTCTTCCTGGATATGACCCAAGCTTTCGGCAGAGTTTGGCATAAAGGATTAATACATAACCTATACGGTAGAATCTCACTAATCCGGCACTTCAATAAACCAACGTGTCCAATATTTCGGTACCATAAAGCAGAGCCTCAAAAAATTTAATTTGAAGTATAGTGTCTAGCTCACGCATGGAGCTTTGTTTCACCAGATTTAATCTAATCATCATGGAAAAAGCTACCAGAAAGGGGATTTGAGATAAGTGAAAAATATTTAAATTCTTGGTGTTAAGGAACCAAAGAAAAATTAAATTATGACAGATGGAGAAATATGTGAAGCTGTATAATAAGGAAAAGAAAGCCTGGTAGAAATACTGGAGCTACCAATTACTACAACTGTAAAAGTAAAACCACATTATAGCATTTAATTGTTTAAATACCTGCAGAACATTTTGATATTTTACTTGTTTTTACATACCTATTGTTTAACTTTACTTACAATAAATTCATGACTTAACAAAAATATGTAAATTTAACAGAAACTGGCGTATCTGCTAAAGATATTATAATTCTTCGAAATATGCGAGAAAAAGATTTTAAACAAGAACTAAAAGTTGCACAATAACAAATCTCAATTAAGGATTATTTTAAGGTATGTTTAATATGTAATTACTTAAATGTGAGATATATGTTACAGTTATAAAAAGTGTGTAAAACATGAATACACATACATAACTTGTATTTATTCTCTTTATGAAATGCTTTATTTTATTTATTATGAACTTTTCTATCTATCTATCTATATATACAGCCTTGTTGTCCAATTTTGGACATTGGCCTCCTGTTCCTTCTTCCACGCCTCTCTGCGTGTTTCTTCAAGTCATCTGACCTTCTCATTTGTGGCCTTCCTCTTTTTCGTTTGTAACTATATGGTCTCCAGTGTATAATCATCTTATTCCATCTGTCGTCTTTCTGTCTTATGGTATATCCAGCGAACTTCCACTTAAGTTTTGATATCTGCGTTAATACATCGGTCACTTTTGTTTTGTTGCGAATCCAATATTTTTTTTCTTGTCTGATAGCCTGATGTTCAGCATTTGCCTTTCCATGGCTCTTTGGGTCTTTGCTATTTTTCCATATTTTCCTTTGTAAACGTCCAAGTTTTCTATACAATCCACTAATTTGAACATTCCGATACTCCGGCACCCTATAGTCCAATAGTCCCGCTCAAATTATTAGACTCACCCTAGAAATTATAGTTTTTTAAATTCCAAATGCCTTAAAAGTACCTTCACAGTGATACAGAGCTGCTGATTGGGTTGCATAGCAATTAGTAAATAATCATGGTACAGAATTAAGTTCACAATGGTGCAACTTTTTGATTGAATTGTCAAAACTTGTCAGATGGCAATATAATATGCTAAAAGTGAGCAGTAACTCGACTTTTACCAACTTTGATTGGTGTTCAACTTTTGTAAAATATGTAGTGGTGAGTGTTGATATTATTCTATATACCATTTTTCAAAGTAAAAACGTTGCACGTCACAATTTATATAAAGTGACGTCACTTATATTTAAAATTTCCAGAACGTCAACCTTAGAGTTTAAATTCTCCTAACACAGCTAATAATACGAAACCCATACGGAACTGCTCGATCTTTTATAGGCGTCAACATGGTATAATAATCAGAAAAATGTAATCATCATTATATTGGGTATTATAGAATTATATTGATTAAATAATCAAAAACATTTGTTATTATTAATAATATAAATTTTATAAAATAACTCTTTAAGTCTAATATTCCACAAAATAATAATTTTAATTAAATAGATTAGACAATTGTACGCAACTGATAAAGGAATACTTCAAATTTTAATGACAGTTCAGCTTGTGGCAAAATTGTTTAAAGTGTTGCCGCTTTTTTAGAGTAACAATTTTGTTTATGTTTTGATTTCTTACACAATTTGATCATAATATATTATATATTAATAAATTATATTTATAAATGCATACTATATACTTAAACTCTAGAGAGTTAGAAACGAACAAATAGAAAACGAAATGAAAATGGAACGAAATATCAATGATGACATAGAAAGAAAACAATTAATCTGGTTCGGACATGTTAAAAGAATGCCAGAGTACAGATGGCCTAGAAGAGTACTGGAATGGATCCCTCCTGAAAGAAGAAAGAGGACGATCACGGACAAGTTGGCGCAACGATATTATTAATGAAGCAATGGCGGCAAGACACTTAGAAGAGTCAACTGCATATGACAGAAAAAGATGAAAATTGGGGGAGGAGAAGCGGCGAGGAGAAGCCGTAATCAATCCGTTATTATATATATATATATATATATATATATATATATATATATATATATATATATATATTATATAAATGCATACTAAATTTAGATTAATAGCTTTAAAAACTAATTATTGTTGTGTATTGTGATTGTGCTATGCCAAAACAACTAAATAGTCTCTAGAAAGCTGATAAGCTTTCATATAAGATAGATTATTTTGAACAAGAAATAATGGCGGGACGTTTTTACCATTAATGCTCTAACTGAGGTAAGTTTAAAATTTAGAATATATAATTTTGTATTAAAATGTTTTCTTATGTATTTTAGTGTGTTGCAGTAGTCTTAAAACTAAGTGTATTTTCTGTTAATATAACAGTTTGACAAATAGTTGACATTTTAAAAATTCCTCACTTACTAACTATTCTGATATTTTGGCAACGCTGTGGGGTTCTGACGTTGTAAATCTTGAATGACGTGCAATCATTTTTATATGAAAAATTCTATAGTAATGCTAGTTTTAAATTTGGTTTATTTCTTAAAACACTATTAATCTCCCATTGTAATTTTTTCAGATGGGTAAATGTAAAGATGTTTCTGTTGAGCAAATCTCTTCTGTTACTGCTCTATTAGAAAAGATCACATATAGTCAAAGAGAAAATGTGGTGTATCCCAATCATCAATCCGAAGTATTGTTCAGAAGCTATTTTCTTTATTTTCTTGTGGCATTTTAAAGTAATTACTATTCTAATGGGAATAAGCCAGAATTGAATGTTAAATTAAGTTTCTTGACGTTTCAATTTGCATTTCGGAAATCGTTCTCAAAATCCAAACAATAATAAATTAAACAAACTTTGTTTTTTGTTACTTGGTGAAAAATTCTTTTAAAAATTTAAATTTTTCTCATTTAAATTGAATATATTCGATTACATGAAATCGACTTTAACTTGAGAATATCCGCCAGAAAAAAATAAAACTGTCTAATGTCTAAAACTAAACCTAACAATGAACAAGAAAGGACAAAGAATTGTATTTATAAAATACCTTGTGAATGCGATCAGTTTTATTTAGGTGAAACATCAAGGCCATTAAATGTTAGAATAAGTGAACATCAATCTTATATTAAAAACAGAGAATTTGATAGATCTTAAATATGGAAACACGCATGGGATAATGAACATAGGGTTTAATGGAACGATTCAAGTATGGTCCTAAAAGAAACGGATGGTAAAAAAAGAAAATCAAAGAAGGGGCTCTAATTATGCTACCAACTGCCAATTCAGTAGGATCTGGTTCTTATTCTTTAAGTTCCATCTTCTATCGAAGGTTGGAAATCATCATGGCTATGCGGACTCTGTTGACTGCCGCTCTAAAAAGTTCTGCACTGCTGCATTCAAACCATGCCCTTAAGTTCTTAAGCCAGGATATTCTTCATCTTCCCACATTTCGCTTTCCTCGAATTTTGCCTTGCATAATAAGGTGTAATAATGCGTATTTTTGCCCTCTCATCACATGTCCTAAGTACTCAAGTTTTCATCTTTTGATAGTTAATATTATTTCCGCCTCATTTCCTATCCTTCTAGTTACTTCCACATTTGACATTCTTTGAATCCATGATATTCATAGGATTCTTCGTAACACCAAAATTCAAAGGCGGCCAACTTATTCAGATGGACTTGTTTTAGTGTCCATGCTTCACGTAACATCGAAGCATTCTCAGGCGTAGTTCTAAGGATCTGGTTACCCATATTCAAAGAGGAAGTTAATAAAAGGAAAATACCAGTATAAGTAAGTCAGTAACATATCGAGGATACATCATTTCTGTTTTTAAGATAAAATCAGAATTTGGTGTTTATTGAGAGTAAACTAAATGTAGGACCAAATACTTACCATGTCGGGATAGTATTATGAGGTTTTTTTCCTGTTTTTTTTTTCTCATGATTTACTATGGAATCACTAACAGGAGAATTTTACTGTCAGCATGGCATGTGGTTGTCTTTTTAAAGACGAATTAAATGCTATGATTTTTCTGACGAATATTCTCAAGTTAAAGTTGATTTCATGTAATCGAATGAACTATCTTACAAGTAAAGTCGTCCCAGGAACGCAACTCAACAATATTGGCAATATTATTTTAAAGTCGTCTATTAGAAGAATTTTTCACCAAGTAACAAAAAACAAAATTTGTTTAAGTTATTAATGTTTGTATTTTGAGAACGATTTCCGAAGTAGAAATTGAAACGTCAATAAACTTACTTTAAACTTCAATTGTCACTTATTCCCATTAAGATTAAGATAGGAATTATATTAATTTGAAGGTTAAGTCAAAAATTTAACGAGAAACATATGTTACGTCGGTTCGGAAGGTTCAGAAAGCTTTCAGTCACACCCAGAGGGCAATGAATTTTAAAAAATTTGGCTTTAAAGTACAAAAGAGCCAGCCATAAAGATATAAGAAATAAAGTATAAGCTATACTACACTATACGCCGAAATTTATACAGCATGAAGTTCAAATGTTGCTGACCTATTAAGAAGCTAACACCAACACTACAAATGCTCAAGGAAAACGCTTAGCGTGGGCCAATTTGCATAAAGACTGGATTATTGATGATTGGCAAAAAATTAAACATCTTACCTCAGTAATCATCTGGTTTGTAATGAGTGACAAATAAATGGGACGCTTATATGTGGTAGAAGGAACCATGCGATAGGATCAGTATAAAAGATAGAAACACTAGCCCCTGAAGAATACTGGAAATTATTAAAGGTGAAAGTTTAAACAGCAGCAACAAGTACCGTACACAATAGAAGAAAAGAAAAGGCAGAACAGTACAATGAATGATGTAAACGGGTCATATAAGAAATACATTAAGCAAACAAAAAAATATGAAAAGGAAACCTAGAGGAAGAAAAACAACTTATTCGGAAATATGCATTTCATTTTTGTCATTAAATATTATTCTATGGAAGTGTGAATGTTCTACTGTACTAGTAAGATGTATAGTTTTCAAATTCTCTATTGTTATAATAATAATTAGTTAGTATTTCCTTGATGACTACGTAAACGTTTAAGTTCAAGTTCGTATGTATAAAAATATTAAGAACATCTTACCTTCTTTTTTCATACCGGCTTTAAAACATTTTCTTAATCTACAATATCTACATTGATTCCTTTTGTCCTTATCTACTACACAATTCCTATTAAATCTGAAATAAAAAAAGTATATTTAAATAAATTGTTAAAAATTATAGAATCAATATAATTTTTTTTTATTTAAATTAATTTTCGGCTGCAATGACCATTGACACAAACAATATTGTGTACAATAAATACAATAAGCACATGTAACTAATTGCTACAGTTAATCTATAAGCTGAGAACCTATGACTAAATAATATAATATAAGTAAAGTACGTACGTCGAGCAATATACATATCTAGGCACCAATTTAAATAGTCAATGGGACCATTCAACAGAAATTAAACAGCGAATAATAAAAGCAAAAGCAGCATTCGTTAGAATGAGAACCATTTTCAACAGTCGAGACATATCATTAAAAACAAAATGCCGTCTATTGAACTGCTACATATTCACAGTTCTGCTCTACGGAATGGAAGCATGGATACTGACTGTTGCATCTATGAATTGGCTCGAAGCTTTCGAAATGTGGTGTTATAGGCGCATCTTACGTATATCCTGGGTTGACAGAGTTACTAATGTGGAGGTCCTGCGTAGAATGGGGAAAGAATGTGAAATTCTCATAACCGTCAAAACTAAAAAGTTGGAATATCTAGGACATGTAATGAGAAATCAAGAACGTTACGGCCTTTTCCAGCTGATTCTCCAAGGGAAAGTAAATGGTAAGAGAGGACCGGGAAGAAGACGCATTTCCTGGCTTTAAAATTTACGAAAGTGGTATAACACGACTACCACTGAACTGTTCCGCGCTGCAATAAACAAAGTAAAGATAGCCGTGATGATCGCCAACATCCGGAACGGATAGGCACTTTAAGAAGAAGAAGAGAAAGTACGTGGAAAACAAGGGGTCATATTCTGTTAAACAACTGAATGTCTTTCAAGAAACCAATTAGGTTAAAGACTTGATCCGTTAAGTTTAAAACGTCTTTGATATTAAACTGAAGTTTATGTTGCACTCTGTGTTATGCGTACCGGGACACTCGATCAGGATGTGTTTCACAGTTAATACACTTGAGCAGACTTGGCAATTGGGCTTCGGCTCGGACTTCACTAAGTATTAATGTGTGAATCGGGTATGTCTTAGTCTTCGGATGACAGCTTTTTCGTTTCTAGAGATAGTTGGAAGTTCAAATTTTTCAACAGTCTGCCGGATCTCATGTAATGCACTCTTGATTGTGTTCCAGTGGGTTTGCCAGGTATGATACTGTTGTTGCTTGAAAATTTGCTTTAGGTCATTATGGATTTGAATATGTTGGGCTTTTAAGGATCGACTGTTTACACAAGAAGCTTGCTTGGCTGTTTGGTCTGCTTTTTCATTACCGGGGATGCCGATATGGGATGGTAGCCAGATGATCGTGACATTTACACCTTGAAAAGCGAGTGCACTGTAAGTCCTATGGATTTCTTGAACTAAGGGATGCTGAGAGTATAGACTTTTTATCGATTGTAGTGACGACAGGGAGTCTGTGCGTATTGCTTGGGTTTTATCATCTGTTTTTAGTTTTTTAAAAGCTTCTAGTTAAAGCATAAAGTTCTCCAGTGTATACACTGCATAAATTCGGTAAAAAAGATGATTTTATTATTTCATCATATGTGGTAACGGCACATCCAACGCCTGCTTCGCTTTTGGAGGAATCTGTATACAGAATTTTTTGGAATTGGTTCTTGCTTATGATTTCTTTGAAGTGTTGTCGTATGAGAAGGCTTGAGGTTTCATGTTTACTGTATTCTAATAGAGAAGTGATTGAATGTGGAATTGGTCTATTCCAAGGCGGAGTAACCGGGATTGGAAAGGGATGTGTTTTAGTAAGGTGGATGGTTTTTCTTAGAGTTAATTTCTGGATGTCTATTATTGATTGGATCCTTTGCGGGAACTCCGGAGGTGATGTTGAAGTAACTAAATGGTAGACTGGATTGGATGGGTTTGCGGATACGGAAGCAAAGTAAGATTGAAGAAGATACTCTCGTCGAATCCAGAGAGGTGGTTCATTAGCCTCGCAGTAAAGGCTATATATGGGACTAGATTTGAAAGCGCCTAAGCAAAGACGAATAGAAGTGTTATGCACAGAGTTCAGTAGCTTTAAGTCAGATTTTGATTCAGACATGTATATGAAGCTGCCGTAGTCCAGTTTTGAGCGAATTAATGCTCTATATATTATATTAATTTGATAGTGCTTTGATGATATTGAGTCTCTTCATTGCATTGCCCTACTGTCAAACGTTAAACCAAGTATTTTGTGGTGAGTAACTAGTTGCGATGGAGTTTCATTAAGGGCGATAATTGGACTTTGGCTGCAGGGTCTTCTGCTAAACCGTAATAATTTTGATTTAATCGTTGAAAGAGCTAATCCGGTTTTTTTGACCATTCGCTAAGTTGATTTACAGCGGTTTGGAGCATGTTGCATGAGGCAATTGTACTTTTTCCTTGACAATATAAAATAAGGTCATCTGCATATATTAAGTGCTTGACTGGTGGACAAATACTGGAACAAATATCATTTATTGCAAGAATAAACAGTGTGGTACTGAGTACTGAGCCTTGTGGGACTCCATTATTTTGCCCGAATGTCGCCGAAATTTCCCCATTTGTTTTTACTTTGAACGTTCTTTGTTGTAAAAAGTTTTTTATGAAGGAGTAAATATTTCCTGTTATCTTGTATTGACGAAGCTTTTCAAGAATGGCTTGGCGCGAGATAGTATCGAAAGTTCCTTCTATATCAAAGACATAGTTTGTTTGAAATAGCGGAAGCTATTTGTGTTTGTAATAGCACTAAATTATCAAGGGTTGAACGGTGACGTCTGAAACCGGATTGCGCTGCGTCAATTATTGCATATTTTTCGAGAAGCCATCTTAATCTTGAATTAATCATTTTCTCAAACAGTTTACATAATGAACAGGTTAGAGAGATAGGTCTGTATGATTTTGTTAGGTTTGAGGGTAGATCAGATTTTTTTATTGGTATGATAATTGATTCACGCCACAGTTTGGGTAAGTGCTGAGTATGCCATATCTTGTTATAAAGATTCAGCAGTATTGTGAGGCTGGAATGAGATAAATTTTTGATGAATATAATTGGGATATTGTCTGGTCCAGCGGCAGAGTTCGTACAAGAGAATAGTGCAAGTGCTAATTCTTCTTGTGTAAAAGGAAGGTTAATAGCATCAATGTCGTGTCTACTTATTTGTGGAGCAAGAGGAATTTGTATATTCTGGTCATTTGGACTTTCAGACTGTTTCCCTTCAGACCTGAATTTCCATGCAAAACTTTTAGCCATGATTTGAGCAATTGTTTGGTTATCTGTTATAACTTTTCCATTCAGTGGCAATATGATTAAAACAATAGCAAATTTGCATTTATTAAGAACTAGCTGTAGAAGAATTATTAAAAACCTGGGCGCGTTGCTACTCCACCAACCAAACTAAATTTGCTGGACAGACATTACACAAAATAATCAATTCATTTTGAGTCATTTTATTGATTTTGTTCATTTCGAAAAAATTGTGACATTGCAACTTTTCGTTTCAATTTGATATTTATTGAAGTGCTGTAGGATACACAATATTACTTGTTTTTCTTTGTGATGCGTAAATAAAAATGGCAGAATTAAAGGAATACAATAAAATACCAGCAAACGAATGGGAAAGATACCTGAAAAGTTTAAAGGAAAGGAAAATAATGATTAACACAATAACGTACCTGAATTAAGACAAGAAATAGAAATCAGTTTTCAGGAAGTAGAGATAGCCATAAATTCACTCAAAAATAGAAAGTCACCAGGACCAGACGGAATAACCAACGAGCTTCTAAAACACAGAGGAGAAAGTATAACCCTAGATATTACAAAACTTATACAAAACTATACAAAAACTAATATTGCACTGCAAGATACCAGACGCATACACACTTCAATACAACAGCCAAGATATACAATATGATAATATCAGCAGAAAAAACCAAATGTATGACAACATCTAAATACCCACTACGATGTAAAATCGAAATTGATGGGAAAATAATAAAGCAGGAAGCAAGGTTTAGATATCTGGGAATATGTACAACTAGTTATGGAGATGTTGAAGAAGAAGTACGACAACAAAGCTTAAAAGCAAGTAAAGCGGCGGGATCTCTTAATGACACAATCTGGA
Organism: Diabrotica undecimpunctata; assembly: GCF_040954645.1. Classification (NCBI taxonomy): domain Eukaryota; kingdom Metazoa; phylum Arthropoda; class Insecta; order Coleoptera; family Chrysomelidae; genus Diabrotica; species Diabrotica undecimpunctata. The sequence continues at coordinate 99,867,686 of NC_092811.1, forward strand.
AGAACAAACACCTAACACAAGACACAAAAACAAGAATCTATAAAGCAGCAATCACCTATATTAACATACACGGCGGAGACAAGACCTGACATCTAAAACGAGACGAATACGAGAAATAATAGAGATGAAAATGCTTCGACGAATGTCAGGGAAAAGTCTGTCTCTTTGGATAGGATAGAAGCGAAAACATAAGAAGAGCATGCAATATAGAAGACATAAACAGATGGGTGACAAAACGGAAACAGGAGTGGAACGAACACATTAGTAGAATAGCAGAGGATAGTAGGTAAGAATAGCACGAGATAGGTCACCAAATAAAAGAAGAAGTATTGGCAGACCAAGAAAAAGATGGTGCGATAATTTAGGAGGCTAGTATTGAATAAAAAACAGGCTTTAAAGCCTTAATATAAGAAGAAAGAAAAAGATTTATTGTTTTTCTTCTAAAAGCTGTCGTCGATTATTAACCATCGTAATTTTGTTACTGTGTCAAAACGTGTCATGTGTTAATTTTATCCATCTATAAAACGTTGAATGACAACCCATCATTGAGAGCACTGCCGACGTCCATTTTGTGGTGAACATCGCGCTCTTTGTTGTCATCAGTGCAGTTATAAAATGTAGAATTTAGGATTTTTAGATTTTAGAAACATCTTGTTTAAAATAATTTGTAAAATTAACTTTTTCAGACCATTTAAAAAAAAAAAAAAAAATCAGCGACCACATTTTTTTCTCAGCGTAGTAATTTTTATGATGCTTTATGAAATTTTGAAACAACCATATTCGGGTATTTTTTTTTATTTTAACAAATTTTAATACCACAAATTTATTATTATTGGTCTAAATTAATTTGTCTAATATGTCGGTATATATGACCGATGAATATATAGCAAAAATATACGGTGCTCATTAAAGAGTGGCAACAAACGCTGACTTAATCTAGCAGATTCTTAAAAATATGAGATAATAATAACCAGTTACTGGAATTAACTCTTGATAGTTGCACAACTACACACAAATATCTACAAAACTTTTTACGAGTATTTATAGACATATTTACTAACATTAAAATCAGTAGACACATCATAAATTATATCATTTAAAGCAATTATTAAAAAGTATTCATAACGATATTCCTGCTAATTCAATTTCCACTCTTTTAACTACAAAATAAATTTTGGACACTTGAAAAATGTTAAGCGAAAAATTTATTTTTGACAAACGGTAATAAAAGAAGACATTTGGTGTAAAATCAAGGTTAAATAACAAATAAATTCGATTTTATGCTAAAATTTAACATGTTTGTGTTTGCATTGCCATAAAGGAATATTGTTCCTGTTTCAACAATTCTTTTTGCGCGATATTGAAACGTCCGAAAAACAAATTTCACAACTAAATGCTAATACAGTATTAAATGTATGCAAATTTAGCTATCATGTCCAAGCATATCTCAATCTCAAAGTAATTCATATGAAGATTTTTAAATATCAGTTTCTTCACATTGGCACAAGAACCAATATTGGACGATCTTCGCAAAATTCGACCTGGAACAATTTCCATATTTCTCATGTCCTCTTCGATATTATCAACGAACCTTGTTCTGGGTCTTCCTCTTCTTCTCTGACCAATGGGTCTATCAAGGAGCGTTTTTTTTAGCTAGTGCATTCTGTTCCATCCGCATTACATGCCCTATCCACCTCAGACGTCCTATCTTAATATGTTTTACGATATCAGGTTCCTGGTATATTCTACAAAGAAGTTGTATCGTCTTCTCCACACTCCATTGTCATTCACTGCTCCATAGATTCACCTTAATACTTTTCTTTGGAAACACTTAACATGTTTTCATTATTTTTTGTTACGAGTCCAGGTCTCTGAACTATATGTTAAGGTCTGGGCGTGTTATTGTTTTATCGAGTTTTATTTTTGTATTTCTCGATATAATTGTGGATTTAAGGAGGAAATTGAGCCCAAAATAGTATATAGAATGGTCACTTTCTTATTTAAGTGATTTCATTTTTTTCTTTTGTGTATCCTGGCAAGAAATCACTTGCAAAATCTGTAAGAAAATTTGTCCCATTATCAGACCGAGTAATGCTAATTCAATTAGCTGCATTCCCAGTGGATATAAATATAATACAAGTATACGCACCTACTGCGGACAAAGAAGATGCCGTGATTGAAACATTTTACCAACTTATATCGGAAGCCTTAGCTATGACAAAAAAACATGAACTTACTCTTATCATGGGGGACTTCATTGCAAAAGTGGGATCAGAAAGCACTCTAAATATTACTGGAAAGTTCGGTCTAGGACAACGCAATGAAAGAGGAGAACGGTTGGTGCAGTTCTGCCAAGAGGAAAAATTTGTAATTATGAATACATGGTTTTGTCTACCAAAACGTAGACTATATACTTGGAAGTCTCCAAGCGATCGAGGAGACAATATTGTAAGAAATCAAATTGATTATAAAACAGTCAATGAACGATTTAAAAACTGCATAAAATCGGTCAAGACTTACCCAGGTGCCGATATTCGGTCAGACCATACTCTACTGTGCTCTACAATCACAGTTAAGCTAAAGAGAGTCTGTAAAAATCAGAAAACCTCCAAAATATCACTAGATGCACTCCAAGACCCATGCACTCTAAATAAGGTTTCTCAAGAACTTAACGACAAGTTCCACGAAATTAGACTAGAAGATACCAACAACATAAATGATTGCTGGGAACAAATGAAAAGGACAATAACCACTGCATCTCGAGAAAATCTTCTAAGACGACCAACAGTTAAAAATGACTGGATGACACAAGACATCTTAGATCTAATGGACGTTCGGAGGCAGTATAAATCCATAAACAGAGAAAAATACTGAAAACTTTGTTTTCAAAACTTCCACAAATTTGTGGAAGTTTTGAAAACAAAGTTTTCAGTGTTTTATTGTTACATAAAATGAATTTCCATCAAGTAACGGTCGAATCCATCAATTAGAGAAAAATACAATGAAATACATAAAGAAATCCGAAAAAGAATTAAAGTAGCAAAAGACCGAAGACAACAACACGACAGCTTCCATTTGCATAAAAAACTAAAAGAATTAACAGGCAAAAGCAGAACTTATGGGCAAAATATATTACAAGACTCTGGTGGTAGAATTTTAAGTGATAAAAAAGAGCGCTGTACCGAATGGGAAAATTACATAATAGAATTATTTAATGATGACCAAAGAATCTACCAAGAAATAACATCTAACCGAGATACAGGCCCACCGATTCTAATCTCAGAACTTCAGAAGGCTACCGACCAAGCGAAACGAAGGAATGCTTCTGGTCCTGACGAAATACCCGCAGAATTGTTAAAACTATTAGATAATGAGAGTGTTGCGATTATCACATCCTTCTTTAATAAGATATACAGCAGCGGCAAATTACCAGACAGCTGGTTAGAATCGATATTTATAACTATTCCCAAGAAAAAGAATGCCAGACAGTGCAGCGACTATCAACTTATCAGTTTAATGAGTCACACGCTCAAAATTTTTATTAAAATATTGCATTGTCGCATATATAAACTTTGTGAGGGGATAACTGGTGATGAGCAGTTTGGTTTCCGAAACGGTATGGGTACTCGAGAAGCTCTTTTTTGCATGCGAATACTCTTACAAAAGAGCATTGAGTTTAGGAAAAATATTAACGTATGTTTTATAGATTTCGAAAAAGCCTTTGATAGAGTACCACATACATTATTATTTCAACGCTTAGACTCAGTTGGTCTGGACACGTATGATATTAGATTGCTTAAAAATCTTTACTACAATCAGACCGCTTGTGTTAAGGTGGACCAGAAGGTTCAGCGAAAGTTTCTATTAAGCGTGGTGTCAGACAGGGATGTGTTATGTCACCGATGTTGTTTAATGCCTACACTGGACCAGTTTTTGAAATAGCGTTAAATAATCGCCGCGAAGGTGTTAAGATCGGTGGTGAAATTATTAACAACATCAGATACGCCGATGACACCGCAATAATGGCAGAGAGTCTAGAAGATCTTCAAACCCTGTTGAATGCTGTAAACAACGAATGCACTGAAAAGGGCTTAACAATCAACGCAAAAAAAAACAAAATGGATGGTGGTCGGAAAAATTAATATCGAAGACTCAGTACTAAGATTAGATAACAAAATACTGGAAAGGGTGGAACACTTTAGATATCTGGGTAGCTGGATTGACTGCAGGGTTGAAAGTGACGAGGAAATTTCGACCAGAATAGAACTCGCACGGAAAAACTTTATTAACTGGCGTTCTGTATTATGCAGTAGAAGTCTGTCGTTGACCACACGTCTAAGAGTATTGAAGTGCTACGTCTGGTCCACTTTGTTCTATGGATGTGAAACCTGGACAACAGAAATAAAAAATCTTAACAAATTGGAAGCGTTTGAGTTATGGTGTTACCGTCGCATGCTCAGAATCCCGTGGACAGCACACATATCTAACGAACGCGTGCTAGAGACCGTGCACAAAGAGCGAGAATTGATCAACATCATCAAAATGAGAAAGGTCCAATACTTCGGTCATATAATGAGAGGACCTAAATATCGCTTACTCCGGTTAATCATTCAGGGCAAAATCGAAGGAAAACGTTGGGTCGGAAGAAAACAACTGTCCTGGCTGCGTAACATTAGACAATGGACAGGTCGAACGGTCGAGGAACTGTTTCATCTAGCTGCCGACCGAGAATCATTTCATCAGCTTGTCAATATGACGATAGCCAACGCTTGAATACAAGCACGGCACACAAAGAAGAAGAATCCTGGTTTTTTCTCTTCTCTTTGTCTGTTAATTATCTACAATTGTTCTAGTTCGTCGGGTAAGCATCTTTCTGTAGGCTTCATTTTTTTCTTTTGTTACATTCTTGCATTCATCGTCAAACCAATGATTTTTACGGGCACAAATTTCTGTTTCTATTTCATCTTTCGCTGCTGCTTCAATGTCTTCCTTTATTCTGGTCCAGTAGGAGTCTATATCTGTTTGGCATTCTTCATTTACATTTTGATTCCTTAGCCTGTTGGTGATGTTTTCCGAGTACCGTTATGCAATTGTCGCATCTCAGCTTTTGCACATTCCATTTTCAAAAGTAGTCAGCAGAATCGAGTTGACCGCACACTTTGGTCGGAAATTACAAAAAGACAGATAAACGGTGTCATATGCTGTATCTCCTCTCACATGTGAACTGCAACGATTGTTAATGATTTTTCCTATGATTTTATTACACATGACGCTAGGGAGATAGGCTATCCGCCTGGAGAATCTGTAGACCTATCTGGTTTAGGTTTGGAATTATTAGGTACTTTACGATAATCTTCTAGGATATTTAAGTTATTTAATTGACCTTATCGTTATAAATATATAACAAATGCACTATAATAGAGTAATGTATGTTATCAATTCAAGAAGCTGTATTAACTGCGCCTGTCTGAGACTGCGCGGGGAGAAGATGCTCTAAACTGAGTAGGCCTATGTTCAGGACATACTGTAAGGGAAAGTTCTTATGCTCGACAAGACGTATCCCAATACTTAATATGGAAGATCCTATGAATAAACCGAGAATATAGGCTAATCTATATTAGCTATGTGACAGACACGCACACATACACACACGCACGCACAAACACAAAGTACAGATACTTTCCACGGAATTTTAGTCGTACAAATTATTTCTCAAACTTCCCCATAATAAACATTCACTGCCCAACGAATAAATAAAATAAGGAACCAAAGTAGCTTTTTAGCAATTACTAAAACAAATATATTACCTTAACACCAAAAACGACCACCATCACCATGGAAAATCATCGACGTAAGATGCCTCAACTCAGCAGATGTAGGTAGCGACCATAGTCTAGTATTATGTAAAATAAGACTCATCTTGAAATACTTTAATCCCAAGGAAGCGGCGCCATCGTTTAAAGAGGAAGTCAACACAAAATGTGAAGAAAAGGAGAAAGTTTTTTTACAATACAGAACACAACAAACACAACAGGCATATAACCACTATAAATGAATTAGACACGAAACGAATACTTTAGTTAGACAAATAAAAAGGGAACACTGGCAGAGCTTCTCAAAACAGATGGAACACGACTTCTACGAAACAAAAAGAAATATGGAGATTGATCAGAGGACAAAGAAAAGAGATGACGAACTAATAAACACGAAACACATTCAGAAGGAAACATGAGTAGACTACTTTCGATTATTGAAGAGGAAGAGGTAAAGAAAGCATTAAAGAAATTAAAAGATAGAAAATCACCAGAACTATTAAAACTAATCCAAAAAATAATAGAACAAAACAGAATTTCTCAAGAATGGAGATCAAGAATCCTAATACCTCTCTTCAAAAAGGGAGACAAATCGGACCCGGAAAATTACAGATAAGAAATTACATTTATTAAACACAACACTAAAATTACCAACCAAAGTGATAACAAATAAACAGAATGAAATTATAACATTATAGTTCATTCGTTTACCAAATTCCCATCAGTAAACATGAGCACGTGTTGATATTCACCGTCTCATTCGTCAAGAGGCTATTAAATATAATTTATTACCTTAAGCGAGACAGATTCTCATGTTACAGATCCCAACTTGCCATCATTTTAAATTCAAATTGTATCAGACAGATTCTCATGTTACAGATCCCAACTTGCCATCATTTTAAATTCAAATTGTATCGTGTTGATTTTTAAGTTAATATATTGTGTTATATTTATGTCATAGTTATTGTTAAGTTATTTACTGGTAGTGTTATTTTTTAGAGTTTAGTTTAATTGTGATATAATGATTAAATTTCAAGAAATTCTTACACTAACAGTTTCAAAAGTAAATATTTTTAAAAATCATATGATACATAGGTCGTACATCAGTACGACCCTGTTTGGCTTACACGTGGTTCTATTGACGATTGGGAATTTGTTAAATGAATACGGTTTAGCAGAAGAACAACAAGGTTTTAGGGCGGGAAGATCATGCACCGACCATATATTTATGATTTATAAAGTTCAAAAGCAATCGTTAGAACACAACAAACCGAAATATCTATGTTTATTGGACCTTAGGAAGGCATTTGACAGGGTCAAATAATTAAAGAACGTTATCCACTTATTGTACGCAAGAGAGACACCTCAATGAATAATCAAAACGATCGAAAATATCTACCAAAACAACACAATAAAATTAAAAGTAGAAGAAGAACTAACCGACCCTATTGATGCTGGCAATGGGATAAGGCAGGGAGATTAAAATGGGATTGCAGGGAGGCAACTTAAAATAATCTGCTATGTAGACGACGCAATACTACTCTCTCAAAGTGAAGATGATTTACAACGTATGCTGCACCAATTTAATATAACTGCCAGAAAACTTAACGTTAATTTCCCCATAAAAGACAAAATGCATGGTTATAACAGCAAATTTACTAATATGTAAATTGAAGCTGGAAGATAAAGTAAATAGAACAAACAGAGGCGCAGGTTGCCTGCGCAATAATGACATACACGGCAGAAACATGACCTGACACAGACAGGACAAAAAGGATGTTAGAAACAGCAGAGATGAAAACACTTGGAAAAATTAATGGTAAGATACTATGGGACAGAGCTAAAAGTACAGATATACGACGTAGATGCAAGTAGTAAAGACGGCAAGAGACGGTTTCCCAATAGGCAGACGATCAGTAGGAAGACCACGAAAACGATGGAACGACAACTGACTGGAGGCAGGAACAGACAGAGTTATGTCTACATAAAAAGAAGAAGAAGAAGTAGAAGAACCCCAAAAACGACATCAAAATAGTCATAGGTGACACAAACTCACAGTTAGGAATTGAAAAAGAATATCATCGGAATATATATAAAAGAATATAGTCATTAGTTCTACCCCATTTCCCCACAAAAATATATACAAAGGCACCTGGATATCACCTGGAGGAGGTGTTGGTAACAAAACAGACCATGTGTTGGTAGAAAATCGATCAGCAACAAGGATGTTGACCGTAAAAAGTAGACGAGGAGCATGCTGCGGCTTAGACTACTTGCTAGTTTAAGTATACTTTAGATGTAGGATCAGTAGACTGGCAAAGGAGAATCAACTAAGAAAACAAACTATAGATCTGGAAAAACTGAAGAGACCCGAAACTCAAAAATAATGCGAAGAAAAAATAAAGAGGAAGCTGGCTGAATATGAAGAAAACCTGTGGGACCTAATAAGTAGAACCACTTAAATACAGTAAAATCGATGCTAGGAACTAAAGAAAGGAAAGACGACCAATGGTTTGAAGATGAGTGTAACACAAAACACAAAATGCATATAAATTTATCGTATCAATAAATGAAACAAGGATATAAACGAAAAACTAATCTGTGCAGGAATAGAAACGGCGACATACCCAGCAACACTAAAGAAATTAAAGAAACTTGGAAAACATATTTTGAAAAACCGCGGAACGAAAACTCTCACAATGATGATGTAGAACACACATAATATGATATATTGGAATTACAGAAAATGAAGAGAAGGAGACAACCAAACTGCCAACGATTAAAGAGTCGGGAGAAAGGAAAATATTGAAAAGGATATATGAGACTATACACGTAATATGGAGACCAAGCAAGAGAAAATGCTATAAGTGTAGAATATCAGAGTATCAAATGCTCAATCCATAAAAAGAGCGACTGACTCCTCTGTCAAAAGTATAGAGAAGAATCTATAGGAAAATCTCTTTGCTGTATGGTGGATATAAAATATTTGCCAGTAGACTTATCCATAGACTACAATCTCTCGCAGATACTATCGGATAATATCAGACAGGATTTAGGCAATTAAGATTAACCATAGACCAACTGTTCAATATTAAACAAAGTCTGGGAACATGCCATAGATGTTTATAATATTTTCGTCGACTTTAAACAAGCAGATGACTCAATAAACAGACCACATTTATACAAAATATTAAAGGGATTTGAAATACCGTCCAAACTAGTTATCTTAGACAACACAAATTCCTTTAACGTATATTCACAGTCAAGAGGAAAAATGCCAAGTCAAAGACGTTAGTCAACTATTTTTATAAATACTTTAATTCTTCAGTTTTGAATTGAGATCATTTAACTTCAATGTCTCTCTTAATTAAACAAAAATTTCAAAATAAATATTACCATGTTACTGATTACTTCTTCTTATCACTCCGAGATTCCTTGACCGTCTTTGTTTATAGAGATATATTTTTATTTTGAAATTCTTGAGATAGTGAAGAATACACAAAAAAAGTTGACACAACCAGGAGGTATTATTACGATGCGTAATTTGTATCTGAATTCACTCCGCTACATAAGAGATCATTACTACACAAACTAAGTCGACATTTGTCCCAATACAAAAAAAAACATTGTGCAGACATGCAGTGATTGTCGGACAATATATCTGACAAAATTATCAGACAAGTCTGATGAATCACGTTTTGAAGACCTTCCTGTGAGTAATACATAGCATAGCAGAATATATACGATATTAGAGGAGAGAATTACCAATAGTCAATTCGGATTTAGGAGTGGCTTGGGTACGAGAGAAGCCTTATTCACGATCAAAGTTCTGATTCAGAGATGCAAAGATATAAATCAAAATGTATACACATGTGCAATCGATTTTAAAAAGCTTTTGACAAAGTCCGACATAATAAAATGCTTTAAAGAAGCCTTAATAGAAACATCCGAAGGTATTATTGTGAATGGTGTAACCGTGAACAACATTAGATATCGCGACGATACCTTAGTGCTGGCTAATTATGGAGAAAACCTTGAAAATCTAACGAACAAAACAAAACAAACCTGTGATCAATATGGATTAGAACTCAAGCTTTTGAGCCGTGAGGAGGAGAAAGTCAAAATAATAAAGAGAGGCAAGCTCGGTCATATTATGAGACACCCTGAAAAATATGAACTTATCATTTAGGGAAATATCCAAGGTACACGTAGTCCTGGTAGAAAAAGAACATCATAGCTGAAAAATCTAAGACAATGGTATAGAAAATCGACAACATTATTATTTAGAGCTGCTGTCAATAATGTCATGATAGCGAATATGGTACCCAACGATCGATAACGATCATGGAACTAGAAGAAGATATTTCCCGTCCACTTTCCGTACATTTAATATGTGACATCTTTGTTTTTCTACATCGTTATTTAGCCCGTCCTTTCCCTGTTTATTTGATACGTTAGATTCTTTCTTTAATTATTAATATCGAATAACCTTATTTTTAAAGCCTTTTTAGTATTAGCAATCTTTGTATCTTCAAAGGCCTTATTTTACCGGCTCATACGAGACCAGGTTATTCCAGGTGATGTGTTATTCCTTTTTTGTTGCAACTAGTTCTTGATTTGTTTACAAAATAATGGTACACTCACACTTCCTGCTTTTTCTTGATAGTCTTCTTCTTCTTTGAGTGCCTCTCCTATCGGAGATTGGATATCATTAGGGTGATTCTAATTTTATTTACTGCTGTTTTGAATAATTCGTTAGTGGTACAGCCAAACCACTCTCTTAAATTTCTCATCCATTTTTTCCTTGCATTATATTTTGTAGGAATGTGTACTTTTGTACATCAGGTGGCCTAAGTATTCAAGTTTTTTTTTTAATTTAGTATAACTTCTGGATCGTTATTTATTCTGCGTATTACCTCTTCATTTGTAATTTTATTCACCCAACTTATTTTTAGTATACGGCGGTAGCACCACATCTCAAAGCTTTTAAGATTTTTAACATTCCTCTGTTTAAGAGTCCCTGCCTCAATACCGTAAAGCAAAGTACTGAATACATAGCATTTTAACATTCTAGTTCGTAGCTGAATACTAATATCACGATTACAAAATAATTTTTTCATTTTTATAAAGCTAGACCTGGCAATTTCAATACGTCTTTTTATCTCGCGATTTTGGTCACCTGTTTCATTGATGAGGGTTCCCAAGTATTTGTATTCGCTTACTTTTTCGAGTTGGGTACCGTTTATTGCGATACTAGTGTCATGTATTGGATTCTTATTGAAGGTCATATATTTGATTTTTTTTTGACGTTTATCCTTATGCCGTAAATATTACATATCTCATTCATACTTTCAACTAGATGTTGTAGATCTTCCGCTGTTCTTGCCATTATCACAGTATCGTCAGCATATCGAATGTTATTGATAACTTCTCTATTTGTTCGCTGTAGATATTAAACACGAGCGGTGACAATATACAACCCTGTCGTACTTCTCTATGTATTTCTATTTCGTCCGATGTTTGGTCTTCTATTTTTATATTAGCTTGCTGATTCCAGTACAGATTTAATATTATTTGTATGTCTCTGGTGTCGATGTTCTTACCCTCCAGGATTTCTTTGAGTTTATTGTGGCGTATTTTGTCAAAGGCCTTTTCAAAGTCTATAAAGCAGGCGTGTACCTCTTGGTTAACATCTAGACATCTCTGTGTTAGGACGTTCAAGGCAAAGAGAGCTTCTCTTTTACCTAATCCTTTTCTGAATCCCATCTGTGTATCGATATCTAACTTTTGATAGATTCGGCTGTGGATGACTCTAAGAAATATTTTAAGCAGATGACTCATCAAGGAGATTGTTCGATGATCTGAACATTGCATTGCCTTAGTTTTCTTCGGTATGGTGACAAAAGTAGACAGCAACCATTCCTGAGGTATTATACCAGTACTGTATATTTTATTGAATAGATGTATACTTCATTCACAATTATAAGAACTGACTTATGCAGAATTTAAAAGTATCCCGCTGATAAAGTCGACGCCATAAAGAGATTTGCCTCTTCAGGTAAATAGTAAAATGGACCGGCTTAACGAATTTTATATTTTATTTGGCATTTACATTACATATTTAATTTAAATAAATATCTAGATAATTAAGGGAAAAATACATAAACTGATAACTTATTCGATATACAAAATCAACAAATGCAAAAGTATTTTTTTATTTACTTTTTACTTTAAATGTATTATTTAATTATTAGAAGGCCATGAATCTAAACTTGGACATAATTTTTAATACCTACAAACATTTTAAAATAACATTTTCTTGTTAAATTTAAAATCACTTCAGTATTAATTAATAATTATGATTTTCCCTATCTACCACTTAATATTTTATAAGATTATTGATTAATAATTTTATGTGATGCACAACCTTTAGTGAAGAATAATTTTTTTTCGTGAAATAATTAATAAAGAAATTTATCATTTTTTGCCAACTTTTTCAGACATGAAACGGAAAAGTTAAACATGTCAACATAAATAAATATGAACCTTTTAAAACGAGTAAATCGGTACTCACCTAAGGGACCGCAAACGTTCGGATACAATTAGCGTCCCTTTGTAAAGACAATGACGTCGACTTTACTAAAGTAACAAGACATTTACTTAACACAGAGACCACACATTACTTCCCTGAGTTAGTGATAAGTTATAGTCTAAAAAAATCATTATGAAATTGACTGGCCAGTTGGTTGTGAAAACCAGTGCCAATAAAACACAAAACACACACACACACACACACACACACACACACACACACACACACACACACACACACACACACACACACACATGTTAAATCTGTGTCACTATCACTGTCGTCTTTTAAATTGATGATAATATTTTGTATATTATATGTAGGAAAATATGAATTCTCAGCTTTCATAACATATGAGACTGCATTTTTCCAACTATTCGCATCAATTTTGAGTACTTCCTTTTCAATTAAATGCAGGACAGATGGATTTAAATGTGGCGAAGTATTATTTCTTCGAACTCTTGACTTAAGTTGATGCCACATATGTTCGATTGGGTTAAATACACAGTAATATGGTGGAAGTCTTAAAATCGTATGACCCATGTTTTCGGCATATTTATCACAAAAGTATTCTTTTTTCAATGCGAAATTTTTAAAATGTCCAATAAATCCTTCTTAGTATTATCTATTTGAAAATAAATTTAGAAGGCGCTTTTGTTGAACAACATTGACTATTATCTACCCAACCTTTAGATGGCGTATCGTGTGTCTCAAACCACGTTTCATCTAAATAAATAATAGGTCGATTCTCTCGACGACACTATTTAATTTTGTTTAAATATTCCATTCGCCATATCCGTAAACGATTGGATTCCATAAGTACCTGTCTTTTATCTACTTTTTTGTATTTAAACCCTATACGTTGCAAACACTTCCAAACAGTTGTTCTACCGCACTTAATTTCAGTGTTTTCGACGTGAAGCCTGTCAACTAATATATCTAGTGTGCGTACAATTTGTTCTTCATACAAGGCATACACTTTGCGACGAATAAGATCTTCATCTGCACGATCGAGCTTCCAAGAAATACTGTTATCCCGTCTTACTAATCTTGGTATAATAGGATTAGTTACAATTTTTCTGACTGTGGATAATGGATTTTTAGTCAAAGTTGCCGTTTCATGTAAGGCTTCGTTACTGTCCATATTTTTTTCGACAAGAGTTTCGAAAAACATTAGCAATAATTTGTTTTGCATCAGTAGATAAATGTATTCGTTGGCGCTGTTCAGGTTCTAATACTTGAATGAGATCACCTCCTTGTCGATTTGCTTCCGGTTCATTAACTGGCAGAATTGCCCTATTATCCTCTGGACTCCAGGGACGCCACATTGTTTCATACAATATAGGTAAATTTGACTACGTGGATTCACCGGCAAGTGTACACACTTTAAAAAAATAAACACTTTTATTACAATACTCAACTAATTTTTTGCACAAACTGAACACTCAAACGACTTTACAACCAATTCCGTCGAAGCAGACTTTTAAGTGTTAGTTTGTCATCGAACTCTCTTCAAATTAAAAAACAATTACCGATAAGTAACAGGTAGAAAGTTATATAAATTCCAAGTAATTTGTTAATAGGTCAATTAAGTTAAACGTTTACTCATTATAACTGTATATACGGGTTTGTCAGTTCTAATGTGTTTGGGATATTACCCGTTTTCCCAAAACTTATTAATTTCCACCACCGGTCCAGTCAATTTAACTAAATTGAGATCTTCATAATTTTGGGCGCTTTTATTTCGTTGAGACTTAAAATAATGATTAATAAAAGAATACAATAATTATGGGAAATTTGTATGTTTATAAAAAGAGTTTTTTGACATTACGCTTGAATGATAATATTTGATCTGATTATATGTACTAACCTACAGTTGACTTGGCTATATGCCGGTCCTGTCAGCTTGGATAGCTGTGATAATTATACAACAATAGAGTACTTACAAGGGATTATTCAGTTTTACAGCTGTTATTAAAATTACTTTTATAATGAGACACTAAATTTCTGGATACAGTATACCTAATATTATGGTTACGGATTTATCATTCAAAAGCTTCAACAGTTCTGTAGGAATTTCATCAGGTCCGTTTGTTTTTACATTTTTAGCGTTTCTTATTGCGTATTCTACTTCTTCTTTCAATATGTCTGGCCCAGTTGCAATGATTATCTGAGTTAAGTTGTTTCTATCATCTTCAAATAATTCATTCAGGTATTCTGTCCATTCTTTTTATTTTATTCTCTAGATTTACAATAAGATTTCCATCTTTGTCTTTAAGTTTACCTATTTGGCATTTCTTTATGCTCCCTGTTATCTCTTTTACTTTTTTTGTGCATATTGAACGCATCGAACTTTTTCTCATAGGTTTCCATTTCTTCACACTGTTCTTTAATCCACGCCTCTTTGGCTTCTTTTATTCTCTTGTTTATGTGTTTGTTTATTTCTTTGTATTTGTCTAGGTAATTCTTCATCTTTATTCTTTGTTCCATCTAGTCTAGTCTCTTCTTGATAGTACTTAACATTAAAAAATGTATCTCTATTCTCTGTTAAAAAGTTCTTGTAATAATCTTTTCACTCTTCTTTACTAATTGTGTCGATGGTCATGTTTTCATTTATACTCTTTATTATTAACGTTTTTATAGTTTTCTAAGTTGTCACTGACTTAGAACTCTCAATAATCTATCAATTGCATTACACCTGCTTTACCAATGTTCGATATTATGTTGATTATTCATGTTTCTTCACCATGGTGATTAGAATGAATATGGTCCATTGGTAAAAATTATCTTTTATAAGTATATTATAGTTTGAAAAGCGGTAATAAACACAATTAAGAAGTGCAAAGCAAAAGAATATAAAGAAAAATATATCGTTGGCTAGTCTCAAATCAGAAAGGGCTTATATCGGAACTTCCTTAACTATATCTGGTAGGAATGAATGAATTTTATCGACATACAAGACTTTACCTAATTCTGATTGCTGATTGGCGGATTAACAACCCTATGGAAGGTTGTAACTTCATATTTTGCGCGGTCGTCCGATACTTATTCTGCCGATTGGTGACTTATCTCTTTCTATTTTGACAACACTGGTCTCTCCCATTCTGCTTATGTGGTTATTCCATTCTTTTTTTTCTGTTTTGTGTCTATTCATTTATACACTGCACGTTACATTTTCTTTTAATGTCTTCACTTCTCTTTCGATCTCTCAGCGTATTTCTTGTAATTCTTCTCAAAACTCTCATCTCTGCCGTTTCCAGTAGCCTTTGTGTTGTGGCTGTGCAGGGTCTTGTTTGTGAGGCATATGTGATTATTGGTCTTACACTGGCTTTATAAATTCTTGACTTCATCTCAGTGTTATTGTGTCTGTTTCGCCATATAGTGTTATTAAGGCATCCTGCCAGTCTATTTCCTTTTTGTACTTGATTTCTCACTTCTTTGTCCAGGTCTCCATGGCTGGACAGTGTAATTCCAAGGTATTTTATGCTCTGCCTGCAGTTTTGTTGGGTGGATCGAGTATCTCGACAGAACTGTTACCGGTCCCAAGCCCAGATAAAGGAGAAGGGGGTCTACAGCGAGGTTAGCACGCTAATGATAGACTTTAAAACCATACAACTCATAGAAACAGGATTATGCCTCGGAACATCAATGATTTCATTACGACTAACGCGAAACATCAACTCGGAAGGCATAATTTGACACTTTTACATCGAATTTGCCAGTATAATAAAACTAACTTAGTAACAACCTTTCCAAAATAATCTAGTTTAATACCAAAATAGATATTTATCATAGTATTAAGAAATGAGAAGACACGCAAAATAAAACTAAAATAAATAAAAAAACTAACTTACCGACACGTATATAAATGATTTTTTCTGACAGAGCGCCTGAAAAATCCTTTGCAACCGTCACACGAGGCGGCTCCATAATGTTTTCCCGTGGCTCTGTCTCCACAAATGGCACACTGTTGGCTGATGGCGTTAACGCCGCCACTAACGTTACTTAATGTGGCCGTTAGGGAATTGTTGCACGCCGCCATCGTCATGTCTGAGTCCACTGCAACAAAATAAACAGAACATTAAAATATATACACAATAAATCGTTGGTTAAACATTGTTGAATGAAAAATTGCACTAACTGCATAAGATGCAAAATATCTATAAATAGTGTTGTCATCAGAGTACAAGGTCGGTTCAATAAGAACTTCAAAAGTAAAACGAAAATTTTTAAAAAGTGAGGATTTATTTCTCAACATAGTCTCCTTTAAGCTCGATACACTTGACCCAGCGTTGCTCCAACTTCTTTAGATGCCGTCTGAAAAATAAGTTATCTCAAAGTTTGCTCCGTGGCGACAATGACTTCCTCATTCGACTTAAAGTTCTGCGACTAAAAGTGACTTTTCAAGTTGAGAAACACAAAGAAGTCATACAGGAGCAAACCTGAAGCATATGCTGGATAGGACAGAATTTTATAGCCCGATCCGATGAACTTGGCAGTAGCGAAGGCAAGGGTATTAGCCTTTGCGTTGTCATAGTAGAGCTCTGTATCCGTTTTGCCCCTCCCCAGATAGTCGACATAGATCACACACCTTGTGAATCTTAGAAAACGGTAGCCATCACCTTTCTGGCCGATAGGACAGTCTTCGCCTTCTTCGGAGCACGTTCGCCCAGTGAAGTCTACTATTTTGACTGTCCCTTGGTGTCTAGAGTATACAAATGGATCCATGTTTCCTCGAAGGTAACGAAACGATGCAAAACACCTTCGGATTACTCTTAGACAGCGTCAAATACTGCTCTGAAGTGGTCTTAGAGTTGCACTTATTGTCCTGAAAGAGCATACGCGGCACCCATCATGCCGGCAGCTTTCTCATCCTCAAAATGGTATTCAGGATATAACTCATGCAGTCTTTTGAGATGGTACTGTCTCCGTTAACTCACACTCCTTTGATCGGAGGTCTGCAAATACGAGATCGTGGATTTTTGTCGCGTTATCCCCAGCACTTAGGCGTGGCTCATTAAAAACCAACGTGCGATCACGTTGAAACCCGTTAACCAATATTTGACGGTCGTCATTGAAGAAAAAGTGTCATCAGGCACAGCATCCAAGTGCTCTTTGATTTCTCTACGCGATTTCCCTTACAAAATCGAGAATCGAGTCACCGACTGATATTGTTCTTTTTCCATTTTACTAAAATCCGCTGATATGCCCACTTTCACACGCGGTTAAATTGACACTACTAGTCCGATTCGGCTGAAATTTTGACAGTAGCCGTCTAGGAAACTGTAGTATCCGATAGTAAATTTCTCGTTCAAAAGTGTTATTAGATAATGTAATACTAATATTAAACAAAACTTTTTGCCTGATTCAAACTGCAATTTGAATAATATTGACGAAAATAAACGACGAAAATGACTTTTGCGATAAAAACAAAAGCCGATACAGCGAAAACCAAGAGAATATTCAGAACATCAGAAATGAGAACGTAGAGGTCAATCATTGAGACAATATTGTGAGATCTTCTTCTTAGGGTGCCTGTCCGTTCCGAACGTTGGCGATCATTCTGGCTATGATGACTTTGTTGGTTGCTATACGAAATAGCTGTGTTGAGGTCTTTCTATTCCATGCTCTCCGGTTAGTAAGCCAGGATATTCTTGTTCGTCCTGGGGCCCTTTTTCCTTCAATTTAACCTTGCAAAATTCAATGGAGTAGCTCGTATCTGCCTTGATTTCTCATTATATATATATATGTCCCATGTACTGCAGCTTACGGCCCTTCACGATGTTGACCAAATCCACGGTTGTGTTCATCCTCCGCAGTACTTCTTCACTGGTGACTTTGCCTGTTCATGGTATCTTCAGGATCCTTCTGTATAACCATAGCTCAATAGCCTGAAGTTTTGATAGAGTTTCCGCCTTCAATGTCTAGTTTTCTACTCCGTACAGAAGCACTGAGTACACGTAACATTTAAGGAGCCTTATTTTTGTTTCTAGGGTGAGTAGGGTGAGGTGATGGCTCTTAAAAAAAGAGCTCATAGTCAAGAATGCAGTTTTTGCCTTTCCGATGCGACATTTAATCTCTTGGGTATTGTCCCATGACTCATTGATTATAGTTCCCAAGTACTTGTACTGTGAGACACGGTTAAATTCTCATTTGGTTCACATACAGATTTGCTCCAGTTATGTTTTTCTTGCTGATGATCATTAGCTTGAATTTGCTGGTGTTTATATCCAGTCCATATGTTCTACTTGTTTCCGTTATTTTGTTCATTAAATTTTGCAGCCCTTCTATGGTATTGGAAAACACTATTATATCATCTGCATACCGCAGGTTATTGTGAGATAGAATACCGAATGACCGAATAGGAGATCTATGTAACACACAAGACATAGTACGTTAAGAAAGACAGGGATGACGAAATGAAAACAGCATGTAACGAGAATGGGCAGAGAGGGAATAGCCCGAATAGCAAGAGATTCAAAACCAGCAGACAAGTGAACACTAGCAAGACCCTTTAAAAGGTGGCGAGATAGCTCAACAAAGAGAGGGAGTCTCTATAAGGGGTCTAATATAAAAAATAATAAGACGAAGAAGATCCATAGTTACTTTGGTTTGGTAAAAAAACAATGCGGTAAAAGGCAATAGTGGAATTACAAAAAATGCAAAGATTGCCTTGTATAACAGGCTCTTAGAGTGACTCACTGCAGTGTCTTAGAGGTAATCTGGACCTTTCACCACTACACACACACACACACACACACACACACACACACACACACACACACACACACAGACACACTATACATATAAAAGGGCTCTAGAAAGTACCGGAAGGCTAACATATGCTCAGCATCTAAAACTAGGCGACTTGACTGGGCATCTAGAGATTGTAAGGTTGCATTAAGGATCTATAAATCGCAAGAGGTGCTCCCACGTTTTATACTAATGGGGGTCAAAAACACAAGAGGGAAAGCAATAGGGGTTACTGGTCCTAAGTAAAATCATTTACTCCTCTAATAGCTCTCATTTAATATATACATTGTGTGAGAGTGAATAATCAAAGAAGGGGTCCAAACTGGAGCATTTTTAAGATTTTAAAATTATTAATCCTTTGAATTCAAAGTTTAGTTGTTGCTATGCGGCTTAGTTTCTCTCATCTAACGTGTAAAATTTTACAGATTTAAATATTTTTATTATATAATTTATTCAGTAATAATAGAATTACTCATAAATCATTTTTATCAGAAAGTGCTCTTGACAGAAAAATAACCTATCTATGTATTTTTATCGGCTGTTCTAAAATAGATTACATTAATAATTTTACAACATTGCAATAAGTCTAAATTATTTCGTTATATATTATTTACTATCTTTAATGAGAATTAACCACAATTTCGGTTAAAAATGCGTTTATTTTGACGTTTAGATTCCCACTTTGTAAATCGTTATCAAAATACAGATTAAACAAATTATTTTGTTTTGTTACTTGGTAATACAAACAAATTTATTATACTTAATTAATTTATTATATATTATATTAGAAACATCCAGATAAGACCTAGAACGAAGATCAGAAATATTGTGGGAGCAATTACAAAAATCAAATGGTGCTGGGCGGTCACACAACCCGATATAATGATAACCGGTGGATACGGAGAATCCTAGAATGGAGATCAAGGAGGACGGCAAGAAGCAAGGGAAATCCTCAAAAGAGATGAGTAAATGACATAAGATTAGTGTCATGCAAACAGTGGATTAGATTGACGCAATATAGAGAAAGATGAAACCAATTGGGAGAGACCTACATTCAGGAGTAGATAGAAAATGGTTGACAAAGAGAATTTATTACAAAGTATACATTTTAATAGAGCTCCATACGCGGCCCATACTACTATATGATTATTAAGATTTTATGACAAAAGTATTTATACGGTGACACTGACTAATATGCGAGAGTTAAAAACTATAACCAAGACGCGACCAGCTAAGCTGGGATACAATGTGACACTGACTACGTGACTACTTTCAAATTATCACTGCATCACCTAACAGGGCCAGGGGAAACTTCTTCGAAATTTCTATTAGGTAGCTAAATCCCCCTTTTGAATGATTGCTAACCGGGATTTTCTAGATACCAGTTTTCAAAAGTTAAAAACAGCTTTTGAATGCTTTATACCAGCGATTTCTTTTAAAGTTGCTCGGAGAAAGTTACCTGATTAGATCTTATGAAATAAAAAAAATGTTTGCTACCAGTGGCGTAGAAACACTTGGATAAATTTCTTACATACATTTATCCATAACCCAAAGAAGATCGGACGCTCCTTACTTGGACTGACTCTCGGGAAATAAGAAGAAGGACAGGTGTCACAGATTATAGAACGCATTTCATGGGTGAAGTGGAACTGGGCAAGCCATGAGACCAGAATAAAATGAGAGAGGTGCACCCAAAAAATTACAGTACGGATACCACGAGTAGACAGAAGAAGCAGAGGTAGATCCCCTACAGGATGGACAGATGACGTCAAGAGAATCGATGGAAATTGGCTGCAGGAAGCTCAGATCCGACGGAACTGGAAGAAATTACGGGAGACCTATGTTCAACTTTGGTCGCAGAATGCTGGATGATGATGGCTTAAAATTATGACTATAGTCCTAAAAGAAACATACTCTTGATTATGGTGACGTCTTGTACAGACCATGCACTCTAAAAATAACCAAAATTCGTATTCGAGTGGATTAAGGCCTGAGCTAAAGCTGGTCCCGCTGATCATTTCTCCACTGCTTTACCGCCCTTTTCACAAAAATGTAAAGAAGACATGCCGTCATAGGACATTACCCACCAAACCATCACTGAGACAGGAAAATATCCTCTTTTGATCCTTGACACCAGTTCGCGGACTTCCTTGAATGACAGTGCATAAACTCTATCGTTTTGCTTATTGACAGTTTTCTCCAAACTAAAATTTTTTTTATCTGTAAAAAGGATTTCTTTGTAACGCGCTTTACTGTACAACGACAACAAGAGTCTTGATTTTTTTCCTATTGTATTTTCTTGCAACGATAAGGCGTTCTCTTGTTTGTCGATTGAAAACTTAAGTCCCAAGTTTTGTTTGATAATGTATCTCATGGTTTTCGGCGCTATATTCATTTCTTGAGCCATGATTTTTTGTTTTCGGGCAGGATTTTTGTTAATTTTTGATTTAATAGCGTTAATAACCTGTGGCGCAAGAGCCACGCAAGGCCGGTCAGATTACGGTCACTTACTCCTCCCGTATCCAAAAACATTTTAACAATACAATGCATAAAAACACGCGTAATATTTAACGGTTTTAGTCATTCAAAAATACGAGCTTTTCTATTGAACAATTATAAAGAACAATCACAGCAATAGTCTCTGTGTCTGTCAACTATATCGTAACGGCTCAAATTAGACTGGAATCTTTTAGGAGTGTTAATAATGTACATGTTAACTGTTTTTAGCTGCGTTCAGTTTGTCAGTCGTACAAACCGCTTTTACACTTGTATCAATATTTATGGCAGGACTATGTATAGTGTGTAGCTTTTGGAGGGGGGTCCGGTCCATTTATCCAAGCATTTTGTAAACGCGCTGTAGTGTTAGCTTTTTGCAGGTTCCATCTTGGTCGGCGGAATGTGGATACTATTGGTATGTTGATGAATATGTGGCGATGCTGACTGTGAGGGAAGTTTGGGAGAACTCTTCGTGTTTTCTAATAAAAATAAATCACGTGCTATGATTTCTCTGACTGGTATCCTATAAAGCCTGGCTATAAAGCTGAATGTTTCTTGGGAGGGACAACGCTTGAAACATATTGATAAGCCCAAATATCTTGGAGTAGTACTAGACCGGTCACTAACGTATAAATTCCACTGCCAGAACACAAGACAAAAGGTTTCTACGAGAAACAACCTTCTCCGGAAACTTGTAGGGAGCAAGTGGGGTGCAAACCCCCAGGTCTTGAAGACAACAGCTGAGGCCTTATGTTTCTCAACAGGGGAATATGCTTGTCCCGTCTGGGGTAGATCTAGACACGCCCAACAAGTCACCACGGCGTTGAATGAAACATGCAGAATAATTACCGGTTGTATGAAGCCTACCCCCCTACCCCTACTGTACCGGGTAGCTGGATTCTCATCACCAGATGACCGTAGATGCGCCTCACAATATGTGGAGAACTTCAGGCAAACTTTCGATGAAAGGCACCAATTATACGGGTTTGACGAACCACCAGGAATCAGCCGACTTAAATCAAGGAAAAGGTTTATGAGAAATGTCAGCGTCGAACCACCCGAACTGTTCCCCCTGCATCCAGAACGACCTAATGGAATGAACCTGGACTGGAGAACCTGGCGGACACTGAATCGCATACGCACAGGTGTTGCCCCTGTAAAACAGAACCTCATTAAATGGGGCATCAAGACAGACAGCGACGCACTTTGTGAATGTGGGGAAATACAGAACATGGAGCACCTGAGAGTATGCAGACTTTGCCCATCACAGTGCACCCTCGATGATTTATGGCTCGCAAATACAAAGGGTGTAGACGTAGCCCGATATTGGGCAGAAAAACTGTAGTCGGATCCAGACACGAAAAAGTAAAGTAAGTCTGACTGGTATTCTCAAGTCAATTTCATGTAATTGCATAAACTACCCTCCAATAAAGTCATCCCAGGAACGCACCTCAAAAAGATTAATATTTCTTTATAATACTTCAAGTAGTTTCAAATACATCAAACTATAGTATCAATTTCTTAAGAAGAAAGGCATTACCTCTCAAAATTCAATTTTAACGAAATTTAAAATTAAACCTAAGACTCTATAATTATTTGATTTCTAGTATATATTTACGTCGATGGTTTTTGTCATGGGATAGCATGCATTGCGCCAATTAGAGTTTATAATTACTTTTTTAAAGTTTTATAATTAAATTTAATAACAAACAATTACTATTAGAACACTAACATATATCCAGTAATACATAAAAATTATTAATCAAGAAACATTTTTCCCTTTTTTATTAGAATACTATACTAATAAAAGTATTTAAATTATAATAAAATGCACGAACTTTATTATTTATCAATTTTTTTCGAATTGTTGTTTCATATTGCTGTTTTCATTTAGGATACAATAATAAAAGTCTGCGTATGCCATTTCCACGTTTAATAGAGACGGAAGTTCACACTCGAAGTCCTGGAATAGATCCCTAGAGAAAAACGATCTTCGTTCCACAGGATAAGCTTTTATAGTGTCCTCAGTATTAAACAATTGTCATTCAGCTGTTGTATAGATTTTTTCCTAAGGACTGCTCTTTAGCAGACGGACGTAGGTTATCCTCCATTTTAGCCGTCTGGTCTGCTTAAGCAACCGGCAACACTATCAAGCTTGCCCTCCGTCACTATCTCTTTAAGGTTGTTTTATTGAGAGTGGAGCCATTGATGCATCGCGTTTGCAAATGCTGAACAGTCGCCCACAAAGTGTTAGGCTGCTCTTACCTCTCCTCAAACCTGGAACACGTTGCTCATTGGCTGAGCTTACAGAAGTTTTGGTATCTCGCAAGGTTAGTGTGATCTGAGAGGCGTTCTATCTTGCTACATAGGTGATCTAGGGACCACTTCCATATATCAGTTTTTTCTGTATAGATTAGACACAGCCTGAGTAATCTGAGTAATATAAATAGTAATCCAAGACCCCCTATAGGATCTAATCATTCTAAGGAGCATCAAGTAGCTAGATTACATTTCGCTTCTTCTTCTTTGTGTACCGTGCTTGTCTTCAAGCGTTGGCTATCGTCATATTGACAAGCTGATGAAATGATTCTCGGTCGGCAGCTAGATGAAACAGTTCCTCGACCGTTCGATCTGTCCATTGTCTAATGTTACGCAGCCAGGACAGTTGTTTTCTTCCGACCCAACGTTTTCCTTCGATTTTGCCCTGAATGATTAACCCGAGTAAGCGATATTTAGGTCCTCTCATTATATGACCGAAGTATTGGACCTTTCTCATTTTGATGATGTTGATCAATTCTCGCTCTTTGTGCACGGTCTCTAGCACGCGTTCGTTAGATTTCGCTAAGGAGCAACAAAAGTATGAGTCAAATGACTGGATATATGTGTTATTTACCGAGCAATCCAGATTTTGCCTGTGATCAGCAGAATGTCCCGGAAGAGTTTATTAGAGAAGATCATTATACAACCTCTGTTTGTGTCCACAGTCAGACATATGCCTCCTTAAGGGTTTTCTATTTTTTATTTCTATCTCGTGTTGTTGTGACCCAATTCGTCAAGACTCTTTTGATGTCAACGACTAGCGGATGGGAAGTCTGCCTTGACAGCGTTTATCACTCCTTGGCCTCTATTCTAAAATCTTCCTTGTACATCTCCCATCCCGAAATCCTGCCCATCTCCATTTAAAGCCGTGCAATGCGTTCGAGACCATCATCCACCTTTACTTTCTAGGTATCTCTTGGTTTCTTATCTTGTCTCTCAGTGTTAGGTCCAGTATTGAGTGTAACAATTTTGTTTGGGTTATTTCTAACCTTCTGGATATTTTTTTTGGTAAGGCTGAGATTCGCCTCCGTATGTAAGGAGTTGCAAAACATACTCGAACGCTCTTCTTTTGATGCTGATGGACATTTCCGATTTAAAAATGTATCTTAATTTTACTAATTCAGGCATATTTTTCTTTGTAACTCACATCTCTGATTATCTCTTGTGGTTTTCACTTCATGTTGCAAATATGTTAATTTGTGAGTGAGTTAAATTTTTTTGCCTGATCTTAATGTTGTCGCTGGGTACTAGATTGGTCATCATTAGAGGACCTATGCTTAGAGCGAAGGTCATTCAAATATTCTCCTTCAATGATGATTCCTTTGTTCTTCCAGTTCAGATTTTGAAAGCATGTTCTACTAATACTGAGAACAGTTTTGGGGATATAGTGTCGCCTTATCTTACGTCACTTCCAATGTCCATTTTATTTGTAATCTCGTGGAAATTTATACTAGCTGTTGAATTTTCATATATATTTCTAACGATGTTGGAGTAGCCATAATCTATTCTGCATTGCTCTAATGGCATTTTATTTATTTATTGCCTCTACATAATTATTTGCTTCCATTGTTCAGAATGGAGGTAAAGATGTGCTGAATGATATTAGGAATACCCATTTCGCACTAGATTTAGTTTTCAAGGAAGTTCAGTTACAGTATGAACAGGAGTATCTTCGGAGGTATATGTACCTATCAGCAGTCGAAAATTCTTAACCCCAGAGTTTAAATCAGGTTTTTCTATTATTATCTAAAACAGATTGGCAAGACAAGATATGTGCAAAGATACTGTGCAGCATAATTTATTGGATGAAAGAAAGACGTGACTGTGCGATGGACTTAAACAAGAGGATGTCAGTTGAGGTCCTAGTAGAATTCATGCTCAGTAGCGAGAACGTCCGGAACCCTGTGAAGACTATGATTGCAAGAATGATGAATGAGAAGGATAGAGTGAGAACTTGGCGAGAATGTTATAATACTAGAATACATACGATACAATGCGGATGCACAGGAGTTCACAGCACCTTTCACGAGCCCCATGAAAATCTTGTCCCCCGCAATAAAAAAAAGTTGGATGATTGAAAGTTGGAAGCCTCCATGCCACTCGCATAATTAGAGAGTAAATGAAGGTGGTATTTTGCAACTGGCATAGCCAGGTAGAGTTAGAACTTAAAGCCAATCAAGCTTGTTTGAAACAGGCTCAGTAGAAGTATTTAAAGCCAGGTACCCACCCTTGTTACATTGAATCTGCTTAAGCTAGTTCTTTTGGAAGAATGGAAACCAAATCCACAGAATTGTTTCCCTAATTGATAGTACGTTCTGAAGATTGATTGCCATTATACAGGATCGTGGATAATACCTAATATTAGATTAGAAAAAAAATATTGTAGATAGAAGATTAGAAATATTACTATATATATATATATATATATATATATATATATATATATATATATATATATATATATATATATATATATATATATATATTATTTAACAAGGTACTTAAAATTTTCTACGCAATCATGGGTAATTTTCTGTAATTACATAATGTGTGAATACAACACTCAATCTTTTATTTCTTCTTGCGAATAAGTGGTTAAATGTGCAATAAATACATCAATAAATATTTGAAGAAGTATATTTGTGCAGTCATTATGAAGTATCTAACAATAGATTTAATATTTCTTTTTGAGTGTGAAAACTCCTCAAGGATATCTATTTGCTTTTTTTAAGTTTTATTGCGTATGCACATTTTACTTTTTTTATTAATTTTCTGCCAATTATTATTTTGATTATGAAAACATAGATTCACCTTGTCACTAAACATCGGTTGTGACTTAAGAAAAGAAGTTTTAAATCTAACATTAAGTTTAGCGGATATTTTCTAATTGTTTCTTTTATATTCGTTTGTCTTATAGGTAAGTTTTTGTATATCTTTTGTAGTGGTAACTTGACGATTAGGGCACACAGTCATATAAATGGAGCATTTTAGTCATATAGATATGTGCCAGTCACTCAGAAACAAGACTCCAGCACATACCTATGCACGAAGAGGTTACTTTATTGAAAATTATTAACATGAATTCATAACCGGATATTTCAGTTTAAATCAAATTTAAGTACAGATCAGTTCAGTTGCCGGACTGTTAAATTCCGCAGTCAGTCACTGACTTTATCACTCTAAATTATCGAGTAGCAATGTTGAAATTACGAAAAAACCCATAAAAAACTGAATAATACTCAGGTCTATGTTCCAACAACTGACAAGTCAGAGCAAGAAATCGAAAAATTTTTTAACAACATACATGGAATATTGCAACTGACAGAAGAGGCGAGACAACGATGATCATGGGTGAATTTAACCTCAAAATTGGTCGTGGTGCTGAAGGAGACAACATAGTAGCATTCGGTCATAGTCGCTGACACTGCCCAATGCGAGAAAACATGACTTAAAGTGGCAGTCAGAAACAATATCCTCAGAAAACTCGCCAACAGTAGTGGAGGTCTAACCCCACAGTTTTGAGAACTACTGCCCGCGCGCTTTGTTATTGTGCGGCAGAGTATACCTGTCCGGTTTAGTCTAAATCGATGCAAGTCAGGAAGCTTGACGCCATCGGAAATGAAACATGCAGACTAACAACTGGCTGTATGAAGCCAACTCCAAGTTGGCTCCAGAAAAGCTCACGAATTTATGGAACAGACCAAGCAGATAATTGATGAACGCACAAATCCAAAAGATTAAAATCTCGTAGTAGATTCCAGGATGTGAACATGGACAGCCTATTTGCAAACTACCCACAAGCCGAAGAAATACCTAGTGGTGCCAACTTGAACCTACCAGTATGGAGAACACTGTACCAAATAAGAACCGGAGTGACACCGGTAAAAACCAATCAAATAAAGTGGATCTTACACCTAGTGAAGTCTAAGAGACCAAATAGATAATAAATACGAATGTAGCGCCATATAGAACATGGAACATATACTGACCTGCCTAAATTGCCCTAGTTCCTACGACCTCGATGACTTATGACTTAACAAGCAGGCGATATACTAGGCCCAATACTAGGCGAAAAAACTTAAAATTCCGAAAAAAAAAATAAAACCAAGTTTAACCATGAATTGAAATTCACAATGGAAAACACTAACTAATTATTAATCCACGTCAAAAATGTTAACAGGTACTATACTAGGCCAAGATATTTTAATCCATAATGGTTGAGTAAGCTTTTTTTCTATATTATTACAGTGATAATGTATCTAAAACCAACTACAATTGACAAAAATGAAGAAAGGGAAATGTTTCAGTAGTAATTTTTAATTACCTTTTCTATGGCATCCTATGTAATACTGTATAAAGAATCAAATAAACAACCTGTCTAAATCTTAATACCCTCAATAACCCACACAAATACTAATCCAAAATTATGATAAATGTTTAGTTATGAAAATATTTTTAATTATGTTTATAGAAAGTTATTATGTCTCACCAAACATAATTCCTGCACTAGTTCACTTAAAATATTTACTTCCAAAGCTAAATTTTAACTAAAATAAACCTTAGGAAAAGTATTTTCAAGCATCTTAATGTTATCTAATCTTGTAGATTGTGTCAAATATTAAAACATATTATTACAAAGATAAATTCATCATTGAAAGTTTTTTTGGTCGTTTTTAAATGTTTTTATTATCTTGAGTGGTGTGATTTTTTTGACGATATTTTAATTAATTTAGTCAATCACCATGAATATCACGAATATCACAACTTTTTTTGTTATGGCAAACTACAGACAATTTCTGTTTATTTGCCGGTTAAGTACTGAATTAAAGAGAGAGATAGAAAGATAAAGCGAGAGACAGAAGAGAGATAGCGAGAGAGATAGAGAGAGAGAGAGAAAGAAAAGAGGAGACAGAGCGAAGATAGAAAGAGACCATAAACCACAAAACTCTACTGACTATAAGTAAATAATATGACAAAAATCATTGAATTATTGATGAAAAATTACAGCTATTTAATATTTTATTGGATGAGTAAGGGTCTTATATGTCAGGGGCAACATGGCTTCTCCAAAAAAACAAAAAAACTTTGACTAATCTATTAACCTATTAAGTTGACATTCTAAACAACATTCAAAGCAGGAAGCAGACTGATTCAATTTACACAGATTTCTCTAAGGCATTTGATCTTGTTGATCAGGAAATACTAAGTTGATTTTGAATGGGTTCGACCTAAATTTTGTTTCTTGGTGTAGAAGCTCTTTCACTGGTCGTATTCAAAGAGTTAAAATATGTTGTTATTTTTCTGAGGAAATTGTAGTCACATCTGAAGTTCCATAGGGAGGAGCAGCTGTGCCAAATTTATAGACTTAAATTGTTTGTCAGAGTGGTACCAAAAAATAAGCTATATTATTTGAATATCAAAAAATGCAATTTTATAAGTTTCTCCAGGAAAACTACTAGGTTTGAGTCAAGTTACTCTATTGATAACCAGCCACTAAAATACACCTCTACATTAACAGATCTGAGTGTAATTTTCGATGAAAAATTAACTTTTGTCGATCATATTAATTCAATATCAATTAGGGAGTCAAAGATGCTGGTCCTTATTACTAGAAATTCTAGTTTTTTCTCCATTGCAGAAACAAGAATGGTATATTGTTCTTTGGTCAGGTCTATGCTGGAGTACTGTTTAGCCACATGGTCTTTTTATTCCCGGATACATTCTGATTCCTTAGAGAGAGTTCAGCATAAATTCTTACGGGTGTGCGCCTTTCAAAGTGGGATTTGAATAGCAGACCATGACTACACTATCATGGAGAGGTCTATGAGCTTCCCTGCTTCAAGTGTGAGGAGGGATCTGTTTCTGGAGCAGGCAATTCTAATTGTTAAAAAAAATACAAAGAAGTTAAAGAAGATATTAACTATATGATAATAGGGTTAACTGAATAAGATAGTTTGTAAGTATGGAATGTTACCAAAGAGAGAATAAAAAACAAATAGTTGATGACACAATTGGACTATTTAGGATGAATTTGGAGAAATGAAATAGTTTTACACCAAATGAAAAAGAGCAAGAAAAAAAAAAGAATAAAAATTTGTTACAATAATTTCGGCCATATACTGAGACATCCAGAGAGAGAGACAACTTCTACATCTCATAATATAGGACAAGATCACTGAAAGAAGATACAAAGGCCGAAGAAGAACATCCTGGCTCCGAGAGTGGAGTCAAGAGACATCCGCTAATCTTCAGATTAGGGTTCGATAATCGGATAGGGTACTGAAAGAAGAAGATGAAGTTGCGGTAGGTCGAAACCTAAAAGTTTCAGAAAAGAACAAAATTATTGAACAACGTGGTAGAAGCAACTATACTGAAAGAAAAGTATAAAGGAGAAGACATTTTGATACCACGCATCCAAATGATTCCGACTGATGTACCATTTGAATTTAAGGTAAATTCAAATAAAACATCAAATAAATAAGTCTCAGAGGCAATCATTAGGTGTTTGTGGTATTAATCTACAAAGCCCATGTTTCTCACATGGTCAATTGTATCGTGCCTGTTCCCGTGTTGGAAAACCATCAGATTTGTTTGTATATTCACCAGGTAATCAAACAAAAAAAGATTTGTATATCATAAAGCACTACAATAAAAATAAAACAAATTTTTGTTAATAATTATGATTCACTTGATTTACAATAAAGCGATTACTGAAAATACTTATATACGTCTTATTTCATTATTTTTTATTACATCGGTTATTAACCCTATGTTAATAATATTAATAATAATAAATAATTAATTATCTTATTCAATTTATTTACAAATTATTAATATAAACAAACTTTATAAGGAATTAATAAATTCTAAGTGTTGTTTTCCAACAAACCTTAATCTTTTAATATTTTCAAATAATATGGAAATTCTTCATTGCATTTACAAACATGTTAAAATATGTAAACATAAGTTGTAAATAGTCATCATCATCATTGGTGCTACAACCCTATAAAAGAGCCTCGACCTTCCCAAGTCTATTACGCCAGTCAGTTCTATCCATTGCCAACTGTTGCCAGTTTGCTGCGCCTATCTACCATCCTCATCTACACCATCCCTCCATCTGAGTTTTGGTCTACCCCTACTTCTACTTCCCACAGGTTGTGACATAAGGATTCTTCTAGGAGGGTTGTTCTGCTGGGATCTTGCCAGACGTCTTGCCCATCTTAGTCTTCCTATTTTTATAAAGGATACTACGTCTTTACCACCAAATATATGTTTATATCTGTGATATATCTCGTAGTTGTACCTCCTTCTCCACCATTTTCACAGATGCCACCAAATATTCTTCTCAGGATCCTTCGTTCAAATATAAGCAGGAGATTTTCGTGTGCCTTGGAAATGGTCCATGTCTCCGACCCATATGTCAACACTGGTTGTATAAGGGTTTTGTATATGGTTATTTTTGTTTTTTGGCTTAAGTTTCTGCTTCTCATATGTCTACTCAATCCAAAATAGCATTTGCTTGCTAGGATTATTATTCGCTTGATTTCTTCCGTCATGACGTTCTCCTTGGTGATCAGGGAGCCTAAGTATGTGAATTTGTCCACCAATTCAAAGGTAGAATTATCAACCGTGAATTGGTGGTCGATGTTTCTGACTCTATTATTGGGTGTTGATGCCATTATCTTAGTTTTATTTTCATTTACTTGCAGGCCCATATTTTGTGATGCGTTTGACAAGGTGGTATACATTTTCTTCTAGCTTGCGTGTTGTGCGGGCAACTAGATCAACATCATCTGCATATGCCAAAATTTGGGATGATTTATTAAAAATGTTTCCTCTGCTGTCTATTTGGGCATCCCTGACCGCCTTTTCCAAAGCTATGTTGAAAACGAGACACGCCAGCGCATCTCCCTGTCGTAGCCCAACATGCGTTTCAAATGCCTGTGATTGTTCGCCCTGTATTTCGACTTTGCAAACAACTTTACGCATTGTAGCCTTAACCAATCTTATCAGTTTATCAGGGATGTGGAATTCATTCATGGCTTCATACAATTTATTTCTTAGGACACTATCATAGGCCGATTTAAAATCTACGATAAGATGGTATGTGTCGATATTGAATTCATTGGTTTTTTCCAGTATTTGCCTTAGCACAAAGATCTGGTCTGTTGTTGATCGACCAGGCCTAAAACCACTTTGATATTCGCCAAGAAACTCCTCTGAATATTCACTCAGGCGACCATATAAAATAATCGAAAATATTTTGTATGCTGTAAGTTGTAAATAGTATATAGGCATAATCTGTTAATATGGTTTGAAAAAAAAAAACAAAAAAAAAGTATAAAACAAATTAAAAAAAAACATAAATAAAAGAATTAAGAAAATAGAAATAGAACAAAAAACCAAAAAGCACCAAAACAAAACAAAAAAAAACAAAATAATAAAAGAATAAAAAAACAAAATAAAAATATATCAAAATAAAATTTATGTATCCATAAAAATATTAGGTATATGTAGTACAAACATTGATAACTGATAACAAGAAAATTTGACTATGAATCTGCAATCAATAATAATTAAAATTCAGTCGATTGTAACAATAAACACAAACAAGTCTGGCTAATTGGCTCTGCCAAAGCCATTTTTCAGAAAAAAAAAAAATTAATTATCTCTATGTTTTGTCATTGAAGCACCCACTTTATAAATATTTGTCACCTTTAGGTTCCCACTATCCCTTTAGATTATTTTTCAATCAGGTTTGAACCTTATCAGTCCGGAATCAGTCCGGGTTTTTAGTGGGTCCAAAAGGGTGGCCAAAGTTCTGGAAGCGAAGATACTTAGGTCACCCGAGCTGACACCGCCCTATCATCATGGTGACGGTTCAGTTCAGGAGAATTAAAGAAATAAACTGTCATATTTCAAATCTATTTGACAGAACGAAGTCTGTCGGGTCCGCTAGTAGTAAATAAAAATAATAAATGTATCTGTAATTGTGTAATCCTGTGGGATGCATTTGTGAATTTGTGTTTTGACTTACCCTGTATTAAATTTGAAGAGTATTACGTAATTTAATTATTTTTACAAATTTTGACAATAATTTAAAAAATCTAGCTATAAGAGGTTGTTGCTTTTGTACACCTTTTCAATGATACAGGTCGTTTAACTTGTTACGATTTTCATAATAAATTTTCATTTTAAATTTGGTTATAACTTTTTAAATACCCTGCAAGACAATACCTTGTATTCTTGCAACGAAGAAGTAGATTTTAAATTTAAAATAAAATACAGGGTATTTTATTTAAAAAAGTGTGCTTATGCGGTACAGTGTAATGCAGGACCCTATATACACTTCTCAACAATTGAAGTGGATATTATGAAAATGTGTATTTTATTTTTTGTTCATAAGGTCAAATAGAAAAATGTAGTGATATAAATGAACTGGTGCGGTATACGTTCCCAAATCGCTCGTAATGTATTGGCCAACTAATCTAAGGTTTGGGGCGGTTAAAGGAGCCTGTTTTGTTGCCTAGACATTTTGGCCCAAACATGTTCAATGCAATTTATATCAGGTGAACACGGTGGCCACTCCATTCTTGTAATGCCATGAGCTTGTATACACTCGTTGACAATTCTCACACGGTGAAGGCGAGCATTATCATCAATCAGAACAAATTGTTTGTCTATTGCACCAAATAATGGAACAACTATTGGTACTATGACTCTGTTTCAATATCGTGTAGCAGTCATTGTCTCATTAATTATGACGACTAAGTCCGTGCGACCGTCAAAACATATGCCTCCTCACACGCAAACGGATCCACCTCCAGAAAGAGTGGTTGGGACTCTCAGATTTTCATTGTAACGCTGTCCTCTTTCCCTCCACACCAGTATTCGGATATCATTCGTATACAAACGAAATCTGGACTCGTCAGTAAAGAGACAATTCCTCAAATTTTCGAAATTCCACTGATAGTGTTTCATCGCCCAGCGATATCTGCATGCACGCTGCTCCCTAGTTAGTCGTGGATGGGTAGCGCACCGTCTAGCCCTTAAATTGGATGCATGTAACCGTCTTCTGACAGTTTGATTGGAAATCGCTCGTCCAGTCGCATGCCTGAAGATACTGTTAATTCAGGAATGCGGTGAATGTTGGATTTCTTCTTGCTGTCAGAACTACAAAACGGTTTTGCCGACGAGTTGTAGATCGTTCTCTCCCTCCTCTATGCCTGCATGTTGCAGATCCAGATGCTTTATACCGATTCCATGCATGACTTATCATACTTTGCGACACATTTAGCCTCATAGCAACCTCTTGTTGAGTTATGCCTTGTTGGATCCAACGAAATAATTGCTCGAGCTGCACTAGTTCTAAACGTCTTTGCGGCATAATTTTTTTGTTTTAAATAGATTTATTGACTTATTGACAACTGGTAAAGCAAATACAAGCACTTTTATACGAATGATATATTCATGTTTGGAACAACATCTCTTTCTTTGTACGAGATAAGGGCCGATAAGAATAGGGAGAAAAAAACCACATGCAAAAAATATTGGCAATAAAGATAGCATATAGAATATAGTACAGGCAATTATTTTAAAAATAGTTTTATATGTTAATTTTAGGAATTTTAAAATTATCCACTTCAATTGTTGAGTAGTGTATTTGGAACTAATTTTAAAATAAGAAGCTTAAGAAGACTTTGTAACAAAAGTTGACCACCCTGTATAGTTTTCTCAGTTTTTTTTTGTTTGGTGCACTTATTTCGGTTTCTTCGATTTTCCTTCTGATATTTTATTTAACCGTTTACACTCTACAGTTTATCTTTTTCTGGAACTCCTCGACTTGTATACACAACAACACATAAACTATACACAACAAAACCAGATACTCAACCCAAACCGTTAAATAAATTGTTTATTTAACAATTTGTACTGTTTAACTAAATATATTATAAAAGTGATATGATAAAAAACAGTTCCGCAATACATTTTGTTCAATTTTAGTTCTCAAGCTTTGTGCCATCCTTTG
Source organism: Diabrotica undecimpunctata (assembly GCF_040954645.1). Lineage (NCBI taxonomy): Eukaryota > Metazoa > Arthropoda > Insecta > Coleoptera > Chrysomelidae > Diabrotica > Diabrotica undecimpunctata. Next base: position 99,902,688 of record NC_092811.1, read on the forward strand.
TTTTGTTTTCAAAATCCCGTATATAAGCGAAACGCATTTTATATTACCGTATAGCAAACATTAGATTATTTATACTTAATATTAATATCCTCTTTCGAGAATTGCATTTCACACGTGTGACGAAGTAAATTGCATAAGGACTACCAACTGCATGTAGTGAAGCATTTTTATGGATATGACAGAAATGCGATGTTTGAACAGATGGTTCGTTTTACAAAGGAAATTCTTCAATTACATACTTATGTCTACGTACATATTGTTAGCTGACACGAACATTTCATGAAAGGTAACTGACAAGGTCTTAGATGAAATAAATTATTAGATATTCATTTCCACGAATATTTTTTATAGTAATTCTATCATTTTTATAGCAAATAATGACATTCTCATAACGCATAACATTACAATGTTTAGCTTTAAATGTTAAAGCTTTAATACCGATAACTAATTAGCTAAAAATGTACGTATGGTCATAACATACAATGGTGCTTGGACATACGCAAACTGCAGCGTGAAAATCAGAATTTATTGACTACATAAACTAAGCACTTGGCTAAATATTAAGTTGACGAGAAAATAGAATTGTTTGATTCCCAGACCGACAAAACCGGATATATCAAGAAGATGATATATATATATATATATATATATATATATATATATATATATATATATATATATATATATATATATATATATATATATATATATACATATTGGAGAAACGTACAGAAATTTGTCCGGAAGATTAACATCGCACAAGAGTGACGACATTAATCTGAATAAAGTACAAGCCTATGCATTAAGTAAACATTCTATTACGATGGGCCACAAGCCTAACTATGATCAAACAACAGAAATATTGAGAAGGGAAAGAAATTACAACAAAAGACTGTCTCTAGAAATGTGTTTAATTAAAACTACACAAAACACCTTAAACAGAAGAGAAGACATTGAAAATCTTAGTGCTACATACAGTAATCTTCTTTTAAAGAAAAGAACAACAACTATATAAAAGTTCTTTAAAAGTTACACAGATTAGAGGGATTATTCCAAGTTCAAATAAAATAAATATTTTTTTTATATGTGTTTGGTTTTTTCCTTCTTTTTTACTTCGTAAAATAAACTCTGTTGCTTGTTCAAGTGCAAACGAAACATTTTTACATATTATGTCAAAATGTGCGATGATGGTTTGCATAAACATAGGCACTTCCTCTGTCAAACTAATCTAAAATGAATATAAAAAATAGAAGAGACATGGAAATCATAGTAATAAGTTTTGAATGAAAGAAAAAAGAAAAGCAAATTAATTAAATGTCGTCAAATGTTGGTAATTCTGTTAATTTTATAGTAACATCTTCACAAAGGTAAGCCTATTGAAGATACAATAACTTCATTGTCTAATGTAGTTTTTTGTTTTCATTTTTAGTATGTTTTAGTAAGCTTAACAAACCTTAGAGTTTTACTTAAAGGCCAGTATTTGCCTACAAAACCCAAAATATCCATATGTAAATATATATATATATATATATATATAGTAAGAAAAAGTAGTCCAAAATTTTTTGACTAGTTTGGAAAAAATATGTAAATACTTTTTTCTTTTTGGGTGTGGTAGTCAATAAAAAATAGAGCTTTGCTAAGGCGTACTATTTATTCTGAATCCAAGCTTTCGTTGGTTTTTTGCCACCTTTATCAAGGTCTACAAAAAATTTTAAAAAACAAAATGAAAGACGTGTTAAAACAGTCGTCGTTGCAAACTTGATTTCAGTCACATTTCAGTCACAGCAGAAAGAGAGAAAGTGGGAGGACAATTATTGTTTTAATAGTTTGAAGAAAATACAAAAAACAACTTTCAAACTAATGTCTAATAAAATACTGTATGAATTTTGAGTACTACCAACTGTATTACCAACTTAAAATTGAGCGGTAAATTACAAATACTATTTATAACATAAACAATAAAAAGAAAATAGTATTTAGTAAATTTAGTAAACAGGTTTAGAAAAAACAACCAAACAAAACAAAACTGAATTAATAACTGACGTTTGATCAAAAAAATTCAATTAATAAAGAAATTTTAAAAAAGAGAAAAGAAAACTCTGAGATGCAAAATAGCTCAGTCAAAAGTCAATATAAAATTTTGTAAATTTTGCTAAGATTCTGGATCTCAGATCTTTTATTCAGATTGTTATTATCACTCTTGCTGAAATGTACCATCTCTAAGAAAGTTCTCTTAAATTTATTTTTCTCTCTGGCTAATATTTTTACATTGTTGAAATCTATCTTATGATCTAGATCGATAGTATGCTCTGCCAAAGCACAAGTAGGTTTGTTTAATCTACAGTCACTCTTATGAGAAATGATACGACTATAATAGACAGATTCCTTCCAGTTTCACCAATGTACGTGGATGAACATTCAGTACATTGAATGCAATAAACAACATCTGTAGTCTCTAAAGTAGGTAGGTGTTGTTTTATTTTACTATACAGCTGACGTATGGTTTTGATGTTCTTGTTAGCTATTTTGATATTCTTAAATTCTTTGAAAATCTTAGTGAGTTCAACGGTTAGTTTCGGAATATATTTATGGAAAGGCATAAAAATACACACTTGTTGGAGCAGAATTAATTTGTGCTGAGGGCACTGATTGTGACATAGTAAGAATGTTATTTCTATTAACAAAAGGAACATTAAAAATTAATTTATTAATCAGTCTTGGAGGATATGAATTTTCAACAAAAATATTACGTAAGAGGTTGAGATCATGTTGGAGATAATCCGGATGTGATAACCTTTTGACACGTTCTTTCATCGCTAGGACTAAATTAGTTTTCATCCTAGGAGCATGGTAAGAATGGTAGCTTATGAATCTATTGCTACATATGGGTTTTCTATACCATTGTGTTTTCACAACATTATCCTCACTTCTATGCAATCTCGTATCAAGGAAAGGCAAAGATCCCACCCGCTCCTCCTCGCACGTGAATTGCAAGTGTGGGTTTCGTTGGTTGAAAACATTTAACGTAGATTGTATAGTGTCTGCAGGTAGTGCCAAGATTAAGTCATCTACGTATCTCTTTATGAACGGTATTTCAAAATTAATTTGTTGCAAACAGTCTTTAATCAAGTCGTCCAAGACATAATTGCACAGTATTGGTGAAATAGTGGAACCCATTGTAGTACCAAAGACTTGTTTGTAGTAACAATCATTAAAAATAAAAACATTAGAGTCAAAAACAAAAGAAATGAGTTTTTTGATATTAGCTAAGTTAAGGGTTGTGTGCATTGATATGTCATCCCAGTGTTTCTCAACACTAACCAAGATTTTGTGTAATGGTAAATTAGTGAACAAAGACACTACATCAAAACTAACGAGCTTATAGTCGATAGGTAATTTTAAGTTATTAATAAAAGAACTGAAACTGAAAGAGTCCTGAATGTAAAACTCATTGTTATTACTGTACGTTTCTGTGAGAATATTAGTTAAAAAACTTGCTATGGGGCCACTAGGTGTACCTATTGAGGACACTATTGGTCTCATAGACAGAGTAGATTTATGAATTTTTGGGAGAGCAGAAAATCTAGGAGAAATTGCATTGTAAATTTTCAAAGTTTTGCCAACTGATTGATCTATTTGTTTCTCCTTTACCAAATCAGAAACTAGTTTATTAGCATTTTGTTGCAAAGTACACACGGGATTGTTGTTCAACTTTTTATCATATTTAGTGTCGGTGAGTAAGTCTTCACATTTTTGTATATAGTCCCTAGTGTACATTGCTACAGTGACATTGCCTTTGTCGCTCTGGACAATCTTGATCTCACGGTGATGTTTCAAAAAAGTTTTGCATTTGATATAATATTTATTTAAGAAATGTTCTTTTTTATCTTTGTTGAGAAAGTAAGTGATTATATTAGTGCATTTGGACCTTAGAATGTCCTTATCGACATTCTCAATTGGTCTTAAAATGTTTTCGATATCTGCCAACAAAGAGGAAACTTTAAAATCTTTTTTGTTAGGAAGCAAAGCGAATTTAGGGCCTAAAGCTTTTTAACTTTTTAACTTCTAAACGAAATTCTAAGTCTGTGAGGTTTTTAAACCAACTCTCCCTGAAATCAATACTGTCGAAACTATCTAATCTGAACTTATTAAATTTATTGATATTGGTTCTCTTAATTTTATGAAAAAGATTGTTATAAATTACTTGTTGCCTACGTTTGAACTCTGAACGTCTGAACTTTGAACATATGTGTAATAATTAAGTATATATTTTAATTTGGCCTGGAGATCTTTTAGCTTATTTTCTAAATGATTAATATCAGCAAAAGTAATCTTAATTTCTAAATTGAGAATATTTTTTTCAAACCTTTTACTAAGTCCATGACTAAGATTGCAATTGCTCCTAGATTTTATGCTCTCCCAAAAATTCATAAACCTACTCTGTCTATAAGACCAATAGTGTCTTCAATAGGTACATCTAACGGCCCCATAGCAAGTTTTTTAACTAATATTCTCACAGAAACGTACAGTAATAACAATGAGTTTTACATTCAGGACTCTTTCAGTTTCAGTTCTTTTATTAATTACTTAAAATTACCTATCGACTATAAGCTCGTTAGTTTTGATGTAGTGTCTTTGTTCACTAATTTAACATTACACACAATCTTGGTTAGTGTTGAGAAACACTGGGATGACATATCAATGCACACAACTCTTAACTTAGCTAATATCAAAAAAATCATTTCTTTTGTTTTTGACTCTAATGTTTTTATTTTTAATGATTGTTACTACAAACAAGTCTTTGGTACTCCAATGGGTTCCACTATTTCACCAATACTGTGCAATTATGTCTTGGACGATTTGATTAAAGATTGTTTGCAACAAATTAATTTTGAAATACCGTTCATAAAGAGATACGTAGATGACTTAATCTTGGCACTACCTGCAGACTCTATACAATCTACGTTAAATGTTTTCAACCAACGAAACCCACACTTGCAATTCACGTGCAAGGAGGAGCGGGAGGGATCTTTGCCTTTCCTTGACATGAGATTGCATAGATGTGAGGGTAATGTTGTTAAAACACAATGGTATAGAAAACCCATATGTAGCAATAGATTCATAAGCTACCATTCTTACCATCCTCCTAGGATGAAAACTAATTTAGTCCTAGCGATGAAAGAACGTGTCAAAAGGTTATCACATCCGGATTATCTTCCACATCATCTCAACCTCTTACGCAATATTTTTGTTGAAAATTCATATCCTCTAAGACTGATTAATAAATTAATTTTTAATGTTCCTTTTGTTAATAGAAATAACATTCTTACTATGTCACAATCAGTGCCCTCAGCACAAAATAATTCTGCTCCAACAAGTGTGTATTTTTATGCCTTTCCATAAATATATTCCGAAACTAACCGTTGAACTCACTAAGATTTTCAAAGAATTTAAGAATATCAAAATAGCTAACAAAAACATCAAAACCATACGTCAGCTGTATAGTAAAATAAAACAACACCTAACTACTTTAGAGACTACAGATGTTGTTTATTGCATTCAATGTACTGAATGTCCATCCACGTACATTGGTGAAACTGGAAGGAATCTGTCTAGTCGTATCATTTCTCATAAGAGTGACTGTAGATTAAACAAACCTACTTGTGCTTTGGCAGAGCATACTATCGATCTAGACCATAAGATAGATTTCAACAATGTAAAAATATTAGCCAGAGAGAAAAATAAATTTAAGAGAACTTTCTTAGAGATGGTACATTATCAGCAAGAGTGATAATAACAATCTGAATAAAAGATCTGAGATCCAGAATCTTAGGAAAATTTACAATTTTATATTGACTTGTGACTGAGCTATTTTGCATCTCAGAGTTTTCTTTTCTCTTTTTTTTAAATTTTTTTATTAATTGAATTTTTTTGATCAAACGTCAGTTATTAATTCAGTTTTGTTTTGTTTGGTTGTTTTTTCTAAACCTGTTTACTAAATACTATTTTCTTTTTATTGTTTATGTTATAAATAATATTTGTAATTTACCGCTCAATTTCAAGTTGGTAATACAGTTGGGAGTACTCAAAATTCATTAACAGTATTTTGTTAGACATTAGTTTGAAAGTTGTTTTTTGTATTTTCTTCAAACTATTAAACAATAATTGTCCTCCCACTTTCTCTTTCTGCTCGTGAAATGTGACTGAAATCAAGTTTGCAACGACGACTGTTTTAACATGTCGTCTTTCATTTTGTTTTTTAACTTTTTAACGTATGTCTTAATTTTCAAAGTGTCTTTTTAAACAGTAACATTTTTAATGTTAGTTGCAATTTCAGTACATATCATGTTATTTAACGTTGTTATTTATACCACGAATCTTACATTCGGGTAAGTTTTTTATAGCTTTCTTACTGCATCATTCAAATTGTTACAACATAGTAATTTTCTTTGTAGACCTTGATAAAGGTGGCAAAAAACCACCGAAAGCTTGGATTCAAAATAAATAGTATGCCTTAGCAAAGCTCTATTTTTTATTGACTACCACACCGAAAAAGAAAAAAGTATTTACATATTTTTTCCAAACTAGTCAAAAATTTTTGGATTACTATATATATAATATCTATATAATGGTTTTCATAACGAGCTCCAAAATATCGATTAAAAATATTTGTTTCAAAACATGTAGCAAACAAGTAAATCGCAAATAGTTCCAGTCACTGACTCACGGTTATCATATCAATTGCATATTTCAGTAAACACAAAAATTGTGTTGTAAAAACATCAACAGCTCAACAAACAAAAATAACTGTTTACAAATGAGCAGTTTGATAACAACGCGTATAGTAATATGTTTCTAAGCTATTTATTATATAAGTTGTAAAAAAGATATAAACGACTATAATCATATTGCAATATGATATCAAATTTATATTATTTAGAAAACATTTTGCTGTGGGATGCATTCAATTTGGATTTCAGATGAAGTAATATCTTATGCGGTCCTATTAATTTTTTTTAAAATTTTTTTTAATAGGACAGTATATCTTATTCAATACTATGAGAAAGAATTTTCAGTTTGTAATTTACTACATTTTCTCCCTATGTATTTTTCTGACAAATTTCTGCAGGAAACATCCTCTAATAGTACAGAAGAACAGAAAAATGTTAAACAACCCCTGGGAGACTCCTGGATCATATTTCGCCGATACCTATGCTAGATAAAGTTACATTTGCAAAAAGAATTCTAGAGCTCTAGCTGAGATTTTGAATTCTTCAGAAAACATCGCCAACCTACGAAACAGAAAACAAAACAAAACAATTGAGTCAGTGAAGAGTGGACCAAATGTAAAAAGGAAAGTCAAAGAAAAAACAGTAACACTTAACAGCAAAGAGACCACCAAAACCAAGCAATTTAAGAAACGAAAAGCTTGTACCACTGACACCGAATCCGACTCATCGCTGAATATCTACTTGCCAGACGATGACGATAAACGTGGATGATAAAGATTGTTGTTGGCTAAAGCTGTTTTAGAGTGTGGTCAACTGTACAGTTACAATAAAAAGGACGTAGATTGGATCAAACGTATTAGCTGCCAACTTTGGCTGCTCGAAGACTGTTCAAAATATGAATCCATGTGTGATATACGTAGTAAAAAGCAGGATAAGTAAGCTCACAATTTACCCCAAGTGCCTTCGCCATTTCACCCTTATGCATGGATGAAATGGTAAATTTAATAAAAATAAATATTGTTTTTTTTCAAACATTTTAATGTTTTAAAAAACTATAACACTGTTAAATTGTTGTCAATATATTTTGTGAAAGAAGTGTATTTTTATTTCGTTTAAATAAATAATTTCTTGCCTTCTACATGGCCTAACTTTTTCGTTCACCATATCACCCTGATTTACCCTAGTGAAAAATTAAAAGAAAACATTTTTGCAAATTTTTCGATTTTTTTAGGCCTGCTTTGTAAATACTGTTTTATATTTGTTTTTAAATAATAATTTGGACTTTTAAAGGATACCATTTCGATAAAAAATTTAATTCCCTGCAAAAAGCCTCGTTTAAGATATTTACTAGAAATGCATTTATTTAATACAATTTCTGCTGAGGATAAATCATTAGCTTTTTTAAATACTATCCAAAATTACTTTCGGTCCCATTTTCCACTACTTAAATGTAAACCTAAAAAATGTACACGTTCGAATTGGTTTACGCAGGAACTGTAGAATTTAAGGGATCAGCTAAAACTTTTAGAAACGATCTGTCAGCAAAATAGTAATCTTAGGCCAGTCCTTCATTTGGCAAAGGCAGAATATTCAATTAAATTAAAAGCAGCTAAAAGTAGTTACTTCATGAGACAGTTAAACAAATCATCAAATAAAATGAAATGTATTTGGCATTTAGTAAACTTAACAGTCGGGAAACAAAATAACTCAAAAGTACCTAGTGATGATAACAGTAATTTAGCAGACAAATTTAACCACCATTTTGTTGAAATGGCTCCAAAGTTACTTGCCGCTTTGGATCCTACTAGAATAGGTGGGTTTACATCAGCATCAAAAAATCGTAATAGTTGTTCTATGTTTTTATATCCAACTAACCCACAGGAAATAACTAGTATAGTCGAATGTTTTAAATCCAAACACAGTTGTGGTTTTGATCAGATTTCCCCTAGGTTATTAAAACAATGCATTCATGCTCTCGCAGATTAACTGACGGATATTTGTAATGCCTCTTTTCAACAAGGAATATTTCCTAGTATGTTTAAACTATCTATTGTAATCCCTTTATTCAAAAGTGGTGATAAAGATGACATTAACAACTATCGTCCCATAAGTCTCTTATCTGTGTTTTCAAAGATAATTGAAACTCTGGTTTATACTAGAATGAACGCATTCCTAAAAAAGCATAGTGTCTTGCATAATTTTCAACATGGTTTTACATCTTCTAAGTCTACAACTACAGCTCTTGCAAATTTCGTCAGCTTAGTGTTGGATGATTTGGACAGATGAGAGAAGGCATGTGGTTTATTTTTCGATTTGTTCAAGGCTTTTGACACTTTGGATCATAATTTGTGCTAATAAAACTTGAGGGGATTGGTATTCGTGGGGTAGTTCTAAAATGGTTTACTTCCTACCTAGAGAATAGAAGACAAAAAGTAAAGATAACATCTAATGAACTTGTAAACGAATCAAACACATTGGATATCCATTATGGTATCCCTCAGGGTAGTGTATTCGGTCCTCTACTTTTATAGTATTTATTAATGATATAGCTTTGGTAACTAATTTTCTGACTGGGGTTAACATCATCAGTTATGCGGATGATACCAACATTCTAGTCACAGGAACGTCTGATCAAAATTTGCAAAATAAAACTACACAGATACTATCCACCATCAACAGTTATTTCTTATCCAACAAATTAGTTTTGAATGAAGAGAAATCAAAGTATATGATTTTCACGTCAAATAATTGATTAAACCATCAAGCCACTATAGAAGCAGCATTAGATAAAACAGACTGAACGAAGTTGCTGGGGGTACTTCTGGACAGTACATAATTGTAAATGGTCAAACCACATTTCTAATTTGAAATCCAGATTAAGTAGCGCATGTTATGCATTGAGAATTCTTTCACGTCTCTTTCATACATCAATATTAAAAAGAGTATACTTTGCCCATTTTTACTCAATAGCCAAATATGGCATTGAAGTCTGGGGTTGTACCTCTGAATTAAAGCAGATATTCGTATTTCAGAAAAGAGCTATTAGGATAATGTTTAAAATGAAATTTAGAGATTCTTGTATAGGCATCTGAAGACAAAACAATATTCTTACAATTCCTGGTCTGTATATATTTTCGTGTATAATGTATTTACATAGCAAAATTTATGAATTTAATAAATTTCAGTTTAACCATGTTTATTCAACAAGATTCAGAGACAATCACTTTATGCTTCCACAACATCGTTCTGTTTTGTTGGAAGGTAGCACACATTATGCAGCCATAAGTTTCTTTAACAAATTACCAATAGATATACGAATGAATCGTATATCTATTGGTAGTAAAATCATCAGTAAAACTTTCGGAGGTGTGTACATCAATACATTTGTGAGCTAGAGCCATATTCTAAAAATAACTTTTAAGTATGTTTTATCGTGTTTAATAATTTATATACTTTTAAGATGTATGTCTGTAACTTTGACTTGTCTCATACATGTACTTTGTATAATGTCGCATGTGATCAATAAATTTGACTTGACTTGACTTGACATCGTTTTTAAGTTATAGCAAAAACCGAAATCGAAAAGTGGAGTTGACCTTAAAAACGCAAGGCTCAATTTGGTGACACCTTTCGGTTTTATTATTTTTAGTGGTCATTTGACCATACGAAACGTCTTAGTTCCTTTTATCCTTATATTTTTGACATACTCAATATCCGTTCTAACGAAACTTCCTGTACCAAGCGTAAGCTTAGATAGACTATGAACAAGTCCTCGTAGACACTTTGTCTCAGGACTAGCAACCTCAAGTGAAGTCTTATGTTACCATGTTATCTATTCCTGTTGTAACTTAAACATCCTAGTATATAAAATCAAATAATGTAACTCAAATGTAATTTAACAACATTTACAGCGTTTTACCCATGTATTTAGTGGCATAAAACATGTACATCCAGATAACACTGATGATGGAATATTAATTCCTAAAACGTTCTGTGATGTAGCCGGATAGGGTACTTTAATATATACGTTTTATAAAGAAATTTTAAATAAATTTTTTGTGACACATGATATACAGCCAGCTACAGGAACCTAGTTTCCTCTTAAATCTTTATTTTGTATAACTAATCAGAAATTCAATTATATACAACGGTACTGACAAGCTTCTAAGACTTGTACTTGTCCCTCTAATAGTAGCATGAGGACTACTATTGATATTTGATGGTCCAATCCTTAGGGTAAACTAAGCTTAAAGCGATGTGAAATCAATTGACAATTTGGATCTAATGCGACAATTAGAGCTTCAATATTTGCATCCATTTCTTCTTCTTTAAGTTCCATCTTCTATCGAAGGTTGGAAATCATCATGGCTATGCGGACTCTGTTGACTGCCGCTCTAAAAAGTTCTGCACTACTGCATTCAAACCATTCCCTTAAGTTTTTAAGCCAGCCTTCGTCTTCCCACATTTCGCTTTCCTCGGATTTTGCCTTGCATAATAAGTTGTAATATTGCGTATTTTTGCCCTCTCATCACATGTCCTAAGTACTCAAGTTTTCGTCTTTTGATAGTTAATATTATTTCCGCCCCATTTCCTGTAGTGTTCTAGTTACTTCCACGTTTGACATTCTTTGAATCCATGATATTAGTAGGATTCTTCTGTAACACCAAAATTCAAAGGCGGCCAACTTATTCAGATGGACTTGTTTTAGTGTCCACGTTTCTAAGCCATAAAGAAGAGTAGAGAACACGTAACATCGAAGCATTGATAGATATACCCAAGTTATTCAAAACTTCTCCATTGATAGATATACCTTCTATTGAGTCTGAGAGCGCTTTTTGAAATACCGTTTCACTGTAGACATTGAAAAGTAGTGGGGACAGCACGCAACCCTGGATAGCTTTACATCCATAGCTTAACGTAATAGGTAGATACATGCTGCTTTGGCTATTCTTATCTAACACTTGATTTTTACACTTTTGGGTAGTTTAAATAATTGTGCATGCATGACTACTATTTTAGTTTGATGCAGTTGATTTTCATAAAATTTATTTGGTTTATCTGAGGTCAAAACATTCACCTATTTGGAATTATTATTAACATTATCAGCAACATATTTTCGGTTAAATATAGATCAAAAACCTCGTGTACACTTTTAAATATTAATTGCATTAATTATATTATTATTATAATTAACTTACTCCTTTTGTTATCATTCTCATAGTCATTACCATCTTGACAAACGTGTTGTGATTCAACATTGAGCTTCAGCAGCTCGGACAGTTTGATTGACATTTTGTAATAAATTTGATCAAAATGTTTTTGTAAATTCTCTTTCAGATAAACTTCACAATTCCATTATTGTTGTTATCAATTGCTCCAGGCTCCACGAATCCACAAATAATGTTAAACTAAAAATTTATTTAAATAATTTCATTCCCAAAGCTAGTCACCATGTCACCAAACATCAAAAATACTGGTACTATAATGATTTTAAAGGGAGTCCACAAGTTAGATGAAAACAACAAAGAAAAAAGTAAACGCAGTAACTTAACACCTAGGATTGCCACCCGAGGTCCTCTATTAACTGCAGAGCATCGAAGGGGGAGACTACATTTTGCCAGAGAACACGTTAATTGGTTAGAGGCTGACTGGGAACGAGTGCTATTTACTGATGAATTCCGATTTTGTTTGTACAATAACGACAGACGTGTTCGTGTGTTGCGACGACCAACGTACGATATGCTCAGTGTATCTTCTCACAAACCACATTTTTTGGTGGAGGATCCGTTATGGTGTAGGGTGGTATGTATTTCTTTGACCGGACGTACGGACCTAGTGGTCATACAAAATGGAACTGTTACAGCTGAAAGGCACATATTGGATATCCTGGAGCAAAATGTAGTACCATTCGCTCCTTATATCGGCGAAAACTTCTTACTTATGCAAGATAATGCCAGACCTCACGCTGCACAGATCGTCAGAAATTATCTAGAAGAGGTAGAAATTAACATTATGGAATGGCCAGTACATAGTCCGGATTTAAATCCGATTGAAAATCTCTGGGATATCCGTGGTAGGCGATTAAGAGCGACACCGATCCAACCAAACAACTTACAGGAAGTGGGAGAGAGGCTGATCCAGATTTGGAAAAAAACTAGACCAAAATGAAATACGGCAATTAATTTTAAGCATGGGCCAACGATGTGAGGCTGTTATACATAGTAAAGGTAGAAACACTCGTTATTAAGACTTTTTTCATACTTTAGTTTACTTTTCTTATCATTATTTTTTTAGAATTTTCCGTTTTATTTTCTTTTCTCCTGTACTTCAACATTTTCTGATGATTAGACAAATTGTTATAATAACTAATAAAATGTAGAATAAATCTGGTAAAGTTTTATTTTTTATTCCTTGCCTGTTTACAAATAAAATTGATTTATTGAAGTGGTGCGTTAATTTCTTGGAGAAGTGTATATATATATATATATATATATATATATATATATATATATATATATATATATATATATATATATATATATTAATCAAAATTAATTTTCTTGGCAAAAAAAAATTTTAATAAATTAAAAATTATTCTACGCCAATTATCAAATCTTGAGAATAAATTACTTGTTAAAACAGCCAATGAAACTTTCCAAAATATTAATTACCTAACTGTGTGTACGTCCGTAATTTTTGGTAAGTGTGTTAAAAGAGTAACAATTCCACCATCAAGGTAAACTCGTTTTTACAAAAAGGTTAATCTCATAATAATTATTGCTGTTAGTTTTTTATTTATTATTAATAAAAGTTAAAAAATAAACTGTCTTAAATCATGCATACGAATATTCTTTAACTCGTAAAAAAACGTTTCCTGGAGTTGTTTAAAAACATTAATTCTCTACAAACATTAATTTCTCGATGTTGATGAGAATATTTGTTATTTAATCGTATGTTATGGTGTAAGTAAATATTTCAAAAAGACTTCGTCATCATTAACTTGGCACAATAAGTCTCAGGGGTAGATTCCTAATAAGTGTACATTTTTAATACTGCACGAACTATAATCATCAAAAATATTTGTTTACGTTTAATAGCAGACAACTTCAGAATTCTTTAAAAACTCTTGAAGATTGGTCTTAATATTGAAAAAGTAAATAGTTGTGCTTCAAAAGATGTACATAGAACTTCTAGAGGATTTTAACAAATCATGGATATGTAAGTACTTATAGAGTTTGAAGTCTACAAAATGAACATGGAGCAGAAGGTATATATCTTCTAACATAACAAATTTTGAATACTCTATACCAGTGTTTCCAAAGTTTTTTAGATCAGAGAGTTCGTTTAAAAAAAAAAAAAAATTGGCGACCCATTTGGCTTATCATACCCAGTTCATTCGCCGTTACATAATTTCTTTCTTCATACTTTTTCCTTCCGTATTTAACCCAGAGAAGGCGCTACATTAGTGCCTAGATCTTTCTAGAATTTTAAATTCGACTTTTTGAAATGATCGCTAAAACCGTTTACGTCTGAAAATTAAAATAATCAAAAGACATTTAGATTTTACAGTGATCAGTATCTAAATATGGCTTTACAGTTATTTTGGATGAGCGACAGTGCGTTATTTATGATGTTTTGTCAAAAGAAAGTACGAAACCTTCAAAACTACTTCGGCATTTAAATAGCAATCATCTACATAAAAAAGAAATCATTTAGACAACCAAAGAAATGGACAAAACCAGCTAATAATCATAAGTTAGAAAAATATATTGATAATTCATTGAAAGACACAACAACAACAGGCATCAATATATTGAACAAACAAATAGTTCAACACAATGCAACAGGCCCAAACTAAATATTGTCCAATAAACAAAAAGGATGAAAAACTAAGTCAATTTACGAGAATCCTTATAGACCAAAGGCGACAGATGAAAGGAGATAACCGTATATGCAAAGAAGCGCTAAATAAAATAAATAAGACGATTACAAAGTAGAAAAAACTAAACAAATAATAAAGCAAAACAAGGACATGAAAGTTTTGAGAAAGGGTGTGCAAAAAAGAAAAAATAGAAATAAACAAACCAAGAAACAGAGCTGGAAAAGAAACTACAAACAGAGATGAAATATTAACAATAGTCGAAGAGTTCTACACAGAGCTTTATAGATCAAGAAAAAAAAAAATAACAATACGCAACCTCCAATTAGAGTAAAAACTGGAGTACTAAACCACCAAGGATCAAATTTAATGCCAGATTTAAATTATATAAAATTGCCATAACACCAGCTAAAATATGACACTATTAGGGGAAATTTAGATATGACACCAAACGTGATTAAGAGGTACCCGCTATAGTATAAAATTTCATTACAGCTAAAGTTTAGCATTAAGCGTTGGAATACTTCCTTAAGGTCGCGGCATATTATCGTGCACGTATAGTTTCCGGCACGTAGCGTTTCCACTCCAGCAATTGGGCTGCGCGTTCACATTTTCATACATAGAACGTTTCAGTTTGGTTCGGTGAAGATATGATCTCGCTTTTCTCGACAAAAATTATGTGCAATTGCTCTTCTACTTAACGATGAAGAATGAAAAACTGTGTTAAAAAGAAGGTTTGAAGTACATCCAATGCTAAGAGAAAGGAAGAGGGAATGTGAATACTGGACTTTATACAGAGAATTAATTGATGACGATGAAAAATATTATGGATATTTTAGAATGAATAAGATTCAGTTTAAATATGTTTTAAATTTAATTTCACCTTCAGTTAAAAAACAAAATACTACATTAAACGAAGACATACATATCAAACAAAAAAGTATTTTTAAAAAGAAGAGGTATAACTTCCGTACAAAAGTCCTAATTGTTTATCACTTCCGTGATTAATTGTCACAAAGCAATAAAAACACATGCATGAATGACAAAATAGCCTCGAAAATTATTTTTTTAAATACTCTGTATCAAAATCAAACAAATACCTAAATAAACAAGGGAAAAACGACGGAAATCTAATTCACATTATACTTACCAACCGGTTACGACTCGTTACGTAGCCGTCGGCATCAGTAAAATATTGTTTTCGAATATACTGAACGGAAACGTTAAGTCTGAAATGCTATGTTCCGGACAGTGTGCGTTGTTCATATTTAAAACCATTTAAATTATATTTTTCGGAAACTAAACGCTATGTGGTGGAAACGCAACGTGCATGATAATATGCCACGACCTTTATAGGTTAGGTTCTGATCTGGCCCGAATTTCGGGGTCCAATTCGGTTAACGGTACGAATTCCGGTTCCGGCCGGATTGGTCAGTTACCCGATCCGATACATCCCTAGTAGTGACATGTGCGGATAATTTTAGTTTAAGAGTTTAAAAAAGGTTAAAATTTTGTAAAATTGTTACAACAGGCTAAATATTACTTATAAAATATGTACCTTATTTCCTGGGGAAATCGATATAGAATACTATAATATAACTGATTCTTAAAGGCAAAATAGATGAACGTAAAGGTGTAGGAAGAAAACAGGTTTCTTGGTTAAAAAACATTCGTGAATGGACAGAATTATTCCATGTGACAGAAGATCGAGAAGCCTTCGCAATGTTGATCGCCAACGTCATATAATACTGATATGGCACGTAAAAAAATAATACGCACCAAGAATTGTCATAAGAATATTAATACTTTGTTTAACTGAAACAAAAGGTCTTTCAAATAATGAAAGATAAATGCTCGTTTCTGTAGAACAGGATTACGGATTTTGGGAAAAGTTTGTTGAACAATATCAATACGGTATATGATTTATTTTAGAAATTATAAGTACAAGATTTCTTTGAATAAATGTGGGAATAGGTAAAAGGTACTAGTCGTGGTGAGTTATTGAGTTATATATGAAGTGGGCCTATATCAAGTTATACGTCCTAGAGAGTATTGCCGAAAAGCAATGACAAACTGTATTAAGACTGTCCATCTATTTTTGTATGTTCAATCATATAGAGTTAATTTGGGGACAATTAAAATCAAGTATAAAGCGTGTAAAAACATTTCCTAAATTTAAGAAGGTAATTGAGGTTATTAAAAAAGAATAATAATATAACAAAAGCTATAAGCTAATATAACCAAAAAAGACTGGCAGAAAATAATCGCCAAAGTGATCAAAGTTGAAGAATACTATAAGAAGATTGGACACTTCCACATTAATGGTCGAAACACATTTTTTACTGAATTGAATGATGATACTGACGCAGAAATCCGGAAAAAGGAGAAAATGAATAGGTGTATCAATATTTTAAGGAATTCCTTATTAATTGTTGTATTGAGCAGTTAATATTTCGACAAATTACAAGTGTAGTAATGAAAAGACTTTCGTTAATATAGGCTCTGGGCTACACCCAGGATGTGGGCTCTCTTGCTCGTTTTTGGGTTTTGTTAGTATTTTTTGTGGCTTACGCCTTTTGTTAGTGTTTTTTTTTGGTGTCCAATAAAACCAACATACACTGTAAATACACTGCCATACCAAAGGTGAGCGCATTCTCTTTTGATAGAGCTACGATTATCTAGACTTTATTATATGTTTGCTGTTTGGGTCTTCTGTGCTTCTATCTATGGTACACATGATACCTTTATATCTCTCTAACTCAGCGAACTTTGTTCAGGCTTTTTCCTCCATAATATTTAGTATCCTTATTTGTTTTAGGTCTCTAAATAAGTACCGTTCAGCGAGGTATCTGGACACGTTTGCAGCTTCTCTAAAGCAGTTGTGTGCTGCTTGAATCTTCTTTTTGTTGCTGTGACTTGTGTGTACCCATGCAAGAGATGCATATGTAATTATTGGTAGTATCTTAGACCATAAAAACTGATAGACACGCCGTAATGCTAGTCTCTAGTCTCGAAGAGTGAAGCCAACATAAAACGATTCACACAGCTGTGGGTGACGTCAGTGTGCGGCAGAAACGGTAGAGATTAGAAGTGTTTATACGCGTTGTAAACTTTTTAAAGTGTTCCAATTTAAAAAATTTCCAATACATTAATATTTTAATTATGGTGGGGTCTTGCAGTGCATTTAATTGTATGCAGCGACAAAAAAAGGGACAGATATATCATTTCATGGGTAAGTAAATTCACACATTAAACTTGAAAAACATACCAGAAACTTAGCACCTATTATTTTACTTTTTCCTCCCAAAGTGTTTAAAATAGATACATATGAGAGAGAGTCTTATATATAATTTTCATTTTATAATCAGATTGAAAACTAAAGGATTCAGTAAATAAATTGTTTTAGATTTCCTAAAGATTCATCATTGCAAAAAAATGGATTATAGCGATGCGCCGTGAAAATTTTAAACCAACAAAGAGTTCTAAAATTTGCTCCAAACATGTCACAGCGGATTCTTATATTACTAGCGGTTGGAGTTCAAAAATACAACTAAAAAAAGATGCTGTACCCAGCATTTTCGATTTTCCAAACCATTTAATTAAGCAAGTTACAACTAGAAAATTTCCAAAAAAAAAGAGAAACTGTCTCAGTCAAACCAACAGGATCTAAAAGGGAAAATATAAATGTAACGAGTGAATCTACCACCATAAAGACTCCAGTAGAAATTTCAGACGAAACTACCTTAAAACCTCCCTTGAAAAAGCGAAGACATTCTCTTGGTTACTTTGAACAAGGATCATCTAACAGAGACCAGGGATATAAAGTAGTAGTAAACAAATTAATTCAAAAGAAAAACAAACAAATCAAAATGTTGCAACAACGAAATAGAAGGCTTATTAAAAAAGTAAATAACTTAAAATCTTTATTAGAACATCTTAAAGAAAAACAGATCGATGAAACCTCGATGATTCCTCTCTGAAACTTTCGGTAAGGAAAATTATTAATACTTCTTATTAGTGATCTATTTAGCTTTGGCATGTATAACAGTTTATTATTTTATATTGTTTGTAGTTAGTCGATCAAGTTTTGATTATTGCTTTTTATTTTATTAGGATACGATGCATGCTTCTGCAAAAACTATCTTTAAGCAGCTACTTAAATCTAAGAGCACTAAAACATATCCACCGGAGTTAAAAAGCTTTGCTCTCACTCTTAATTTCTATTCACCAAAAGCTTACTTGTATGTCAGAAAAACTTTTCCTAACATGTTGCCTCATCCACGAACTCTTCAAAAGTGGTATCAAGTAGTAGCTTGTGAGTCTCAATTTCAAAAAGAAGCAGTGAATGTATTAAAACAAAAAGTAGTTAAACTTAGAAATTTAGGAAAATCATGTATCTGTGCTTTGATGGTCGATGAAATGTCTATACACCAGAAAATAGAATGGGATGGTGAAAAGTTTTTAGGGTAAGTGTAGCTTAATATTTATTAGCAATTATAAAAAGTATCAACATTATATTTTGTATTTAAATAATTGAAAACATTAATTTTAGGTATGTTGATATAGGAAGTAAACCTCAAAGCGATTCTTCCGACATTAAAGCAAAAGAAGAAGAAGTATTCTTAATTAATAGTTTAAATGATTCATGGAAGCTGCCGATAGGCTACTTTTTAATCGCTGGGTTATCAGGTGTTCAAAAAAGTAATCTAATAAAAATGTGCTTAAAAATAATGCACGAAGCTGATGTCACAATTACCAGTTTAACGTTTGATGGTGCAGAATCAAATATTAGCATGGTTAAACAACTTGGAGTTGATTTATCGATTAATTCCAATAAAGTATATTTTCTACATCCAGCAACCAATCAACCAATATATGTAATATTTGACCCTCCACATATGTTGAAACTTATTCGCAATAGTTTAGGTTATTACAAAATTTTTTTTGATGGGAATAATAAAGCGATTAAATGGGAATATTTGGATAAATTAGTAGACATTCAAGAAAAGGAAGGCCTTCATCTTGCAACTAGAATAACGCGAAGGCATTTAAATTGGTATAAGGAAAAAATGAAAGTGAAATTAGCTGCCCAAACGTTCAGCCAAAAAGTTGCTAAGGCAATACATTATTTGAGAAATAAAAGCTCAAAAGAATTTGTACATAGCGAAGCTACTCAAAATTTTATTGAACATATCAATGATATTTTTGATATTTTAAATAGCCAAAATTTATTGGCAAAACACCTAAAATCTAGTTTACAGCAACACAATAAACAAGCGATTTTTCAAAAAACTGAAGAATCTATAAAATATCTTAGTTCACTTAAGGACTCCAAAAATGGTGAACCCCTATATCTAAGTCAAAGAAAGACGGGTTTTATTGGTATGATCATTAGTTTAAAGTCACTAATGGGAATTTGGAAAAATTACGTATAGGATATGAATAAAGGTCTGAAGTATCTTTCGGCCCATAAACTTTCTCAAGATCACTTAGAAGTTTTCTTTAGTTCTATTAGGAGTCATGGAGGTTACAACAACAACCCAACGGCAAAACAATTTAAAGCTGCATATAAAAGACTCTTAATGCACACAAGTGTTACAGGATCTACCCAGGCTAATTGTATAGAACAGGCACCTTCCATAATATTAGCAATGAGCACAACAAATACGGTGAAAATGAAAACTGTTGATCATCAACTCATTGACAACTTTATAACTGATGAAAATAATAGGGAAACAATAACTAGTAACCAGGATCAGGATTACACAAACTTGATCATAAACGTCATGAGTAACGTGCATGGTTCTGTGTTTAAAGCATACAAAGAACATATGTTTGATCATGATTTTAAAACAAACCATTTGTTTAATCTAATAAAGATAATTTGTTTCCATTATTGCAACATTAGATTGTACCACGAAGGCGAAAAACTAAATAATGTAATACGAGTTCGAAGTAAGTTAACAAAAGCTATTTTGTTTTGTGGTCAATAAATTTATAGATTTCCTACATATTTTTTTTACATAACCTGAAGCTTCCACCCAAAAGAAAATTACTCTCCTTTAAATTTATTTTTGAATATCAAACAAGAAGAGATATACCAACGATATATATAATAATATAATAATATAATACATAATATATGTAGGTATGTACTTTCAAATAAAACATTTATTTTTACAATTTAAGGCAAAAATGTTTATTAATTACTTTACTAAATAATTTATCTTTCATATTTTTTACAAAATATTGAAGTTATATTAAAATTAATCTAAAATTGGGTAATTTTACTAGTGCTTTGCTAAGAATCCAAGCGGGCTCTTGCCGCATTGTGACGTCACTTTCGCAGAAGGTGTTTGCTTCATCGGTTCGGTACAAGGCGTGGCTATCAGTTTTTATGGTCTAAGGGTAGTATGATGCCGTTTATCAGTCTTATTGTCATAGCTAATTTGCTTCTTCCTGTGAGTCCTCATATTGCGGCTCTGGCGGGTGCTGTTTTCTGGACTTTTGTGTTAACATGTGGTGTGAATGTTAGACCTTGTTCCATTATGACTTCTAGGTATTTAACTTCGTTTTGTCACTCAATGAGTCTGTCTTGCTCTGTTAGCTTTTGTTCTGGGTTATAACTTCTCTTTTTGAAGATAACCGCTTGGGTCTTTTCTAGATTTATTGCTATTTTCCATTGGATACTCCATTCTTCTATCGTATCCAGTGCCGTCTGTAGATTTCTTACAGCCATATCCAGGTTCCTATGCTTTGCCGCGATTGTAGTATCGTCTGTAAAAAGGGTGATTAGTGTTCCGGGTGTTCTTGGAACGTCTGCTGTGTATATTCTATACAGGAGGGGATAAGATTGCCCCTTATGGTACTCTAGCTTCCAGGATTCCGTGTTTAGATAGAACTGGTCCTATCTGGATCCTGAATCTCCGGTCGCTTAGGTACGAGGAGTTTCGTCATGGCCCCGCTGTATACATAATCTCTCATTTTATATATCAGTCCTTCATGACACACTCAGTAGAAGGCTTTGTTTACATCCAGGAAGGCTGCTCCTGTATATTGCTTGTCATTCAATCCAGCAGGTATGTATTCTATAAGCCTGAGTACTTGTAGTTCGCTGGAATGTTGAGCTCTGAATCCGAATTGTGCTTCTGGGATTAACCCTAGCCTGTGTTTGATTGGAGTCTGGTTTTAATGACTCGCTCTACTATCTTACTGACTGTTGGAAGTAAGCTAATCGGTCTGTAATTTTGCGGAAGTATGTGGTTTTTCCTGATCCTCAATAACTGAGTCATTTAGATATTCTTATTGATCTTCGGTCAGTAATTATTTGTAGTGGATTCTCCATGCTTGAGTGCTTGAGTTTATGAACCGCCAAGCTTTTGTATATTTCCTTTTGTCGATATAATGTGACAATATTAAACAAGAATAATGAATATATACATACAGCGATATCAAAACTGAAGAATAGGCAATATTTAAAGTAAGAAATCAACGACAGTCACTTTTAGAATAACTACGAGTATTTTGAGAATTTTTAAGATCCGTAATCATTGTTTTTGTTTATAACAATTAAGAAATGTTTTTGACTACACATCTTCTAATTAATTTTTAATTAGACTTGGCAAAAAAGTATTACATAATTGAAGCTTATTACAAAACTAGTATTATATTATAAAAATTACTGGCTGTCCATGGGGTATCATCATTGAAACAAATTTTCGTTATCTAGCTTTGTCATATCATAAAAAAATCATTAAGTTTTAATATATTTTGCATGTATGATTACCTGCCATTACGATGTTCGGCCTTGATAAATTGTACGATTGTAATCGTTAAATTCAATTCCTATTTTTAAAGTAAATTAATTCTGGGCTGGCGATGAACGACGACGTCTAATTTACAACGTAAGACTTTCATTAAACGCAAGGCATAAATTACGTTCGTAATTTTATAAAACAATAGACAATGATAACGTTTTCTATTTTTTGGAGTTTAGCTATTTCATATGTTGATTTAGGGGCATAGCTGTATGTAAGTACGGGATGTTATAAAATTGGATAATAGGTAATAGCTTCCTGTGCAAAACAGTCCACGTCATGAATCCTCGGTATAGGCACTATGCCTCTTCAAGGTATAGAGTCTCGTTCGTCATTAGATTTCATAGAATTCAGTTATTTGTGTCTGCTCCGCCTTTTGTTCTTCTTCTTCTCGGCCCGAGCCTGCCGCAAAATTACAATTTTCTTGGGTAACAAAAGATTTCTTCCAGAGTTATATGATTTTAGCAACGTGTGGAGGTTAGCTGGGACTAGATCCTCACTTAGGTACAAGTACAAGTTGCAAACAACAAATAATAGAACAAAACCAAACGTACTAGGGAGAAAATCAGTAAATACACCAGAGAGAAAACAAAACACCAAAGAGAAAACACTACAAAAAACAATTAAAACAACGCACCAAGAAGATAGTTCGTAGCTCAAAAAACTCGTGGACAATCGCAACGTACAGCATGGACCCAGTTAATTTTAAGTAGATAATTATTATACTAATATGCACTAATTCTGATTTTATGTTTCAGGCATCCTACAAAAAGATCCAAAAACACACAAAAACGGCTTAGGCCACCAAAAAAATCAAAAAACTACTCATAAAAACCGGCGCAAGGCACAAAAAAAAAAATAATAACACAAACCATTAAAAACCCGCGCACGTAGGGCCCAACTCCTTGAGCACCAAGTCGACGAACTAAGCCTAGCTCAGAGCGGAGACTTAAGGCCCAAGTAAGCAATTTTAGTTCGCGGATAAGCCACAATAAGATAACAGGATTATAGCGATAATGCGCTGTCCTGAGTTTTGAATTCGGTTACGAAACCATGTTGGAGTTCTATTACCCAGGACTCCCACATGAAGAGCATTTGGCTGATAGTTGTGCCCCTATCGCGCATCAGAGTGCTGTAGGGGGGAAAGGGATGGTTTGGAGCATTGGAGCGAGGTGGAGTGACTCCTGTTTTTACTCGAGTTAATACACCTCGTTCCAATGAATTGTTACACCCGAACGTAATTCTTATTGGCGAACATGTCTCACAGGCTGGGTTTAATTAAATTGTTTGCTTGCAAACAATATAATATTTTTTGAAACTGTCAACTTTTAACTTTATATAGATATATATTTATTTGGTATTCACCCTGAATGTTACTAAGAAATGAAACTAATCATCCATTACAGGAAAAAATAAACATGCGTTCAATTTCAACCGTATTACCCCAACAAGTCTGTCTAAAATGGCATATTAATAGAAAAAAAAGCATACAATGTTCCTCTGCACAACTCAGGTACAGCATCTGCAATATAAATATACACTCCTCCTGGCCATTATTTATTCACGGATGAATTAGAATCTCTAATTAATTAACTCCCAACACCTTTCATTCTTCTAGGAGATTTTAATGGCCACAATTATTCTTGGGGTTCTCAGAAAACAGACACAAGGGGACGAATTTTATCAAGCATATTTAACACTATGAACATAAGACTACTGAATTACGGCAGCAAAACTAGATTCAATATAGCTACTGGCAATTGTTCCACCATTAACCTTTCATTCTGTAGCGAAACTATTATTCCTTATCTACAATGGACAGTTCTGGATGACTTACTAGGCAGTGACCATTTTCCTATAAAATTAACGAATTCATCGCAAATGTATGTTTTTGTTTCCGGTGCAATTACTGCACAAAAAACATGCGCCCACTGCTTATATTTTCAGCATCGTATCCATGGTTCCCCTGGCTTGGATTTTGAAAACGCTTAGCAACAAAATAGCCAAAAGGCTTCATCTCTGTCATCATCAGGTTTACTTTCAAACGCTTCTTCTGTCTATTTCAATTAGTCTCTTAACCTGTCTTGTAGTTTGCCTTTGAATTCCCTCTGTTTCATTTTGTTTGACTTCCGCCATGGAGGCACTGCTGGTGAGTACTGTTGGAGTGGGTTTCCTTTTGCGTTTAGTTGTTTGTTTTGATGTGGATGATAGAGGACTTATGGCATCGAGAGCAATAACGCACTTAACATTTTTCATGTCGTTTGCTTCATCGTACGATTTATCTTTTTCAATCTGTGATATAGTTGATTCTTTATGAATTCCATTGGCGTTAACTGACAATGCTGCTGGATCAAACTTGTCTGTTGTATTCGAGAGAGAAAACAGATCACCAGGGAAAATCTTAGGATCAACAGACCAGAGACCTGTTTTTTTAAAGCCACTTACTGCATTTTCGACAGTAGCTGCCTTTTCGTATGCTACGCAGAAGACACCAGCGACTTGCATTTGAGAAATTGGCCTTCCTATATTGTTCCTGATTGTTTCCTCGTCTCCTGATTCAAATACGCTTTCAAATGTGCAAAGAATGAAACGTCCAATGTGATGACTGCAATGTGCAGGCAAGCAAACTAGTATTATGCCATTTTCTTTTGCATACTGCAAGATGCTCCAGTTCTTGTGGCTAATGTATCCACACAGAAACAGCAAAATATGTGATTATTTGGTTGCATGACTAAATTTCTCGAAATGCTTGCAACTATTTGAGAAAGATCTGACATCTAATTCACCCCGATTCTTGAGGAAATCCCACTGAAGCTGTAGGCGCTCCTAGGAAATCTGGTTTCCAATTTTCGCTGCTCCTGCTATTTCTATTCGCATCCTGATCTCCTGATCAAAATCCAACTCAGAGTTAATGTAGGCCCCCAGACATTTATATTTTCCACTCTATCTATTGCCTATAAAAATTAATGATTTGTAGTTTCAGAACGATTTCCGAACTGGAAATCGAAACGTGGAAATAAACTTATTTTAGAGTAACATTGTGGCTTATTTCTAATAAAAATAATAAATAGTATAAAGATGACATAAGAAAGTAGCTTTAGGACAATAACTTCTCTAGTAATGCGACTAGATGTTTTGAAGCACTCATTTTCTCCAGATATTTCCACTTTCTGTCCCATCTGACATCGTCAAATGCTTTAATGTAATCAATAAAACTCAAGTTTTGTAATGAAATCGTAGGCTTCCACGGCCAGAGTCAGAATTATAGTTTATTCGTCTTCCGGGTTTGGACCGTGTCATTTGTGAGTGACCCAAAAGTGGGTTCATCTCGACGTTTCGCTACAATTGTATGTAGCTTCTTCAGGAGAACAAAAAAGAAAAAGAAAACAAAAGACAGGAAGATGGGTAGTTAGCAACGGTAACTCAGTTACTCAACGCAACCAGAAGCGAATACTAACTACCAAGATGGGCATTTGGTCACAGTAACTCAACTACTTAACGCAGCCACAGGTGAAAACCAAATGCCAGGACAGGAATTCACGTCCAACAGCTCAGAACACTAACGCGTCGAGAGGCGTGGATTCACTCCCCGCCTCTCGACGCGTGGATTCACTCCCCGCCTCTCGACGCGTTATTGTTCTGAGCTGTTGGACGTGAATCCCTGTCCTGGCATTTGGTTTTCACCTCTGGCTGCGTTAAGTAGTTGAGTTACTGTGACCAAATGCCCATCTTGGTAGTTAGTATTCGCCTCTGGTTGCGTTGAGTAACTGAGTTACCGTTGCTAACTACCCATCTTCCTGTCTTTTGTTTTCTTTTTCTTTTTTGTTCTCCTGAAGAAGCTACATACAATTGTAGCGAAACGTCGAGATGAACCCACTTTTGGGTCACTCACAAATGACACGGTCCAAACCCGGAAGACGAATAAACTATAATTCAAGTTTTGTACTTAGAAATTGTTATAAATATGTCAAATTATTAAAGAGAGCAAGAGAAGCTCCAAAAAACGTGGAAACAAATGTAAAGCGATAAACATAATGCTGTTTCTGAGTCCGAAGATAAAGTACAGCTTGCCAATATTAGTGAAAGTTCTGATAACAAGAAAACACAGCAAGATAACGTTGAAGATGAAAATACAATATACTAATATCTGGAAGTAAACGCAAATTTCAACAATGTCTGGAAGTAAATGCAATAGCACATTTGATAATTGGTTCACTAATTATCCGTTGATGCAGCAACTTCTTGAAAAACACCAGTTAAAATCTGTTGGTACTCTCCGAAAATAACAGGCAATAATAAAATTCCTCTAACTATGACCATAACAGGATTCGAGAAGGGTACTCAATAATTTTTGGTTTTCAAAAAAATACAACCCTAGTGACTTACATTTCGAAGAAAAACAAAAATGTTCTTTCTACTTTTAGCACTTCATTGTGATAACATAATTGTTCCATCACGGGAGATGCTAGGAAACTTGTTGACCAGTTTAGGCACATATGACATTTCCTGTAATAGCAGAAAGTAAGCGTTTTCTATACCTTGTACGTTTATACGTTTACATTTATACGTACCTTTATACGTTTGTGGAATTAACTCCCAAGTTGTTTATAAAGGAAGAAAGGCAACAAAATCCAAGGCTATCGTGAACATTGTGACAAAGACCAAGCAATAAACTTGCGGATTGAGATGAACCTTTGCATAAACAAGAAGGATGTGTGATTTATCCCAGAAGAAAATACAGAAAGGGTCACCATGTGTGTTATGTTTGCAGGAATTTTTTTTTGTTTAGAACATATATCATCCATATTTGATACTAAAAACCGAAGTTTTATGGCTAGTTGGTAAAGAGCTCGCCAGTATATCATTGCAATACCGCGGTTTTATATACCGACAAGCCTGGTTCGCGCATTGTCATGTTGGTCATATTTTTTACTTAATTCGTCACGTAAAACCGCGTGTCGATGACGGGTGAACCGAGTCGGCAGTTTTTGCCAGATTTTATCGATTTTTCACTCCTCGTATTTACAGTGTTTTGTTTTTGTATTCTAGGTGTCACTAAAGACGATTCATTGTATGATTCTTCAGATATTCTCAGATAAGGGTTCTACTAATAATTATTAAATTAAATGGGTGTGACAATTCTTGCCCTTTTTCTATCCAATTTTTAAGCCAAACTCTAGTACGTTTTCTTTTTTTTCTTATTTAATTTGCAGTGTGCTATAGCGAGATAACACAAATTCAGGCTTGAGCAAGACATTTTACTTCAATTCAATTCTCATTCAAACACGGACTGTTTTGCTCGCTAGTCTTAACAGTAACCACAAGTAAAATCGACTTTCTTTAAAACCGATATAAAACTCGAACGTCGATCAGTAGTAGCCAGGCGCCAGGCCGCAGTTTGATTCTGAGAGTTTCTGCAGTGCGTTTTTGTCCACGAGACACTACCCGAGCTTTGCAGTTACAAAATCGAGAAGCGGTACTTTACTTCTTACTGTAACTTCTGTTGAGACAAATTTTTATTTATTATTTTAGGTAGTAAATCGTTAAAAATGGATCCTTATTTAGCAGAAATAGCTAGACTACACAAGTTGTATGATGAAGTAGAAGCCGAGGATGATTTAGAAGAGAAAGGCTTTTCTGACGAAGAAGACGACATCTATGAAACATTACACCATGAAAGTGATACAGAAGAAGAGTTAGATCTTGAAGATACTCCAGAAATTTCGGCTAGCACTAGCATCTGTAGAGGTAGTAATAGGCATCTTTATTATACAGCAAAAGATGGTATTACAAAATGGAATAAACATAGCCAAAAACGCTAAAACGCCTACAGAAACTTTTCAATCTTTTTTTGACGATCAGATGATCAACATAATTGTCGAAAATACCAATATTTATATCTCTACACTTGTAACTCGTTACAAAGACTATTATGACGTGAAATTGATGAACGTAACAGAAATGAAAGCTGTCTTTGGATTGCTGCTTTTAGCCGGAGTTTTAAAAGGAGGTAGATTATATCTAAAGGAGTTTTGGTCAACTGACGGAACGGGAGTGGAAATATTTCCGGCTGTGATGTCTTACAGAAGAATGAAATTTTTACTTAATTCACTACGTTTCGATAATATCAACACTCGCAACGAAAGAAAAAAGATTGATAACTTAGCACCGATTCGAGAACTGTGGGAAACGTTTGTTGGCAATTGTAGGAATAATTACAGCTTAGGAGAGTATGTCACGGTAGATGAGATGCTCTATGCATTTAGGGGAAGATGGTCGTTTCGTGTTTATATCCCAAACAAACCTGCAAAGTATGGAATTAAGGTATTTGCAATGGTGAACTCAAGAACATTTTATGTGTCAAATTTAGAAATATACGCAGGAAAGCAGCCAGAGGGACCTTTTGCAATTAGTAATAAAACTGAAGCCTTGGTACTCAGGCTTTGCGCTTCAATATTAGGATCAGATCGCAATTTAACATTTGGTAATTGGTTTATCACCATACCTCTTGATAATATACTGCTAGAAGACCATAACATAACTGTAGTTGCTACCATCAGAAAAAAACAGAAAAGAAATTCCACTGGAATTTTTAAACGGTAAATTACGACCAGTGAATTCTTCAATGTTTGGTTTTGGGAAAAATATTACCTTAGTATCACATATTCCAAAAAAAAGGCAAAGTGGTTCTTGCTGTCTCCTCCGTACATACAGATGATGGAATTGATTCCGAAGCTGGTGAAAAAAATAAACCTAAAATTATCACATTTTACAACATCACAAAATTTGGTGTAGATTGTGCTGATCAAAAATCAGCTCCCTAAAATGTTAGCAGGAACACCAGAAGATGGTCTATGGTAATATTATATAATATAATAAACATTGCCGGCATCAATGGACATGTAGTTTACAACGAAAACAATCCCGACGAAAATTTGCCCCGGAATATTTATCTCAAAAATGTTGGTCTTGATCTAGTTAAAGAAAGCATTAATTCTCAAGCGAAAAACATGCACTTAAAACGAGAAACGCGTGCTATTGCACAGCGTTTAACGAGTTCAGAAGTGGCCATACGACAATCAACTGACGGTGTACAACATGGAAGATGCTACTACCGTCGAAATCGGAAAATAAGATATTGTTGCAAAAATTGTAGAAAATGGCTTTGCCTGGAACATGTACAGTCCATGTGTCAAGATTGTGTTACACAAAATTTTGAAGTTTGGGAAATATTTGCAAAAATTTACCATTGTTGTCTTTTTTGAGGTTTGCTTGTATCAGTTCCAAATAAAGAATTGTTGTTTGTTTAAATTGATAAAATATGTTTTATGTTATAAAAGAAGGTGGACAATAAAAATTGTATCATAAAAAATTGTTTTTTTTTTCATTTTTTGTAAAATATTTAAATACATAATGTGTGTCTCTTAGATACCACCCAACCTTTGGTGTAAAACAAATTCACCCGTGCCACGAAGGGTTAAGCTTGATTTTATGATTATATTATTATTTGTTATTTTTATTTACAACAAAAATGCTTCGTTTTCTGTTTAAAAGACTGTACTTTTTTTCGTCATTTCAAAAGACTGTGATAATATTTTATTTTGCTATTTTTGTTATTAATACACACGATAACTAACAAAAAATGTAAGTCTTTAATGCAAATACTCAATCGCCAAGTTTTGTGAGACGTATTGTGCATTGTGGTATATTATATCCAACCACACCAAGCAAGTAAGTTTCAAACACCACACTAAAGCAGGGTTAAATCTCTCATAAAAAGATACATAATATTTAGTTTTGGGATAATTTGTGTCGATTTTCGAATTTAGAAACTCTCACTTACATTGATAAATAACTGACGTTGTAGTTGTGAAATAAATGAATAATGTATGTCGAATCAATTAATTTTTTCAAGCTTTGGCTTGTTATTTTTAAATGGATGATAATACCGAAGGTTGTAGTTCCATTAAATTTTAATACTATTTACTTTTAATATTACTTCTATGCAAATTATTTTCGTGAAAATTAGACGATTACTTAACGGTTTTCTAGAACACATCGACGATAATTGACTTTTAATTTACTCCGGTGCATGTTCACGTCCATTTATCTAAACGACCACTTTCATTATTTTGATTATTAATGGTCGATCATTTATTTGGTGTCATCGGTATTGTCATGTGTAGAAACACACGTTGAGATAGATACGAGTAACTTTTTTGTATTTTACTTTCGAAGTTAGTTTCAAACAAAGTCAAATTCTTCTTTTTTGGTGTGAAACATTAAATTGATCTATAATATTCTTCACATATAACGTTCGTCTCAGTGGCGTAACTATATCATCTGAGACCCGTGGCAAATTCATTATATGCGACTCTATAGTAGAAGCCAAAGTTAGCATGCAGTGCAGGTAAGATAGGCAATGTATTTTTTACGGGAGAACGGCCGACCACGTTGCCATCAGGACCGGATTTAAGAATAATAGCACTGGAATATAAGCGCACACAAAAATTGAGAAGACGTTAATTTCAAACGTGCCGAAAGACAAAGAAGACGTTGTCGTTTTGGATAAGAAATATTAAAATTGATCGAAAAATTCTAAGAATTCGAAGATGAAATACCCACAATGGCACCAATTCTAACTTCCGTTCTTTCGCAAACATTCACCTTCGATACCGAATTAGATCCAGAACCGAAGCCTGGACTATCAAATAAAATGAAAAAACAATAGCTGGAAAACAACATTTTAAATATATAAATTATGCTCAATATTATCTCGCCTGGAAATTGTCAGTCAATTGTGCCTAATTGGAATAACAGTGTTGCAGTTTCGCAACGATATATAAACATTTATAAAATATTAACGGACTTTGTAGTAGTTTTGATTCTCCCCGTATATCAAGATTACAGCTTACAGCCCGTACAAAAATACATCTGTGTTAAAAACTAATTTACAAGACCAGCTATCTGGAAAATAACACCATAGGGGATGCATTCCATACACAATCAGAGTCGAGTTTTATCTCTCAAACCACACACATGTGTATGGGTGTTTGGTTTAAGAGTACCTGGCACTTGCATCGGTCCTCTGACCGAGAAAGCCGTTTTATGCAGAAAAGTTGCATTATGAATTTTGTGGTTCCTGTTGTCGGTGAAGACATCTTTTGCCATAGCCGGGGTGCTATCTTTTCATTGGGTAAGGAACAATACACCATTAATCTATGTTGCTGCATATATCAAGTACGTGCATTTGGTATATTTATTTGATACTTGTTTGGAACTTTATCGCATTTGTGCCGCGATCGCGATTGAACGTTGTCAATTGGACATTTTGCATTTGTTTTGTTTTATGTATTATTTACTGTATTCTTATTTTTTTGTATTTTGTCATTACCGATTATACTTTGAATTGAGTTTATTAATATTTGTATTTACGTTTAATATAATTCATATATGTTATGTTTGATTGCATTTTGTGTAACTTTATTAACAAGGTTTGTTCATTTTACCACGGATTAAGTATATTATTATATGTGCGCATATTTTTCACTCGTTAACGTCTAATATCAATTTATGCTTTATTTCTAATCATACTCAACCATAGCAATCGAAATCTCGAAATGTGTTCTTAAAACCTATTCATCGACATCTTTGTTTTGGTTTGTAAATGGTTATCTTTTTGGTGTTGTTTCATATTAACTACTATTTAAGTTTAAATCCTTCTTTAGTTATAATTGTATATTGGGTTATGTATATTTATTTTTAATTTCACCTCTTTTTAAAATAGAGTTTTATACAGTCCGCTGGCCTTCATTTCTTTTCTTTATTTGAATATACATACCTATTCCGAAAAGGGGAAACCAGCGAGTTCTAGATTGAACAGAATATCATTTCCTCCCCCTTCAGGATGACCCCAATTGTTATATTGAGGTCATCGTATGTGCAGAACGCAACAAACACTTAAAAATACGCGCCTCCAGACTCTACTTCATAGGTAGTCGGGAAAATGGTCGATAATAAACTAATAATACCATAGGAATATTCACAAAATAAATAAAAAATATATCTAATAAAATTTTTATCGTATTCTTATTCATTTGTAGAGAAAATTATTCGTTGAAAACTCTCTATAATATTGGCCTATGACTTTTTTATTGTAAAATGTCTAGAAAAGAAGTTATAAGGCCCAAAAGAAGTTATTTTTGTTAATAACTTTTTTATTTTCCACATTACGATAAAAAGTAACAGAAATAAAGTTGTAGATAATTTAATTTTGTACAGATAATGTCTGATAAAATTTTCTGTAGGTTTGCTAGTTTACGAGATACAGCGCGAAATCTCATTAAACCCCTTCGCCCATTAATCGCCTCCAAGATGGCGAGTATTCAAGAACCCGGTCAACTTCTCAACTTCGGAGCGCTGCAAATCCAGAGAAATTAATAAAATAAAACATATTTATAGTGAACATTAAGAAAAAAACCCTACAATATTGATCGAATAACCAGAAATAACCAGAAAAAAGTTATAAGGCCCAAAAGAAAATTTGTTCAAAACTTTTTATATATATATATTTTTTTTTAATTTTACAATAAAAAGTAATAGGAATAAAGTTGTAGAAAATTTAACCTGCTACAAATAATTCTTTATACAATTTTCTGTAGGGTTGCTAATTTACGAGATACAGTGCGAAAACCCTTTGCCCCCTTTTTCCAAGATGGTGACCGGGGAACAAGGGTGACGACACAGCAAAATTAAACTTAACAAAATACTAGGACAGCAGAAAATTAATCAGATGGTAATGGAATAAAATATAAAAAATTGGTTTTAATTTGAAAGAAGTTTTTTGTAACTGTACAATTTTTAAATTTCTTTTCGGAAATAACACAAAAATTTAAACTTATTCAGATTTAAATGTCAAGGAATTAATAACAACTTAAGTTTAGATTTATTTATAGTGTATTTCCAAAAATATATGTTTTTTTAATTTTATACCAGTGTTATTTTCATTTTCTTGCATTTTGAAGTAAGTTATGACGTATGTTAGTTTATATTTAGTTTGAACCATATATTTCAGTTACAATTGAACGAACATTGAACTTGACATCGTATCAACGAATCTCGCTAACCACTGTAACAGTAACTTTTGTACTTTATCCTAACGAACTATATGACGTATAAACACACCTCTAGTCTGTTGTGTTATCTGGTATGCATATCTAATTAACAGCTTTTACGGTTACCCTTTGGATCGCTATCACTCGTTGTTGAGGTAGTCAATGGTTTGGACTTTGGGATGAAGCAAAAATACTCACGCTTTTTAAACTGGTGTAAGTGAAAACGGATTAGTCACTTAATTCTATTTTTAATATTTATGTTTGCAATAATGGAACCTTTACTGGAACTGAAAACACAAAATTTAGTAAGAGACGAAGTTGCTACAAGAGACGTTTGTTGAAAACGCACTTTGCTTATTTAATCTAGGGTTAATCTATAATAAGACATTAATTAAAATTAAAGAGTATCCAGATAAGCAAAATTTATATAAATATTAAGATAGGCAAAATTCTCTCACTCCCAGAATTCATTTTCTATACGTTCTATGTGATTAAAACATAAAACTAATGAATATAACTTTCGGTTATAATATCTCTATGGAAGGTTGTCACTCCATATTTTGCGCGGTCATCCGATAGTTCTTTTGCCTATTGGTTACTTATCTCTTACTATTTTGACGACACGGGTCTCCTCCATTCTGCTTATGTGGTTATTCCATTCCTTTTTTCTATTTTGTGGCCATTCATTTATACAGTGTACGTTACAATTTTTTCTGTCTTCACTTCCCTTTCGATCTCTCAGCGTATTTCCTGTAATTCTTCTCAGTACTCTCATCTATGCCGTTTCCAGTAGCCTTTGCGTTGTGGCTGTGTGGATCTTGTTTCTGAGGCATATGCCAGTATTGGTCTTACACTGGCTTTTAATAACAATATTTTTTTTGGTGGGTTGAAATCAATTTATAAATTTCAAAAAATTCACGCGCATAGTTGATAGATTTACAAAACTTATATTTATACTAAACGTATATTTTTATAAACATTTGCCTCGGAATACAGGACGGAACTTTCGGAAACGACTCAAGCTACGAAACATGGACTATAGATGGCTGGAGAAAGGTGTCAGAGACACTAAAACGCACACAATTCTATATAGTGGGAAGGAACAAGGAAGCAAAGAATGTGGAGTTGCATTTGTGGTGGATAATGATTTTAGGTCAAAACTTCCAGGCAGTCAGTGAAAGCATATGCAAGTTAAGAATTTGCACCCACTTCGTTAACCTAACAATGATAAACATTCACTGCCCAACAGAACAACATACAAAGGAAAACCTCTACCAACAGCTGGAGATAGTATATGACAATGCGCCCAAAAATGATATTAAGATTATAATGGGTCATATGAATGCTAAAATAGGCAAGCAACCGCAATTCTATGGTACAACGGGACAATACCCACTGCACAATGAAACAAGCGACAACGAGGAGTTTTTGATAAATTTTGCCACCAGTAAAAACATGGTTATAAGTTCCACATGCTTCCCACATAAAGACATACATAAAATGACATGGATTTTGACAGATGGAACCACAACCAATTAAATCGACCATGTGCTGATAGACAAAAGGACACCCAGTAGTATCTCAGATGTGAGAACACGACGAGGAGCATGCTGTGGATCAGACTGGATCTTTTACTTCAAACCAAATTTAGATGGGCTGGCCCCAACTTTGTTTAACCTGGCACTGGAGTATGCGGTTGGGCAAATGCAAACTAGACGAGGAAACCTACTGACCAACCGAACAGTTCAACTGGCCGCTTATGCCGATGATATTAATATTATGAGTAGAACATCAACAGGACAATACGCAGAGTTAAAAACGCAAACAAAAAGGCTAGGTCTGGAAATTAACACAGAAACAAAAAAAATAATGATACAGACGAGAAGAAATATAGTTCCAAAAAACATTATACATGAAGATGACATTGAAACGGTTGAAAAGTTTACATACCTGGGAGTAGAAATATATGCCGACGGATCAGATGATGGAGAAATACGGAAGAGAATAACGCAGACAAACAGAGCTTATTTTGCACTCTTCCATATATTTCGGTCTAAAAATGTCCACCGAAATACAAAGATGAGAATCTATAAAACTTTAATTCGACCAATAGCATGCTATGGCAGTGAAGCATGGGTCCTGAAAGAAACATCCAAAAGCAAACTCAACACATTCGAAATGAAAGTACTGAGGAGAATACTAGGACCTGTGAGGGAAAACGGAATCTTCAGAAGTCGATACAACAACGAGCTTTATCAACTTTATAAGGAAGCACCGCTGTCAGACTTCATTAGAATACAAAGATGGCAATGGGCCGGACATATGATAAGAATGGGAGAGGATAGGCTACCAAAATGCAGGGAAAGAGACCGGTTGGAAAGCCAAGAAAGCGCTGGGAAGACACAGTAAAAAGCTACGCACAAGCTCTTTTAGGAGTCCATGTATGGAGAAGATCAACCACAGACAAGCAAGGGTGGAGGCAAAAAATAAAGGAAGCCAAAGTTCAATTTGGGCTCTAGTACCGTAGAAGAAGAAGAAATATATTTTTATAGACCTGTGAGTTGAGTGTACATAATCTAAAGATGATATAACTTTTTTTTTGAAGATGTCTACGGGTCATTTTTTTTTGTTTTGTGTATTTTGTCAAATACCCGAAAAACTGGATTTTTTGGCGATTATCCAATGGTGAAGTAACTGAATCTTTTAGGACGATTAAAAATTGGGCGAAACATCTTTAAACTCCCCAAAAAACATGTTTTTTCGAGGTTTTTATGTGATCTTGCGCGGTTAATCATTGTTTTGAGATCTATACAACGTGAACCAATGCGTCTCAAATTTATTTTCATAAAAAAAAATGAAAGAGAATATTTTCAGGCACGAAAAAAGCAACTACAACCATCGATTATGCAAAAAAAAACAGGGTTTCAAGGGTTAGTCCGTGTTTTTACTTGATTTACCTAACTTTGCTTACCTATCTACATGATTAAACAGCATGTTTTCAAAAAATTTATAAAATGAGACGATATATTTCTCATGTTCAGAGAAGCTAGAGATTTCTTGAAACATGCGAAAAACCAGGTTTCCAAGAAGTTTGAATGTTTTACTGAATTTTTCCATCTCTTATCACCTTTAAACACGTTTAAATAGAGCGGTTCAAAGAATGTGATTACAACACATGACGAATTGTTTCAGAATAAATGGACGTGTATAAATACTACCATCAAAATTTGCCTTTTTCGCCATGCCTTAGTAAAATATTTCATGATATTTGAGTTTTTCCAATTTTCTAGCATTAAAAGAATATTAATAGGTTATAACAAATATGTAGCATAAATATTTTCTGGTTTTAGGCAAAAAAAATTTACAATATACATGGATTTATATCATAGACATACAATACAAATAGACTGAGCGTTGCAATACAAAGTCCTTCCCCCAGTGTGACCGAGAAAACTGACGCAAAGCAGTCCCTACATCTCTTTCTAAGGGAAATTGAACTATAAGTCCGGAAAGACGAAAAAATCCAACAAAAACATCCAAAAGCATTCGAAAACCGGGTTTTACGGATGTTTCAAGAAATCTCTAGCTTCTCTGAATATGGGAAAAACGTCGTCTCATGTTATTTCATAAA
This sequence comes from Diabrotica undecimpunctata, assembly GCF_040954645.1. Classification (NCBI taxonomy): domain Eukaryota; kingdom Metazoa; phylum Arthropoda; class Insecta; order Coleoptera; family Chrysomelidae; genus Diabrotica; species Diabrotica undecimpunctata. Next base: position 99,939,860 of record NC_092811.1, read on the forward strand.
ATTTTTGAAAAGACGCTGTTTAATTATACAGAAAGATAAAGAAGTTGGATAAATCCAGTAAAAACTCTCGAACAACCCTTAAAGCCTGATTCTTCGCATAAACTATGGTCGTATTTGCTTCTTTGAGGGTTTCTTTGCTTTTTTTTCATATATTTTTTGAATATGAATTGAATACGTATTGGTTCATGTTGTATCGATCTTGAAACATATGATTAATCCCGCAAATCGCACAAAAACCCTTAAAAAACCTTAACAACGATGGTTTTTTGGGGTTTTAAAGGCATTTCGCCAAATTTTTGGATGTCCTAAAAGATTCAGTTACTTCAAATTATATATAACATATAAAAACATTGATTTGATGTATTTGAAGTCTAAAAAATGGAGAAAATCCCCAAATACCCTAGACAACCAGTTTTTCTGTTTTTTTTTTTGAAGGTGACGCACCTTACTGACAAAGATCAGAAATACATTATTTGATAAAATACACAAAATAAAAAAATAGACCTGCAGCTATCTGCAAAAAAAAGTTTATTTCGAAGTATAGAGTATATAAATGCTTATTTCGAAGAAAAAAATGCATTTTTAGGTTATGTTTTGTAGAAGCCTTAGCTATGCGTATACATTTTTTGAAATTTTTAAATCGATTGCAACCCACCGAAAATAATTACGAAAACATTACGTATTTGAGGTTTAAGGAAGGGGGGAGGGTGTAGAGGCGGTAAAATTGCCCTGAGTTTTAGTTTTTTAATCACATAGTAACGTAACCACATAACAACGTAAAAAAATGAAAAAAATTGAATTCTGGGAGTAATAGTCCGGTAAAATAAGGATGCAACCTCGGATTGAAAGATAATAAGCTGAAAATTTGCATACGTCTTTATTTTGATGGTATAAAACTTACCTCAAAAGTCTCATATAATCACGTGTCCGCGACTTAAGATATTTAAGGTCAAAGGTTACGAAAATGAGTTTTCTGCAAATATCTCGTTTCCCTTACACTTTATGACATTTAAGGTGGTAAGAAAAATTGTAGAATGGAAAATTCTCTTCAATTTTTGTCTGAAGTACTTTTATGTACCTTTAACCCTTCTTAAGATAGAGCGCAAAGAGTGGGGGACCGCTTACCTCTGTATACGGTAACGCGAAGTCATCCAGTAGGATTCAATAAATAATAAGTTATATAGTTAATTATTCACTTAAAATACTATTATTATCATTAAATTTTTATTATTTATTATTTAATAAACTATATTTATAGATATTAATTATAAAATATATATTTTTTATATAATATTTATTTTATTTTTAACAAACATACAATATTAAATGAAATATTTCAAATGAACTGTAATGTTATTTTTAACAGCTGTATATACGATAAATTAAGATCAAGTGCAGAATTCAACAATAATCATTTTTATATTTAATTAAATACTGAAAAGATCATATTTATTATTTTTTTAAATTATATATTTATTTATTAATCCAATAATCGATTTATTAAAGTTACAAATATAATATATATTCTTTTATTATGTATGGTTAATATTTTTGTATTATTTTCTTCTTCATCGTCTTCTTCTTCTTCTTCTTCTTCTTCCTCTGACTGCTCAATATCGGATTCATCATCATCATTCTCGTTTATTAAATTAATTAAAATTATTAAATTATCTGAAGTGGATGAAGGGTTTAGACATGATTGTCCATTACACTGCCCACAAATTAAAGTACATTGCAATCCTGATTTCCTGCATCCGCAATTAGAACCACAACCTTTCTTGCAATTGCAAAATATTGTATTCAGCAGTTCTTCTGGTGCTGGTGGTAATAATGTTGTTATTGGTTCCAGAAATTCATTTTGCATTACCCAGCCGAATTCTTGGGGTTCTAAATCATTTCCCAACCAAATTTGGGTCTGATAATAGACACGAATGATATGCTGACGAGCTGCTGCACTTGAAGGTGGAAGACTTGATAACTGCACTGGTTTGTTGAGTCTTGTTGATTTGATGAACTGGGTGTATCGAAAAGAGTCTATATCGTCTTCTGATGTTGGAGCATTATATGCTGCTAAGAAAATACGTACTCCATTTTCAAATAATTCTTGTATTAACTTGTTACAAATATATATTAACTTGTTACAAATAAAACACAAATCAACCATTGCAATTAAAAATATTCACTCAAAATTATACGTCTGTCGATGCTAAGATGCCGTTTTCAACTGAACGATAAAATAAATTTTTTTCGGTAAAGAAATACTAACGCAGCGAAATAGCTCTACCCTACCATTCTCATCATCAAGTGAAATATCCCTCCACCGCTATTGTGCGTATATACATAGAAGTCCCAAACTCATTCGCCACGGTGTGTAGAAAGTCATATTAAAAAAAAACCGGTTAGGTCATATATAACAAAGGAGCATCTGCTACAGCTTCGCAGAAACAGCAACCGCCGTACAAGAGATTTGTATTTCGAGATATAATATTCGTAGTAATATGGACGAAAAGTATTTTATTTAATATTGTATGTTTGTTAAAAATAAAATAAATATTATATAAAAAATATATATTTTATAATTAATATCTATAAATATAGTTTATTAAATAATAAATAATAAAAATTTAATGATAATAATAGTATTTTAAGTGAATAATTATCTATATAACTTATTATTTATTGAATCCTACTGGCTGACTTCGCGTTACCGTATACACAGGTAAGCGGTCCCCCACTCTTTGCGCTCTATCTTAAGAAGGGTTGAAGATACATAAAAGTACTTGAGACAAAAATTGAAGAGAATTTTCCATTCTACAATTTTTCTTATCACCTTAAATGTAAGGGAAACGAGATATTTGCAGAAAACTCATTTTCGTGACTTTTGACCTTTAATAGCTTAAGTCACGGACACGTGATTATATGAGACTTTTGAGGTAAGTTTTATACCATCAGAATAAAGACGTATGCAAACTTTCAGCTTATTATCTTTCATTCCGAGGTTTCCCTTTTTTGCCTTATTTTACTGGATTATAAGGGCATTTTGCCTATCTTAACGGCGAGTACCCTTTATGCGGAATATATCCTCAAACTTGACTAAAATAAAAGTTATTAAATTTTTTACACATATAGGTACATACTTGACTAAAATAAAAATTAATAAATTTTTTACAAACGAAAAAAATAGGAATCTAGCACTCTACTTGACATTGTACATTGTCTAATACATTTGATATAATTGTATTCCTATTAAGAACGAAACGTTTTTAAATATTACAAAATCTTAAAATAAATAATCTCACCTTATCTACGTAAAATAATGAAGTAGACGATAAACTTACCTGAAAAAAATAAAAAAATAATTAGCTCTATTCAAAATTTGATGCAGTAATAAAAACAAATAAAATATTATGTACTATATTAAACGAGAATGAACCCCAATTATAACTAAAAATATATTGTTTGACATTTGTACTTCCATCTCGGAAATTGTTTCCAAAATACCAAGTTTAAAATAATATTTTGCTTTGTTACCTAATTTTAGAAAAAATTCAAAAATCAGGCTGAATTTGACCGATTGCATGGTTATGTTGACTTTGAGGGCCGCTGTGGTTTGTCACTTATTCGCATAGATTTGCAACTTAAGAAAAACTCACAAGAAAGCATCTAACAAGGTCAAATCGCACGGTCTCGATAGCCAGTTGACGTCACCTCCACATGAGATGACCATTCTTACAGAAGGTCCAATGTGACATGGTATCCATATTATCCAATTAGGTCAAAAAAGTTGGTAATCATTGACCTATAGTGCACGTCGTTGACGGTAATGGCCTGGCTAATATCGTTCTCATAGAAATATGGACCGAAGACGCCGCCAGCTCAAAATCTATACCAAAAAGTGACTTTTTAGGAAGCATTGGAGGTTGTTGAATGTCACTTGGATTGGTTTCTTCCCAAATTCAACAATTCTGTTTGTTGACGTACCTATTCATTCAAAAATGGGCCTTGTTGCTGAAGATGCTTAGATGAAATTAGAGTCAGTGTCCAACTGCTCCAGAGAACACACGTCGGTGTCTATGGTCGTTCACCTTCAGTTCCTGGGTCTTCAATATCATCTGTAACCTTCTATTAACTTGCTAGTCTTGGTATATTCTTATTGCCAACTTCTTTTAGTATTGGAAATCAGATTTTGCTACGATCTATTGATGTGTTTGCTACACATTCTTCTTAATTTGGTAAGATAAGGTCTGCTTCTTTGATTTTCTTTTTTTTTTGCTGTCTGTTTCTTTCATGACTATTAATGCGACTTATTTCATGACGATTATTAACTTTACATTGGACTCTGCGCTTATTAACCGAGTCATGCTTGCATATCAGGGATCTGTCAAAGTCTCTGTTTTTAATGTATAATTCGTGCTCATTTATTCTAACATTTAGTGGTCTTGAAGTCTCTACCAGATTAAAATTGTTGCCTTCGGATGGTATTTTATAAATGCAGTTGTGTGCTCTCCTGGGTGCTCAAATCATCTTTCTATCTATTCAATTAAATATATTTGCTAAAAATGGAGATAAAATAGAGCCCATTGTCATTGTAATTAAATAAATTTAATAATCTTTTAAGAAAAAAATAATAAACATACTTTAGAAAATCTAAATAGAAATGATAACATACAGCAATATTAGCAATGATTGATCTCCAAAACAATGGGGCCAAACACAACTTTGATACCTTATTTTATTTTATGATCATAATTTTGCAATCCGACTTTGTTCCGAAAATTCAAAAATTGTCAAAACTTTGCTGCATGGAAAACTCTTTGTTATATAAATCGTTTGTTTTTTTACGTATAGAAAACCGTAATGGTCTGAAACTGTGAGTCTGAGCTATTTAATACTCCACGCAGATCAGACCAGGTGGATCAGTTGATCTGCAGTAAGACCACAGCGGATCAATTGAGAACATGACATAGGTTCTGTAGCCAGCTCATTAATTGTTGATTTAACATGGAACACACGCACACTAAAACATGTGGTGACTCGTCATATGGTGAGATTTGTCCTGCGACTATTGTGCTCCCAATCCCGAGGTGTAACACCATCATGCTCAGGGGAATCCATGACCGAGAGGAAAAGGTGTTGTCTAAGCAATGCCCCAGAGGGCAGGCGAAATTTGTTGGATTATAGCTTTGACACAGTATGGGGACATTTCGTCCCATATAGTGGGAATAAAATGGACGCAAAACAAAAAGATATGGACTAGAAGAGGACTAAGAAATAAATGACTCCACAAATAAAATAAAAAGGAAACGAGCACAAAGATAATCTCAGTATTGGTCTCTGTCTCTGTCCCAATTAGGTCTGAGGTCTGAATGATCAAAAGCTATAGTGTTTGGTGGAATTAACAGTGCAAAGATATTTGAAAAGGAATTTGTCTGCAAATAACTGCCTTCTGTGGTTAAAATAAAGGTCAATGGCTTCTACATGAAGAGGTTCTCATGGAGTTGTTTTCATCGCACCAAGATATAAGAGTAGGACTGAGTTCTGCAAGACATCCATTTTGCTTTTAAAATCTATGAACTAGCAGAGCTGTATAAGACACATCCATAATCCAATCTTATTCTTATTGCGCTCTCTCCTTTCGAAGGTTGGCGATCCAAATGGCAATTGCAGTTTTGGAAACTGCTGCACGAAAAATTTGTGCAGATGTGCGGTCTCTTCAGGCACAGTTCATAAACCAATATGGACTTGATATAGGCACGATAGAATACTAAAGCGGTTTGAACGCCAGCTCCTCACCAAGTTTAACTAACCATTATTTTTTTAATTTAACCCCTTTATACATCGGTCTAATATGTATTTAATACTTCTTTTCTATGTTAATTTCCTATCAGGTATCATGAAAAGATATTTGACGATGTCATTAAGGAGAAAATGATAAGAATCTAGGCTAATGTGACTTAATTTAAGTATGTTGTGTCTACAGGAAACACAAATTTTAGACTTTAGACTTTAGATTTTAGTCTATATAGAATAGAAATTGTGAAGAGCATTTGATGATTTTTTGATCGTTTTTTTTTAATACAATGATGGTGTTGAAAATAAGTTATAATTTAAATTAATACCCTATTTTAATTTCAGTACTTGAATCATATTATTCAACTCTTCGTTATTGATATTTTATAGACTTACGGTCATTAAATTTTTATGTTTGATATTAGTCATGTTGTGACTGACTAGTCTTTGCCATAGAAAACAGTGTAAAGAAGTAATAGACGATCTAGACATATATCACAATATCCAGATGTCCAGAAGAATGTTCAGAATAAAATCCTGGTAGACAATGAATTAGAATGGATGACAAATCAGGGATATGATCAGGAATCAATAAAAAATGAAACATAACAGTAATAGCAAGAAATTTATGCAGGCATATTAGCAGTTAAAAATCTAACAATGATCAGTCTTTTAGCAAAACAGTTTTTGTTTCAGTTACCTTTTTTGCTATATTAACATTAAAAGCTATCTAACCATTTGGTAGTATTAAAAAATTTCTTTAATTATTTAGACTTAATAACACTTAGCGCTCTAATAATAGATACATAAAATTATTTTAAAAATTGTGGCAATCTCGGAATAATTATCTTTAGGAAAACGTGACATACACGTGAAAATCATTACTATTTGACTAGCAACATCTACGGAAAGTTTTAGAATGAATGCACATATTTTACTTCTAACAATATATTTATATCATAATAAATAATATTTATTAAATTAGATAACCATTTTTTTAAGTAAGGTATACTCTGAAACAGTTAGTTAAACTGATTAGGTAAGTATATCAATTTTTATTTCTTTTGTATTTTATAAAAATTAGTAGCAACATTCTACAGTTAATATAACGAGATCACTTATCAAAGGAATGTTCAAATAGAATTTTCTTATCGAATTATCATTTTTTGTGTCGTATTTTTACAAGAAATGCTCAAATTAAATTGATTTAATCGATAAAATGATACTAAGTAATATTTTTTATTAGATTAAAAATATGTATTTGTTGTCTCAACGTGTCCTAAAAGCATTTGCAAGTCATATAGACAAATAAATAAAGATTTCTTGTAAACTTCTTATCAAATCTATTTGTTTATAGAAAAATTTCGTCAAAGGACAGCACAAACATAAACCGATATAAAATTAATCTACAAAAACTTAGGATACGACTTAAACGAGGAAACGAAGCACTCAAAAACACTAATTGCAACTCAGAAAATATTGACAGAAATGAGTTCAATTTTGTTTTTCGTGGGTTTTCGAGGTCGCTGAGTACAAATATTACGACGGCGTTGGTCTCAAAGTATCTGGCGCCAAGAGTGCCCTCGTCTCCTAGAGTTTAACAAAAAACTTCAGGAGACGAGGTCCACGCTAGGCACCAGTTATCTTGTAATGACTTTTGACTAATTTCAAAGGAAAATAACATAAGACTTCAGAAGACCAGGTTCACCCTGGGCACCAGATAGCTCGAGGATCATTGCCGTCATAATATTCGTCTTCTAGCGACCTCGAAAACCTTCCTAGTAAGGATCTTCGACTGATTTCGAATGAAAATAGCATAAAACTTCTGGAGGCGAGGTCCACCCTGGGCAACAAGTAGCTCGAGGACCACCGTCCTCATCATATTTGTATTCAGCGACCTCAAAAATCTGTGAGTTAAGACTGTCGACTGATTTAGAATAAAAAAATTAACATACTCCAGAACCATAGTCGTTATCAATTTGTGTTCAGCGACCTCGAAAAACCTCGACAACAAAATGACACTTATTCCTGCCGATAGTTTCTTAGTTGCAAATTCTTCATTTTCTCATGCACAAAATACAATGTTCATTTTACCACCATGAATTTTGTTCACAAACTTTCCTAACCCTTTCCTGGATAACAGACAGAGGTTACAACATTAAAATAACTAGTGAAATTGACAGAATGTTTTGTCTGGTAGGCCTTAGCAGACGATAGCTGAAAACTGTGACACAGATAGATACTGTAAACTGAGAAAATTAAAATCGTTACGGTGAATGGACCGTGATGCAGAATATGCAAATTGGAGGAAGAAACTCTCCACATATAGTCTTAGTAAACGTAAAAATGCTTATTAACACAAATATATCTAAGAATATATAATAGAAAAGAAATCCTTAAACTGATTAAAAGAGAGCCTTTTCCGCTAAGAACTTTCGTAAATACCAAAAATTTATGCTTGCATTCTGAGTGACACTTTACTTCTGTGAACGTGTAGTATAATTTCAGTGATTTTTTAGATAGGCTTGTCTGTATTTTCAAAAATGCATTTCCTTTAATTACAATTAAGCCAAAATATCACAAACCCTGGATTACCACAGGTATGCGCATATTAGCCAATAATATGCGTTCACTACTGTACATCAAGAAATTTAATACCAACGTCTTTGTCACTCAATATATCATCAAGTACAGAGCAATCTATCTAAAACTTATCAAAACAGCTAAAAGAAGTAATATCGAAATCGTCTGGGAATCTCCAAAAGTGCAAAAGAAACTTGGTCCATAATAAACAATCTTCGAAATAAAACTAACACAGCTCAAACATTTTCCCTTCCAAACCCTGAAAATCTAAATGAATACTTCGTTAATGTGAGTAGTATTAGACTATTCATAAAAAATTCCTCAAATTTCCGAGAAAATGTGTTGGAAGTCCTGGTCTCACTAATTAATGATTCCTTAGCAAAAGCTATATTTTCAGAGTGCCTAAAGACAGCCATTATTATTCCTCTTCATAAGGGTGGTAAAAAATCGAATGCCTGCAACTATAGACCTACTGCCTTACTATCAATCAATACTATCCAAAATTATTGAGAGACTTATGTCCTTTCTAGTTGAAAACAACATTTTATCGCAAAATCAGTACTATGTTTTCTGTAGAACATAAGGTTTACCAACCACTAAACAATAATTTTTACACTAACACTGTTTCTTGTGATTGCCAAAGCTTTTGATTGTGTAAATCACGACATTTTGATAAAAAAAGCTAAAATTCTACGGAATTCGAGGTATTTCTTTGAATTGGTTCCAATCAAACTTGGAACATAGGAAATACCTACTTAGCAAATGGTACCGACTCTAGTCGCGAAAGCTAAGTATGTGGAGTACCACAAGGTTCAGTATTGAGTCCTCTACTTTTCCTTATATTTATGAATGACATCACATCATATAAATGACTAATTTAAAAACGATGCAAAATGTTTTTTTTTGCTGATGATACCAGCATCACCTGGAGAAACTCTAATATTGCAATTCTTCATGCAACTATAACTTCTGATCTACTTAAAATAAAATCCTGATCCAACTTTAATTTACTCTCTTTTAAAGTGGATTAGACAGTAGCATTGCCCTATAAAGGTCCTCTTCAACCCTTGCTTCTTAATAACAGCCAGATCAGTATCGTTGACTCTGTAAATTTTTTTGGTATTTTTATGGACAGCAACCTTAAATGGTCTCTTCATATCGATTTGTTAAGTATAAACTAGCCTCCACCTGCTATGCAATAAGATTTGTTTCGAAGGAAATCAATTTAGCATCTTCCAAAATAACATGTTTTTCTTTGTTCGAGTATAATTTTCGATATGGTCTTCCTTTTTATAGTTCTAGTACAGCTGCCCAATCTGATTTTATTTTGAAATGACAAAAAAAAAAAGCAATACGGTATCTGTATGGCCTTGGAAGAACAACCCATTGCAGACGCAAATTCAAAAATTACGAGATTTTAATGCTTCCCCCTTTATATATTTTAGAAACTGTTTTCTTAATTCGTAAACACCTACATGTTTTTCCAGTAAGACCTAATCATGACTACTACATCAGAAATTCAACCTGCGATGTTCATTTACCGATCCCGTCCACTGAGTTAGTAAAGAAATCATATTATATTCCGCAAAAAAATATACAACCATCTCCCTTTACAACTTAAACCTGCAACATCTTTTCCCAGGTTCCGTAAAATGACAAAAGACTGTCTATCTGAAAGACAATATTATTCAGTAGAAGAGTTTCTTAACGAATAACTAGGAAATTAGAGTACCTTCATGTACAATTAACTAAAGTATGGTTCGTAAGGTTTTATTTTATATTGTGACTTTTTATAAGCTTTGTATTGTACCGTTATCAGTGGCAATAAAGCATATTTCTATTCTTAAGCTTATGGCTTTTAATATTAAACTTGTTAATGGAGCTCTTAATAAAGCCCAAGGAAAGAATAACTTTTGAGGGCTTGGTGTAAAGGTCACATGACAAAGTGCCAGAGATAGATCATGCCTGAGTTAAAAAGAACAAGAAGAGAAAATTTAAATGTATTAAAATTATTACTTAATCATTTAGTACCATATTTAAAACTATAGGTACTTCCTAGAAGTGTAAAAAACTGTTTTTTAGGTTTTTGGGGATTTTTTGGTGAAATAAAGGTTTTTTATAGGTCATATATAATTTGAAGCAGTTGAGAACTTTAGGGCATTCAAAAATCGATCAAAACACCTTTAAACTTATCAACATCATCATTAAGCGGGTTTAATCATATTTTTAAGGGTATTGCGGGGTTAATCATATATTTTGAGATCGATACGGCCTGAATTAATTCATCTCCAATTTACCCAACTTTTTTTACCGTTCTCTATATAACATGCGACGAGATATTACAATTCAGTAAAATCTTAAGATTAAGATTATAAGTTTATTAAGATTATATTAATCTTATAAGAATACTTAAAATCCGAGTTTTTCGCATGGTTCAAGAAATTTCTAGCATCTCTGAAATCGCTTAAGATGTAGAAACGTAATAAAAAAAATGGGCAAATTCAGTAAAAAACACGGAAAACGCTTGAAAACCTGGTTTTTCGCATAAGGGATGGTTATATTTGATTCTTTGAGGCATGAAAATATTATTTTTCATATATGTTTTGAATATGAATTATAGACGTACTGAATCAGGTTGAATCGATCTTAAATAATAATATATAACCCCGCAAAAACTATTAAAAACATGGTTTTTTGGGGATTTAAAATATTTTCGCCTAATTTTTGAATGTCCTAAAGGACAGTTACTTCAAATTATATATAAATTATAAAACAAACTTGATTTGATCGATTTTGAAGACTATCCAATGAGGGAAATCCCCAAAACACAGTTTCCGATTTTTTTTTGAAGTGGCACCTTCAGGAAACCTGTAGGAAAAAATTGGAAAAAAATTAAAAATATGTTTTTTGACTAAATACACAAAAATAGAACCGCAGCCATCTCCAAAAACAAAGTTATACGCTTCTTTAGAAAAAAATGCATTTTAGGTTATGTAAACTCAAGGTACGGGTCTATAAAAAATGCACAAGTTTTTTAAAAGACTCAATTACGCGTGTGAATTTTTTTAAAATTTTTAAATTGATTGTCGAAAAAAATAAAAACCAAAAATGACGTTTTTGGAATTAGGGGAAGGGGTGGCATACAATTGCCGTCTTATTTTTAATTGCATAAAACGTAAAAAAAATGAATAAATTGATTCAGGTTGTATCAATTTTAGGAAATATGATGAACCCCGAAAAAACTTGCAAAAACCCTTAAAAACGTAGAAAACTTCAAAATATATACATAATATGTTCTGATTTGATTTATTTTGTCTATATCTAGTCTCAATCAAAGGCTCCTTTGATTTTTATATTTTAAATGTAAATATAATAACTAATAACCCTATGATGCCCTATGATACCATATGATAACCCTACGATGAGAAAAATCTGTCAAATACAAAAGTTATTTGACATTTGGTTTCTTAAACTGACAGTGTCATCTGAGTTTAATAGGCAAATCGTAAAATAAAAATTGTATTATTATATTAATTATTACATATTATATACGACTATCCAGAATAAAATGGTTCTTTGTATACTATATTAAAGAACTTCAATTAGATATAGCATTACTCACTCTCTAAACAAAGTAGAAAACTTCGTCACCTCGATGAATTCACATCCACTACCCTCCATGACCTACGGTCAATCACACAAAACACTGATAATGACTTACCTCGATGTAATTATAACAATTCTTACGAAAAAAAAAACAAAGAACACCCCAGACTAGAAGATCATGTTACAATTTCGTGCACAAACTGATTCATTGCATATAGACATATGATTAATTTGTTGTTATTTTAATCCAATTCTTATGACTAAATACGAATAAAAATTATGTTATCAAGAGTTTTCCAGTCAGTTCGTGACATTTCTTGGAATTCTTATGATTAGACTACCAAAGTTTCAAGATAAAAACCCGAGTCAGGCACTTTGTTGATATGATTTGTTATGATACTAAGAAGACAGAATCGGGGAATACGCGCTGTTACTCCAACAATAATACTTGGTTTGTTTTCGAAATCAAAAATGATAGAACACGATTAGTGTTACACAAAATACTACAAATGCATTGAAGTTAATAAAACTTGACACTAAAGTATTAAATCTGATGAAAATAATTTAATTCGATATAAAAGTGTATTACAGGAACGAATACGACAGGGACGATTAGTACTATCAATTTAAAAACACAATACAAGCATAAACTTGGTCCGAACGATGCAGAAAATATCGACGCGAAGTTAAATCCAGGCGTCAAGTATCCATACCCTTCCTCTTCTTCTCGTAGCACTACAACCCGGGGTGGGTTTTGGCTAACTGCACAACTTGCTTCCATCTTTAACGGTCGTCCATAATAGTTGGGACAGTGGGTAGCCCCATTGTTCTTAGATATGACCATATATTGTCTCTCCATCGCATTCGTGGACGTCCTAAGGGCCTTCTTCCTGTGGGGGCTTCCTCCCGTATTAGCTTGACAAGGCGGTTATTAGGGAGTCTATGGACATGGCCAGCCCATCTTAGACATTGGGATTTAATCTCTTGGACTATATCGCTCGCTCTATACATCTGCTTGACCTCAGCATTTGTTCTCATTCGGTATTGGTTGCTATTATTGTCCTGGTAAGACTCAAAGATTCTTCTGAGGATTTTCCTCTCAAAACATCTAAGTTTTCTTTCAGTTTCTTTGGTCAGGGTCCACGTTTCACACCCATACATGAGCACCGGTCTAATTACCGTTTTATATACAGTGATGAGTGCCTTAAGAACCGGCAAAATAACGCAAAAGATAGAAAATATAATACGTTGTGAAATAAAAAGAGATGAAAGTAGTAGAGGTGGGAAATAATCGGTAGAAACCTATAATTAGCATTATAAATCGATAGTCTCACACCTTTAGACGTTAGCTTCGAGCTAAATCACCTCGGTCATAATTATTATGTGTAACGTATGTGTGACGTATTTCCATTTTTTAATTTCACATAAAGTAAAAAGTGATTGACCACAATAAAGCAAAAATGTGAATAAAATAATTTAATTAATAGTAATTATTTAATCTAAAGTTTTAAATTATTAATCAAGAATAATTTCTACTATGATGTGAGGATTTCATACACTCTTGTCACGGAATAATCACTATCCTTCGTGGATTAGTGGTAAGAACTCGACACAGACGTCGCAGACGATTAGAGTTCAAAACCCACATGTGGTTTTCTTTTTTTTTTTTTTTAATAATTTGAAATTATGCAGAGATCGTTTTGCTTAAGTAAAAATTCTACAAAATTAAAAAAAATATTGTAAATAAACGTATTTACAATATGTTCAAATAAGCCTTGATTAGCAGCAGAACAATAACCCAAACTGTTACTAAAGAAATATAAAAGTTTGATGGATCAGAGTTCAAGTCACGATGTTCTCATGCAGGCGCTCAGTTTTCAAATCCCACAAGAAGGTTTTACTTTTTTAAAAATTTGAAATTATGCAGATATTATATCGTTTTATTTTAAATCACTAAACATTTATTTCAGTCTTTATTAGAAGTGTTTATAGTAAAACATAAAAATCTTATTAAAAAAACAATGTCGTACTTTCGAAAATAAAGTAATAATTCTTCAAACATAAAAGAACGTTCTAAATAAATGTACTTCCAAAAATATTTAAATAGGTAGAAATTCTATAAAAATAAAAAAAATTATTCTAATGAAATGTATTTACAATAAATGTTCAAATAAGCCTCCATTAGCAGCAGAACAATAACCCAATCTATTATAAAAGTTTCGTCTAACATTAGTTAATGTTTCTGGACTAATACCTCTCATTGAATCAGAGATCTTTTCTCTTAATTCTTGGAGAGAATTAGGCCTATCGTCTTCAATTCCATATAGCTTGGACTTGATATATCCCCACATAAAAAAATCACAACGTGCAAGATCAGGTGATCTTGCAGGCCAAAAAATATCTCCGTGGCCACTAATCAATCGATTAGGAAAAGTCGCACTGAGATATTCACTGACGATGCGAGAATTATATTCGGGACAACCATCGTGTTGAAACCATATGGAATCGAAAGGTATTGGTAAATTACGAAGGGCTGGGACAATTTGATTTTGCAGAAGTTCCAAGTATTTCCGCCCAGTCAACATACCGTCTATAAAAAATGGACCAATGACATGATTCCCTATTATGCCTCCCCAAACATTTACTTTTCGAGGACGCTGGGTACGAGCGACATAAATCTGACGAGGATTTCCTCGAGACCCATACCGAGCATTCATTGAATTGTGACGGCCCTGCAATGAAAACGTACATTCATCGGTGAACAAAACGTTCTCTAAAAAATGTTCATCTTGATGTGACATTTCCATTGCAGTTTGACAAAATTCTAAACGTCTATATTGATCCCCAGGGAATTGTTCGTTGGATTTATGAAGTTTATAGGGACGGTATCCATGTCTTTTCAAAATTTTACCTACTCTAAATCTTGAAATTCCATATTGTTCTCCGAGACGAGATGTTGATTGGGTAGGATTTTGCTCAATACTTGCACAAATTAAAATGTCCCTTAGTTCCAAATCTGGATTTACCTCCCTTCGTCTACGAACTCCTCTTGGAGTGAACACGGATCCATAAGTAAAAAAATTACGTATAATAGACTGAATTGTTGATCGTGCTGGAGCCGGCCTATTTGGAAACATATTTACAAATTGTTGTCTAATCATGTTGTCTGATAATCCATTCACATGCCAGACAACAATTTGCACTTTTTCCTCGACCATTAAAACCATTTTCACGAATTGTTTTTTCAATAAAAAGTTTCTGTTTACCGTGCAAAAACACTTCTCGGTATGATATTATTTTTGATGGCTTGATGATTTGGTTAGCTGTAAAGCAGGCAGCTGTTCGCGCGCATCCATTACAATGTTGTTAATTGTTTTAAAAATCATTACCTGTACAGAGGAATTTATATTAACACTGAGAATTTAGTGATGGATTTGGCATTAAACAGTCTTAACCGGATTATTTTGCAATCACAACTGAAGACTGTAAAACTGAAATTGAATTTGAATTATTTTGTATTTCTATTTTTTAACATTGGAATAAGAATAAACTGTAAATAATGAGTTTTTCGAAAACTTTTTACCCAATATGTATCATATTTTCTATTATTTTTTGATTGAATAAAACAAAAATTTTATCCTTGATGTGAATTGAACCTCCAATCTTCTTGTCAGTAGACCACGTCTCTAACTATTACGCCAATTCTACACACAATAATTATTTTGTATTAAACATACCTAGCTTTAGTTTCATCAAATATTTCAGTTAAGTTATTTTTATTATTAAATAAACTTAAAGATTTATAATTTAAAATCGCTACTAATTAATGTTTTTTACTATAATATATCTTAATATATTTAATCATTTATTCTAACATCAGAAATTATTAAAATAAAATATTTTCGAGGTCATCCGTATAATTATGACTGAAGTGAAATAGCCACGTCAAGAACTAGCCTTATCTCGTACTATCTCACAACTTAATCTGTCTTCTATCCTTTCCGCTATTTTGCCGGGTGGTAAGGCACTCATCACTGTATACTAATCTTTGATGTTCGTGTTAGGCTTTTAGATTTAATAGTATTGTGGAGGCTGTACATACATCTGTTTGCTGCCTGAATTTTTCCTTTAATCTCTTCAGCGATATCGTTATCTGCAGCGATTGTTGCTCCGAGATATTTAAAACTCTCCACTCTTTCAATCAAGTATCCATATTGTGATGATAAAATAACGGCCAAACCTTAATTAAACAATTCCCTGAAAATTTATTTTCATGATTAATTGTGACCATTAGTATTTTTATGCCTAATATACTTTAGTTTTCTGCTTTTTATGTCGTAAAGAAGTTCCGAATGTACTTCATGTATTACAACATTTACAAAACTAAAATAAAATGAGACATGACAGTGAAACATGACAATGACAATGCGAGATTCCCAAGCAATACTAGACACTGGAAGAAAAAAAAACAGAAATAATAAAAATAAAAAATGGAGTAAGACAAGGAGATGCCGTCTCAATGGTACTATTTATTCTATCACTAGACAAGATAATAAAAAATCTGCCAAATAGGAACTATAAACAAGAATGCAATACAAATAATAGGATATGCAGACGATATAACCATAATAACAACAGATAAAAAAAACATTAAAGAAATAGAAAACGAAGCCAAATTGAGAGGACTGGAAATAAATGAAAATAAAACAAAATACACGAACGTAAGCAAGAAAAAGACGACACAAATGACAGAGCTGACAATAGATGCACACAGTTTCGAAGAGGTTGAAACATTCAAATATTTGGGAGTACTAGAAACACAAAAATGAAAATCTACAAAACGACCATAAGACCAATAGTAGTATATGTTGCAGAAACATTTACATTAACAGCAAGAGAAGAAGAGCAATTGAAAGTTTTTGAGAGGAAGATTATCAGAAAAATAAGGGGACCAAAATGGGAAAACGAATTAGGTTCATCTTCCGTAAAAGTTAATAGTAACAATAAGGTCGATAATTGCTCGTCATCCCCACACCTACGTCACAGCCGCTTGTTGCAGTGACAGACAAATTTGGGCGATGGAACTATCCTATGTAGTCAACCGTTCTTGGCCCTGATCAACCCTATATGTGCACTGCATGCTTTAAAAATATTCATAATTAATAAATTTATATTTTTCTGTTTTTGTTTCACTTTTGTATGGCAAACATAAAAACAATTTTTTTTTCTTTTAATTTTTCATTATTTTTTCTTGGAGCGCCACCAATTTTTTAATGAATTTTCACTGGGAGCCACAACAAAATCGTATATACAAATCTATATACCGTCACGAAATCTTGAGTGATAGAAGAGTATTCGATAGAAAAGTTATCGTGTGAGTTATATTATATGACCGGCATGGCCTTACCTTAAAAATTTTCCTCATGTCCCCCAAAGTTTAACAACTTTTGTGGTGTGGCGTCCCATGATACTTTTTGGAAAAGGCGTATGGCAGGCAATGTGTTAAATAATTTTCTTTACTAAAGCATCAAATTTTTTGTATTAAATTAGATTGTGAAGATTGGATTTGTTTTATAACGTCTATAGGCTGTTTTGCGGTTATTTCCAGCTGATAAATATTTATTTCTAGATTGTCCTATAATTTACGAAAAAGGCATTTGTAGAAGAACTATATAGAAAATTCCAATGAGATTTAAGCCTATGAAAAGCACAAATTACAAAACAAAGTCAAACAAATGATAGAATATCCTAATACTGCCGAACATTTGGTAGAAGGATGCAAATGAAAACCATGCACTAGTCAAAAAAATGGTTATTGCTAAATAACTTCACATTGGCCCTGGATAACTAAAAGAAACATAATTTCAGACAAATCAATATTCCATAGGGTCATATAACAGCATTTTGTTTCATAACAGTAACATGAAAGAATATTATGTTAATGCATATAGATACTTTGATAGATTTGCAACATGATACTATAACAAACAAGATATGCTCACTTGCCGTTCTAATTTTAATCGACTTTGCGCATGACGTCATAGCGAGACAAAGCCAGGGGACTTGTGTGTATCTTATTTTAACGATGCTTGGTATGGCAACGTTGTTCCATTACTGTAATGAACAACTTCGAAACTTAAACTGTTAACGGTAAGTATACCTCGATGCCATATCTTGCACTAAGAAGTCATAACTGGTTACTTTCCGTGAAACCGTGGTTTGAAAATTAATAAGTAATTTGTAAAATTAATTAAAGAAATTATGAATCTACGATTTGATTATGTGTATTACAAACAAAATAAATATTGCTACAAAACATAAATTAAATATAAAAGGCCGGTAAAATGTAAAGAATTTGAACCATAAAGGAAAAGTGGGTCATACTTGAGACTTTATGAAGATCATTTGTACATTTATTTTACAATCTTTGTGATTTTTCTCTTGCGGATATTGTAATTATATTTAATATTTTTATTTAGAATTCGTATTTTAAAATACATTTTACACCTAAAAAAAGTAATTTTATATCTTCGCTAACATTTACATATTTTGCAGCTTCTATTAAGTGTTTTAAATAATTTTTTGTTATTTTTAATATGTCGCCTATATAACTACGAAAAATATGTTCCAGTTCACTACATTTAGTTACAAATTCCAGTGTTGGTTTGAGTAAACCACCCTCGGAAACGTGGTTTACCCAAGTAAACGATTTATCGTTAGCGTCCGGAATATATCCAAGTATTTCTTTTTTTTTTGTAACTTAAATGCAATGAAACCGGCTAAATTTTCCAATCCATCCCATTCCAGGTCTTTTATATTCGAATTAATAAAATTTTGATGACTGTCAATTAAATCTTCAGGGTTAATTTCTGTATCACCACTAAGAAGGTTTAGACAGAAAAAGATCTCTTCAGTGACAATTTCATAATTAATTATACTATTAGTAGTAATATTCCATTGTTTGTCAGGCAATCTAAATAGTTTTTCTTTTAAACAATAGTCAGCTTCTGTAAAATGTTTTGATCATATTCTCGCAGTTTCTACAGTAAATTTGTCTCTCTGAAAACACAAAAAAACGACACTTCGAAAAAGTTTTACTTTTTTTTATTATAATTGTTTAAACAACCCACCACTGCACAATACATAATGGCAAACAAATAATTAGTCTTCTTTATAAAGTAGCTACAGGTAGTCGAGAGGAAGTTGCGTACGATAAATAAATTAGGTGATATTAACAAAGTTAACTGAATGTTTTCACCACAAAATTTATATAACAATATTATAATATACAAAGTCTTTACTACATCAATGAATAAATAAAAATCTCATTCACTACGTTTTGAAGCACACAGGATAGCAACAGATAGATCATTTAACTTGGCATCATTAAAGTTGTCTCGGACTTACGTTACAGGTGTGCGAGAGAGATGCAAGAACACGCGCGTTGACTTATCTTGTTAGTTATAGTATCTTCTTCTTCTTCTTCAGCCTTCATTCATCCATTGTTGGACATAGGCCTCCTCCAATTGTTTCCACGCTTCCCTATCTTTTGTAATTCTCATCCATTGCTTTCCAGCTACATCTGTTATATCGTCTATCCATCTCTTTTTGGGTCTTCCCACGCTTCTTTTTGTTTCTCGAGGTCTCCATAATGTCACTTTATGAGACCATCTGTTGGTGTCTTGTCTTGCTACATGTGCTACCCATTGCCATCTCAATGTCGCTATTTTTTCCATGATGTCGGTTACTTTAGTTCTTCGACGTATTTCGGTGTTAGGAATTTTGTCTCCGAGGCTTATATTTAACATGGCCCTCTCCATGGCCCGTTGAGTTACTCTTAATTGTTCTGCCATTTTTCTTGTTATTGCCATAGTTTCCAATCCATAAGTTGCAACTGGTAGTATACAAGTGTCATAGGTTTTTCGTTTTAAGTGTATTGGGATTTTTCTGTCTTTTAAAATGAAGCTCATCTTTTTCGTTTTTAATTGCATGTCCTAGATATATATATATATATATATATATATATATATATATATATATATATATATATATATATATATTGTTCTACCTTTTCTACATTGATGTTATCTATCGTGATGTTTTCTAGGCTGTTGCTTAATATCTTTGTTTTGTCGAGATTCATTTTTAATCCTATTTGATTCGATTTGTGATTTAAATCTTGTAGCATTGATTTTAGTTCATGGATATCTGTGCTTATTAGTACTATGTCGTCTGCGAAACGCAAATGGTTAAGATATACTCCATCTATTTTTAATCCCTTTTCGACCCAATTTAGTTTTTTGAAGACATTTTCTAATGCCAAAGTAAATAACTTGGGTGAGATGGTGTCACCCTGTATCACGCCTTTGCCAAGGTCTATTTTCATAGTTTCCAGATCGTCATCTATTTTTACCGGATTGTCCGGATTGTTTGCAAGTGATCGATAGTGCTAAAACCCTTACGAAAGCCTGCTTGCTCCACCGGTTGGTATGCATCTAGCTTAGCTGTCAATCTATTTGTTATTATTCGGGTTAGTAGTTTGTACAGGTGTGACAACAAGCTTATTGGTCGGTAGTTTTCTATATTTGCGGCGTCTCCTTTTTTATGGAGTAGAATGACTTCCGCATTTTTCCATGCTTTTGGTATTTGTCCTTCCAATAGGCATTTATTCAGTAATGCTCTCATTGCCTCTTCTAATGCAGTGCCTCCCATTTTTAGCATCTCTGAAGTAATTTTATCTTCTCCTGGTGTTTTCCCATTTTTCATTTGTTTTAGGGCGGCTCTAATTTCTGATGTTAATATTTCAGGGAGATCCTCTGAGCCCACATTTAAGATATGTTTTGTTGGTATACCGGGGTTCGGAATAGTAGAAGTATACAGCTTCTCGTAAAATTTTCGGATTTCTCTAACGATCTCTTCCTTATGCGAGCACAATGTTCCACGGTCGTCTTTTATCTTTATGATTTTATTCCTGCCAGCGGATTTACATGTTTTTAGTACTTTCATGTTCTTATTGTTCTCTATGGTTTCAAGAATCTGGTTTGTTCTATAAGCTCTGAGGTCTTTTCGAATATTTTTCTTAACGCTTCTGTTGAGCGCTTTATAGTCCGGGTTATCTCTGTTCGTTCTTCTTCTTTTCTCTATCTGTTCTAGAGTCTCGGGTTTTAGTTTAGCTTCTTTTTGTTTTCTTATTCTGCAACAAAGTTTCTTAGTGACTGTTTGTATGTCTTTAGTTATTTTCTCATCTAGTTCATCTATATTCTTGTGCTCAAAGGTATTTGCTACTAGTTTCCGTGCTAATTCCTCTTGATATTTCTCTTTATTACTGGCTAGGATGTCTGCCGTCGGTAAAGGGTTTGTTGTTAATAGTTTTCGTCTTTCTCTCTTTACGTTAATATGTATATCGGCACGAACTAGTCTATGGTCACTGCCAGTATTAAATTTGTTCAGCACCTCGATGTTTTTACATATTGATCTATCACTGGAAAGGATAAAATCTATTTCATTCTTAACCTGGCCGTTCGGGCTA
Organism: Diabrotica undecimpunctata; assembly: GCF_040954645.1. Lineage (NCBI taxonomy): Eukaryota > Metazoa > Arthropoda > Insecta > Coleoptera > Chrysomelidae > Diabrotica > Diabrotica undecimpunctata. The sequence goes on from NC_092811.1 coordinate 99,961,368, forward strand.
CGCCATGTCCACTTTCTTTGTATTTGTTTTTTATAGAACGTGTTCAGGCAAAACATTTTTTCGGTTCTTATGAAATTTGCTAATGTCTCTCCTCTGGTGTTTCTGTTGCCTAGACCGAAGTTTCCTATTTAGTCTGAGTCGCTTGGTATTCGCCGCCCTATTTTTGCATTAAAATCTCCGGTGATGATAACATAATGTGTTTTTTCTAGGTCTTTAGCTCGCATTATATCTTCGTAGAGTTGTTCTATTGACTCGTCATCCGCAGTGGAAGTTGGAGCATAGCAGTGTATTATTTGTAAGCTATATCGTTTATTCAGTTCTAATACAAGATATATCACTCTTTCCGACACTGCTGAGTATTTTACAATCTGGTGTTCTATTCTTCGGTTGACCATGAAAGCCACTCCTCCTTGACCGTGGTTCTCTTCTGAATTATATTGGTATAAAGTGTGTCCAGATTTTAGGGTGGTCTTTTTCTCTCCTTGAAGTCTCGTTTCACATAAGCTTACAATATCCCATTTAATAGCCCCTAGTTCCTGCTCTAATTCCTCAAGATGGTCGTTCGTTCTCATGGTTCTAATGTTGTATGTAGCAAATTTAAATTTTTGAGTAGTACAACAATTGCAAATCCATGATAGTATCATGGATTTGTAATTGTTCGTATTTTCTTTAACCATTTTAAAATCTGATTTTAAAATTTTTTTCACATGACGGAGTGCTTTCAAAAGTCTTGTTTGGGTAAGCATTTCTAGTTGCACATTTACGGCAGAGTGTCGTAGGAGCAGAGAAGAGTATCACAACGAGAATTAATTTTATCAAATCGAGACAAATAAAATTTCAACACATTCGTCAATCTTGAGACTCTTGGTACAGAAAATCCACGTAAGCTACATAAACCAATGCATCATTTTAGGGATATCTGTTATTTTTTTAATTGACACAGTTCAGCGCTTACCTACAGGGTTAAATACACAATCACTTACTGAACCGTTGTCCAATTTGCATATGTTGCCTTTCGTCACCTCTAAAACAATATATCGTTAGCATTCACTAATCTATTATGTATTTTATTGTTAAACAAGTTTACCAGTGTCATAATCCATATATAAAAATAAAGCAGCTGCTATACAACAATCGCTATATATAATTACGATAAGCTTCGTGGCCAATAAACTGATTCTCTTGTCTTTTGTTCGTTATCAAACTTATCAGACAGTTTGTTCTGTAATGTGTGGAAATAATTGAAACACAAGTGTTTTTTATGTGCTGTATTTTTCGAAATCAACACAACGACGTGTCCATTACGAAACTGGGATTACAAACAATATGTGATAAGTTATTTTTAATAGATAACAAAATAATTAAAATTTAATTAATCGATGTTATAATTTGAAGATTTTTAATTATTCTGCTAAATGTAGGCCATGGAATTATTTGGCTAAATCAGTCCGTTTGCTGTAACGTTTGCCAGTGGCTAAGCGAATAAAGGATTGAAAGAAGACGAGAAACGAACATCGCCAATTTAAATTTCTTTCGCTGGAGTCATAATCGCTAACAAAGCTGACATTTTTGTCTGCAAGTTTAGATTATTTTCAGTTTTGCTGAATATTTTTTCGAAAATTGTTTTGTACAATGTGCAAGTTTATTTCTTTGTTCTCATTGTATATTTCTTTGCTCTGAAAAAAAGGTATGGATAGAGTTTCTGCTACAAACACGATGGTAACTTTGTAAGCTGAAATAATCATGAAATACACTAATACTTCTACCTATATAATTACTCCAGTGTACCAAGTAAAAATATGGAACAAGCTCGCGTTTCCATTAGCAGTAATCGATTTTAATGACATTTTGGAACTAACCTCTATTTAATCTTATTTTCAAAATCTACCCTACGCCGATATGTGCTTCTCATTATGAGGGATGAAAACTGCCCCCTATTGCAAAAAATCAATAAAATTATAACTTAACCCTGTATTGCCCTTTGTAACTCTCTGGTGCCTGGTTGCACCAACATATCTTAAGCTTAAGACGTGCCTTAAGCTCAGCTTACGAAACATACGCGTTGCACCATTGAGTCTTAGATCGATCAATTTTCAGCTTGAACCGACCCTAATCTCAACTCCCAGTTATTTTCAGCTTAAGTTGCTGTCTGAGTTTAAGATGAGCACTCTAACCTCAAAAAATTGACAGTTGTGTTGTGGTTGTGGAGTACAGATATAACATTTTTTTTTATTTTCACCTATATCTGTTACACTCTAAAATAAATAAAACAAGGAGAGTTGCTACTTAAGATATAATCAATATTTAAATTCAGAAAAAAAACTATGTATCGTCTGATGACAAGAAAAACTCATTAAGTACACATTTCAGTAAATTACAGCTTTGCTAGTGTTAAATGTTTGTTGCATTTTTGTAAGAAAATGTCAACAACTACCATAATCAGCCATATAATATAGAAAAACCCATATAATGTAGATTATGAAATTGGTTGATTGAGATACGCAGTGATCTTTTCCAGAAAAAGGTACAACAAAAGTAAATGGTCATTTACTGTAATGTATAGTTAATGACTTTTTGTTGTTAACATATGACAGAGCATTAAGAAAATATACTTATTTAAATTAGCACATGAACAAAAAAAAATCTTAAGACTCTTTTCGTCACTCAATCGATGACAAGTTACATGGTTGCCACGTGAATTGCATCTTAAATTTTGTCTCAATTAAGACGTGCTTAGATAAGAATCGAAAAGTATGGTGCAACGTAAGTGAGAGTTAAGGCGGCCCTACCTACAAGCGGAGCTTGGCTAAGCTGGAGCTTAAGATCTGTTGGTGCAACCAGGCATAAGTTTCATATTGAATAAGAGTCATATCTTCTTTTTCAGGTTCCTTCTCCTATCGGAGGTTGGAAATCATCATCGCTATTTTAATTTTATTGGCAGCGCTTCTGAATAATTCTAATGAGCTGCAACCGAACCACTCTCTCAAATTTCTTAGCCAGGATATTTTGCGTCGTCCTGGGTTTCTCTTCCCTTGTATCTTCCCTTGCATAATTAATCTATATAATACGTACTTCTCGCTCCTCATTATATGACCCAGATATTGAAACCTTCTAATTTTAACAGTTTTTATGACTTCACATTCTTTGTTCATTCTTTGTAACACCTCTATATTAGTTACTTTTTCAGTCCACGATATTCTGTGGATTCTCCTGTAGCACCATATCTCAAAGGAGTTTAATTTTTTGATTTCAGACTGTTTTATTGTTCACGCTTCCATGCCGTATAGTAAAGTAGTAAAGACGTAACAACGTAGCATTCTTGTGCGGATCTCTAGATTAAGGTTACGGTTGCAAAGTAAGTTCTTCAATTTTATGAACGTGTTTTTTGCCATTTCTATTCTAGATCTGATTTCTTTTGTTTGATCTTCATCTTCGGTTAGCCACGTTCCTAAATATTTATATGTTGTTACTCTTTCGATCGTTGTATTATTGATGATCAGGTTATCTACATTTTGTGGTTTTTTGAGAATATCATTGATTTCGTTTTCTTGTGATTCATTTGCAGTCCATAACTTTCACATGCATTGTATACATGTTGTATTATGTACTGTAGATCTTCCATGTCACTTGCAAATATGACCGTATCATCAGCATATCTAATATTATTAATGCTATTTCCGTTGACCAAAATACCTTCCACAATATCCAATAAAGCTTATAATATCACTTCACTGTAGACTTTGAATAAAAGTGTTGAAAGTATACACCCTTGTCGAACTCCTCTAAGTATATTTACTTCCTCTGTCAGTTCTCCTTCGACTCTTATTCTTGCTTTCTGATTTTGATACAGGCTCGATATAATTTGTAGATCTCCACTATCTATGTTTTTGGTCTTAAGAATACTTAAAAGCTTTTCATGTTGAACTCTGTCAAAAGCTTTTTTAAAATCTATGAAGCAAGCATATATGTCCTGATTCATATTTTGTCAAGGGGACAGTAAGAATAAGAAAAGACGTCAGTCTACGGGTCTCATTTCAGGCCTAGCACCTTAATAACGGAAGGTTCCTCTTTGTCAAACGAACAAGATGTCAAAATATCGGAACCAAAATCTTGGAATAGACTGGGATGGTTGCTGGCCCATTTACCTAGCTCAAAACCACCGAGCTTTAAAAGTTGAATGAGCTCTGATTGTAGAGAGCGGGTAGATGACAGAGAATCACTTCTTAATAGACCGTCGTCAATATAAAAATGTCGCGTTAAAGCTTGTGAAGCATTAGGGAAACGAGACTCTGCCGACTCGGCTAACTCTTGTAAAGTTTTTAAAGCGAGATAAGGTGAAGAAGAAACACCGTAAGTAACAGTACGTAAAAAGTACTCTTGGAGAGGTTTAGAAGAATCCGACCTCCAGAGAATTCTTTGATAATTCCAAAATTCTTTGTTTACGTTAATTTGTCGATACATTTGCTTTATATCGCACGTGAAGCAGTAACGAAAATATCGAAAATTAAGTAAAAGCGAAGAGATGTCCTTTTGAAGCTTAGGACCTGTATATAAAGTATCATTGAGAGACACACCTCGAACGTCACGTAGACTGGAGTCGAAGACAACACGAATTTTGGAAACAAGAGATGAATTAACAATTTGTATTTTGAAAACTGCGTGATGAGCAAAATAATAAGAGGTGGGCGATTTAAAATCGGATTCAGGAACCGGGACCATATATTAAGAAGTAATATTATTCATTCATGAACTCAACATATTTCTCTTTATCCGGAATTTTCTTGAAACGATTCTCTAACATGCAAAAACGACGATATGCTTGAGAATAAGTATCGCAAAAGACAGACTCTCGGAAAGTAAATGCCTTATAAATATCCTTAAGCGTCCGGGGACAAAATGGCAGGTTAAGATACAAGTAAATTAATACTTTTTTCGCAGCGACTAATTATGTAGTTAATGTTGAGTCCAAAGCAGTTTTCTGTCAAGTATGGCATCAATGTAATTCCGAAACAATTGGAATGGTATTGCCATGTAAGGATACAGTGTAATCCTTATAGGATGTTTTCTAGAAAACAATACTACAGCACACTTTTGATACAAAATAGTAAAGCCATTTAAGTAAGTCCAGCTATTAAAGTTGTACATTATATGTTTGAGTTTAGCAGTCCATTCAATGTACGTTTTATCCTGTGAATAAATGACAATATTAACAGAATATTGTAAGCAAATAATATTGGAGGAACATAAATTGTGCAAATCGTATGTTTACAGATTAAAAAGAGGTGTCTTCATTGGTCCTATGAAACTATGACCTACTCGAATCCATACGCTTGTTTTTATATAAATTTGTTAGTAAATATGCCATGGATTTTGGATCTCCAAATTTTTGGATTTTTTCTATCTATTTGATAGCAAATATTCCAATTTACTTTGATAGTAAATATGCCATGGATTTGGAACACAAGTTTATCACAGAGTATATTTAAATCAATATTGTCAGAAGCAATTTTTAGTATATAGTCAAATTGTAGAGAATGCAGCGATTACCGCACCATTAGCTTAATGTCTCATAAGCTAAAGTTACTACTTAAAGTCATCCATAACCGAATATATCACAAACTGGACATAGACGTTAATAATACACAATTTGGTTTTCGCAAAGGCCTAGGAACACGTAAAGCTCTTTTTTCACTTAATATACTAATACAAAGATGCCTGGACGTCAGTCAAGATATATACGCATGTTTTATTGACTATAATAAAGCATTCGATAAAGTACAACATAATCATTTAATGAATGTCCTGAAATCAAAGAAGATTGACTACAACGACCTCAGGATCATATCAAATTTATACTATAAACAGCGAGCAAAAGTACGTGTTAACGAACAGCTGTCAGAAGAAATTGAAATTAGATGTGGAGTAAGACAGGGATGCGTATTGTCGCCAATTCTTTTCAATGCCTACTCCGAAGAGGTCCTGAAAAAAGTTCTTGAAGGTTAAACAGCTGGAATAAAGGTAAATGGAGTCCCCATTAACAACATTAGATATGCGGACGACACTGTGATCTTAGCCGAAAACATTGAAGATCTTCAGAGACTGGTGACCAGAATAGCAGAGTATGGAAAAGAGTATGGTCTAACAATGAATGTCAAGAAGACGAAATTTATGAAAATATCGAAAACTCAAAGAAATAACAAAAATCTTCTAATAAACGAAACCAACGTCGAACAAGTGGACAAATATGCATACCTGGGAACAATGATTAACTCCACAAATGATTACAATCAGGAGATAAAAATAAGAATAGAAAAGGCTAGAGCAAATTTCAACAAAATGAGAAGAGTTCTATGTACCAGGGATTTAAAACTGAAACTAAGAGTTAGGTTGGCGAGGTGCTATGTTTTTTCGACTTTATTTTATGGAATGGAATCTTGGACCTTGAATGCGACATCAATGAAAAAACTGGAATCATTTGAGCTGTGGGTGTACAGAAGAATTCTGAAAATATCATGGACAGAACACGTCACAAACAAAGAGGTTCTGGGAAGGATGAACAAAGAAATGGAAATTTTAAATTCAATAAAAACAAGAAAATTAGAATATCTCGGACATATTACACGTGGAGAGAAATACACCTTGCTCCAACTGATTATGCAGGGAAAGATCCAAGGAAAGAGAAGGGAGGCGTAGAATGTCATGGCTGCGCAACCTGAGAGATTGGTACGGATGTACATCAAATGAACTTTTCAGAGCAGCCGTCTCAAAAGTCCGAATAGCTATGATGATTGCCGACCTCCGCCGCGGAGATGGCACTTGAAGAAGAAGAAGAAGTCAAATTGTATTGCCGGTAGTCTATGCCGCCTTAAGCAAGTTTCCGTTCCTAATTAAAGAATTCTTTCGAATGTTTTAAAAATACATAATAATGTAATTGGTCTATATGAATCCTGATGATCTTTATTTTTTTTTCAGTTTTAGAATTAATATAACAAAGCAATCATTAAATTTATAAGGAAGTATTCCACGAAAGTATTCCATAGAACTTATTAGAGCCGCAGCCAAAAAAGCTATGAAAACCATGCTGGTAGCCAATATCCGTAATGGATAGGCACTGTAAGAAGATGTGTATGGTAGTAAGATTGAAATGGTAGAATAGATAAAAGAAATGAAACATAATCTACTAAGATATCTATAGATAGAACCTAGCCTGAAAGATCACTAGAATATGATCTTCTAAACCTTTTAAATGATTAATTATTTTTGTTTATATTTTGGGCGATTCTATAATTACATTAGTCTACAAATTTCCAAACCACATTATGTCATCGAACGGTAGCTTCATCTCACTGCCAACTGGCAAGTTCCTAAACTTTTTTCTATCTACCGAACAAGGAGAATTATTATTCTGATTATTTTTCTATATAAAATGACCTACCCTTCTTTGACCCCGTTGATGTTAACGCGAAATGTACACTTCTAGCGAATTTTTTGTTATTGTTGTGTAAGTCAGTAAAAATAGACTTTGTACTTTGGCGCCGAGGATTCCCGGCCATTATTTTTATATCAAATATAAATAACAACAGAGAGATCGCCGACATATATTCGTATATTAGAAATATTTTTGGAAAGCGAAACGCATTCTAAATATTTGGGTTTTGGTAGGTATTAATATAGGTGGTTTTGTAAAAATATACCAGGTTATTCATTATGATTTCTCCGTTTTAGTCGTCACTGTTTTCAAAATAAAACACAAGTATACGAATATTATTTCATTCAAATACATTTGTAAACAAAACAACCAGAAACCCTTGAGTTTGTTGTCATTACCTACAACTGCTAAAGATTTAAGGGTTGAAGTTTTATAGAAATATTGCAAAAAAAATCGTTTCTCACTCTTTTTTTATTCTTGGCCTTCCTACTGTCCTAAAATAGTCAATTTCAGTAGCTTGAAGAAATTTTGCTATTGTCGGTTAATAGTCATCTCTATCTCTGAACAGCCTCTGAGCCATTCGTAATACGGTTCTTCTCAGAGCCTTCTTACAGTCATGACGTACAGTACTGTGCAAATTAATGGAATCAAAGACTGTTTTAATGAAAAAAAAAACAGTTTAATTAGAAAAAAATTATATTTTGACAAAACTATAAAGGTAAACTTACATCATTTAGTAAAAAATATGTCCCCCTTTGGCTGCAATTACTGCTTTTACTCGTTTTGGCATAGATTCTACGAGTTTCTGACAGTTCCCAAATATTCTTTCATTTCGAAACCAAACCAGACTGACTGCTTCTATTATTTTTATTTTTTAAAAATCCCATCATTTGCTTTGACTTGTGAGAATGAGCAGAGTCCTGTTGAAGAATCGCTCCTCCTTGGGGCTGACATTTTTAGAGTTCTGTGTTCAAACGCTGTTCCAACATGGATTTGTATTTTTGGATGTTCATGCCTTCGATTGGTACCAAAGATCCAAACCCCATGTATGAAAAAAATTTTTTTGGCTGAATGTTTTACGGTTTGATCAACATAAGATAGTGTAAGGTTTTTATTGTCAGACTTCCTGATGAATTTAGACCGCTGTCCTTGAACTATAAAGTAAGTTTCATGTGTAAATAGGACTTTTCTCCAGTTGTCTATAGTCCAATTAGAATATTTTTTGGCCCAAAATAGCTTTTGTTTCTTCATTCGTTCAGTTAGAAACCGTTTTTTTTTCTGTGGGCGCATTGCCCTTCTACCAATCTCTATAAGTATTTTCCGAACAGTTGAGTTGAGTCATGAATCACTACACCCTGATGCTGCTAGATCTTGTTGGAGCTCTTGGTTTGTTTTTCCTGGGTCCAATTTGCTCATTTGAAGTAAAAATCTTTCATCTGCTGGATTGTTTTTCTCTTTTTTACGCATTTTCCTAGCCTTTTCACGTCCATTAATCCCGTTTCCCGTTTACGCTTCAAAATCTTGCTTACTACCCCCACACGTTCTTGCGATTTCTCTTTGTGACATAGACGTGTGCACTTAACGTGATAATCTTTTCAGGCTTCCTAGGCGTAATATCCATGATAAAATTAAACGAACCAAACTCACTAATTACCAAAAACCACACAAAATAGTACAAAACAACACAAACTTAGTTCCTCAAACAGCCAAATCAAATAAAAGGCAGAGAAAATTCAGGTTATGTTTTCAATGCTTGGTCAGTTGTAAATGTGTGGACAGTGTTGCCAACCGTGAATATTGGAAAATGTCACAATGATTTCATTAATTCGCACAATACTGTATTCGAGTGTTTCAGACATGTCGAGAATTCTTGCAAACAATTTGAGACAAATTTGACAGTTAACAGGATCGTATTCTCCAAATGTGCATTTGCTATGAAATTAAAATGGTATTTTATTGCAATTTGGATTAAAAACAAAACTCGTGTTTTTACGTACTGTTATATAAACTATTATAAATTGGCTTATTTGAAAATATACAGGGTGTGGCGCGACGAGTTTGATTAAAAGTAATGGCGGATACAGTTATGTATGTCGTGATCTGAAATTACGAAGCTGTAGGTTTTAGATGACCCCTAGTGGTTAGGACGACATTAAAAATATAAATAAAAAAATAACTAACATACTAAATACAAATGCACAAACGCAAAGTAATTAAATAGATTTAAGTGAGGAGCTGTCAATTTATTATCTGACACATGACTTTTTACTTTAAAAGTTAATATACAGTTCGACAAGCGAGAAGTGACTTGTTGCGCGTTGATAAAACTTGATATTATTACTCTACATAATTCATTTCTTCCCTGAGCGTCAAAAGAAAGAGATCGAGCTCCTAACGTTAAATTCCCTGCAGTGCTATCAAATATTTACATATTTCTTTGAAGCGGAACGGGTACATTTTCGAATTAATATAGAATGTTCAGTGAAAAATTTATGTTTAAGATCCCAAGTACGAGAAATTATTTTTAATATGTTTAAGTTTACGACAGAAGAAGCTAATTTATATAAAGATGTAGATCTGAAAAAGTACAAGAGTGTTTTGCTAATTTAACGGGTAATTATTTTAATAATAAATTGAACATAATGCGCCATTAAAAAACGTAATTAAAGATTAATATACAGTTAACATTATTGAATTTATAATTTGCTTTAATGACTATTATTTTTACCTCTAAGAAGCAATAAATGCTACTTTTATTTTAAATAAAAAAGTATTTTCAAACTTCAGTCAATCAAAAAACCACATATTATTTGCAGGCGTGAGCTCAAAATCAGTGTAAAAAATAGAAAATGGTAGCTCAATTGATAATAAGTTCTCTCCTCCGTCTAAAAAAAAATTAGCAGTAGAAATTGGTTACACTGAAAGTAGAGAAACTCTTGGAAAAGAGATTTACTGTAAAACATTTCGTTGAAAAAAAAAACAAAAATGGATACCTATTAATGGAAAGGCATGATATAGGCAAGTTACGACTAGATTATCTCCCAAAAATTAAACAATTTCTTAGGAAAAACCGAACAATTGTTTTCACAGATAAGACGGAATTGAATTTGGATTGCTTCTTCTCTTCTCATTGCGCCGTCTCCTTTCGAAGGTTGGCGATCCAAATGGCAATTGAAGTTCTGGAAACTGCTGCGCGAAAGATCTCTGCGGATGAGCGGTCGAACCATCTCCTCAGGTCTTTCAGCCACGAATTCTGGCGTCTTCCTACTGATCTTTTGCCCTGTACTTTTCCTTCCAGTATAACTTGAAGTAATTCATATCTTTCGCCTCTCAGCACATGACCCAAGTATTGCATTTTCCTCTCTTTGATTATTCTTAGTAATTCTTTTTGTTTACACATGCGACGAAGTACCTCAACATTAGTAACTCTTTGTACCCATGGAATCCTCAACATTCGTCTGTATATATACATCTCAAAGGCATCTATTCTTATTTCTACTTCGGAGTCCATTGTCCAACTTTCACAGCCATACAGTAAGACAGAAAAAACGTAACATCTGATCATTCGGATTCTAAGCTGTAGACTAAGGTCTGATCTTGTAAAAAATGTTTTAATGGATTTAATGGTTTTAATGGATTGCTTAAAGGAATACAATTGGAGTAACAACAGTTTTAGCAGTCTGAGAAAGTCAGTTTCCAAAGAACAAGGATTAATTATTGTTGCTGTCGGTAATGAGAATGGATTCGTATTTGAGATGAAAATCCAGTCTAAATCCGATGATTATCACAAAGATATGAACCTCAAGAATTATCAGGACTTACAGATAAACTTCTAATAAATTTACTTCTGTTAAAACCTAAATAATCTGACGACGCCCCTGTTGTCATTTGCATCCCAGCGACAGCTTGTCGCGAAGGTAAGATAAGAAGTAAAGCTACGGCTTAAAGTTAGGAATCTCGAAGCCTCGTTGTCGGAAGGACTGAGGTTCGGAATACACATCCAAAAGACGGTAGAGATGGCGAACCGAAGTCTGGAGGCGTTGATACGGCTGATTTCAAACATTGGAGGCACAGGTAGCACCAAAAAAGGGTGCTAAATAGAGTTTTCCAGTCGGTGGTAACCTACGCTGGCCCCGTGTGCTGTAGCGCACTGAACAATGCGAAATACGCCCAGTTGATGGAGACTTCGCAAAGGCGAATGCTCCTCAGGGTATCTAGCGCATACAGGATGGTTTCAAGTGTTGCTCTGTATGTCTGTATGTATTGGAGCGGTGATACCGAACGTTTTGTTGTGTAAAGAGCGAGCGCGGGTGTATGCGAGGAGGATGGATGGAAATATAGATGAGAATGAGAGAAAGAGAACGATAGTGGAGTGGCAGAGATAATGGGGGAATGATAGCGGAAAGGCAAGGTGGACGAAGGAGCTTATTCCCGATCTGAGGCCGTGGTGGGAGTGTAAGTTCAGGAAACTAGACTACTTCCTGACGCAGTTTCTTATCGAAGATGGTAGTTTTGGCACCTTCACAAATAGAATAGGCAAATCTGCTTCGGCAGACTGTACTGTTTGTGGGATACCGGATGCTCCCGCCCACATTTTTAACTGCCAGAGATGGGCAAATGAGAAGGGAGACTTCGAGAGGCGAATGGGTTTCGGGTTGGATGAAAGAAACATGGTAAACATAATGATGAGAGGAGAGAAAGAGTGGAAAGAAGTACACTGTCCGATTTCTGGGGTGATGAAGAAGAAGGAGAAGTGTCTTTTTTCTCGAGAGCCAAGAACCGGTAAGTACCAAAATTAGTTTATGGCCTCACGGAAATATTTTCGTTCTTTTGATTTCTTTTGATCTAAAGAAACCGATATCACCGAAAATAAATATAGCATACAATTATGAAATGCTTCGTCCACCGTTACACGAGTCCGAAAGGACATAAGCTTCGATGCCACCGAACTGGCTTGGCATGAACTTACAAATTTCGTTGGTCTAAGAAATGTCTGCTTTAAATTAAATGACCTTATGGATTTATCTGATGAGTTTTTTGATACATTTTCTATTAAAGAATAGAAAAAAAAATTGTGATAAAGTCGTTTCAGTTGAGGATACCTTTGTGTCAAAAGAACCTTTACTTGATAAGTTTTTGACCAAATTATAATTGACTTGGGTAACGACGCAGTAAGCAGTGATTTTGATGAAGATATTTCTAGCTCGGTTGGATTATGTAGTGAAAGAATTTTTCCGGTTTGAAGTACGGTTTTACCTTTCTATTCTTTTTTTATTCAACAAGTTTAAATTTAAAATCAAATACACAAACATTTGCGTAAATATCATATAAAAAATACTACTATTTAATGTACATTGTTTTCGTAATATTCATTTAACAACTAAATTGTTAACGTGGCAACACCGAATTCTTGACAAGCATGACTACAAGCCACTTCTATCTTTCTCATGAAACTTTCTTTTCTATTTCCTATTTATGACCAGCCACTTCTCGCTTATACTGTACATTTGCATTGTTTATCGGGATAAATAGAAACGGTAGGGGTACAATATACGGACAGTATTTGATTGTAAGGATAAATTATGAATAATGAATTTCATACATGTTTTTCTGCAAATGCGAACTGGCCACCTTTAGCTTCGCGGACTATATTTAAAACCTTTGCGGTCGACGTGTTAACAATTTCTGCTCTATTTGCCTACTATTTTCCTGTTGTCTTTTCTTCCTGTCATTAAATCTCCAGGCAAAATCAACCGTAAACATAATACTTATTCTAAAACATGTGAAAACAGAACAAAAACATGCAAGTACTTAAGTGTTTTCTGTATAATTCGATACCCTTGAAAACAAGGTCCTAATTATAGATTGTAACGTCCATTAGAAAACTTGGTCAATCAATTTATCGAAACTATATATAACTAATAGCTTTTACGAACATATTTTTATAGTTGGCAAATAAAATTATAAAAACTACACGTTTTCTAATGATGTAAAGAGTTAATTGTTTTATTTTAATAATCATTACTTGATAGTGACAATTATTTACAATAGTTCTATTCAATTCAAAAATACTTATCGAAAATATAACACAATGTAACCGAGTTTCGTCGTAGACTTTTCCTATTACCTGTTCTTTCTGTTCATAATGTCTTCATAATTTTAATTTCTAAAATTTAAATATTAATTTTAAACCGTTTTTTCGTTAACTGTAAGCTAATAACTTGCTTAAGAATAAACAATTCCATTTTTTTGCTAAAGTGCAGTGACCCAACCCTACTTGTCCCTATCCCTAATAATGTTGGTTATCCCCATCCCTAGTTGCTTATCCCCCATCCCTAATAATGTTGCTTATCTCATCCCGCTGCTGATTTTTATATAGCGTTTCATTTTATTCACTAAAATCTTTTTCAGCGACACCTCGCAACTATCCTCTATATGACTTGAATTGTTTTGACTTTTTACTACACCCTGTATATTACTAGAAATGATAGACGGAAAGATGATATGTCGTAGTGTCTTTTTGTTGAAAGTATAGTCAAAAAGAAGACGTGATAGCTACCCGACGAGAAGACGAATTGAGAGTTGCCAGATGAGAAAGAAATGAAAGTTACATGACAGTTAAAAGCCGCAATCTTGTGACGTCAGTGGTTCGTTCCCATTGTAGGAGCAGGGCAGCGGTAAACATCAAAGGATAAGATAAGAAAGTAACCACGCTCACCTGTCACACCTACCACGTGCCACAACTGCACACCTTTCCAATGGTCCGAAAAATTCCCCCACGTCCAAGTGCCCTAACCTCTGCTCATCAACATTAGATTTGATTAGTACAAAAAAATAACGTTCATTTCCTTACACAGTCGGTCATATGCTTGCCTATAGACAATTCTAATGCAGTTATCAAAATACACGTATAATACAGTTTATTCCAGAATGCAATCAACAACCTATACTTCTCAGGCAATTAATAAGCACAACAGGCAAACTATCGGCATCTTTTTAGATGTCCAAAAGGCATTCTATAAAGTCTGGCATACCGGGCTGATCGAAAAACTACCTTAAACTCTAGTGCTTATTTCTTTCTTGCGAATAATTTGCTCCTACCTTTCTGCTCAGACTATCCTTGTAAAAGTCGCTGACAAACTATCTACTCCATTAACTCGTCTAGCACGAGTCCCACAGGGTTTCTTGCGCCTATTCTATATACAGTTTACACTAGTGACCTTACTACCTACTGGAACAAGGTATCAACAAGATACAATTTGGCTTCAGGAATCCGCTTGAAACAAGAGAAGATTTATTCTTAAGTCCAAAGGTGCATTAATCCACGATAGAAAATCATCTCATACAACTACTTCAACGAAGAATTGATAAATAATGTTAAAAAATATTTTTGAAAGCGCCTGTTCGAATTCAATCATACAAAAAAAATCTTGAACCATTGCAAAGTGCACCATTCTCTCCGCAGCCGATTTTCGGAGAAGATGGGGAATGTGGTCTGCTTGTTTACTCAAAAAGTTTTCCTGTAATTAAAGATTTTAAAAAATAGAACTGAATGAAGAGGGCTCCAGCTATAAATCAGTAACTAAAAACTGTTACAATCTAAAATGTTGAATAATCCAGTTATTCTGGTTGTTCCTTTTCTCCAATATAAGACGAAAATCAAATTTTTAAGTGGTTGACTATGAAAGACTCCGCTTAATTAATCTTAGTCGAAGCAATGTACAATTTGATGCTGAAGAAATAATGTCGACTGCGAGTTCAAGTATTTTTATTTTATTCGAGCACAGTTAATTTTACAAATAGGCGAGATATAGATCTATTAACTGAGAACTGCGATATATAATGCGTGTAGAGCGTCGAGATGAGTGTCCTACTGAGGACGAGATATTCTGTAATAGAGCGTCAAGATAAATGTCCGACCGCTGACTATGTATTGTTGTGGAGAGCGCGTGAGGTATGTAAGAGAGTGCGGTAGTGTTGTAAGTTTGTTCCACTAAAGACGAGAGAATGTGTAATAGAGCATTGAGATAATTGTCTGACTGCGGACGAGAGATTGTTTTTGTTACAGAAACACAACCAGCATTTTATAGAGATTTTAAACGAGGGGAGATTTTTTACTATCTTTTTTATGGCTTTGTAGTTTTGCAAATTCAAAAGCAATAAAATATTTTACGACCGGCTATTGAAATCTTTTAGTGAGAAAAGAAGAATAAGAAATGCTGACAAACACAAAAAACAATTGACAAACGGATTTGCCGCCCAAGGATCAAAAATACTATTGTCGTTTGAGGATGATGTGGACACAATTGCACAGTCCACCAGAGATGCAAAAGAAGTTTTCACTCTATTCGAAAACGGAGCCAAGGAAGTTGGTCTAAAGGTCAACGAGGTCAAAACCAAGTACATGGTGGTTACGAAGAACCCAATACCAAGGGTTAGACAAAACGTAACAATCAATGAATACAACTTTGTCGTCTACTATCGTCGTACAAGTCGTCAAAGAATTCAAGTACCTGGGAGCGATCATAACATCTGAAAATAAATATGAAAAGGACGTGGCAGCCAGGATCATTGCAGGAAACAGGGCATATTACTCATTAATCACCGTACTTAAATCAAAAATACTTTCAAAACCAGCAAAAATCAGAATGTACAAGACACTAATTCGTCCCACAATAACGTATGGAAGCGAGACATGGACTCTGAACCAGCGGGAAACGACAAAATAACTGGTACTGGAAAGAAAGATACTGAAGACTATATATGGGCCTTGCAGAGAAGAGACAACAGGAAAATGGAGAAGAAGACACAATGATGAACTCCAGACAGTATATGGAGATGAAAACATAGTACGCTACATTAAAGCAAACCGAATAAGATTCGCGGGCCACGTACTAAGATTGAGTAACGAAAGACACCTGAACGCCACATTCTGGGAAAGGCCTGATAGCAGAAGGTCAGTTGGCCGCCCAAGAAAGATATGGAAGGACGCAGTAGCCAGTGATCTACGCAAAATGGGAATTAAGCAATTGGAAATAGCTGGGAGGAACAATGGAGGGAAATAGTAAACGCGGCCAAGACTCACATAGAGTTGTAGAGCCAAATGATGATGATGATGATGTGTATTTCGTTCACTGATGTAGACCCTAAAAGGGTCCAATTTATATATACAGGTGTGTAAAAGGATCAATTCGAATTGTTTGGTTTGTGTCGATAATGTAAATAATCATTTTTAGAATATATGAAAGGGTCTGTGATTTATGAGATAAAAACTTAAAAAGCCATTTAACGAAAATTCGACCTTTTTGCGATAAAGTAAATATATTTACAAAAGAGTATAGTACAGGGGCGTATTTAATAAAGAAATATGTTAGGGCCGTATTATCACATATTACAGGCTGTAACACTAGTTATTTCGTGTATGTAGTTCTCACGAATAAAATTTTTAGGCTATGGTACTTTTTCTTAAAACATACTTCTTTTAGAAATATTTTGCTTATTTTGGCAGAATTTTGTGCTGATGTAAGTGCTTATTTTGATCTTTCTAATCATGCTTATTATCCGCTCTTTATTTCTAATATTTTTAAGTATTAAGGGATTGGTCTCGCAACTTTTTGATCACCCCTTGTATGTATCCGAGACTTGCGTAGAAACTTTCACAAAAAAAAAAACTAATAAGGAGTATTGAAACGACAACGATAAGATTAATTAAGGACATGGCACTACAATATAAATATCGGGTTGTACTATTGAAGATTGTATAGAGCGAAGAGTGCTTAAGTAGTTACATGAAAAACGTGACAATAAGGATATTACTAGAAACCAATTAATAAAAATAAAACAGCAATAGACTCATTAATAACTCAGCAATAACAAGACAAATTCGACATTAAAAATCATTTTTTCAGCAAAAGCATAATTTCTACCAACAGCTTATATACACGTAATATTTGCAAATATTTGTACTTACGTGGAAAATTTGGTTAAAATTGAAATCCTTTCACGGGCAAACTGACACTTGTCACTTTTATCATACAAAATTACGTTGTTGCAATTCCAAAAGTGCGATAACCAATCGATAAGCTATATTTTTATCTAAAAATGTACGAACCATGTAAATTAAAATTGAAATATCGTTGTGTCATGATAAATATGTGAGCTATAAGAGAAGAATAGACAAGAAAAACCAGTTTACTGTAAAGTTTCAAATAAAGTATTTAGTGTATAGATATTATAGACAGAAGAGTCATATGAAAAATTCACAGGAAATATATGCAGAATATTTAGCTCTTTATATATAAGCACCATATAATCGTCTTTTGTCAACCAAAAAGATGAAAAAAGTGGTACAGTAGGCGGTATGCAGACTAGCGCGAAGCTTCATACTATGCGTCGTATTTTTAAATTAAAAAAAATTATGAAACATTTCAAAAAACAAAATAACAAACTATGGTCAGTTTTGACATTTTGTATACTTAACGGCCACCCCCCCGTTAGGTACACAAATGGACTCTTCCGTTGTGACTGTATAAATATGAAATTTTTTAAAATGTTTTACTAATTGTATTTATATGAAATTATGAAAATATAAATAAATATCTTCTGATAGTAAATTTAATTATTATATTAACTAAATAAGATGTTTAAAAATAATAAGTTATATTAATACAAAAGTGGAAGAGTAGGCTTAACTTAACTTCAGAACTTCAGCACAAATGGACTTTCCAACTGTTTACAGCGCCTTACCAAGGCCCTTCTGTAGTAGAAGTAGCGCCACGAAATCCGGTATTTGGTGGCGCCACTTTCGTGACGCTCGCCACAACATTTTACTAAGAGAATAAGTAATTCAACGACAGTACAAAAGCTTCGCTTCTAAATCATAAAAGCTAGCCTCTGCCAACAAAAACACAGAACTAGCACAAAACGATCCAAGAACGCGATCAACTCTCCGGTGGACCAACCTTGACCTCTCTTACTCATCTGCATGATAGTTGTAGCACGAGATTTTGAGGCTATACTCCTGGATCTAGGTGTGTTAAGCAGGGTTTCTTACACTCCTAGATGTGTGGATTCGCTACACCTATTTAAGAAATTGGGACGGAAGTAACAGAGGAAGATTTGGGAAATAAAAAAAAAATCTTGAAGGCTGAAGATCGAATAAAGATCTTGATAACTCGAACTCTTATTAACTCGAACTTTCGGTAAGTTGGACAAATTTCCCAGGCCCGACAATTTCAAGATATCGTGTTCGACTATATCTGTTCATTTCTCATACTATGATTAAGATATTCTGATTTGCTGCTTTGATTATATGAGCGATCTTGTGTTCCTTCTCCGTTCTACGTAAACATCAATAGTCACAAGATCGACCCATACAATTCTTAAAATGCGCCTACAACATAATATCTGATGATGACATGGCACCTGAAGATATATTTCCTCTTTACGAATGCTGATTTGCCTTCCTTATGTGGTGTTTAATTTCGTTGGAGCGCTCCCATTGGATATTTATGTGTAGCTATTGTAGCTATGTGTAGCTATCGACCTTGTTAATTCGCTACTCGCTAAAAGCTGTGTATTTAGTATTTCACGTTCATTTACATTTAAGACTTTAAAGCTTTGTTTAATATTAAGGGCACCGTCACAAATAGTCTGAACGTTAAGGGCGCCATGGCTGTAAAGAACCCCTGCTGTAAACTATTACAACACCCTAAATATTTTATAAATGGTCTTGAAACGAGTCATGCTTTATGTCAAGAAGTTGAATGATCGAAATAAGAAATGTTTGGTTCGATTAGTTGTACATACCTAGACCACCATTATTGAAAGGCTTTGAATAGTTTTATACATACCTGGACATTTAGTAAAGTAGCAAGAGTTAAATTAAGATTGTATTAAGAGTATTGGCTGTTGTAATTTCATAGTTCAAGTAACAAAAATGAATAGTTCAGGTTAATTTCTAGACGCACTGTATAAGAGTATATTATTATGTTGATTTAGAAAATGTTACATTGCTTTAAAAAAAGCTATTTTAAAATTTAAAACTTGCATAATTAATTTAAGCATAAAAAAGGATTTTTAAGATCCACCGGTAATGATATTCAGACCGCATGATACAAATCAAAAATAACTATAGATATACTACATTAATACCTTCAAAAAGTCCCATATCACTTTCTCGATATCCTAACATGTACACCTGTTGCGGTTATTTTCCGAAGTCATAACACGAACACTTTATTTAACACTTCCTCTAAACATCTAGCCAAAACGTCACTTTTAATGCAGACAGTTTGCGAGAGATGTTGCCGAGAACTGAATTGCTAAATATAAATTTTTAGTCTAGTTTCGAACGGAAGATTGGTTAAGATTGCGTAGGTATATCAAGGAACTA
This sequence comes from Diabrotica undecimpunctata, assembly GCF_040954645.1. Taxonomy (NCBI): domain Eukaryota; kingdom Metazoa; phylum Arthropoda; class Insecta; order Coleoptera; family Chrysomelidae; genus Diabrotica; species Diabrotica undecimpunctata. The sequence goes on from NC_092811.1 coordinate 99,981,191, forward strand.
TCTCTCTGATCTTTTCGAATTGGCAATTTATGCAGCTATAATTATTAGTATATTTAAAAAAATGTACAGTTAGGTAAATCTAAAATTTTGTTTTTTAAATATTTCTTCGGAAGAAACCACAAATTGTAAAATAAAATATTTCATATTATTATTTTGATTTCCATAAGTCGCCGTCAAAATAAACCTTATAAAAATATAAAAAACAATGTCTTGAGGTGGTAGTTTGCAGGAAAAACAAACTAATTCTACCTCCTAATCGTACTTCTTTTATAACAAACAAGAGATTTTTAGCTATAATCTGACAATACTTAATAATCAAAAGAGATATTAAAACATTAGTGTGATTTTTTTGACAATTAATTCAATATTGGTGTGTTCCCAAATAAATTTTACATTTTGATGGCTTACAGAAAATGGCAGTGAAAAGACAGGTACATTTTATTTTATGAATGAATGTATCTTCTTCAGATAATTATCTGTCAGATAGGACAATATTGGAAGTGAAAAGACCGGCCCTTTCATGCAAGAAGTTTATTATTTTAAAAATTTAAGTTTAATTCTTTTGAAAGTTCGTTGAACCTAAAGAATTGGCTGCGAATTTGGTGATCGGTAAAAAATATAATACAAAACCATTATATATTTCCCAAAAAATGAATTGCTGAACTAGAATTACGCTGGTTTTTATAGGTAGATCGATTTCGTAAGACGACTTTACGCAAAAGTTCAGCAATTCTCCAAAAGTGACTTATTTGTTATGAAAGTTGTACAACAGATTAAAATATCATTTTGTTGTCGTCCTAGCCTTAAATAGGAGGAAGACATAAAAAATTGAGTGGAGTGAGTGTAAATGGCAGTTGATTGGATCCCCCGTCGCACGGTGACGGGCTAAATAACTAGTTTATTATATATTTCCACTTATAATAATTAAAATGTATCAATTTTATGACGATTTGTTCATTAGTAAAAACATACAAGAACTGGGTATGATATAGTTGTTAGATATATTACCTTAACTCTCTAAATTTCATTACAAATCAATACTTTTATATACAAGTTATAAGAAAACTATAAGCGTAACTTTGGAGGTACCTACTCAAATATTTGGTATAGAATTCCGTATTTTAGATGAAATATAACTTCATGTACACTGACAACTGACACCAACACAATCAAGACTGCAGATTATGTGTCAGTGATGCTTAGTCATCAATTCACTTTAGTTTGCAGAATTTGTTGTAAACATTTTTATTAGAACAACCAGTAAATACATACGTTTTTTATCATCATTTGGCTTCCGTGTGATTGCATTATCGCGCCGCAACGTGATCCATACCGCAAAATATCAAATTTAAAGTAATCCGCGGAAAGATGATTGTTAAAATTATAGTAGAAGGAAAAGCAAAAGCATAGTTTTATCAATGTTGTGGTTTGATCATTTTTCTGTTCTACCTTTCCTCAATTCAGAATTTATATTGATAAGCAACAGTTTCTTGAGAATATTCGCAATAAACAAAAATGAAGATTTACGATGTTTTTAATATTAAAAAATATATATATTTTTTGAAGAAAAAATAATAGAATTAGCACCAAAACATGACAATAATAAAAAATAAAAGATATTTCGGGAGAACTTGATTAAGTAACTGGATTAAGTAATAATCACAATTAACCACTACTTGGGGTAATTGCTAGGTGGATCGAGTAGCTCTGCGGTTACCACAGCCAATCTCAATCCCGGATAAAATGTGGAGGGTGATTGGCAAGGTTTGTTTACGCTAAATGAATTTGAAACCGAGACTATCCGAGTGCGGCTCATATGTTTTTTACCACCACCGCCTTTCGTAGGGACTATATTGAAACAGTTACCAAAAGCAGACATTCTAGTTCAAACTGTCAACCTTAACACACATACATATAACCTTCTTGTTTTTTTTTTCAACTTCTGTTATAGTAAGTTCAAATTTATAGTCAATAAAAACGTTTAAATTCAAAAATCTTTATGAGTGTAGTGATTAGATAAAACCCCATCTACTTAAACCTCACATCTGGTCTACTACAACACACAAGGTTAGCAACTTACCAATCGTAAAAACGAAAACTGTTCAAAGAAACAATGTGAAGCCTCGGAACCAGATTGATAATATGAAGACAATCACAGCAAGATATACGGACAGAAGAAAAATATCCAAAACCCAGATAAGAATTACGATATGGAACATCAGATCGCTTAACACACGAGACCAAGAGATAACCTAAGTGCTGAAAGAGAAACAAATATAAGATATTATCAGGACCATAACTCAGTTTACCCCTAAAACCATTTATAGAGTCAAAGACTTCAGAAAGTGACAATTGAATAAATAGAATGTCAACAGAATTTTTTACTTTAAAATTGAAGTTACTTAACTTTATCTGTGCGATGGACACTAGAGAAATGCCTCGCATTGCGCAAGTTTGTTATTCTTCCTGATTTAGCTAACAAGCCATTAAAATGGAACTAACATTTGGAACTCCGTGATTTATTCAAAGAATTTACATGATTTTAAAATTGTTTTAAATCTAAGTGAATAGATTATTCAATGATGAAGATATAATTAAATAAGGCGAAAAGCTCGGGTTAAATGAGAGGAGAATGCGTAGTGCTAGGAGATTTCAAAGCAAAAGCAGCGAAGTGGGGGTTCCCCATCACCGATACTCGCGGTAGAATATTATCTGATTGGGTGGGTACTTTGGATTTGGTGGTACTGAACAGTGGTCTGGAACCCACATTCGTGAGGAAAGGTACGGGTACGTAAATCGATGTAACCATGGCTATTCAGGGAGTAACAGCAAAAACAAAAGATTGGTCAGTCTTGGCAGATTATACTGGAACGGAACATCGATACATCGGATTCTTGATAACCGGAGCAGGAACTACTAACAAGGTTCGCATGTCTGGGATGTCCAGAGTCGGATACGGTGGTGGGTACGACTGGAAAACATATGAGAAACTCATTAAATTGAGAGTAGGTATGATACAGAGTCAAACGCCAACGGTGGAAAACCTGGGACGAGTCATGAAAGAAGCTGTAGAAGGCAGAAGAATAGGTCGTTGAGAGGTGAGCAGGATGCCATACGGATGAAGTGCGGACATCGAAGAGCTCAGAGATGATTGCATAGTTATGAGGAGAAGGATAACGAGGGCAAGGGGCGGAGCAAAGATAAAGTCTGTTGTAGTCGAGCAAATTTAGCTAATCGAAATAGAGTCCCGCTCACGAAAGAAAGAACTCTACAGAAAAATTCGTACAGAAAAAAGAAGTCATTGGAGAGTACTGTGTGACAAGCTGGGTGAGGACATCTTTGGTCAGGGATATAGGATTGCAATGAAAAAGTTTCATGAATACCCCTCAACGAAATGCCACTACACAAAAAGCTTAAGGTAAAACGAGAGCTTTTTCCGTCAGGTAGATGGCATGGAGTATGGAGGAACGAGGTAGCTGAGCGGGTCGTACCCTTTACCATAGATGAATTAGTCGAGGTATTGGATGCACTTAAGACACGTAGGTCCCCCGGATTAGACCAGATACCGCCCGAAGTGGTAAACGATTTAGAACTAGGTTGCTTTTGGATCATATGAATGCATTGCTTGAAGCATAGACATTTCCTGAAGAGACATATCCCCGAGACAATTCGCATTCTATAAAGGGAAGAGCACAGTTGACGAAATTTTGAGTATAATCGAGGCATTGTACAACATTGGGGATGAACAGCGCTGGGCGGCTCTGCTGCTCTTCGATATTAGAAATGCATTCAACGCTCTGCAGAGGTGATGCGGACATTGAAAGAGAGGGAGTGTCCTAACTATCTCATGAATGTGATGGCGGAATATCTTTCCGAGAGAAAAATCATGGTTGAGAAGGGTACGCTCGTTGACGTACCGGTTGGAGTCTCACAGGGATCGGTCTTGGGTCCGACGCTATGGAACCTGGCATATGTCAGGGTCATGAACTGCGAATATGGAGAAGGTATAACCCCCGTCGCTGTGCTGATAGTAGCGCGGGACGAGCCGGATCTCCGATTTCGGGTAAGACATACGGACAACCTCGTGAAGGTCTGGATGGCAGATCACGGACTAGAACTCGCAGCAGAGAAGACCGAAGCCATCATTCTTGAAGGTAAACGGAAAAGACAAGAGATGGAACTTTTGTCTTACACGGTGTTGTGCAGTCAATCATTCTTTACGCAGCACCAGTCTGGAGTGAGGCGATAGAGATACAGACCTACAAAGGCCTCATGATACGAGTAGACAACAACTCTATTGCGAGTAACATGCGCCTAAAGGACTATATCTGCGGCGGTCTTGTGGACTATCACGGGTTGTGTTCCTCTTCATTTGTTAGCAGTAGAAAGGACACATCTCTATGAGAGAAGAGAATTTTTTACAGCAGCCATAAAGAAAAAATAAAGAGAAAGATGGCAAGAAGAGTGGAACAACACGGAAAATGTTGCTCAGTGGACCAAGATGCTGATCCTGATCCTGAGCCTAAAAGATTGGTGGACTGTGGTCACAGGCGACTTGATTACTACATGACGCAAGTCCTCACAGGGCATGGGTGTTTTAGGTCATATCTTCATAGATTCAGAAAGATAGATACAGATAAATGACTATACTGTGAGTACTCTGACACTGTTACTTACACAATGCTGGAGTGTAATAGATGGAAAGTGGAGAGAAACATAATGTATAGAGAAATAGGTACGAACCCTGTTACTGTGAGGGAGATGATAGTGAAGATGACAGGAAGTAACGAGGGATGGAATCTTGTACATAATTACATTGTAACAGTAATTAAAAAGAAAGAAGAAGAAGGAAAACACCAGCCGGGCCAAGGACAGAGATAAGATATAGATAAAAGAAGGTAATGCTCCGAAAGTGTCGTCAGCCTTACAGCGGCCATCCCACTTTCGAAGTACGGTACGTGCGACAGTCAACTGCGCAAAAGTAGGAGAGGTTGGTTTTCTAGGCAGGATAACAGAAAGGCATTTGTTTGCAGGACCTAATTGTTTTAAGTGGAAATGGACTCGGATGTACTCCTCTACCCTGAATCCAACACACGCCATCCATGCCCAGGGATGGGTTAACCGTTTTTAGAAATTTCTACCCTCAGAGAAAAAAAAAAGATAGGTTAAGTGCGTTTTTATAAGTAAACACATTGGGAAACTTCTATATAGTTTAGTTTTTGTTGGGCAAGATTAAAAAAAATCAATTTTAAAAAAAATAGATTGCAAAATTATTATGCGAAATCTCTTAAATCGATTTTAATGAAATTTGGTGTGCTATTTTATTATGTTATAAAGATTTTCCAGACGAATTATGAGTCTTCAGTGCAATTTAAGTAGTTGAAAAACAATGAATAAGAAAAGGCTTGTTTCTCCCTCTTTTTTGTATTGATTGCTATATTGCAGAGCGGCGGGCGAACTTTCGACACCAAATTGTCTTTGTACCTGGGGTAATCGAAGGGTCAAATTTTATTATATGAAATTTCGACACCGCGGCGTAAAGCAGGTAGGTAGGTAATTAGCGGCGATGGACATTTGCACCCAAGCAGGACAAGCGGGTTTTCCCAATATTTATTGTCACGGCGGGGAGCGTGGCACTTGTGTACTTGTGACTAAATTATTTCAGTTGTAATTTATTTCTTGTTTGACGTTGACTTGTGCACGACCACGTGCCCGTGGTCGAGATTTATTAGTGGTGGAGCATCATTCGTTCTCGAAACAGAAAGTGTTAAAAAGCGGCGAGATATTTTGGCGCTGCATCCAAAGAAACACTAAGTGTTCCGCAAAAGTGTTTACAATAGGCTGTGAGGACCTCACCATCACAAGAAGTGATTTGGTACATAATCATGAAGCCGATCCAAAAAAGCTTGAAGTAAAGATGGTAACCAATGCATGTAAAAGAAAAGCCCAAGAGGACATATCGGAAAAGCCTGCCAAAATTACAAGAACTGATGTTGCTGAGTGTGATGCCAATTTGCTGACGGTTCCTGACATAGCTAGCATAAGAAAGAACATTTACAACTGTCGTCGTAAACTGTTACCAGGTTCGTTACCAAGAAGCATATCAGAAGTCCATAACGCGGTTAGTAATTATTCTCCTAAAACCTGTCGCAATGAAAGTTTTTTGTTTTTAAATCATCCTGAATTAAATGTAATTGTATTTTCATGCGAGACAAATATTCGTTTGTTGTGTAAATTAAAAACTTTGTATATGGATGGTACATTTTCATACAGTACCAAATATTTTCTACAATTATTTACTATACATGGCTTGGAAAATGGACATTATGTTCCTTTAGCATACTGTTTGTTAAAGGACAAATTGTCAATGACATACAAAAATTTATTTTCTTTATTAAGGTCTAAGATTTTTGAAACATTTCAATTATCATTAGAGCCAACTGAAATATTTGTGGACTTTGAAAAGCAATTCACTGTGCTTTATTGTATATGTGGCCCAATGCAAAAATTAGTGGATGCCGTTTTCACTTACACCAAAACTGGTTTAAAAAAATTCAATCTTTGGGTTTGGTACAAGAATATAAGGATACAAATTCAGAAATTGGAAAATGGTTAAGGCATACGTTTGGTTTAACTTATTTAAATCCAGCAGAAGTTGAAGAATGCTTTCTTTATGATTTAATGTCATATAAACCTATAAACGCAACACTTGATATATATATGCAGATTATTCACTGAAAAATTACATTTTCGATAGCGCTCTATTTCCACCACACATATGGTCTAATCAGAATCCGTCTATTGCGAGGACCACAAATGCCTGTGAATCCTTTCTTTCGAGATTTAATTCTTCTTTTTATTCAACACATCCTTCTATTTTTATTTTTATTGAAAAGTTAAAAGAATTTCAAGTAGACACTTATGTCAAAATAAATAGTTTACATATACTAGCAAAAATCAAAGATACTACTGTTAAGGCTAAATTGGCATTTTTGGAGAAAATGATGGATAAACTACGATCCCAACAAATACGTAGGTTAGATTTTATAAAAGCTGTATCTTATCATTCCTATAATAGCAAATAAATCATTGTATACAAATATATTAACGGTAAAATGTACAAAAATTAGGTACTAGTTGTATTATATTTAGATATTATTACAGTTATAAAGAAATAAAATGCACATTACTTTTATTAAAATAAATAAATAAATTAATTATGGTATTTTATTTATGTCACAGCTATATTTATTTGGTGTCGAATATACCTGTAAGATAAAAACGGGAATTGGGGCTGGTGTCGAAAATTGCCATTAAATTTTAGTCGCTACCTGCTTAGTGTCGAAATTTCCTACGCCCTTGCAGGGTAATAAACTAAAACAATAATTAATATAGAAAAAAAAGTATTATATAAAACTTAATTGACGTTATTTAAAAAATAATTCATTACGACTTTGCTCCAATATTAATTGTTTTAAATTTATCAGCAAGGAAAGTAGAAAAAATCGATGTTTTTAGTAATTTGTAAATATTAAAATTTTTTATTATTAAAGTTTATTTAATATTTATATTTAAAGTTTACTATTATTACTTAAGTTATCACTGAACTATGTCTGCAAAAATCCGAATGCCACCTCCCACATCCAAATTTACTCGTTTTTTCACAGATCCTCCCTGGTATATCAAAAGATCAAGAAAAGATAAAAAAACCACAATGAAGAACAATATATTAGGAAAAATTAAATGCAGAAACTCGAGAATATTTCATCTAAATTACATATATTTAACTTGGCAACAATGCATTAAAAAATACACTAAAAATTATACAATATACTTATTCATTTTTCTGGACTAGAATTTTTATCTATTAGGCCACTAATTCAAAAATGCGATTTCGTATTTATCAACAACAGATATAAATGTTAGAATTATATAAATATTTCGACTAATATCCATAAATAACTAATATCTTTGAATATATTAGCATGGTACTACTAATTTATAAAACCTCCTAGTTCTATATTTATATTTGTTGGAATTAGTTTTAATGCAAAAATTTTAGTAAAATTAGAAACCAGTTATCAAGGCTATATTTTGTGTTATATTTGATTCTGTTTATTGGAGCTAATTAATTTTATGATTATATAAAAAAAGTAAAAAATCTAACCTTTAGTGACAAAATTTTTAAACAAGTCATTTCCTACGTAGAATTTTTATGAAGAATATATTACGCGGAAATCTTTTGGATACATGAAATATCAATACCAACAAGAAAGCATGATCTGAAGATGACAGATACATAAATACTAAAATAAATATGACCGCTATAATAGTATTTAGATGTAGTTGATTTTTATTTATTTCAGTTTTTCAACTATTCATCTCACTAGACTATTTAGATTGCCGGCAAAGGTAGGGAAAAATGATCATAATAGTGATGATACCATGTTTTTACCTTGCTTACGCTTCTACCTCTTCAAGGAAGGGGTGCTCCTTTTTTTGTCTGTGAAGCCAGAGGGTGTGGTAAACGTATGGGTGATGATGCGTGTGGAGTTGTAGTGGTGGAGTGCTAGAAAGCTGGGGTTCAGAAGTTGGAGTATTGTGATAAGAAGCGCACAAGAGGAATTGTTGGTAAGCGAAGCAAGCCAAAGGGAGGTACTTCAAGGTGTTACCATACTAGGAACGGCTCTTAATTAGCGTTTTTGGCTTGCAGTTGTTAGCAGAGATATTTTATGGGGATTGATTCTAATATATCAAAATACTTATCAGGAAGTTCGTTTTCAGTGTTGTGTAGAAGCTTTGCTGGAGGAAATGAAATTTTCCTTTTACGAACTCCGGTGAGTATTTGTTCTCGGCGATTGCAAGAAGTTTTCAGTATTTGTTTGACTCGGTTGTTCAAGCCTGCTATAGTGCGAAGAACATACCTAATGCTGAGGGTCAAGATTATGTCCTTAATTAATGTTATATTGGCTACTTGGTGTATCAGTGCTGACGGGTAGTCTCTGTGCTTCCTCGTTTAGAATCTTAGAATTTTTCTTTCATTGGCCATGATGGTGTTCATTTGGTGGGTGTTAAGTGATGCGTAGATGCATGCCTTGTATTCGATTGTCGGTCTTATGTAGGTTTTATAGGTGTGCAATAGTGTTTTATTTGACGTATTGTCCATTTTACCGGATAGCGCTGGCAGGAGTTTAGTTCTTTTTGTTGCCCTGTCTAGGGTGTTTTGTTGTCGGTTTTCCAGTTGAGAGTCCCACAAAAATGAACTCCCAAATAGGAAACTGAGTTTCTGAGATACAGGTCTTCTCCAAGCAGGGTTATTCGGCGCTGAACATCACGGCAGTGGGGAGATTTAAATAGTATGAATTGGGTTTTGGAGGCGTTAATAGTCACTCACCATCTATGTCACCACTTAATAGGTATAGCTCTAGGTAGTTGTGAGCTCTTTCGAATACAGACATTTGTCCATGCACTCTATGTGGGCCTGATGTAAGGAGCGCATTGTCGTCAGTATACATCAGTAGGGTTTCCTATTTATACTGACGACGGGGGTGGGAATGTCACTGCTATGGACTGTGCATTGTATAGTATGGGGTACTCCAGCTTGTGGAGTGAATGGTTAGGATAAAGTGTTGTCAACTTTGATCCGGATAGTCCGATTGGAGAAATAGAAATTTATTAATTTAACGAAAGTTGTGGGCAGTCCAGCAAGGTGGAGTTTTTCAGTCAGGCCTGTGTACCAGACCTGGTCGAATGCTTACTGGGCGTCTAGGGATATGCCTATGGCGTGTTTTCTTTCGTTAATCGATTGTGAAATAAAAGTTGCTGATTCAATGGGTGATCAAGTATTTTTATATGGACAAGGCGAAAAACTCGGGTTCCTGACAGATTTGTGACATCAATAATACATAGTTGTCTTTGTCGTATATATTATTTAATATGCCATTTTATTTTGGCAATATCACTTTCCTTCACAAAGAATTTAAAGTAACTAAAAGACGATAAAATTGTTGATTTCTTTCAGCACCAAATTGAATATTAAGTATGAATTAGGACATATATGCTTGCTTCATAGATCTTAAAAAAGCTTTTGACAGAGTTCAACATGAAAAGCTTCTAAGTATTCTTAAGACCAAAAACATAGATAGTAGAGATCTACAAATTATATCGAATCTGTATCAAAATCAGAAAGCAAGAATAAGAGTCGAAGGAAAACTGACAGAGGAAGTAAGTATACTTGGAGGAGTTCAACAAGGGTGCATACTTTTACCACTCTTATTCAACGTCTACAGTGAAGTGATATTTCAAGAAGCTTTATTGAATATTGTGGAAGGTATTTTGGTCAACAGAAATAGCATTAATAATATTAAATATGCAGACGATACGGTCATATTTGCAAGTGACATGGAAGCAAATGAATCTTAAGAAAACGAAATCAATGATATTCTCCAAAAACCACAAAATGTAGATAACCTGATCATCAATAATACAACGATCGAAAGAGTAACAACATATAAATATTTAGGAAAGTGGCTAACCGAAGATGGAGATCAAACAAAAGAAATAAGATCTGGAATAGAAATGGCAAGAAACACGTTTATAAAATTGAAGAACTTACTTTGCAACCGTAACCTTAATTTAGAGATCCGCACAAGAATGCTACGTTGTTACGTTTTTTCTACTTTAATATACGGCATGGAAGCGTGGACAATAAAACAGTCTGAAATCAAAAAATTAAACTCCTTTGAGATGTGGTGCTACAGGAGAATCCCCAGAATATCGTGGACTGAAAAAGTAAGTAATATAGAGGTGTTACAAAGAATGAAGAAAGAATGTGACGTCATAAAACTGTTAAAATTAGAAAGATTCAATATTTGGGTCATATAATGAGGAGCGAGAAGTTCGTATTATATAGGTTAATTATACAAGGGAAGATACAAGGGAAGAGAAACCCAGGACGACGCAAAATATCCTGGCTAAGAAATTAGAGAGGGTGGTTCGGTTGCAGCTCATTAGAATTATTCAGAAGCGCGGCCAATAAAATTAAAATAGCGATGATGATTTCCAACCTCCGATGTGAGAAGGAACCTGAAGAAGATGAAGCACCAAATTGGTAGCATTGATTCTTGACATGATTGGAGGTAAGCGCAACATAGAAAGGAGAAGAATGTCTCAGTTGAAAAACCCGAGGGAATAGTTAGTTCACTTTCAGTTCTCTTCAACCGTTCCGAGCAGTAGCCTCCAGAATCAGAATTGCCATCATGATAGCCAATCTTCGTAGCGAAGATGACACATAAAGAAGAAAATTCTTGACGTTAACTTATAACGTGCATTGACATATGTTTTAATCGCGGAATAAGTGTACTTATGCCGCGCTGGTTTTGTGTAAGAAATCAATGTAGTAAATGTCAATATTACAGGAACAAGTAGAAAAACTCGTTCTCCACAGCAACATTAGTGGTACTTAATGCTAAACCCCTACATGTAACGAGGGAATTCTAAAAAAAGAATTGGAACAAAAATTATAATTGTGGAAAAAAGAAAAGAATTGTGAAAGTTAATTATTAAATATCATTTGTATTACTTGTATTACAATAACCGGTATGTAGAGAAGAAAGCATTCTTAAAATTAAAAAAAAGCTTAAATAATCTCACCTTACATACTTGAACTGCTGAAGCAGAGAATAAACTTACCTGCAAAAAATTAAAAAAAGATTATTTAAATATATAGATACAAGATAAATACAATATATAGATACAAGATAATATATTGTATATAGTCCAGTCGTCGGAGACGAAAATGTCACTTAACCTCTAAAAATCATACCAACAAGCTAAATTTTGCCGAGAATATCAATTTTGGGACCTCAAAAAAGAGGCAAAAAGTTTACCACTTTTAACCCCAGGCTTCCTCCTAAAACTCCCTCGTAAGGGGGTAAAAACGGAAAAAATAGATTTACCAAGAATCTGTACGCCGTAGAAAAAAAATATTTCAAATAAAAAATGTAGCTGAGATAATTTCGAACAAAAATGTTTATTAGCACTTTTTGTGTAGAATTAACTGTTCTCTCAGAAACAACGCTTGAAGCGATCGCTGATTTGAATGTCAGTTATGCGCACGAAATCAATGTTCAATAAAATGTGTATCAGCTCGACGGTAAAAATTCGATTTCTTTTGATCAGAGTGTCCTATCGACAAAAATCAAGATGCATTTTAAAGGTAGAGAGTGCAGCTTTTGTATAAAATGTTTGTATTTTGTCGAAAATGAGCTTAGTTTTTATAAGGGTGTTAAATAAATAAACGTGACGCGATTTTTACATTTTTATGATTCTCATGAGATCAATACAATTTATCACTTTCATTGACCGGCCTCTATGGAGTTTACATAACTAGAACCTAATCTTTAAATTTATTTAAGTTTCTTATTGAAACGACAGCTCTTGCACATCATGGTTGTTCAACTGGAGAATGAGAAAGGCAGTAATTATGGCTCTATAGCGGTCACCATTGACTGTAACGTTTTGGTCAGCATCGTTTTTGAAGAAGTACGGTCCAATGATTCAACCAGACCATAAACCACACCTAACAGTCAGTCTTTCTGGATGTAATGGTTTCTTAAAATACATTTGAGGACGTTCAACCAAAAGTGAACTTCATCGCTAAAGAAAATTCCCTTATGAAAATCGGAATCAACGGCAATCTTGTTTTGGACCCAATCACCGAATCTACGAATATACGCCTTGTTAGGTGATGATGTACCTTCAATTCTTGAATGAGTAGAATTTTTAAAGCAAGCAAAGCAAGATCTTTCCGAAAGACCATCCATAAATATCCTATCGAATAGTATCCAACTAGTAATAATATAATATATAGTATCCAACTACTGTGCACGATGGCAGATAAACTGATTCTGGTCTTCCTGTATGCCACGTGTATAAACGTGTGCAAAAACGTTCCATGGTTAATCGAATATTACTTGCTCTGATGAACTATTATGTTGACCAAAAAATGGACATAGTGCGCGATACGTATTTCGAACAGAACCACAATTTTCAAAATAAATTTGTACAATTTGGAAGCGTTCTTCAGGCGTCAAATCTATTTATGCTGATATGCCAGACCAAACTTAACATAAATCACTTGACAGCTATCAAAATGATCGACAGTTAAAAAAGTGTTACCAACTTACATTTATATACCTCTAAAAAAATACCCGTCATAATTAGTATATGACTACCCGTCATAGTTAATAGGTTGATCTTTCGTCTTAGCAGCACTGTAGACAATGTTTACTAGGTCTGTTATCCACCAGGTCAAAAATGTCGGGCATCCAAACAAGATCTTTTAGAATTAGTAGATTTTACAATCAAAACGCTCTGCTGGTTTTGTTATGATGTATGATCCGTCCCTATACAGTTCTTGCAGAATCATTACACCAAGCACATTTTGATCTGTTTCTGTTCCTGTTGTAAGTACCCTTTTCTTAATAGAAATTTGCAATATAAAGCACGCTACGTACATCAAAACTGCTTCAATGCTACTTCTTTAGCCTCAATACTTCTTCTTCTTCTTCTTTCTATGTAGACATAACTCTGTCTGTTTTTCAATGTACCTCCAGTAAGTTGTCGTTCTATCGTTTTCGTCGTCTTCCTAGTGAACGTCTTCCTATTGAAGAACCGTCTCTTGCCGTCTTTACTACTCTATTTGTTATCATTCGGCTTATATGATCGTTCCTTCCTACTATTCTATTTCTTACTCAGTTCTTGATCTTTTCCACCTTGCATCTACGTCGTATATCTGTAGTTCCAGCTCTGTCCCATAGTGTATTACCATCAATTTTGTCCTTTCTGTGTCAGGTCGTGTTTCTGCTGCGTATGTCACTATTGGTCTGATGACTGTTTTGTAAATTCTGCCTTTCATTTCTTTCCCGATATTTTTATTTCTCCATATTGTTCCATTGAGGCAGCATGCGGCTCTGTTTGCTCTATTCACTTGATCTTAAACCTCAGTTTCGAGCTTTCCGTAGTTAGATATTGTGATGCCTAGATATTTAAACTCCATCACTTGTTCTATTATCTGACCTTCCAACTCAAATTTACATCTTAGTAAATTTGCTTTTGTAACCATGCATTTTGTCTTTTTGGGGAAATTAACATGTTAAATTTTCTGGCGGTTATATTAAATTGGTGTAGCATACGTTGTAAACCGTCTTCACTTTGAGAAAGCCTCAACAGCAAAGGCATCAACATAACTTTTCGGAAAAACCAGCCAGTTATAAAGAAACATAAAGAAATTGATTCTGCTTTGTTTATTATTAATTTTAAAATTTCATTTAGATAGTACAATTAATGATTTTATCTTTGAAGTTATCAAACATTTTATCTACCTGAGTACAGTTTATCTACTACTTTTAAAATAGATAGAGACAAACAAGTAGCGTTACATTGTATAGGTTGTATTAAATTTGTCTAGTAAAGGAAAACCTTTGTTTTTTCTCATTTCAAGCTCTCGACAAGTTATATAGCATAGGAAACGATACACAATCCAGCCTTACTCCTTTACTAATATTTTTTCCAAGCTTGGCTATCTGCAAATTGCAATGTATTTAGTCAGGTATTATCCAATTATGTCCTATCCTATCTATTGTATAACATTGTACTTGCTTTTTCAAATATTAGTCTAAGAGCAAAGGAAGTTTCGTGGGTAATTTTTGGACAGGAATTTGTTATTAACAATTTAATTGTTTAAATGCTTATAACTAATAAACTAATAAATATATACCCTTTTTTCAAATCATGTTTTATTTATTTTAAAAATACTGACCAAACAAACTTTGAAAAATTAAAGTCGGTCTATTAGAAGCCGAGATATTGCAAATTAGTTATTAAAAAATAATAAAATATTGACATCAGGCATGTTTACTTATAACTTTACTTTTGCTCACCTTAAAAAGATTTAAAGCCCCTCATTTTAAGGCTATAATTATAAGCTTTAAAATAAATTTTGAAAAATTACATTTTATCAATTTTTAACAAAGTAATATCAGTTTAAACTATACAAGTTAGGTGTCAAAAACAATCGAATTTGTTTATAACAATTTTTCGGTAGTATCAGATCAAAAGATTTAGCATCATTTTAATGAAGATTATAGTACACTGGAAAACGAACATTTTAAGGTTTACCACACTCATTTTGATGCCGTTTTCGCTAAAATACAGTGTAATATCAACATCTCTACAAAAACAAAATCTTCTGCGTGTCTCGTAAATCTCCAATGTTTCATTTGCATTTGCAAAAGGAGCAACATTTAACTCCTGAAGAAATGCATAAACATGCATTAGATGCACAATAATGGAAGGAAAAAGACAAAGACAACTTGATCCTGGTAGATGACAAATAACCTGCCTCCGCAACATCAAGAATTGGACAGGACTAGAACTCCAAACCTTAATAAGAAAAGTATAAGAGATGCAGTTGCAGAAGTCATCGCCAACCTCCATTAGAAACAGTATTTAAAGAAAGAAGAATAGACACACCCTTGCCTGACTCTTCTTTTTATCGTGTAGCCTTTTGGTTATAGTAAAGATTGGTGATTATTCGTATGTCTTTGGATTCTACGTATCTGTCTTTAAGAAGTTGTATAAATTGCTTATAACTGACTTGTATAATACTTTGTTGTAATCAATAAAACATACACAGGCATCGTGGTTAACATCGATAGTAGAAGCAGTAGAAGCCACTGTTAGAATGCAGCGCAGATAAAATAGGCAATGTATTTCTTACGAGAAAACGGTCGACCACGTTGACGGTTTGCTTCATTATTGTGCGAGCGGCGCATCAGGACCGGATTTAAGAATCATAGCACTGGAATATACGCGCACACAACAATTGCTTACGGTTGTATAAAAGACAATCATTATTGTTTCAACTAAAGCATGATTCAATCATCGATGTATAAATAAGAGAATTACATTGTAGAACTAAACAATAACATAAAGAAAAATACTATAAAAAAAGTAAAATATATCAAAAACTCATTGTCGAAAGCTTATCTTTATTTATCAATTTTCAATAGCTTTCATTGTAAATACATTCTTTGGGAAATAAAGATCATTAAAAAGTCATTAGAAGAAGCGAATCAGTTTTAATCCCCATTGTCCATGCAAAGCAAACATGTCTCTTTGTCGATTTGGGTACTGGCCATTACACCAAAAACTTGTTGGAAAAAACTATAAAAGCTCAGCTCTATTTCATTTTCGCAAGCGGATGAAAGTATCTACATCACATCAAAGCACCAGTATCTGTCGTGAATTTCAAACAGGGTATAACTAAGTGTGCAAGTAAAACGTGTGATGTTAAATGTATTGAACTATCATCTGAACTTAAAAAATGGTGACAGCTTGACTATTACTGTGGAAAAAGTTTCGAAAATGTGCGGTGTGAGTGTTTGTAAAATTTATGACATCCGCGAAGAGGCCCAGCAAGGCGAACTGAAACCGGTAGAAAAAAGGAAGAAAAATACTTTCCAGTCCAATTCACGTGAGAATAATTACGATGAGGGTGAAATCTCGAATAAGGAAATTTTTCAAAACCACATTTTGTAGACCACTAAATGACATGGGTTTTGAATATGGTAAAAGAGGTCGAGATTCGATAATGATAAAAAGACAAGATATAGAGTACAAGTACTTCAGACAAATAAAAACATTGAGGAAGAAGGATAATGTAAACCTTGTTTATACCGATGAGTCTTGGACTAACGTCGGTGCTTCAGTCAAAAAGAAATGGAGGGACACAACGATCAAGAATCCACGAGATGCCTTCATAAAAGGGTCTCTACGGGACTGAAAGCTCCAACCCAAAGAGGTCCTCGGTTTGCACTTCTTCATGTTGGAAGCGAAACTGGTTTTGTGGCATGTGCCGAATTAAGTTTCTTGGCCAAGAAGGAAACGGCTGATTACTACGACGAAATGGACGGGGATCTATATGAAGAATGGTTTGAGAAGACGTTAATTCCAAACTTGCCGAAGTACAAAGAAAACGTTGTCGTTTTGTATAACGCGTCATAGCACTCCCGCAAATTTGATTTCCCGAAAAAATTGTGGGCCAAAAGGCAAATCAAGGATTGGCTAATCAAAAAGAACATTTTCTTTGAGGAAGATTACCTAAACAGTGAATTATTGGACACTGCGGCCGCATTTAGAGATGAGTACAAGTATAAAATTGAAATAATTGCGGAAAAATATGACGTTAAGATTTTGAGACTGTCCATTGCGAGCTGAACTCGATCAAATTGGTGAGGAGTCAAGTGAAAAGGTATGTGGCTTCAAACAACGTGAATTTTAAAGAAAAAACGATAGAACGGTTGATAAAAGAAGCTCACCAACGCGTATCTAAAGAACAGTGGCATAATTATGTGACCCACGTCAAGAAAGTAGAAGAAAAATGTTTGCGGTGGACAATTTGCAGGAAGATATTAAACCGGTAATAATTAATATAGTAGATAATTCAGAAGATGAGGACGATTTAGAAAAGGATTGCGATTAGTATTAATTAACGTGAAATGTCTTAGATTTAATGCTCGTACTGTACTTACAGTACATTTCAGTTATTACATTCTTGTGCATTTTATGTATATATATTTTTATCGTGTCATATAGGGTAACTACTGGCATTTTTTTGTATATATGTATATAAGTATTTACGAGGTATTAGATATTTTATGTATACAGGCATTTTTTTATATAATGAATTTGTTTTTTTTTTGTTTATTCTGTTATTTAACTCAGTTAAATTAATAAGCAACGATTTTTTAAATGAAGCGCGTACGGTCCTGATTTCTCAGTCTATCGCCAAACTACCACACACCTACCACTGTGCCGACATGAGCGGTATCGCTGTGCGCCGTAAGACCAACACTTCTAACTATGGCTTCTACTATAGGCATCGAAGCGTCAATATATCGTATGCAAATAGTGCTTTTCTTCTTTCCAGATCTTTCCTTAATCCAAATTGGGTGTCTCTGATGTCTTCTTTGAGTTTTTAGTCTATGATTTTCAGAAACAATTGTAAAATATGGTTCATTATTATCGACAATGAGTACTAAAAGTTAGTCAAATAATAACTAATTCCTACACAAATATTTCAACATCAGCACAAATACATTCTCTTCCACATAGAACAAACTTAAATTAAATCACTATGGAAACTTCTTTTGAAGAATCTTATATACTAAAACGCTAAGCCCTTTTCTTGTCCACCACTTTACTCAAAAACCATATTAGATAATTAAAATATTTTTTCGGAATATTATTAGTATTACGTATGAGATTGTCAAGATATACTTTTGGTACAAAAATTCACTTCCGGTTTTATCCGGATGATCGGAAGTTAAAATTTACTTTAAGTTTTAGACCCCACAATGTATATATGGATCGAAAGGTCTCGTCGAGACGAATCTAAATATGTACTTCCGGTTGCGATCCGACACCGGAAGTGACCCGAAACGCGCATAAAACGTCAAGATAGAGCAAATCTGACACCGGATTCGTGATCAGCATGCAAAATTAACTGCTAAATGATATCCATGTCGACATTTGATGAATTAAAAATTGCATTCCGGTTTTGAGGTCGACTTCCGGTTTCGTTTTTATTAGTCAAATCAATAGAGAATTCAACGTAGAGTTCAAAAATGTAAGTTCACGAAATTATCATTTATAGTTTTTGAGTTATTGATAAAAATATTTTTCCTTAATTTTTCTCGCAAAATAAAAATTTCATTTAAAAAACTCGATGTAGAGTTGGTCCGCTAGTGATTATTAAAAAAGCAAAAAGTCATAGTAAAAATTACAAGAAAAAAGTTAGAAGTTGTGCTGAGTTAGAAGTGACCACATCAGAATGTTACAGAGAATTTAAATTAATACAATAATATATGTCAAAACCGACAGATTCTATAGGTACAATTAAATTGAGAAGATGAATATTGCACCGAATATTCAAGCGATAATGAGACTTTCAAGCAATTTGTAATTCATGAAATATATGAAATAATGAATACACAAACCACTTTCAAAGATAAACGTAATCTTAGAGCTAATAATGGGTTCTGGTAAAAATTTCCCTTAAAAAATGACTAAACCTGTGTCGACGGCTACCTGTGAAAAGCGGCCTTGTAACTCTCTTATATATGTCCTGATATTACGGCCACCTTTATAATACGGCTGCAGCCAAATAATTGCAAATTTTTAAAGCCTATTTCATAGAAATTTACCTGTTAATATCGGACAAAATATTTTTGTCTATTTGTTGATAAAAATACCCAATACTATTACGATTTTAAATAGGTATCTACCTAAAAAGGGATTAAATAACCTGCATACTTAGGGTAGGCCTTTCTGATATTTTTCGTTAGTTTAAAGTTTTCTCCGTAAACCCTATAGAGAAAACAAACCCAAGAGAAAGAACTAATAAATATATACCCGGAGAGAATACAAACTCTAGAGAGAACAACCCCTAGAGAGAAAATAAAGGAATGAAAGAGGACAGTTCATAGCTATACCAATTCAGACTAACACAAAGTACTAAGAAACAATGAAGACCTTCCACCACGATATCCTACTAAAAAAACAATAAAAAACATAAAAAAGGCCTCGGCCAACAAAAAAAAAATCAAAAAACTCTAACAAAAAACCGGCGCAACCGAGTTTCGTTACAGAATGTAACGAAATTTTAGATTTTGATGAATTTGTCAGTGATATAGAGAGCCCTAATTCTAGTATTACAAACATTTTTGTTGTAAAATTTAAAGACGTAGAAAATTATTTATTGTGCAAAAATAATGGTAAAAGTTTTATGGATGTATCTCGAATTTTACTTAAGTGTAAAGCTGAGATTTTCGAATCAAAGCAAAAAGTGTAAAACCAACAAAGTTTTATGTTGTGTTTTAGTATATTAAAGTAGTTTCAGTTGTTTTTCGTTTATATATAGAATTATATTTGCAATAATTAATAAAGTAATTTAGAAATTACTATTTTAGCCACACATTGTGGCTTATTCCCATTAAAATACTAATTACTTTAAGATGCCACAAGGATATAACTTCAGAACAATATTAATTAATAAAATAAACACAGTTCCAAATATCTTTTATGTATTTGTAGACTACAAAACCTGGCAATAACGGCGACTTTTATATAACGGCCACTAGTTCTTTCAGTTTTAGTGGCCGTTATTGACAGCTTTTACTGTACTTTGTGGCAAAAACAACACACATAGAAACTGACCGTACTTTTGACTATAAATGTATCTTAAAAAGGTTTGATACGACGATTAAACTTTACATACTCTTTACATTTGGTCGACCTCTTAGACGTTCAACAGGACTATAAATCCAAAATGGTTACAAAAAAAGGAGATCCACAATAAATATTGAAATTCTAGGATTGTCATAAAAAAGAGGTGAACACGAGACATGAAATGCATGGAACATAATCTAATCTACCAAAATTTAACTTAAAAAAATCTCAAATGAATAAGGAAATATTTCAATAACAAACATTTCACAAAAACGCGCTCATTAAATTGAAAACCAAGTACTAATTTATTATTAAAATAAAAAAGAGAACCGTTTACCAAATTAATTGGTTTTTCGTTTAGCTGTACACGTGAAAAGTTTATCTAAAGATCACACACATTTCTTGAATTAAATTACGGAAAATATTATTCAAAATTGTGGGTCAAACGTAGATAAACCCAATGCATTTGTAGGATTTTGGTTGCGAGTTGTGAAACAATTCGGAGACGGTTGCCACTAATTAAAAAAGCAAAGAATACATTATAAAAAGCATGAATAATCAAATAATTAACATAAAATTGAAAAAAAGGTTACCTTGACCCAAGTCTGTAGCTACTAGCACGTCCATGTCCATAACAATATAATCACGAAACATAACTATTGCATTAAGTTGACGAAAATTTGATTGAGGAATACACACTACGGCAGTACCTTCAGGATAGTAGTACCCGCGAAGAGCGCGTCGAAAACTTACTGACGCAGTATCGAAAGCTACCGGTCAGCTAAGGCTCGCTGGTACTAACTGCGGTACCGCAGACTGAAATCATATTAAGCACTTAAAAAAACTAGTTATTAATGTAATAAATGTAGACGCCACTATTCGGTTGGAGGTTATGTAATTATACAGAGTGTTTGATGTCACAGATGACATTCAAATGCAAAAACCGGTTAGGCGGGAGCCATAAAGACTAAACGTAGCTATAAACTGAAAAAAATGAAGATTGATAGGCTGGTATGTTTAATAAATCAATTAAGTGCTAACTTCACGTCACGTATCGTTCACGTGTATATTTTCGAGGTTTTATAAAATATTTCTGGCTAGTTAACGATTAGTATCTGCAAATAGGTAACTTGCGACTTGACAACTATTCATAAGCTAAGTACAAAGCTTTAAATCAGCTCCATTAAAATTGTTTTTAATCAAATGCATTTTTATACTACTTGGCTTCTTTTCGCAATGTTAAACTACTACTAATTAAGTACTAAACCTACCAATTTTCAGCAGCGCTGTGCAACTTTTTGTATTCGGTTCGGGAAAGTGTCACGAAAGTTTGTGAAAAAAATTCATGGGGGTAAAATGAAAATTTTCATTTTGTGCATAAGGAAAATGCAATGCAAGTACATAGAAAATGAAAAATTTCCGTAGGGTGACTGTTGTGGGATTTTTTTTTAAGTTTTCTATATACCGCAGAATCTAGAAGATTTTGTATTTTCGATTTGTAGTCGGTTGTCTTCATTACGACGGTGGCGTTTCCCTTGTCTGCTGGTAAAATCAAGGACTGTTTAAGATCGGTAAAGGACAAACGCGACCCATTAGCAACGGCCGGAGTATACCGAATACCATGCACATGTGGAATGGTATATATGGGAACCACGAAAAGACACACAAACACAAGGATAAACGAACATAAAAGCCATTGTCGTTTAGGACATATCGACAAATCTGCCGTTGTCGAACACGCTTTGGGAAGCGGAGTACTACCCACGCTTGTATCGGGAAGCGGTGGAGATATATAAGCACCCAAATAATTTTAATCAGATCGAAGAAGGACTAAAAATCAACAAAACATGGATACCAATATTAAAATCCACAAAAACCCTTCCCGCAAAACACGAAGAAAGAAAAGCTACGAACAAACAGTTTAACAAGTTAAACGATGGCCGTGAAAGCCTAACGTATTTTATCAACTTGTCAGTTGACAACTCCCGACTTCTGACAGTTACACTTCAATGCTTCGATTCAAAATTCATTTATAATATTAAATCTTTTTCTTGGGTTTTTTAGCCTAATTTTTGTCCACCTTTTTTGGGTGGAAGAATTCCGCAGCACATGGTCGACCATGAAAATAACTGTAGCTGCTATTTAGAACCCAATGGCCACCTGAAGATGCAAACATGAAAGTATCTAGATTTAGCTACATCTAACCACTACATTCTATTGTTATCCTGTCCAGCTACTTAAAGACAACATCCGATGCCATAGGTATCATTTAAAAATCTTTTTCTGTAAAGCTTATAGGCAATATTTGTTTTGTTTAATTTTAAAATTTTCAATTACAATAAATATGATTAGTTAATCTTAGTTTATTTGTCCTAGCCAATTTGTCCTGCATTGTTCAAATTTAATTTTAAGGTAAGATGTTCTCACACCTGAGAGACTGAGATAAACGAGGCCTAACAATTGACTCCCAAAGAAAGTTGTGAGTTTTATTTTTCTACATTGGCTCACAACTTTCGGAGGTAGTTATATTGTTACCCATTGGCACCCACCGTTTTTGATGGGTCGTTTAATGTTCAATGTTTACAAAGTCATTACTCGGTTTTTTTTTTAGTTGTTGAACACAAATATTACGACGGCGATGGTATCCAAGGTATCTGGAGCCAAGGGTTACCTCACCTCATTAATTTCTATGTTAATTTTATTCTAAATCAATCGACGATCATCACTGGGAGGTTTTCGAGATCGCTGAACACGAATATTTCGTCGGTACCACTGATGAAGTGCCAGGTGATACATATTATAATCTCCCTGTAGCAGCTCGTTCCATTTACTTTCACATGTGCTCTTATACTTAATCTCTCACACGTACTAGTACACAGATATCCTCAAAGTTACATACTTAAAGTGCGTTTTTTTCTCCTCGCCCTATTCCAAATTATTATGAAAATCACTGTTTTTTTATATAAAAATGTGGATTTAAAAAGAATGGTATCGTTTGCAATTTGGCACATAAAAATTGTGCTGGGTGAAAATTGTATGGATATGGAACTAAAAAAAGAATCAATTATCTGATACATAAAATGACGAGGAAGAAATAAATTAGAATGATACGATTATTTGTTAATCATCGTATTTTACTAAGTAAAAAGAAATTTGTATTATTTATATTCGTAAAATGGAAAAGATACTGACCAAGAATAAATGGATAAAGCGAAGCAATAATAGACGCGGGGAAAGTTAAACAAAAACCACTCGAGGAATTGAAAATGATGGCAGAAAACAGAAAAGAATGGAAGAGATGGATGAATGGAAATTAAAATAGCTAGCCCAAATCCGACACCATGACAAGGTAAAAGGAAGGACAGAAAGAAAGAAAGAAAGAATTTTTTACATATATGGCATTCAACCTTTCAAATAAAATTCAAGTTATTGAAATCCGTTTAATAGAAGAGCCTAGGGCATTTTTTAAACAACTGTACAACTTTTAAGTTAATAAAATAATAGAATAGGTTTTTTAATTTCTAATTGACATCTTTTTTCTAAACTCATATCGAAAGTTCAGCCAAATAAGCGTATTAAGAAAAATATTAAGATTGGTCAATTAGTTCCGAAGTTATGATCGATCAAAGTTGACCTGCACTTACAACAATAGGACTACGGTGTGAGGTCTGTTTCTTTAACAAATACCTTTGTTGTGCCAAGCACTTAGTAGATACATATTTTCTCCTTTTTTTCCTTCTGTGCAACCTGGTTAAAATGTTGATTTAAAACGTTAAAGTTACATACAGAAACATCGACGAGAGACAGTGGTGGGGATAGCAATCTCATATCTCATCCGTATAAAATTAACTTACGGATTCAAAATAGCGACGCAGATAAAAATTGTAATTCTCTCAACTTCTAGTAGACCAATTTTGATCACTTTTTTTTTAACTTGGGGTGAGTTAAAACTCAAATATGATACTTTTAAAAGCGCATACATATTCATTTTTTATGTTTTTACGTATAAATGAATATTTTTTCTTTCTTTAGTTCTAAATACCCTAAACATTCGTACTATTTTTGTAAATGTCGGTCAACTTTGATCAATCATGACGTCGGAACTAGTTGATTAATCTTCCCAGCTAGTCAGCAATCTTACACTTTTGATTACTATTTAAGGGAAGAAGCCACAATTAAAGGTTAAAATACGTTTATTGACGTTTCAATTTCCACTTCGGAAATCGTTCTCAAAATACAAACATTAGTGACTCTGTATTCTTCCGTTTCGTGTTATAAACTAATGTTTGTATTTTGAGAACGATTTCCGAAGTGGAAATTGAAACGTCAATAAACGTATTTTAACCTTTAATTGTGGCTTATTTCCATTTAAATAGTAATTAATTTAAAATGCCACAAGAAAATAGCTTCTTACACTTTTGGTCAAGAAACGCATAGGCGCCCAATACGCCACAAGGAGAGATGGAACTAAAGAGAGACAATATTTTTTTAATATGCGTCTTTCGCTGAACTTTCGATGTTTAGAACATTAGAACAAAATGTTAGATGAAAATTGAACAGATATTCTATTTATTTATTAGCGTAACAATTATAGTTATTTAAAAAATTAAAATTTCCTAGAATCTCCTAGTCAAAAAAAAAAATTCAAGTATTTAAAACTTGTTTTGTTGGCTTTGCATAATTTTAAAAATTAATAATTTTTTTCAAAAATTTAGATTGCATAATTATTTTGCGAAAACTACTTGATCAATTGTATTGAAATTTAGTGTGGTGTTTTTTTATATTAAAAAGATATTTTGGGTAAATTTTAAAGGTTCTAAGTAGATTTTAAATACATGAAAAGGATTATTGAAAAAACATTGATTTTTGACATTTTTTTAATGGATTTTGCTAATTTTGCAGTAATAAAAATTATTTTTTTTCAATTAGCAATCAATTCAAACTTGTAAGGAAATTTAATTGCAAAACTTTTTTGTCTTTACAAAATTTTTCTAACATGCATAGCTGCCCAGATATAACAACGGAAAGAATGAAAAGAAGTGAATTTTTCCAATTTTTTTCACAAATTGTTTAAAAAAAATTAGTCCAACTTTTAGAATACCCGCATAGTCAAATTAGCATTTCTAATATTTCGAAGCGATTAAAGAAAAAAAAAACAAGATCATATACGATTTATCCAACACAAAATATACCGTCTGGTCTAATTGAGATTTAATTAAAAAACCATATTTCTTACAATTAAAATTTAGATATTGTTACGAAAGATTTATCCCACATAGAAAAAGTCCATTGACGAAAAAGAAGAAGTAGTTCGAGAACATTCAAAATGACGTTCCAAACTTTACTAGAAAAAAAGTCTAGTGAAGTTTGGAACGTCAGAAAATATATAATTATATAGTTGTCAGTTAGTTAAAAAGTATTGTAATATTGTTGATGTTAAATAAACTTAATTTTCAAGAAGTGTAAAATTGGTGACAGCGGTGGGATTGTATAACAATGTCGAGCCTGGCCCTGGCTTTATCACTTTGAAGCTTCAAACTTTTAAGAGCAAATTCGTAGACTTTTTCTAATTTTTCTTTCAAATTTTCAATGTAGGTCGGGGATGAACGTTCTTCTTCGCAGGGAGGCAATCTTCCGAAAATAAGATCTTGAGGAAGCTTCATTTCTCTTCCGGTGATCATCATTGATAGAGAATAACCAGTTGCTTCATGTTCGGAACTTCTATAGGCTAACGGGAATAAACTATCCCAATCTTTTTGATTATCGAAAGACATAATAGAACTGTTTGTCAATACCTTTCAATGTTTTTATTCCACATAGGAAAAGTCCATTGATGAAAAAGAAGAAGTAGTTCGAGAACATTCAAGATGACATCAAACTACTTCTTCTTTTTCGTCAATGGACTTTTCCTATGTGGGATAAATCTTTCGTAACAATATTTTATAATTTTTTAAACATATAGGGGAACAACCAAGACCTCGTCCTTACTCGGGTACACGTAAACTCATCACCAATTATACTTCATTCACAATTATAAGAACTGACTTATGCAGAATTTAAAAGTATCCCGCTGATAAAGTCGAAGCCACAAAGGGATTTGCCTCTTCAGGTAAATAGTAAAAAGGGCCGGCTTAACGAATTTTATATTTTATTTGTCATTTACATTACATATTTAATTTAAATAAATATCTAGATAATTAAGGGAAAAAATACATAAACTGATGGAGTATTAGAATTAATTAATTATTATATTTTCTGTCTCGATTCTTTATTAAATATATCCAAATTTTGAAAGTCATAAACAATTTTTGTTTTGTTGAAAAAATTGCAAGTGAAATAATAAAATGGTGAAGTGAAAATTAAAATGAATTAATGTAGATATATATATTTGGCTAAATATGATTATATTTTATACTTCATGTAAGGAAAGAAGTGTTTTAATTGTTAGTAAGGTATAAAGTATGTCTGAAAAAGTTGGCAACAAATGGGAAATTTCTTTATTATTAATTTCATGAAAAAAACTATTCTTCATAAACATTTCTGCATTTCATAGAAATCAATAATCAATAATCAGATTTATAAAAGTTTAAGTGGTATACACCGAAAATCAAAAATATTGATTTATTCTTAAAAGTGAAGTGCTTTTAAATTTAGGTGCAGTATGCATTTAATGATGTATCAGTAGGTGCATTAATTTTTAATTTTTTTTCTAATTTACCTTATTCAATATACAAAATCAACAAATGCAAAAGTATTTTTTTATTTACTTTTTACTTTAAATGTATTATTTGATTATTAGAAGGCCATGAATCTAAACTTGGACATAATTTTTAATAGTTACAAACATTTTAAAATTACATTTTCTTGCATATCTAAATTTAAAATCACTTTCCTCTTCAGTATTAATTAATAATTTTGATTTTTCCTATCTACCACTTAATATTTTATAAGATTATCTGTTAATGATTTCTATGTGATGCATAACCTTTAATGAAGAATCATTTTTTTTTCGTAAAATTATTAATAAAGAATATTTCCCATTTTTTGCCAACTTTTTCAGACATGAAACGGAAAACAAACATAACAAGTCAACATGAATAAATATGAACCTTTTAAAACGAGTAAATCGGTACTCACCGAAGGGACCTCAGACGTTCAGATACAATTAGCGTCTCTTTGTAAAGACAATGAAGTCGACTTTACAAAAGTAACAAGACATTTACTTAACACAGACACTACACAGTACTCCCCTGAGTTAGTGATAAGTTATAGTCTAAAAAAATCATTATGAAATTGACTGGCCAGTGTGAAAACTAGTGCCAATAAAACACAAAACACACACAAAACATTTTCTTCGTTGAGACTTAAAATAATGATTAATAACAATAATTATGGGAAATTTGTATGTTTATAAAAAGAGTTTTTTGACATTATGCTTGAATGATAATATTTGATCTGATTATATATACCTATATACAGTCGTGCTATGCTTGGCTATTATGCCGGTCCTGGCAGCTTTGGTAGCTGTGATAATTATACAACAATAGAGTATTTACAAAGGATTATTCAGTTTTACAGCTGTTATTAAAATAACTTTTATAATGAGACACTAAATTTCTGGATACAGTATACCATAAATACCCTCGTACATAGTACAAACTCATCACCGTCATAAAAGTAGGGTTTTCAAAATGGACCCTAAGAGATTGGTAAACTGATCACTGGCCTACCTGCACCCCGGATCAGGTATAGACCATAAAATCCCAGCAAACGGCTAGTTTTTGGTAATTTCACAGAATAATCCAAATCCAAATGTCTTAAATGCAACTGCAATTTATTGGTTTTTATTTGGAAATTCCACAAAATTCTATTGATAGCTACCTAAAATCATGCGAAAAGAAAAAATTCTCTTCATTTGGGCATGTTTCTTCAACATGGATAGTGAACTGCTAATTGATTACGTCCTGAGCCAACGCGGACAAAGAATAATGGTTATCAATAATTTCAAATTTCAATTGCGAAATACTCTAAAAAAATCGAATTGCCTTTTGTGGACTTGTGCGACGAAAGGGTGTAAGGCTAAATGTCATACAACTGGTGAGTAGAAATTTTATGTTTTTGTTTAGTTGTTTCACACTGGTTTTCGCGAATCATCCTGATCAAACAGAAAAAAATCAGCGAAATTAAGTTCTTTAAGTTAACTGTATAAGATGTTTCTTGTAGGCAAGGCATAATATTACTTTGTTGCTGTAGATTACCTTTTCTGATATTACATTTTAAGATTTCTTATTAAATTGTTAGTCACATTGATATTCTCAAGTCTTAATAAAATTCATTTTGTTTAACGAACCGCGTAAATGACTGAAGAATACTAATATCTGATTTTGATGATTGAAGTTCTAGATCATTCAGAACTAGAGAATAATTTTTTTTTCATAAAACTAAAAATAAAAAATTTTTCCATATGGTACCGACTTAATTGGACTCTATACTAGACTATATATATATATATCTATATATATATATATATATATATATATATATATATATATATATATATATATATTAAAAAAGCAATAAACGCTTGTAGTCAACGCTGATCAGTTAGACTACAAAACACAACTATTTGGGTGTGCAGCTGAAGATAGGACAAAGAAGTACTCTTTTTAGTCTACCAAGCTTTCGCAAATCTTTATCTGCATCATCAGGGTGCTACAATAAACAAAATTAGTACAAATTACAGAATAAAAATTATTTTGTGTCTTACACTAATTGAGGTTAGTTGTCATGTTTATAAAATTAAATGAACAACGCATCTGACTCCTACAAATAATGGCGAAAACTAACCAAAAAATGTAAAAAAAAGCTTTTAAAAGCACTCTAATTGTGGGATCTTTGTACAAGTCATTGAAAGATAAAGTACAGGAAACTGTACTTAAGCATTTTGATGCATTCTGTCACAATAAATGCATTGCTGATTACTTCAAATTTAAAAATTTCCGCCAATGATGCCATAAAATGTAAAGCTTTGCACGTGTAAAAAATTAAGTTTCCTTCGACTTCAATACAATAATAGCACACTCAAGTTTTTAGCTTTTCCTATTTTTTAGGCATTTTATATTTACTTCCTGACCAAAATCGTCTATTATTTTCAAGATAGTCAAATAACGCCAAAACAGTAAGACTTAGACCGAATGTATGCTTAGCAAATTATCTCGAGAATTCAATGAGAAATATAAAAATGCAATGAAAATCAAATAACGAAGTTGGGACTACTTCCGATATAAACAAAAATAGCACATGTTGACAAATATTTTCATTTTAAAGTTCACTATCGAACTCCTATGTAACTAATTTTTAGATCTCAAAACCATTTAGATTGGCAGATACGTCTAATAGGCCACACCGTGAGACATATTAATATCTTAGTTAAATTTTAAAGCAACTTGCTTAAAATAATTTCTGAATTTATTAAATTATCACATAAACGAGAAATATAACAGATAAGAGGCAATCTTTCGCATTAGAAACCAGGCAAAAATCCCGGTGATGAGTTTACCTATCTGCGGTGATGAGTTTACCAATCTCCATAGGATGCCGGTGATCAGTTTACTATATCTCCGAGGGTCTAATAATTTTATGGGGGGCTATATAGTGATGAGTTCGTACACGTCCCTTTACTCAATGCGGTTTACGGTCATCCCTTTCGGTTTACGAACATCCGGAACAATTTTTATATTTTAATTCATTCGATAAAAAGCCCGGACAATTAATAATATTCAGACATTATTTAAAAGTTGTGTAGTATATAGTATCTAATTAATTACACGAATGCTTAATTCGTACAAGAATGCAAATAAACCGAAAATTCTTTAAAAATATTCCTTAAAATAGATACAAGCAACATTGAATGACGTAACGTCCATAAGTAAGAATCAAATTAAAGTACCTACAAACTTAAAAATGTATAAGTTGTTCTTTTTTATGGCTTTGGATTGCTTGTTTAATTCACCCACGATAAATTAGCAGGACCCTATATTGTTTGCTACAATACAGGGTACTGCTAGGAATGTTTTAGAAAATACCATATTACAAATTATGTAAACATTCAATGAACTAGTATTTTCTAGGTATACTTAGGAGCTTACATCAACACAGAATTAGATCCAGACAAGAGATCAGGGTACGAATAGAAATGGCAAGGGCAGCGTTCTTAAAATTCAAGCAATTGTTCTGTGACAAAAATCTGAATACTGCGCTGAGACTGAGGTTTGTTGAATGTTACGTCTGGTCCCAACTATTGTACGGGGTAAAAACATGGACGTTAAAAGCGCTAATAGTTAAAAAGCTTGAAGCCTTTGAACTTTGAATATACCGGAGAATGTTAAGAATTCCATGGACTGCCACGGTCACCGATGAGGAAGTGCTGAGAAGGATGGGTCGAGACAAACAATTGCTGAGAACAATAAAAGTACGCAAGACTGCATACCTTGGACTCATACTGAGGAATAACAAATATAGTCTTCTGCAGGTCATCATGCAGGGTAGAGTCGATGCTAAAAAGGGAATAGGTACAAAGAGAAAGTCATGGCTGCGAAATATTCGAGACTGGACAAACATGACTGTAGACGAATTATTCCACGTTGCAAAAGTCAGAGAAACTTTTAGAAATGTGGTCGCCAACCTCCGTTAATGGGGACGGCATAGGAAGAAGAAGAAGTAGGTATACTCTTTAATAAGGGCGCTAATAGGCGAGCGGTTTACCCGTTACGAAACGGAATATACCGACTAAATTTTCTTTTGCATTTCTATTGCTCCAAACTTTTTTTATTCGATTTTATATATTTTTCAAGTTCAAATGTATTTAAAATTTTTCGAAGTGGGCTAGAAATTGTTATTTATTAACAAATAAGTAACAAAAAACCATTTCCCAAATCGCTTTGAGTAAAATTTGTTTTAGGCGTATCTCATCTAAACAAATACGTTTTCTCTCGTGGCAATTTTTAGAAAAATGCTTCCTTTTCGACTTATTTGCAATTTTTTGTTCAAAAATGCCTTAATTGGTAATTTTTGGGATTTTTTGTTAAAAAACTACTAAATGAATTGCAACTCTATAAAAAGCTTTATAATCTAAACCTTCAAGTATAGGTAAAAATATTTTGACAAGGATAAATGGTTTCTATCTTGCTGCAAATATTTTGAATATGCATTTTGAGCAATACACCGCTAAGCATGTATGAATTGCGAAACGAAGAAATTGGGAAAAAAACGAAACTGTGTGGGTTGGATACTTCGAACATCTCGCTAAAAAGAAGTCAGCTCAAAAGGTTTTCCAGTACTGTCTGGAGAAGATGTTTTAAATCATAAATATGTAGATGATAAAAAATCTAATTTGGTGATATATTTGTTCAAAAAAGTCTTTCCTAACCAATGGGCACGATTTTTGTAGTGTACACTTACTAGGAAAAATCACATTTGGAAAAATGCATGTATAGTATTGCCTTATATTAGAATTGGAGTGATCGTGCCCAGTAAACACAACACTACTAATATCAAACTCGTCTGGCAGGGACTAGAATCATCATCATGTTAGCAATATGGTGGCTAAAATAGTACATTTAATTAGTACTCCAGTCATCAAAGACGAAAATACCATTGAACTTATAAAAATCATACAAATAAGCTGAATTTTGCTGAGAATATTAATTTTGGGACCTCAATAAAGATGCAAAAAAGTTTACTACTTTTACCCACGGACTTCCTCCTAAAATCCCCCTCGCAGGGAGGTGAAAACGCAAAAAAGTCAATTTGCCAAGAATCTGTACACCGTAGAAAAAAATGCTTCAAATAAAAAATGTAGCTGAGGTAATTTTAAACACAAATGTTTATAAGATTTTTTGTGTGGAATGAACCGTTTTCTTAGAAACAACGGTTGAAGCGACCGTCAGTTACGCGCGCGAAATCAATGTTCAATAAAATTTGTATCAGCTGGGCGGTAAAAATTCGATATCTTTTGATTCAAGTGACATATCGACAAAAATCAAGATGCGTATTAAAGGTAAAGTGTTCAGCTTTCGTATGCAATTCGCGTTTTGCCGCAAATAAACTCAGATTTTATACAGATGTTAAATAAATAAACCTGACGCGATTTTCGCCATTTTTTATGATTCTCACGAGATCAATACAATTTATCCCTTTCATTGACTGGCCACTAGAGCCTAATCTTTAAAACCTATAACATGAAATTTTAGTTTTGAGTTTTGGCAACAAATGTGAGGGATTTGAAATATGCTTAAAAAATGCTGGATTTAAACTTTCACACAACAAACGATCTAA
This sequence comes from Diabrotica undecimpunctata, assembly GCF_040954645.1. Classification (NCBI taxonomy): domain Eukaryota; kingdom Metazoa; phylum Arthropoda; class Insecta; order Coleoptera; family Chrysomelidae; genus Diabrotica; species Diabrotica undecimpunctata. The sequence continues at coordinate 100,013,819 of NC_092811.1, forward strand.
AACATTTAAAACTTTTTGTTCGACTACACTAGTACCTTTTTCAAAAGAACAAGCAATAAACTACACCCAAAACCGTCTACTTAAATGCATTTCCCGTGACGTGTGATCGTTTGTAATGTAAAACATTAAATTCTGCGTTTTTTGTTCATATTTCAAATGCCTCATATTTGTTATTTCAACTTAAAATGGAAATTTCATGTAATAGGATTTAAAGATTGATCTCTAAAAATGGAAATTTTACTACAACTGGTCAATGAAAGTGATCAATTTTATTGAACTCACGAGAATCGTAAAAAATGGCAAAAATCGCGCCACGATAATTTATTTAACACCTTTATAAAAACTGAGTTTACTCTCGGCAAAATACAAAAACCGCATACGAAAGCTGCACTCTTTGCCTTTAAAACGCATGTTCATTTTTGTCGATAGGCCATTTGGATCAAAATATATCGAATTTTTACCGTCGAGATGATACAAATTTTATTGAACATTGATTTCTACATTCTACACAAAAAAGAAAACAACGAAAAAAAGATATCCTGCAAGCAAGAACTGTAGAAAGAAGAGCACACCGACAACACGAATATCAAACAATAAACAAATCAGTTAAAAGAAAAGCAAGAAGAGACAAAAGAAGGTGGGCTGAAGAACTTGCAAAACAAGCAGAAACAGCTGCACAACACAACAGAACTAGGGAGCTTTACCAAATTACTAGACGACTAACACAAAAAGGATCAAACTGTTCGAACATTGTAAGATCCAAAACAGGCGAATTACTTACTACAACAGATGATCAAGTAGAGAGATGGAAAGAGCATTTTCAGGAGATGCTAGGTATTTCCAGAGATAACGCAGACGAAATTGTCGAAAACCCGCAGAATATAGACTTACATATTTCTTGCGAGGCCCCTTCCAAAACGGAGATAATAGCAGCTATCAAATCTCTGAGAAACAATAAGTCACCGGGAATCGATAACATTGCTGCTGAAATACTTAAAGCTGATCCGCATCTAACTGCTGAAATTTTGCTCCCCATAATCCGAGAGGTGTGGGAAACAAACCACATTCCAGCGGGCTGGAAAAAAGGTAACATTATCAAGCTTCCAAAAAAAGGCAACCTCACACTGTGCAAAAATTGGAGAGGAATAACCTTGCTTACTGTCATAAATAAAATTTTCGCGACCATCATACTGAAAAGAATAACAAACAAGGTTGAGTTTTGAGCTAATCAAGCAGGCTTTAGACCAGAATCCTCCTGCATAGACCACATTAATACTGTGAGGGTAATAATGGAACAATCGGTTGAATGGAACACACCCCTATACATGGTTTTTGTTGATTTTGAACGTGCCTTTGATAGCTTGTCACACGCTGCTTTATGGAAAGTTTTAGAGCTAAGAAACATCCCGCAAAAAATAATTTCTATTATAAAGTCACTATATACTGATGCGAAATGCAGCGTGACACACAATGGGATAAACAGTGACGAATTCAACGTACTTACTGGAGTTAGACAGGGATGCGTGCTTTCTCCGTTTCTTTTTAACATAGCTATAGACTATGTTCTCTCCAAACTAGACTCTGACACAAGAGGGATACAATGGACGTTAACCACACGCCTAAGCGATCTAGAATACGCGGACGATATCTGTCTATTAGGTCAAAGGTTCCAAGATCTGGCTTACCAATTGGAAACACTTTCCACTGAAGCCAATAAAATAGGTTTGAAAATCAATATTAGTAAAACCAAGTCCATGAGAATAAATGCAAGGAACAACACGCTATTTACTATCGACAATATGCAGATTGAAAATGTGGAAAACTTTACGTATCTTGGAAGTGTCATAACAGAAAACGGAGGTACAGAAGACGATATTCGTATGAGGATACGAAAAGCCCAACAAGCTTTCAGCACGCTCAACCCTGTTTGGAAATCTGGCGAGTATACTACAAGGACAAAGATCCGAATATTCCGATCAAATGTCATGTCTGTTCTACTCTACGGATGTGAAACCTGGAAAGTGACAAACACCCTCACAGACAAACTGTAGGTCTTTGTTAACAAATGTCTACGAAGAATTGTTCGTATATTCTGGCCTAACACCATCAGAAACGACGATCTGCTACACCTGACCGAACAAAAGAGGGTACAAAATGAAATTAAGTCCAGAAAGTGGGGTTGGATCGGTCACACACTCCGAAAAAATAGTTGCAGTATCGCAAAGACTGCCCTAGAGTGGAATCCCCAAGGGAAAAGAAAAAGAGGTCGCCCAGTACAAACTTGGAGAAGATCCATCATGGACGAGATAAGAGGCCAAGGAAAGTCTTGGAATGAGGTGAAGGCCTTAGCGCAAAATAGAACCCGATGGCGCGTTTTCACTGAAGCTCTATGCTCCACTTAGGAGTTCAAGAACCTTATATATATACACAAAAAATGCTTATAAAAAATTTTGTTTAAAATTATCTCAGCTACATTTTTATTTGAAACATTTTTTTTTGTACGGTGTACAGATTCTTGGTAAATCGATTTTTTTGCGTTTTTTCCCCACTGCGAGGGAGGTTTTAGGGGGATAAAGCGGGGATAAAGCGGGATTAAAGTGGTAAACTTTTTTGGGGTCCGAAAATTAATATTCTCTGCAAAATTCAGCTTGTTCGTATGATTTTTAGAGGTCAACTCTCTGACGACTGGACTATAGATGTAAAAGGTTATTTGGAAATCAGCACAAGTTCAAAAAATAAGGTTTCGAGAATGCTAGCAGGCACATCCTTTGACTCTGGCTTTTCTAGCAGAATCACCGGATCCTTATTAGACTAAATTATTTTTCGGTAGAGATTTACGTAACACTTTAATGTAATATTTTGTAATTTTATTAATAAATGTTATTAATAAGTTATCAAAAACCGTTTTTATGAGCACAGATATAAAACACACTTTTATGTTGTTGATAACTAAGCAATAAAAACACAATAATGAACTAGTATAATATTATAAAGGGTTGTCACACTTTATCAAATAACAATAAATACACTGGCTATATTATTCATCATCTTCTAGTTCCATGACCGCTACCGATCGTTAGATGTCGTATTTGTCTATTTGTTTAAACTTTTTAACGTTAAGCATTTCTTTCCTTAGGCAGCTGTAGCTTTCTCCGGGGTTATTGTAAGTTGTTGCCCTGGAAACCATCAGGGTCGTCTAACTCTAATGCCACAAATTGGTCGCATTGCTCCTGTAGTGATCCTTTCCCAAGTTAACTGCTTCTTTTCTAACTTGGCTATACCGTACTGATGACGACCAATTGTCAGAAATACGTATGTACGGTTGCCTTCCATCGATATAACTATTTGGTTTTCTGTTTTTCTGTTTTGCGAGATATGCCATTACATTTATTTATTACTTATTCATTTGAGTGCACTTTTATCTAGGTATTTGTTGAAATAGGATGATAAGCAGATTGTTTATTTTGAATCCACTTTAGAAATTATTATGGCTAATATCTCTTGTTAAATAAAATAATTATATTTTAAGAGAATAATCAACAAACAAATTGAAAATGTATTTAAATACTCTTCAAGTTTTATCTAACGGTACATGATAAAATTCCGTAAAAAAAGTATCGGAAGATAACCTATTCTAGAATTATCGGATTTTTTTCAAGGGTCGGTAAATTTTATCAGGATTTTAAATGTTATCGAAATTGTTTATACCCGTGTAGAACGGCTTAAAAGTACTTATGATAAGTCGTAGCTGCCATTTGTTACTGATATATTATTTTACAAAAAAATGTATAATATGTATTTAATATATGTGTCAAAGAAATGAATAGAAGTTCACAATAAATCATAGCTATCAGACTATTAAATAAATTGTAAGAGCTTAATGTGTTCGTTTCTGAAGTGATATATTATCAAATGAATTCTAGATTAAACTCTACTTAATTTTAGATTAGATTAAAATGAGCTGTTCATTTCTTTAATAAGACCTTCCTTCCTTTCTTCCTATACCTAATTAATACGTTCATCATAAGGGTTGGTATAGTTTATTTCAGCGTTGATAACAGCTGGCAGATCTGGTATATTGTATAGTATATATATATATATATATATATATATATATATATATATATATATATATATATATATATATATAAATATAACAAAAGTATTCAACTAGTGAATGCAGAGGTTTAATCGGTCATTTACGTTGGCAAATAAAAAAAAAAGAATTCGGCTACTTCATTAGTTTAATCGAAGACGTTTCGCTTTATATTTCTAAAGCTTCATCAGTTCTAACTCAATATGTAGTTTATTCACAATTTTATATGTATTGTAAAATTTACTCAACATTGCATATACTAGGTGTCCAGTATATGTGTGATTCATGCTGGGTCAAATGACCCCTTAAAAATATCCCATGGGCTTGAAGTCCATTAAGTTCTAGACTTCTAGACAATATTTTTAAAACGCAACTTATTCTTCGTTCACAAATTGTTGAGAGCATGAAATATGCCTCAAACTCATAAAACGGTCGTAAATCATAGGCGTTCCTAAGGTGTTTATTCATTAAATAATAATATAATGTTTTAATACTGTTATATATAATATTGATAATATTTTAGTACCAATATATTTAGCAAAAAAACAATTAAAACTTTCACGACTAATGTTGGTTATTATATTATATTAATAAAAATAAGAATTTAACCATTAACAATTTTGTAAATAAGAATACCTTATCTCTTTGGATATTTCAATACTAATCTTCGCGTTTAATCACTTTACTAGAAAACCTAGAATTCATATCCGAAGGTACTATTCGTTGCAAGATAATTAAGATGGAATTCCCCAGATTTTTAATAATATAATTATATACGAAACTTAACTTGAAAGGGTGAAGTTATTACGAACGAAAACAATTTTTTTGTTTAGTACGTTTTTGATCGCATGTAATTTACGGCTCGTCTGTGTTTCCGCGTCTACGGCAGTAATTAGCGTCTCGAATATTTCTTTTGCGAATTATATGCAGTGATTTTTTATTCCATATACCTACGAACATATGCGTACCTTTCGCTCGTGCTCGTTTTGTTGGATTGTTTGTGATGGCTTCATCATCAAGTTTTACACCGGTACTGTTGCGTACAGTCAGTAAGTCTGTCTATTCACCAAGAGAGGACTATTGTCCTGAATGTTCACGATGCTCTGGTTTCTCAGAATCCCACAAACACTGTTCGCAACATAGTCGAAAGTTGTGCCAACATGACTGGCGTAGGAGAGTCAACTTTATATAGGTTCCTATCAGAAAGAAAAAAACACGGTATAGCTAACCCAAACACAAACGAAAACTTAAAGAGAGGGAAAAAGCCTATTGAAATTGATGAATTTGCCAAAAATGATATTCGAAGGAAAATTCATGGATTTTTTTTCAAAAAAGAAATACCAAACCTAAACAAAATTTTACAAGAAGTTAGAGACGACCCGAATTTGCCTCATATCGGACGAACTAAATTGTGGCAAGTTTTAAAAGAATTAAATTTCCGGTGGGAGAAATCAGACCGAAAATCACTTTTGATTGACCGGGAGGAGAAGATGATGTTGGAGAAGAAATTATCTAAGATTCATACGAAAATTCCGGGCTGAAGAAAGGTCCATCTTCTACCAGGATGAAACGTAGGTAAACTCAGGTCATACTCTAAAAAAAATTTGGTCAGATAAAACTATATTAAGCTCCAGGCAAGCCTTTATGGAAGGTTGGTCTACTGGTATCTCCCCACCTTCTGGTAAAGGCAGTAGATTAATAATTTCTCACATTGGCAGTGAAAAAGGATTTGTTAAGCATGTTTTGTTGGAATTTCATTCCAAAAGCACAAAAGACTATCACGAGGAGATGACAGCTGATGTTTTCGAAGAGTATTTTGAGCAAATTATTGAACACATACCACCAAATTCAATTATAGTATTAGATAATGCACCTTATCATTCACGACTAGTAGAAAGACTTCTAACGAATGCGTGGAAGAAACAGGATATTCTTGACTGGCTGCGAAATAAGTATCTGCCTTACGAAGATGGAATGGTAAAAGCAGAACTTTTAAAAATTGTCCGGCAACACAAATCTAAGTTCAAGAAATACGTAGTTGACAAAATGGCGGAAAGGCGAAACATCACAATCTTTAGACTTCCACCCTACCACTGCGAAATAAATCCAATTGAACTCATTTGGGCACAAATGAAAAGTTATGTGGCTAGAAAAAATACGCCATATAAAATACAAGCTATACGTGAATTGTTATACGAGTCTTTATAACATATTACAAAACAAAACTGGAAAGATGCAGTAAGACATGTAATAGAAGAAGAACAAAAAATGTGGGATCTTGATAACATAATTGATGCGACCGTAGAGATTATTAACCTAATTATTAACCCTCAAGACGACTCGGATTCCGAAGTTGATCCTATTTATTTTAAATTTGAATAGTTTTCTAATCGTAATTATATAAGGTAAGTAATAGTAGTTGTAATCGTAAGGTATTAAAGGGGAAAGGCGCAAAATGTCGCCTGTCAAAATGTTCAATGTGTTTTAAATGTATCCATTTTTTTTCAAATCCTGAGAAAACTAAAAAGCATTTTTGAAAAATTTAAAGGCAGAATGAAATATTTTTTAGAATAAATAAAAAGTTTCTTTTGCATGCAATATTTTCAATTAAAAATTATACTATATTTTCTCTTTTATTTTCACCCCTGTTACATAACATATTAAAATAAACATTGTAGAAGTTTTCAGGGACTTTCTGCCCTGAGTAATAATGTAATCTTTCATTCTGCGTTTGAATTTTTCAAAAATATTTATTAGTTTTTCAGATTCGAAAATAATGGATACATTTAAAACACATTAGAAATTTTGCCAGGCGACATTTGGCGCCTTTTTCCTTAATTAAATAAATGTATCTTTTACAAATGGCAAGAAACTTTTTATTGTTGAATAAAATCAATAAGTTTTGTTAAAAAATACAATTTACATAAGTACAATTTAAAAAATATATTTATTTAGTTCAAATAAATGTTTCAATCATATACTCTACGACACTGGTCGTTCATCTCTAACCATTCAAAATACCTCCGTAATAGGATTATAAGGTATTGTATTCCTTCAGATATAAGGTGGGTTAGTCGAAAGCGTCTTAAACCGTCAGTTTTAGGTTGGTTTTTACTATTATATCGTATTACCTATCCTCTCTGTATTTCAGTTTTCTAATTAGGGTTAAACTTGTAGTGAGCTATCAACAAATTGTGAACCGACCATAGTTTATGATTCCTACTAGTACCTTTAGAATGTGCTACTTTGCACTATTCCATTGCCATTTAGAGTACGGAATAACTGTGTTCTTATGGGTCTTGTCACGCAGACAGGATTTTTAGTATATTCTTTTAGTAAACAGACAGTTTACTATATATATAGTAGAATCTAGAATGGTGTTCTACGAACAAAACGGCACTGACTGAGTTAGGTCTTTTTTCACATGCATTATTAGATCCAACGAGTTTTATTATCGAACCAGATTTTTAGTTTATCAGGCATTTATCAGTTTATCTAACCAAAACTTGCAAGTGTCTATCTTAGAATTAATTCACTTTTTGTTTGTGTTTAAGTACTGCATTTCGAGAAATAATATTTTTATAGTTGTTTTCTATATCTTGACATCTGATAAATTAAATGTGTGGCCTGTTGTGTTGGAATGGTGTGGTACTGCACAAGAATTTTCTCTGTTTGCATTGACTTATGTGCTGCGTTATTCATTGTTTTAATCTCTGCGATGTTTGCCCTATATACTGTATATCACATTATATTTGGCTATTTTGATTTTGGGAATTCCACTCAGCAGCTTAATTATATTGTTAGTTAAGATCCAACGGGATCTGTTGGTTTTTTTATCACATTATCCATCATATAAGTCTAAGTTGTAGATTAGTTGCTTGATAATTATACTAGGATAGGATCTCCCTATTACTATTTAGGTATTTAAGAGTGTCTTTGTTCTTAGCTTGTCGACATACGCTGTTCCATCATAGTGTATGATTTATCAAAGCTCTCAGATATTTTTTGTTGGAGATTCTCTTTTATACCAGTAACCTTCAATTTTCTTATTTTATTCTAAGGGTTTTATGGTGTTTCTTGATGCGTTTGAACAATGAACAATGGTATGGGGGCGGAATAATTATGTTGAAGTGGACAATAACAATATTATTTTTAGTATGAAAGATATATATATATATATATATATATATATATATATATATATATATATATATATATATATATATAAAATACAGTAGAATTAGAAAACAAAAACTGCATACAATTTCTAGATATGATTTTACACCGTGATTCAAACAACGTTCTAAAAACAGAATGGTATAGAAAACCAATATGTAGCAACAGGTTTATTTTTCATTACTTTTCAGCACATCCATCTACGATGAAGACCAACCTAGTAATAAATATGAAAAATAGGGTTATAGCTTTGTCACATTACTAACACTCACCTAGTCACTAAAACCCTTTCCAAGAATATATATATATATATATATATATATATATATATATATATTTATATATATATATATATATATATATATATATATATATATAGCAGTAATAAACCAAAGTAAAGGTCATACTTTAGAAAGTTAATTTTTTTTAATGTCGAAAATATAAATCACCTAAACTCACTAATTACAATTTCCCATTGATATATTTCTACCTGAATCAGAACATAACAATAAAATTTAAACATTCATATAAACCATATTTTGATATGACTATCTCGGTAATTGTATTTTTAAACAAATCCAAATCCGGGTTTGGTGACTCACTGTTAATACGCTGGTTTTTGTAATCTAATTTGTTTATAATATTTTTGTAATGACAATTAGCTTATCAGCTGGCGGTCAATCAATAATTCGGTATTCAGTAATGTTATACTGCTGGCGGGGGGTTTTGAGTATTATCAGCAAGGATTAGGGTTTCTTCATCGAATAGGTTAAATATTTTTAGTCTGACCCTTATGTAACACGTCTGATAACGATAGGGGCCATCACGAGCAATAAATATATTAAAAATATAACAATAAGAAAGAAGAGAAAAAAATACTACGACTCTATATTATTTTTAACTCCAAGACAAGTGACATCAAAACAATAACACAGCACGTTTGAATCACGTGAACAGAGCATACAGGTCTGTTAATTGTTACTGAATACTTTAATCATGGTAATAAACAATAAACTACAATTATCTGTAATAAAAAGTATATTTTTTTGGTTCTGACTTATCAATTTTGTCATCTCGTCAACTTTCTCTCTCTTCGTATGCAACTTTTGAAGTGGTAATTTTATTTTGTCACTTATTGCTTAGAACAAGCCGATTCAATAATGTTACCTAAAGTTAAATATAAACCATAACAATGTCTATTATTAAGTAATATCAGTGCTAAATTGGAATTTTGTCTTCCATTTTGGATAAATGTTTTTTGCTCTGCTTCTTACAATTAAAACCCACAATATGGCAAAGGTATAAAAACAGTATGAGAAACTCTAAAACGGTTAGAATACGTTAAACGTTATTGTTTACAGATTTTTTATATACAATATATTTAACAAGATCGCTTAGGTACTCTAATAAACTTGCAGTAACAGCCACGTGGCGTTACTCGAACCTTCTCTGATGCGCGATTTGTTTCTAGACATCGACTATACATGGTGTAGAAAGATACCGTATTTTTAGTTCGTCTTTAATCGCATTTGACAGTATTGGGTGTATTATTAATCATCCCCGATTTGCCCATTGTTGAACATAGGCCTCCTCCAGATATTGTCTTATTTTTCTGTTTTGCGAATTTGCCATCCAATTGGTCACAATTCTTTTGAGATCGTCGATTCATCGCGTTGGGGGTCTTCTATATAATTTGCATATTTGAAATTATTCACTACTGTTCCGTTAATTGATATGCGTTTATTGATATCTTTTAGTGCCTCTTCAAACACATCTTATAAGCACATTCAAAAGTAGACGGGATAGTACACATCCTTGTCGTACTTCTCTTCTTATAGGCGTCTCCCTAGATTTTTGTTGGTCTACTCATGTGAAAGAAATATAAATAAAAGTAAATCGTTTCCAAGGCGAAGAACTCTATGGTTTTGTACAGAAGTGAAAAAAAATGTAAAGAAAAGGAAAAAGCTTACCTGAAATACATGTCAAATAAAAAAGCAAAAGCAATACCATAATTACGAAACAATTGCGAACGAAACACATGCACTTGTAAGAAAAATAAAAAATGATTACTGGGAACGCTTTTCGAAAAAAATGGAACATGATTATTACGGTTTGCAAAAGGAAATGTGGCGCTTCATAAGAGGTTAAAGAACGGACGTAAAGGAACAAATAGAACCAAAACACATAGAAAAGGATACGTGAATTGGCTAACTAAAAAAGGTCAATGCAGAGGAAAAACAAACAACGCTAGAACCGGAAACACCAGAAATTACCACAAATGAAGAAATTAATAAAAATGCACAGGAAGTTCGGAAAATACTCAAAAAGCTGAAGAACAGAAACGCAGCAGGTAAAGACGGGATACCAATCGAATTAGTGAAATATTGTGGAGCAGCAATGACAGAATAATTAACAACATTAATTAATAAAATTATAAAACCCAATAAAATACCGAAAGAATGGAGAACAAGAGAATTAATTCTACTATTCAAAAAAGGAGATAAAAGATAGCAAGAAACTACACAGGTATACACTTGCTACATACTACCCTAAAACTTACAACAAAAATTTTACAAGTACTAATAAATCAGAGGATAAGTTTAGCAGATGAACAACAGGGTTTTCGTACTGGAAGATCGTGTACAGATCCAATATTCGTCATAAAGTAAATTACGAGAAATCAATAGAGTATAATAGACCAGCATTTCTGTGTCTGATTGACCTAAAGAAAGCGTTTGACAGAGTAAGACTCAAAGATGTAATCCATCTTCTGTATAATAGAGAAATTCCACTAAATATTATAAAAACTATCGAAAACATCTACCAAACCAACAAAATAGAAGTCAGAATATATGGACAACTTACAGAACTTATAGAAATAGGCAGCGGAATAAGACAAGGGGATTCATTGAGCCCCATGCTCTTTAATTTAATCATGGATGAAATCATCAACGGCGTTAACCAAGGAAGAGGATACAAAATAGAAGCAAAGAAATAGAAATACTCTGTTATGCAGACGACGCAATATTGATAGCCCAAAATGAAGATAGTCTGCAAAGACTGGTCCACAGAGTTAACATAAGAGCAAAAGAATGTAATATGACAATCTCATCTCAGAAAACTAAAACAATAGTAGTCAGAAAAGAATCAACCAGTGTGATGGGTAGCTCTTTCGGGGCGACAGACTCAGTAAAACACAGGTTTGAAATAAAAATAAATCTATTAAGTATATATATACAATAAATAAAAAACTAAAAAAAAGGAATTCTACGTTGTATACTTATAAAACAAAAATAAAATGAATTCTACGTTCCGTCTGGGTCCCGCGATGAATGAATATTCCCCGGCAAACGTCTATAAAAGAAAAGAAACTAATTAGTACTACTAATATACTCGCTTTCGCTTCAATTCAGAGAAAGCTCCGTATATGCTCGCAAACAAAATATTTAGCTGTGCAGACCCACGGCAATGTTCAATACACAATGCCGACGGGTTCCGCTTGGCTAAGGACAGAGTATGATCCTCAATACGGAAATCTCTGTCCCGGTTGGTTCTGTGCAGATCCACGGTAATGCTCAATACGCAATACCGATGGGTTCCGCTTGGTTAGGGACAGAGTATGATCCTCAATACGGAACTATCTCTGTCCAGAATGTCTCGCTGGTTCAGTACACCGGCGAGTCAGGGAGCCTAGAGCGCTAGCTGCAAGACTGTCTAATTCCGCTATTCACACGCCTTAAATAGCCGTTTGAATCCCACTCCACCGTCAGGTTGTAGAAGTGGATGCGCAAATATTGACACTCCCACGGTTCGAACTGTTAAACGATGATAGCATCGTTACACCCCCTTCTCTTTGAAAAAAAAAAAAAGTAACATACCTTTTTTTTGTGTATATGGTGTCACAGCCTCGTGATGCCATCTATCCCTCTCGGTATCTTTATTACAATCTTTCTCCCATTGTTACAGCATATCCTGTATCTTTTGGTCCCCCTCTCGACCAGGTGTTTTGGGACGATCTCTATAAGGTCGGCGTGTTTCCCGGGTTCCGGTTCTCCTGGAGTGGACGCGGATTGGGCTTCTTGTCCCGTTTTGGTATCAGGTACGCTCTTCTTCCTCGGTGGGGTTGGTGGTGTCCCAAAAAGTTCGTGGAACCTTTTCATGATCCTCTCCGCGTCTTTTCCTGGTGTCACGGGTAGTTCGGGTCTCTCTGGCGTTCCCAGAGGGGTCATCTCTTCCGGTATCTCTAATATGTCTTCCATGTTTGATGTTGATGAACTGAATTCTGCTTGCTAGCATTGCCACTTAAATACCGTTTGGTTGTGGTGGGGATTGGATTTCTGTAGTAACATTTCCCCCCTCCCATGGTTTTAAATCTTTTACATGCGCCGTCATCTGCTTGCGGCTACTACTATCGGCCAATTTCAGTTTTACTATTACTGGTGATATTACTGACGTTACTATGTATGGTCCTGAGTACTTCGGCGCTAGTTTGCTGGTGAAAGCTGCACTAGCTGATGATAGGTGGTGTTCCTTTTTCATGACTCGATCTCCTGGATGTGGCCGCCAGTCTCTTCGTCTTAGATCGTAATATTTCTTTTGGTCCTCGAAAGCGTGTTCCATGTGCACTTTCGCCAGTTCTCTCAACGCTTCTAACTTGTTTAAGTTTTCTGCATATCCCTGTATATCTTGTCCATTTGTCGCCTCTGTTGTGTCTAATTCTCTTCCGAAATTAAGAAGCGCTGGTGAAAATCCTGTTGAATCGTGTCTTGACGAATTTATGGCGTAGCAGAATTCTGGTATGAATTTGTCCCAGTCTTTATGGTTATTCTCCACGTAAGTAGCTATCATCGTTTTCAGTACTTTGTTCATTCGTTCTACTGGATTGCATTGAGGTGAGTACGGCGGTGTTAGAATGTGATTTATGTTATAGGATTTTAGGAACGCCTTAAAATTTCCGCTTGTAAATTGCGCGCCGTTGTCCGAGATGATTTTCTTCGGGATACCGAATTGCATGACTACTTTAGATCGTAGAGTGTCGATGATTGAGTTCGTAGATGCTGCTCTTATTGGCTGGGCGACGACCCATTTGGTAAACCGGTCTTGCACGACTATTAAGAAAATGTTTCCTTTTGCAGATCTTGGGAATGGTCCCATTAAATCAACTGAGACAGTATGCCAAGGCTTTTCTACAGTGGACGGTTGCATTTTCCCGGCTGGTTGCATTTGAGACGGTTTATATTGGAGGCACTTCGTACAGGCTCTAACGTAGTCTGCAATTTGTTTAAACATCTTAGGCCAATAGTACTTTTGCGCTATTCGGCAAATTGTTTTTGCAATTCCTAAGTGGCCTGCTGTGGTCGAGTCATGATTTTCCTCCAAAATATCTTTCCTTTTATATCTTGGTACGCATAATTTCCATGGGTTATTAAACTCTGGGTCGGCTAAATTACGGCTGCTCCAAACGTGTTTATATAATTTCCCGTTTGATATTTGTAAATCCGGGAAATCGTCTGGGTTCTGGAGTACATTCCTATATAAATTATCGTACCAACTGCATGATTCCAGTTCTGATGCTAATAATTCCGACTCTGGTTCTTCGCTCTGGTTTTCTTGTGGTTGTCGTGACAAAGCATCTGCTACCTTGTTAAGGACTCCCTTTCTATATATTACCTCGAAATCGTACTGTTGCAGTTCTAAACTCCACCTGGCTAACCGACCTGACGGGTTTTTAAGGTTCTTCAGCCATTTGAGGGACTGATGGTCTGATATGACCTTAAAATTGTATCCTTCTATATACAGCCTCATTTGCTTTATCCCGTACACGATGGATAGACATTCTTTTTCCGTTGTGGAATATTTTGTCTCGGCTGGTGTGAGGGTTCGACTAGCATATGCAATTACTTTATCCTGGCCGTCGTATTTATGTGTTAGTGCAACTCCAAGTCCACAGTTCGACGCATCTGTTTGCAGGTAAAATGTTTTCGAAAAATCGGGGCATGCTAATACTGGGGCCGATGTAAGTTTTGATTTTAGCTCTTCAAACGCGTTTTCCTGCTTATCGGTCCATTTCCATCTTATCTTCTTCTTCAGAAGCATGTTTAGCGGTCCTGCTATTGTCGAATAGTTCTCTATGAATCGGCGGTACCATGATGTTATTCCTAGGAACCGGCGGAGTTGACGCACATTTCTCGGTGCTGTAAGTCCGGTTATAGCGTTGGTTTTCTCCGGGTCGGTTTTTATTCCTTCTGCTCCAACCACATGTCCTAAGTATCTGAGTTCTGACTGGCAAAACGTGCATTTCTCGAAGTTCAGCTGTAATCTGGCTTCTTTCAGTCTTTGGAAAACTTCATGTAGGTGATTTAAATGCTCTTGGAGCGTTTTAGATATTACTACGATATCATCCAAGTAGGCAAACGCGAATTCCATATCGGGAGGTATTACCTTATCCAGTAGGCGTTGGAAAGTGGCTCCTGCGGAATGCAGTCCGAATGGGGTGGTTCTGAACTGAAAATGGCCTTTTCCGGGTACGCTGAATGCTGTCACTGGGCGGCTTGTTTCTTCTAGGGGTATTTGAAAATATCCCTGTTTCAAATCGAGGGTCGATATAAAATTTGCTTCCTTAAGTCTATCCAGAATTTCCGATATTCTGGGCAACGGATATGCGTCCTTATCTGATAGTTCGTTGACTTTTCTAAAGTCAATGCAAAATCTGTACGAGTTATCCTTTTTCCTAACTAGTACAATCGGTGAACTCCAACCACTTGTGGAGGGTTCGATGGTTCCTTCTTTTAACATCTTGTCCACTTCTTGGTTGATGATCTGTAGCATTGCGGGATTGTGCCGCCTATAAGGCTGCTTGACTGGATCGCACTTTTTCTTCAATTTTATTTCGTGTCTTATTAAGTTGGTGGGTCCTGTTATATTCTCAAACTCCCTTAGTTCTTTTCTTAGGAACCTTTCTAACTCCGTATTTTGAGTGGAGTCTTTTAAAGTGTTACATGTCTCTTCTTGATGTTGTATGTATTGTTCGGTCGTATGTTTATCGAATTTAAGTTCGATAGAATGGTTCCTGAGGAATTCCACTCCTAGTAGGGCATCTTCCGTCAACCCTGGCATTACTATGAATGTTTGTCGGGTTTGTAACTTATCGATCTCGCATTCAATTGTCAACTTCTGGTTAAGCTCCATTGACGCTCCATTTGCTAGTCTTGTTCTCCCGCTGTAGCTATCTAGAGAGTCCTTGTATATCTGAGCTATTCTATCCCCGACGTAATTTTTAGTAGTTCCTGTGTCGATGAGCGCTCTGTATGTTCTTTGCCCTATTTTTAGTGATGCGAACAGTCGAATGTCATTGCTTGCTGGCTGTGTAACGGCGAAAACGAATGGAGTCGAATCTTGTTTTACAGACTGGGACGACTCCTTGTTTCTCCAGTCTGTAATTCGTTTCCCTGACGCCTGAAACAGCAGTCGCTGCTGTAAACCCCTTCTCTGCCGCAACGCGAACAAAACTTTTTCCATGGGTTTTTGCAGTTTTTACGGCTGTGACCTGGCATCTTGCATCTAAAGCATGCCGTTTTCGCATCGTACTCTGCTTGCTCCGTGCGTCTCCAGTTTCCACGGCAAATCTGATTTGCTCGGGTCTTTTCGTCTTCTAGAGCTTCGTATTCTTGGGCTAAATCCTGTAATTCGGCTAAGTTTCCGAAATCCCGGCGGCGAGCATAAAGCTTATATTCTGGTAACAAATTTTTGTATATCCTTTCGAGTTCTTGGTTTTTAGAAAAAGATCCTTCTCGTCTGATTAATGTTTGAATCTCCGTAATATATCTATCTACCGGTTCGTTTTGTCTCTGTTTTCTGTTTCGGATTTGCTCTTCTAGTTGTAGCAAATATCCCCTGGGATAGAAAGCTTTTTTAAAATCTTCGCTGAAATCTGTCCATGACTTCCAATTTTTGTTATTGTTTCTGTACCATAACAAAGCGTGGTCTCCTAATAATTCTGGTAATGCTCTTAGCAGATCTTGTTTATCGATCTCGTAGGCCAAGCTTAATTCGTCTATCCTCTCTAAGAATTCTATTGCATCCGAATGTTTCTTGTCGAAGTGTGTGTTCCACTTTCGTACTTGATTTAGCAATTCTGGTTGCCCCATTTGTTTCGTTATTGTTAATTCCTGTAATTGTCTTCGGATGCCCGAAATTTCCTGGGCCAGTGTGTCGGATTCTGTTCCCTTGGAAGTTTTTTCTTTTGGGATTGTTCCTGTAGCTTCCTCACGATTTTTAAAATAGGTTCTGAGTCGCTCCCTCAATTCGTCGACGGCTCCCTTGGGATCTAAGCCGTATTTTTCGGCCTCGCTCTGCAATTCCTCTATGCGAAGTCGATTTATCCACGACGTACCTGTTACTGAGTCTGTGTCTTTATCTGTCGGCATGTTATTAATTTTTGCTCGGGCGCCAGTTTGTGATGGGTAGCTCTTTCGGGGCGACAGACTCAGTAAAACACAGGTTTGAAATAAAAATAAATCTATTAAGTATATATATACAATAAATAAAAAACTAAAAAAAAGGAATTCTACGTTGTATACTTATAAAACAAAAATAAAATGAATTCTACGTTCCGTCTGGGTCCCGCGATGAATGAATATTCCCCGGCAAACGTCTATAAAAGAAAAGAAACTAATTAGTACTACTAATATACTCGCTTTCGCTTCAATTCAGAGAAAGCTCCGTATATGCTCGCAAACAAAATATTTAGCTGTGCAGACCCACGGCAATGTTCAATACACAATGCCGACGGGTTCCGCTTGGCTAAGGACAGAGTATGATCCTCAATACGGAAATCTCTGTCCCGGTTGGTTCTGTGCAGATCCACGGTAATGCTCAATACGCAATACCGATGGGTTCCGCTTGGTTAGGGACAGAGTATGATCCTCAATACGGAACTATCTCTGTCCAGAATGTCTCGCTGGTTCAGTACACCGGCGAGTCAGGGAGCCTAGAGCGCTAGCTGCAAGACTGTCTAATTCCGCTATTCACACGCCTTAAATAGCCGTTTGAATCCCACTCCACCGTCAGGTTGTAGAAGTGGATGCGCAAATATTGACACTCCCACGGTTCGAACTGTTAAACGATGATAGCATCGTTACACCAGATGTAAAATAAAGATTGATGACATCAGTATCAAAAAGTAATAGAAATAAAATACCTGGGAATTACACTGTCCACCTATGGAGACCTAAACAAAGAAGTGAGAGATCAAGTGCAAAAAGCAAATAGACTGGCAGGATGCCCTAATAACACTATATGGCGAAACAGACACATTTACACTGAGATGAAGTGAAGAATGTATAAAGCCAGTTTAAGACCAATAATGACATATGCCTCAGAAACAAGACCCCATACAGCCACAGCACAAAAGCTACTGGAAACGGCAGAGGTGAGAGTACTGGAGAATAATTACAGGAAATACGCTGAGAGATCGAAAGTGAAGTGAAGACATTAGAAAAAAATGTAACGTACAGTGTATAAATTAATGGACACAAAATAGAAAAAAAGAATGGAATAACCACATAGGCAGAATGGAGGAGACCCGTGTAGTCAAAATAGCAAGAGATAGAATTGCTTATAAAGAGGAAGAAGAAGAAGAAGTAATATGTTTGTGCAAGCCTTCTTACTTCCAATACTACACATTATTTACGAAAATTTCGTTAAGATTGCTTATGTTATACTAGTGTTGCATTTTCAACTCTATACAATCTTTGATAGAATTTATTCCGAATTGCAATGCATGAAATGTAGTTCCTGACTAACAGAATAACAACAAAAAACGATAATCCAGACGATACTGCGATGTAAAAAAAAACAAAAAGATTGGTAAAAGATCCAACAATAGTTTTTGCAGATAACTATACAGTACGCAGTAACTAAAGCACATAAAATTCTTTTGAAATACTAAAAAACACACTCACTCCTGCCAGACGTTATCATAAACAAATATATTTATGAATAATAAAAATTTCCATATGGTGTATATTTTAATTAGTACATTGACACATTCAAACGGCGCGTTATTATTACAATATTTATAACATAAAAAGTTTTAAAGTAGATAAAAACTCCCATTGGTAATACTATTTACCACACTTTAGGCATTATTGTAAGGAAAATATACAACTACAAGACCCTACGACAGAAATGAATCTCTCAGTGGATTCTACATCGGCAGAATTTCCAATAAAATATGCATACATGAACTACTACAAATTTGGTAAGAATGTTACCACGAAAAGTCCACGCTGAACAGCCTAGGTCGATTTCTTCATCTACAAGCAAAGTTAGAATAAAGGCTACCAGTACTAATTAACGAATCATATAATAAGCAGACTTGCAAAGATTACAAGGAATCAATGATCCCAAGAATCCGTAAAACTGTATTACATAAAACCTTTTAGTATTCTGCAACTCAATGCATACCGTTCAAAAGCTAATTCAAAAGCCATGGGCTTATAAAGAACTTATTAAAGAACTGCTAAAGAACTCATATCACATATACATAACACACCAACAACATTTTCATTTATTTCAAACTTAATTAAATTTAGTTATATTCCAAAATTCATCATTAAAGATCTTGCAAAAACGAAAGTATACATTTCCGCCGAACGAGGTAAAATGTACATTATCCTAGCCTCTCGTTACCTCCCCGACCAAGAAGACAACCCTCGGCCACAAAAGGTTAAAAACCTGATCAGCTGGTGCAACAAAAAGAACGGACAGCTTATTATTGGGTGTGATATAAATTCACAAAATTATGTAAGGCGTAACACAGATACAAACAAACGAGGTAAGTACTTATTAGAATATTTGTCTTTAACACACTTTATACCAAACCCAAATTCATCACTGCAACTTCGAAAGGGGTACTGACTATCACTCTATTTAGGTGCTTTACTACAAATATAATTCAGAACTGGCACGTCTCGGATAGGACCTCAATGCTGGATCACAGAATCCTGTTTCGAGATTGAGGCGAAGCGTGAGCAAGTATCTAGAAAGTACTAGCAAGTAGCCTGCCATATACCGAGACAGGCGGTTTGTTGTTGTTCTTCTTCTTCTTGTGCCACTCCTATCGGAGATTGGAAATCATCAAGGCTATCCTGACCTTGTTTACAGCTGACCTAAAGAGTTCATTAGTAGTACAGCCAAACCACTCTCTCAAATTACGCAGCCATGGCATTCTTCTACGGCCTGGATTCCGTTTTCCTTCTATTTTTCCTTGCATTATATTTTGAAGTAATGCGTATTTATGTCCTCTCATCAGGTGGCCCAGATATTCGAGTTTTCTTCGTTTGATCGTTGACAAAATTTCTGGGTCTTTTCCTATCCTTCGCATTACTTCAAAATTTGTAACTTTTTCAACCCAAACTTATCTTCAGCATTCGACGGTAGCACTACATCTCGAAACTTTCAATATTTTTTATATTGTTCTGCTTGAGAGTCCAGGCCTCTACACCGTATAATAGCGTGTTAAATAAGTAGCCCCTTAGCATTCTTAATCTTCATCATTCTTATCTCTGTTGAAGAATTTCCTCATCTTTATGAAAGTGGCCCTGGCAATTTCGATACGTCTTTTTATTTCATTGTTAGTTCAGACAAGAACAAATTTATGTCTGATATCGACGGCGTCAAATATATAATTCAAACAGCATAGAAATTGTGAACAGCCTAACAATAGTTGAATCTTACTAGAATTAACTGTTATGAGGAATTTTCTCTCATCAGCAATAATGCCGTCAATACAGATGTGACTTGGTGGAATAAGGACTGAAGTAAGGACTTGAGTAAGGAGTAAGGACAAGGAAAACTAAAGGCTAGTGCATATAGAGCTTTTAACAGAGACAAAAAATCAGGTAATTGGGAGTTACAAAAAGCTCTAACAAGATATAATGAACTAAGAAGGTCTCAAAGAAAATCATGGAGGCAGTTCTGGGAAAGGATTACCAATTTAGCCCCCGCGGTGCGCCTTCGGAAAGTTATGTCAAAAGAACACTCTAACGACGCTAATTGGACAGCTTAATAAGCCAAACGGTAGGTTTACGGAAACCAAGGAGGAATTTACCTTTTGAATGCTCCCTTTCCTGTTGTAACATGAATTAAAAATGAAAAAGTCTTATCTTTATGAATCTACATGGAGACCATAGAAAATATCAAAGAGTGGAGCGGGTTAAATCTTCGCAAAAACTAGAATCGAATAGAGTATCAATAGTTTTAATCCCTGGCATTTTTCCAGTTCGGCTGCAGCAGTGACAATGTTCGGATACAGCAGATTCTAATATTTCACGTAAATACTCAAGATAAGTTTTATCTTAACTTATATTCCAAAAGAATTGCGATATGTTAAGGTCTGCTTTATATATCTAGGGGTCTGCTTTAGGATCTGTCTTAGATCATTCTTCTAAAGAGTATAAAAAAATACCAAACACACATATATGAAGTAAACACTTATCAAGCATTTGCAAAAATTTGCATATAAACCAGGAAAATTTACTACAGATGCCTTGAATTGTCTTGCTAAAGATCTCAAAAACACCATTTCGACAGAAAAAGGTAGCATTATGTGCTTTCTTATACATAGAGGGGGCATGTGATATCACATAATTGGAGTCTATTAACGCCGAGGCAACAGAAATCGGAATAGCTAGGGGATCAGTGGCCACTAGAGCACTGGAGCAGTAAAAGCTTGTCCTTAAGAAGGAGTCTTATCACCACTACTTGGGAGATAGTAGTTACGATCGTTTAACAAAGCTCAATAGAAGGATCTGGTGCTGAGCTATGCAGATGATCTAGTTATAGTGGTTAGAGGCAAGCATGACAGTATTATTGCTGATGGTATGCAAGGTGCCTTAAACTCATTAAATCTTAATAAAAAGACCCTTGTTTTCTTCACAAATAGCAGAAAATTAACAATTGAATATCTGACAATGACTGGAACAAGACTATCATCTTCAGAAGAGGTTATCTATCTCGGAGTTATCGTAGATATAATAACTCCAAGATATTCCAAGATGGGACCCTTTGAACGTACCGTAGGTTTTGGAGCAAAACGTGGGATACGAAACCTACAATGATCTATTGGTCTTAACTGTTATCAGACCGATAGTTACTTATGCTGAGCTGGTTTGGTGGGATAAAACAACACAACAGAAGACAATAATCGAGTTTCAAAAAAAAGTGCAAGGACACGAGAGTTTAGGAATCAGAGGTGCAGAGCGATAATGCCTCAATGCAGCCTTATACGTAATTCCAGACCTTCATCCTCTGCAGATATATGTAATGAGAATCTCTCTAGATAATGACTTTAGGCAAATACGTGCTCAGGATCAAAAACTCAACAACCTGACTGGACATTTTGACATTATGTCTGCAAAACAGGATGTTGAACTCAAACTAAATATTATCATAAATGAGTGCGTTAATACAAAATCGCACAAATCACACGTGGTGCTCTCACAATTTATACTGACGGGTCAAAAACAAAAGAGCGTAGTTCTTGTGTAGTTGTAATTAAAAAAATAATAAATATTTATCAATTTTCGTGAAAATACTTGCATATTCAGAACTTTTCAGTTTTAATAAGAATTTACCGTAAAATAGATTCTAATGTCTGCTATTCCCTTTATTATCAACAATGTTACTAAAATAACTTTTTTTAGATTTAATTTGAGTGTACAGTTGTTTTGTGTTCCCTTGTTATCAAACCATCTTGTGTATATTCATTATTATTGGTAGATACACTAGTACTATTTACATAATATATGATAATCCATATACATTATGGATTTCATTCTTATCTACTTAACACACGTTATTTAGGTTCCAATATATTTACGAACCCTGTATAGAAAAATAATGTAGAACAGGCAAATCTAGTGAATTTGTTTCAATAATAGTGCATATATCTTCTTCTTTTTCTTCTTCAGCATGTCTTTATCTTTTCGATATAGGCCTTTCTCATTGCTCTCCAGTTTTCCCTATTCTGAGCTAGCCGGTACCAATTTAGTCTTTTTTAGTCATCGTACCATCTTTGCTGCGGTCTTCCCACGCTTCTTCTTTCTCCCCATAGTGTCCATCTAGTGACATTTTCACTCAAGCTTTCTTGACTTCTAGCCACAATTGTGTTTTCGACTTTTGTTCTTTATCTAATATATTTTTTAGTTTTTCTATCTCTTATAGTTATTCCTTAAAAATTTCCACAGCTCTCGGGTGTACATGTAGTTTAGTTATTATCTTCTTGTCCAACACCCATGTTTCACAGCCATATGTGGTGACTGGTAGGATACATGCATAGGAGATCTTTGTTTTCAACTTTAAAGGAGTTCTTATTTTTAGTATGAATTTTAATTTACCATAAACTATGTTATTCAAATCAACTTATTTCTTGTGTTCTTGATTTTGTTTTGCATGTACTGATTGATTGTACACTTCCTTCTCGTTCTACTACGAACGCGGTATTTAATGTTGTGAGCGAGGTGATTGAGGGGCTTGAACACGGCAATCGCATAGCAATTTCTCTTTGCGACTTGTCGAAAGCTTTTGATTGCGTTTCACACGACATTTTGCTTCACAAATTAAATTACTATGGAATCAGAGGTATCCCTCTTAAGCTTATAACTTCTTATCTATGTGGCAGACACCAGGCGGTAGTGTCTAAAGGTCATCTCTCCGATTTTCTATCCGTAAAACATGGAGTCCCACAAGGTTCGGTCTTAGGACCTCTTTTGTTTATTATTTATGTCAACGATCTGCCTAAATTCATATCTCCGTACAAAAGAATACAATTCGCAGATGATACGACATACGTTATATCAGGAAAAAATAATGATGATTTAAAAATGTCTCATGAGGAAGTTTCCACTAAATCTAGCTCATGGTTTGCTGCAAACAAACTAAAACTTAATTCTGCTAAAACGCAAAATTTGGTTATATCTGCAAGTAATTTACACAATGATCTAGTTAACAAAGAGACTGTTAAACTATTGGGAATAACCATAGATAATCGACTTAACTGGTCGGCTCATATCTCACAACTTAAGAAAAAACTATCAAGTTCATTATTTGTTATTCGCCAACTAGAAAGGGTTGTCAACTTTGAAACATTAAAAATGACATATTTTTCCTTATTCCACTCTCATCTAAACGATGGTGTAATTATATGGGGCAATTCAACCAATGCACTTCAAATTTTTAGAATGCAAAAGAAAGCTATCAGGATTTTAGCAGGGGTTAGTTATCTAGAACACTGCCGACCTTTCTTTATCAAATTCAAAATTATGCCGCTACCTACTCTGTTGATATTTCAAGTTTTAACTGAAATTCACAGAAAACGTGCTCATTTAATAAAGCAGTCTGATGTCCATGTTCACAATACGCGAAACTGTCACTGCCTACAAACAAATCGCTGTAGATTAAATCTTTCAGAAAAAAATAGTCTTAATTATAACTATTACAATATTTTACCAAAAAGTTTAAAACAGCTAAGCTGTAATAGTTTCGATAAAGTTATAAAAAAATATCTTCTAAAACATTGTTTTTACTGCTCAGAAGAATATATGACTCATTGCAGAACATCGACTGAACTGCTTACCGTAACTTTGCCATAAATGTTTTTCTGTTTATTATATGTTCTTGTTTGTATATATTATTTAAGTTACGTTTTATATTCGTTTTGTTAATACTATGTATGTTCTTTTTGACTTGCTACAAACAATATTTGTATTGTTATGTAGTTAAATAAATACTCTACTCTACTCTACTGATCAGTTACTTTGATTGTTAGGTGTTCGTTTTGTTGGTTATGGCCAAACGTTCTTTGTCTCCTCCTATTTTGTGCAGCACCATTTCATTCGTAATATGATCGCTTCATGGTATTTTCAAAATTCTTCTAAACAGCTACATCACAAAAGATTCCAGCTTTCTTGTTAAGCCAAGCATTAACAGTCCAAGCTTCGGCACCATAAAGAAGAATGGAGTGGTTATAACATTTTATCATTACTCAGACATTTCCTCATCTTCAAGAAGGCAGCACTTGATTGCTCTGTTCTTGATACAATTTCTGATTTCGGATTTAGATCTTCAGTAATACAGACTCCTAAGTACTTCATTTTGTCCACTTGTTGTTCAATATCTTCATTTTATCTCTGGATCCTTGTTATGATTTTACCCCTCTTACTGATAACCATGGTTTTTGTTTTCTTTATGTTTATTGTTAAAACAAACTGTTCCCCAGTATAACAAATTGTCTTTAATAGCGTCTGCAGGTCTTTCTCACTTCAGAGATAATGACTGTATCGTCCACATAACGATTTATTTATATTATCACCATGTATCTTCATCCCTTCTATACTGTGTTCTAGTGCTTGTGTAAATAACCCTTTGGACTATATATTAAATAGTAATGGTGAAAGTACACAGCCTTGTCTCACATCTCTACTTGTGCATCCGTGCTATTTCCACCTAATTTTATTACAACCTGTACTCTTCGCTTCATGCGAGAATAAAATAACGTCATCATAAAACCTCAGGCAGGTCTTTCTCCTGCCATGTTTATTCCCAGATTGTTCTATTTTAATTCTTCAAAAACATCTTTAAGTGTGAGGGTGAATAGTTTTTGCGGGATATTATATCCCCTTGTCTTACTCCTCTTTGTATACACCAAGTGCATATATATATATATATATATATATATATATATATATATATATATATATATATATATATATATATATATATATATATATATATGTATATAACGAAATAAATCAATTTTAGAGTTTACCATTAACAATAAATTACTGGACGGTAATCCCATTTCTAAATGTAACACCCTTATAACGTTAAAAGGTCAGTCTTAGTCCTATGCCGGTCTGAAACTGAGCAGGGTGCTCCAAGCTGCGTGCTCAATCGCGGGACAGGTTTTGTGGAGAAGATTTTATCTCCGACATGTAACAATGGAGGAACGCCCTATGGATATATAGGACAATAGAACAGGTAATCATAAGTTACATTCAAATAAACAGTCGTAAATTAACCAAAAACGTGACATAGGTGTATAAGTTATGTCATTTAATGTAGATTTGTCGATTGAAAATTACACATACACAACACAAAATACATGTACAAGCATGCACTTCTACACCATCCTCAATCTACAAATCACTAAATAGCCGCAGCCTAACTGACAACCCCCTAAGACCAGGAGTGACTTTCAAAATTTTGCCCAACGACGCAGAAAGTAGACAGAAAGTATTTGAAGAGAAAATTCATTCCTAGTTTTGACAAAGTGTATTTGTGCTCATTCAAAGGATATTTTGTATGTATGGAAAATGGTGAACTACATCAAAAGTGGGTCTTTAAAAGCGAGATTATTTAACATTTCGCGTTCTGCTATGGATTCTGAGCATACGCAGCTATTGTTGCATACAGAAGTAAGATGTTTATTTCGCGGACGTGATCTTCAAAGATTCTATGAACTTAAAGAGGAGTTGTTAGTATTTTTTACTTATGAACAGTCTAAATATGCCAATTTCCTTAGTGATGACACCTGGTGCACCAAAGTTGCGTTTTTGGCAGATATTTTTGAGAAATTTTATTTTTTAAATAAAGGCATGCAGGGAAAGCAAGAAAACATTCTCACCTCTAGTGATAAAATCAGTTCCTTCCAGCAAAAGTTTTTACTGTGGATAAAGAAAGTTGAAAATCAAACCACGTGGAACATGTTTCAGTTAACAAACAATTGCAATGTAGAACCAAATTTGTTAGATCTTTTTTTTGAAAAGTCTTAGTAAGCTAAATGACAATATCAAAAAGTATTTTCCCTCCCTCGATACGTCATCAATGGACTGGGTGCGAAATCCATACATCGAGTCGGCTTATGACACGGCTTTGTTCACTACTGATGAAGAGGGTGAACTGATAGATAATATAAAAAACGACCGTGGACTTAAACTTAAGTACAGCAAAATAGTTGAAGAAGCAGAGGCTCAGTCAAAACTGAAGAAAATCAAATTTAATGTAAATGTTGCATCATTTTGGATTCCCCTCTTCAATGAATATCCACTGCTCACAAAGAAAGCTAAACACATGCACTTGTACGAAAAATAAAAAGTGATCACTGGGTACGCTTTTCGAAAGAAATGGAACATGATTTTTAGGGTCTGCAAAAGGAAATATGGCGCTTCATAAGAGGTCAAAGAACGAAGGTAAAGGAACTAATAGAAACAAAACACATAAGAAAGGATACGTGGATTGACTACCTAAAAAAGCTCTATGCAGAGGAAGAATAAACGACGTTAGAACCGGAAGCACCAGAAATTACCACAAATGAACAACTTAATATAAATGTACAGGAGGTTCGGAAAATACTTGAAAACCCGAAGAACAGAAAAGTAGCAGGCAAAGACGGAATACCAAACGAATTACTGAAATATTGTGGAGCAGCAATGACAGAACAATTAACAACATTAATTAATAAAATTATAAATCACAATAAAATACCGGAAGAATGGAGAATGAGCGAACTAATTCTACTATTCAAAAAAGGAGATAAAAAACAGACAGAAAAAAATTAATGAATTAATAAATCAGAGGATAAGTTTAGCAGATGAACAACAGGGTTTTCATAGTGAAAGATCGTGTACAGATACAATATTCGTTATAAAGCAAATTACTGAGAAATCACTAGAGTATAGTAGACCAGCATTTCTGTGTCTGATTTTCCTAAAGAAAGCGTTTGACAAAATAAGACTCAAAGATGTAATCCATCTTCTGTATAATAGAGAAATTCCCCTAAATATTATAAAAACTATCGAAAACATCTACCAAAACAACAAAATGGAAGTCAGAATAGATGGGCAACTTACAGAACCTATAGAAATAGGCAGCGGAATAAGACAAGGGGATTCATTGAGCCCCATGCTCTTCAATTTGATCATGGATGAAATTATCAAAAGCGTTAACAAAGAAAGAGGATACAGAATGGAAAACAAAGAAATAAAAATACTCTGTTACGCAGACGACGCAATATTGATAGCCCAAGATGAAGATAGTCAGCAAAGACTGGCCCACAGATTTAACATAAGAGCAAAAGAATTTAATATGACAATCTCATCTTAAAAAACTAAAACAATAGTAGTCAGAAAAGAACCAACCAGATGTAAAATAGAAATTGATGGCCTCAGTATTGAACAAATGGAAATAAAACACCTGGAAATTACACTGTCTAGCTACGGAGACCTGGAAAAAGAAGTGAGAGATCAATTTATGGCTACTGGAAACGGCAGAGGTGACAGTATTGAGAAAAATTACGGGAAATACGCTGAGAGATCGAAAGAGAAGTGAAGACATTAGAAGAAAATATAACGTACAGTGTATAAATGAATGGACACACAATCATGGAGACTAAGCAGAATGGAGGAGACTCGTGTCGTCAAAATAGCAAGATATAAGTCACCAATCGGCAGAAAAAGTATCGGACGACTGCGCAAACGATGGAGTGACAACCTTCTATAGAGGTATTAATCCGCCAATAAACAAGCAGAATTGCTTTTAAAGATGAAGAAGAAGAAGAATAAGAAGAAGGAGAAAAAAAAAGAAGAAGAAAAAGAAGAAGAAGAAGGTGAAGAAGAAGAAGACAAAGAAAGCTATGGATGCAATAACACCGTTTCAACTTCTTATATCTGTGAATTTGCATTCTCGTCGATGAACGCCATCAAGAACAAAAATCGTTCACAGCTAAAATCATAGGACGACTTAAGGGGGTGTGCTTGTCTACAATACATCCTAGAAAGGATTTAATAAAGGGTCACCAAGCACAAATATCGCATTAAATATGGTGTAACTATTTTAAATTAGACGGACATTCTGTTTTATACTCCATTATTTTTTATTATCAACTCGTCTCTTTTAACACAAAATATATAACTGTAAGTGCATTAAAATTTTGTTTTCTTAATTTTTCTAATTATTTTCCATAATGAGCACCGCATTAACTCAATAAATTATGTTTTAAATTATATTTTTAAAGAAAGTAACATAGTAAAAAGATCACATAACAATACATTATGATTGTACTCATTATTTAAAGAGATTATTTACCCAAGTGTACCGTGGCTGAACGAGTTTTAAAGTTAGTGTGTCTCAAGCTAAAAAAGTTTGGGAACCGCTGAGCTAGAGTGTTTACAATATGCTGATGATATAATGCATTTTCACCTCAAATAGGCAACATATACAAACTTTTAGACAGCAGTACTGAACGATGTACTAATACCAACCGAATTAACAATAAACAAAAAAATAAACGTAAGTTACAATTACAACAACACGCACTTAGACAAGAACATTCGAAGAAGTAGAAGACTTCTGATAAGAGAGAACATGGTACGTGCCATCGATATCTTTTGCAATTTGCTCCAATGAGAGCTAAATTATTATATGATGATGTTGATATTGGTTTACAGACTATTCTGAGCTTCGTTATATAAGTTGTTTTGTTTTTAAAGCTAGTACTAACCCTGTACAAAAAAAGATTATTTAAAAGACAGACCCAATAGTATAAATAACCCTATACGTTAGAATAATCTTTATAATATTCTATAGAGTTGTTACCGTGTCTTTGGTCTATCATTGTAATTATAGATTTTTTTTATTCTTCTACGTAATCTACAAACATTAAATACAGTCAATACAAATTAATAACTTACGTATTATGCTGTAACTTAAAAACTTATCGTCTAATCGAATGGTACTGCTTAAAAGACAGTCGTTCCCTTCGATCTCGCCGTCAGATATCGATATTTCACCGGGACTCGGTGAATAATAAGAAGAAGGCATCATGGAAAGCACTTACACAAAACACCAAACACTCGTAAGTAAATCAGGCACGTTAGTCGATCAATTAAAATGTTTTGTTACTGACAATCGCTCTGAGTTAATTTATTAACAGTAGTTTATAGATTGACTTGCAGTAACACTTTGTATTTGTTCGAGGACGTTGTTGAAAAGTGTTCTTTGGCGGGGGGATATTTTTATGTAAGATTCACTTATCGTCGAGATAAGGGATCTTATTAAAACAAAATTAAATTGAACTCATATTTTATGTATGGTCTAAGGCGTGCGTTGATGCAGCGAGGAAGGGTATTATAATGAGTACGTAATGTGTTACGTTTACCTACTTTTCCCATCCAATTATAAAATAAATATTCATTAGCTTAAACTGATAAATGTCGACGATTGTTGTTTTGTCTTTATTCAAATCGGCTACTTCAAATTTTTTACATGCGAGTAAAACTTTTTGTTAATTAACATATTTTTCTATCCTACTTATTTTAACCTGATTGAATCGATTCTGAATTATTTGGATAATATTTCTGAAGAGTTAAATTCAGAAATGTTTAAGTAATGGAAATCTTTATCTAATTCAAATATACAGTGTGTCAATTTGAAAAGGTACCACTCTCTATAATTTGGTCCCTACATAAAGAAATAAATACTTTATTTCCTTTTAGACAAATATAGTTTGTGTAGAATGGGTCACTTAACCCTTAACTGGTACGGCAAGAAAAAAACACATATAAGGTATGGCGGGGTCATATTTGACCTTTGGATTTTTTTGTGTAAATAAACAAAAAATTAAGCAAATTATAATAAAAAAGTATTATATTAATGATTATAACACTGCATAAACCAAAAAATTCTATATCACTTACTGCTAGAAAGAAATATATGGGGTTGACTTAAAAAAACACTCCAAGTAAAAAATCTCAAAAAATAACGAAAAAACACACGTGTATTTTCAAAAAATAATAAATTCTTATTAAAGAATGTTTAAATAGAGGATCAAAAACCAAATGAGAAATATTTAATTATATACAAAAAATTTAACAAACAAGTATGAACATGATGATAACTACTCAATATTACACCTACTACAAAAATTTGATGTAACACAATGGTTTTTGCATATATGTTTTTCACACTTATTACATCTAAGTGATTGTTTATTATCATTACGTGGGCAAATATAACATCTCCCACGTTTAGGAGCTCTTTGCCTTGCCTGGTTTTGGTCGTCTACCGGGATGTGGCCAACTCGACGAATAAGTTCTCTCAATTCTCTGGGAATATTTACCATAACAGCACGCCGAACTAAGTGATTGTGTATTAGCTGTTTACCTAAATCAATCAAGAATTTTTGCCGTGTCAACCCAGATTCTGGATTAGCAGCGTTATATAAAACATATCCATTGACACCAGCAACATCCATGATCCGAAACAAAATAGCTTGTGGCCATCTTCTAGTACGCCATCCTACTTTGTAGTTGGCACAAGTTTGATCCAGTACATCCACCCCAACTTTGGTAATGTTGTAAAAGTCTATAATATCCGGTAGTTTCTTAGCTGTCTCCAATACTTTGTTGTTATGACAGAGACTGGACACTAGATAAACGGATCTGTTTTTTTTCGGTAGTAAATCCAAAAATAGATGAATAAACCGGACGTTGATTATTCGGTAAAAACTCCGTTGGCAAATCTCTTTTATTTTTCCGCATAGTACCAACGTAAGTAAGTTTACAGCGGCGTAGCTCTTCAACAAGCTCTAGTGAAGAAAACCAGTTGTCACCAGTTACATTGCGATTGGAACTTACTATTGGTGCAGTGAGCGAAAGACCATTTAGTGTTGGTATGGATAGCTTTTTGGATTAGGTATTGCATCTTGTTTTCCAGTATAAACAAAGGCATTGATTAGATAATGAGTGCGGGCGTCACACAGGCACATTATTTTGAGTCCGTATTTTTCAGGCTTACTCTTTATATACATTCTAAATTTACATTTTCCACGGAAACCGACAAGCATTTCATCCACTGTTACGTATTCTCCACACGAATAATTAGTTTGACAGTTATTTACAAAATGGTGAAAAATTTCAGAAATTGCTGCCAGCTTGTTTCCATTTACAATACGTTGGTCTCTAGTTTGCGGATCGTCAAATCTCAAAGATGTCAGTAAAAAACTAAACCTTTTTGCTGTCATTACGGAACGGAATATATCACGACCAGTACCATCAGTTGCAAAGAGAGAATTTATATCTTCATTGTTTGATTTGAACCCGCCTGCCAAGTACAGAAGACCAAAAAATGCTAACATTTCAATTTTGTCAACATGGTTTATTGTACTGCATCCTAAAGCGTTATCTCCATAATTTGTTTGCAAACTGGTTCTTTTTTCGTTGGTTCTCTCAATAATCTGGTCAATTATTTTATCATCAACTAACAGTTGGAATGCTTCAGCAGGAGTCATAGGTTTGTTTATTCGTGCTGGTCCAGCAAGTCCTGGTACATGTGACACGATATTTGTTGCACGAGTTCGGCTCGACGCAGGAGCTTGCTTTGACCATTTTTTTCTATTTCTCCCGTAATAGTAACTTTGCTGATCGTTATCACTACTGTCATCCTCACTACTCGATTCGGTACCTAAGATTTGATCGTTATTATTACCAGTGTCACTTTGATCACCAGCTTCAGAGTCAGTATCATGCTCACTAACAATTGTCTCTGCATCAGATATGTCGAAATCGCTGTCACCAATCTCTTCAGCTATGTCTTCTAACTCCTGTTGTGTCAAGGGTCTCGTTCTGACACTTGAATTAGCCATAATTATTTAAAACTAAATCACTGACAATTGGCCTTTTTAAGGTATGGCGGGGTCAATTTTGACCCTATCGACGTCTAACACTCAACAAAGTACAAAGTCAACTGCAGCGACTACGTTCAAGTAATGTACTCAACGCCACAGACGAATAGCTGGACGGCGGCGTTGCCAGGTGTTCTCCTTTTTCTGGAATTTTAATAACCATTTTTTTTTGGGTCTAAAATGACCCCGCCATACCAGTTAGGGGTTAATTAAATGAAACAAACAAGTAAACAAACACACTACACAAACTAACAACAAAATGAGTAACATTTAAGATTGAAAAAATTCTTCAATTGAATAGAAAATGTTTGCAGTAAAAAATTCCTTTAAATTTAGTTTAAAGCTTGTCATGCTCTTACACAATTTTATATGCATTGGTAGTCTATTAAAAAAATCTTTGTCATTATACTAGGAGATCTGAAATATATCATCATCATCATCATCACCATCAGCCTCTCTCAATCCACTGCTGGACATAGGCCTCCCCTGTTTGTCTCCAAAGTGTTCTATCTTGTGATTTCTGTATCCAGTTTTTTGTTGTCTTTCGTAAGTCGTCTTGCCATCGTGTTGGTGGTCTTCCTCTGCTACATTTATCGGCTCTTGGTCTCCATTCTAGTTTGCGAGTCCATCTTACGTCCTTCATTTTGGCAACGTGTCCAGCCCAATTCCATTTTAAGTTACAGCTTCTTTCAATGACGTCTATGACTTTGTTCTTAGCTCGTAGATCTTCGTTTCTAATTATGTCTCGCAGAGTGGCCCCTATCATTGATCGCTTCATTCTTCTCTGCTCTACTCTTAGTTTTTGTGCGTTTTTCTTTGTGAGCTATAATGTTTCTGCACCATAGGTCATCACTGGTAGCACGCATTGGTCGAAAACTTTTTTTTTTCATATTAGTTGGGATGTCACTCTTAAAAACGTTCCTAAGAGCTCCGTATGCTGCCCATCCTTGTATTATTCTTCTGGATACTTCGGTTGTTTGATTGTCCTTACTTATCTTAATTTCGTGACCCAGATATATATATATATATATATATATATATATATATATATATATATATATATATATATATATATATATAATATATCATTTTTTATTTCAAGGTGTTTACTTGGTACTAAGTTCGTCATATATTTTGTTTTTGTTATATTCATTTTTAAACCTATTTTATGACAGGCTGTACTAAGTTCTTCCAACATTTTCTTTATTTGTCCCAAATCGTCTGCACAATCAAGCCTATATCGTCTGCGTAGCTTAGGTGGTGTAACATCTCTCCGTCCACATTTATTCCTTTGTCACCCCATTCGAGGATTTTAATCGATTTTTCTAGAGCCGATATGAAAAGTTAAGGTGACAACGTATCACCTTGTCGGATACCTCTTTGGTTGCTGTTAGCGTGTAGTTGTATCGAGCTTGTCGCATTTATATATGTCGCATTACATATTAGCCTCGAATATCGGCTATAAATGCGGCTCTCGTTTAGTGCTTCTATAACACTGTTGAGTTCTACTAAGTCGAATGCTTTGTGGAAATCTACGAATGTTAAAACTAAGGGCTTGTTATATTCTATAGATTTTTCGATGAGTTGTTTTATTGTTTGGAGGTGATCGTTGGTTCCAAAGTTTGCTCTGAATCCAGTTTGTTCTCTACTTTGATATAGGTCTAATTTCTTGGTGATTAGTCTCGTGAAAAGTTTATAAAGATGGTTTAACAGACTGATTGGTCGGTAATTTTTCAGATCATTTTTTTTACCTGCCCAAACATTCAAGAGAATACTGAGTGTGTGTCTCACGAATCCAATGAGGATTCTCCGCTGACCAATAACTACAGTTTTGTCGGTTTACCTCTCCGTTCAATGTAAATGTTGATTCATCAGAAAAAAGAATTGTGCCAAGAGCTATTTTATTTGTGTTAATTTTATTCATCATTCTTTCGCAGAAATCCATTCTACGATCTGGATCGTCTTCTGTTAGCTCCTGCACAAAAGTCAATTTATATGGATGAAGTTTTTCTTCATAGAAACCTTAGGACAGTTGTGTGACTCACATTATTCTGACGTGCAATTTGACGTGAACTTGACGTTGGATTATCTGCGACACTTAACAAAATATCCACTTTCACCTCATCTTCAATGAAGTTCGGTTTTCATTTTAATGGTTTGATATGTCCAAGTTCTCTGACTTGTGCATAAATTTTAGACACAGTACCTTGTGCAATATTAGGCAACTGAGGATACCTCTGATTAAATACCTAAGTTTGCTACTTCAACTTGACTTCTACAATTCTCCCCGTAACCGATCATCATTAAAATCTCAATTCGGTGGAACTTAGTTAAATATTTCATTTTTACTTCTGCAAGAAATTAGCTTTTAATTTACCAATTAATTTTAATTAGCAGACTATCTAGACAGTTTTTACTAATCATGACAAAAAATGTTAACACGGTTACTAAACAGAAATTTTCCCCAATATACTGACACTTAGTAGAAGTGAATTGTCTGTATTTAGCTAATTTAAAATAATACCATACCACGTGAAAAATTATTAATTTCAAAATTTCACCTTGTATTATTCATTATAGACCCTACATGATATAGTTCGTTGAAATCAGGTTGTTAAGAATCTTTTAATTAAAAACATAAAAATATACCGGGTGTTTCATTAAAAATTTGGATTATGGACTATGCCAGACTTGCGTGGATCACCCTGTACATTTAAATTTATGTTTAAAAAGCGCACATTTAAATTTAAAAGTTAACGTGTCCCAGAGTTTTTTATTATTTTCTATAATAAGGACACAAACAATTTTACTCCATAAGTGGTTTCCACACTGTATATTTGATTCCAGTCCTCTCTTGAGATATCATTTATAAATAATTTAATATTATTATTGTCATTAAAATTTCTTTTTTGATACAAAACACTTGACTCACCTGTCGCAAAATCAAACTCAATCAGTATTGTTCGATGGTCGGACACATTATTGTCGTTTACACAAGTAACAGAAGAGGTTGAAAAATTTACAAAAACATATATATATATATTGTTACGATAAATATACTGGCCTAACTTTTATGACTAATTATTCTGTTTTATTGTAGAAATTTCGGTGGAAGTCTAGATTCAAATTATGGTGAATTCTCCAACTTGATGTTCTCGACTATTCCAGTATATCAGGATTTCGTATATAAATACAACATTTTTATATGGAGAGTTAGTTAATACTCAAGACCCGCGCTCGCGAATTTGTACGTACGGATATAATAAATTATTGTCAGATAAGTTAATATAAATAAAGAAATAAATTAAATCCGTAAGTGTTATAAATATTGAACCTTTTAATAAATTCACAACAAATGGTGTCAGAGTGAGATCGAACATAAATTAGACTTATAATAATAATACAAGTGAATATAAAATAAATTGTGAAAATGGCTACGATTTATGAGCTGACAGTGACTAATTTAAGAAGACATCTTGAAGACAGAGAATTATCTTCCACCGGAAAAAAGGCTGAGTTAGTCCAACGACTAAAGAACGCTTTGCTAGAAGAAGGACTAGATCCAGAGACTTATATATTTGAAGACAAACATGATGCTGTCATCTCGTCGATTTCGAAATTGGAGAACAAAGTTTCTGACGATATTTCGAAAGTTTCTTCTGATGTAGCCAAAGTATCCGGCGACATCGCTTCTTTAGAAAGCAAAGTTTCTAACGAGATTTCTTCTCTGGAAAGCAAAGTCTCTGCTAACATCTCTTCGGAAATCTCTAAAGTCACTTCTGAGATGTCTGCCCTGGACGATAGAATATCTTCGTTAAAAAACCAAGTTGCTGCCGATATGTTAGCCTTCGAAGAAAAGATATGGAAAGAGATGGAAAAGAAGAGGGAGGAAACAGGGACAGCAGAGAGAAGTAACAATCCGATTACAGTGGAGATAAAAGAAGACGAGACGAAATGTAAGTTGGAGACACGGCCGAAATTTGAAGGAAGTGGAGGTTCTATTCATGTTAAAGTCCCAACTTTCGACGGAAAATCATCATGGAACAACTACATGAAACAGTTCGAATCAGCCGCAAGAGCAAATGGATGGTCTGAAAAAGAAAAGGCGGTAAACCTGACTATCGCTCTTCGAGGAGATGCCTTAGATGTGCTTCAGACCATAGCCGTAGAGGAGACCGATGATTTCGAACAACTGAAGAAGAGGTTAAATATGCGATATGGCCACGAACACTTGGAACATGTATATCAGTCGCAGCTTAAAAATCGTAGACAGAAGAAAGATGAGGCTCTTCAAGAATATGAGGTAGATATTGCCAGATTAGTACGATATGCTTATCCAACAGCTCCCGAAAACATGATGGAAAAATTGGCCGTTCAAACGTTTATTGATGGTCTTCGTGATCATGAAATGCAGAGAACACTACGATTAGCTCGTCACAAGACGCTGGTTGATGTCTTATCCGCCGCCCTCGAATACGAGTCAGCTACGCAGGCCTCTGGCGGGTACAGTAAAGTTAGGACTGTAAAAGAGGAAGAAGATGAAGATAAACTTGACCAGCTCGTTAATATGATGAAAAGTATTACATGCAAGAAAACGAAGACCATAAAATCAAGAAACTCACCATCAGGAAAACCAGAACGAGTCGGTTTTAGGGGAGCAGCCTCGACCCGGAACTTTTCCAAAGACCCTCTTATACTAATAGCTTCTTTGAAGTGTCGTGAAGATAGTGTATATGTAGATGGAGAAATAAATGGTAAAAGACATACGTTGTTGGTGGATACCGGAGCGACCAGAACCATTATACGCCCGACAGTTATAAACAGCCGAAAGAAACTGTTACCAACGAGGTTACGACTTCGGACCGCTACAGGTGAAAATGCCAACATTCATGGAGAAATCCAGGTACAATTGGGAATTGGGGCAGAAAAGTTTGTCCATACTGTTATAGTTGCTGACATCGAAGAGGATGTTATATTAGGAATGGACGTAATGAATATGCATGGATTCCAATTGGATTTTAAGAATAAGGTAATCAAAGTTGGCAACGAGGAGGTATTTCTCCATCCACATAATGACAACACTGTGCAAGCAGCCATTACAGAAGATACAGTCGTGCCTGCGAGAAGCGAAACGATCATAGTAGCGCGACTACAGGGAATTGTAGACGAAGGGAGACCTGTTATGATGGAGCCTTGGAACCACGACGATGAGGTTGGCCGTGGAATCATAATTGGAAAGGAATTGGTGACTTCGGCTAAAGAAATTCCTGTGAGACTTATCAATGTCAACGACTACCCAGTGACCATAAAGAAAGAGACAAAAGTAGGAACTTGTGTACCTGTGACATCCATAATCCGTCAGGCGACAACATCTGATAATTCCAACGATAAATTCGACCAAATGGTTGCAGTTGCAGGACAGTCTCTAAATCAGATGGAGAAAAGGAAATTAAGGGAATTTCTTCGGCAGTATCGTGATATTTTCGTACCGAAAGGAGGAAAGACGGGAAGAACTACGGTTGTTAAGCATAAAATTGATACTGGTAATGCTAAGCCAATTCGTCAAACAGCTCGACGATTACCACAGGCGAAAAGAGAGGAAGCTGAAACGATTGTTCAGGAAATGAAGAAAGACGGGGTGATAGAACCTTCTACGAGCCCATGGGTCTCTCCGGTGGTCCTGGTTAAGAAGAAAGACGGAACGACGAGGTTCTGTGTGGATTACCGTTTGCTGAACAACGTTACCAAGAAAGATAGTTATCCTCTGCCTCGGATCGATGACACATTGGACACATTGGCTGGAAGTAAATTGTTTTCTACTTTGGATTTGAAGTCTGGATACTGGCAGGTAGAAATGGACCCAGTAGATAAAGAAAAGACAGCCTTCACCACAGGATCTGGATTGTGGCAATTCAACGTTATGCCATTTGGACTCTGTAATGCTCCTGCGACATTTGAGAGGCTTATGGAAAATGTGTTGAGAGGGTTATCTTGGAAAACATGCCTGGTTTATTTAGATGACATAATCGTCTTGGGGGAGACATTCGAAGATCATTTGAGGAATTTAGAAAACGTTTTTAATCGACTTAAAGCTGCCCAATTGATGCTAAACCCCAAGAAGTGCCAGCTATTTCAAGGTAAAGTCAATTATCTGGGTCATATAGTAAGTAAAGAAGGAGTGGCCGTGGATAAGGGAAAAATCGATTCCATTAAGGAATGGCCAAAACCAACTGACAAACATCAAGTGAGAAGTTTTCTTGGACTATGTACTTACTACCGGAGGTTTATTAAGAAGTTTGCAGATATCGCTAAGCCATTAACGCGACTTACGGAGGAA
Source organism: Diabrotica undecimpunctata (assembly GCF_040954645.1). NCBI lineage: Eukaryota > Metazoa > Arthropoda > Insecta > Coleoptera > Chrysomelidae > Diabrotica > Diabrotica undecimpunctata. The sequence continues at coordinate 100,052,168 of NC_092811.1, forward strand.
GCAAGAGATTACCGCTGGGATACAGACTGCCAAAATGCCTTTGAGACCTTGAAAAAGCATTTAATAACAGCACCAATTTTAGGGTATCCACTGCCAGAAGGAGAGTTCATCTTAGATACAGATGCAAGTAATGTGGGAATTGGAGGAGTGCTGTCTCAGATTCAAGGAGGACAGGAACGAGTCCTCGGATATTTTAGTAAAGTTCTTTCAAAACCTGAGCGGAATTATTGCGTCACGAGAAGAGAACTTCTGGCAGTAGTAAAATCAGTAGAGCACTTCTATCAATACCTCTATGGAAGAAAGTTTCTAATCCGAACCGACCATGCCGCCCTTAAGTGGTTGATGCAGTTTAAGAATCCAGAGGGTCAGATAGCCAGGTGGATCGAACGACTCCAAGAATACGATTTTAAGATTGAGCACCGGGCCGGAGTTAGCCACAGAAACGCTGATTCTCTTTCCAGAAGGCCATGCTCAGCAGAGTGTTCCCACTGCAACAAAACGGAATCCAAGGAAGCAGCAGTGCTAAGAACGACGATTGTCAACGACGACTGGACGCCTACTAAGATCAGGGAAGAACAAGAGAGAGATCCAGTTATACAGAAAATCCGAAAATGGAAAGAGGAAAACCGTCGACCACCTTGGCAGGAAATATCAAACCTATGCTCAGTAGTTAAGACGTATTGGGCCCAGTGGGACTCATTTATCATCGAAGATGGCTTGCTTAAACGAGTCCTGGAAAATGATGACGGTTCAGAGAAGAGAAGACAGTTGGTGATCCCAAAGAGCAGAATAGCCGAAGTACTTCGTCAGTTACACGACAGTCCATCGGGAGGGCATTTTGGTGTAAGGAAAACCCTTCAGCAAATTCGGGAACGGTTTTATTGGATGAACAGTTCCGACGATGTAAAAGACTGGTGTAAGAAATGTACTATTTGTGCCACGAGTAACGGGCCTTACCGAAAAAGGAGAGCTCCTATGAGACAATATAATGTTGGAAGCCCGTTTGAAAGAATAGCTTTGGACATCGCTGGGCCATTTCCGGAAAGTGAAAATGGAGGCAAGTACATGCTGGTAGTAATGGATTACTTCAGTAAGTGGGTCGAGATTTACGCACTTCCAGACCAGAAGGCCGCCACCGTTGCAGATAAGTTGATCCAAGAATATATCAGCCGATTTGGAGTGCCTTTGGAGATCCATAGTGACCAAGGCAGGAACTTCGAAAGCGATCTATTCCAAGGAATATGTGATAGACTAGGCATGAAGAAAACAAGAACTACAGCATATCATCCGCAATCTGATGGTATGGTAGAACGGATGAATAGGACAGTTGGCAAATATTTGACAAAGATGGTGTCCGATCATCAGCGAGACTGGGACCAATACCTTCCGTTCTTCACAATGGCCTACAGATCTGCTGTTAACGAATCAACAGGCCAGACACCAGCGAAAGTCCTATTCGGACGCGAAATGCGACTACCTTGTGATCTAGAGTTTGGGTGTCGACCTGGAGAAGATGTAGCAGGTGAAGATTATGTGATCGAATTACGAAGAAGAATGGACGATGTACATGAGTTGGTCCGTTCCCACCTTCAGATCGCTAGCGACCGAATGAAGAAACGGTACGATACACAAGCCGAAAAGGGTTGCTTTAAGAAGAACGACAAAGTATGGCTGTATAATCCCAAGAAGCGAAAAGGTTGTTCTCCCAAATTGCAGCAGTTTTGGGAAGGTCCATACCTCATTATGGAGAAGATCAACGATGTCATCTACCGAATAAGCAAGATTCCGAAGGGAAAGCCGATGATAGTACATCATAACCGGCTGGCGTCTTTCGAAGGTGACCACGACGTAGATGAAGAAGTGGAAGTAAACCAAGTCCACGATGTGTCTGACCTCACGTTTGAGGAATTCATGGGTGCCTATGGAGGTACCGGTAAAGCGAGACATGGTGTTACCACTGAAGAAAAGCAAGATCTACTCGCGCTCCCCGATGACTACTCGCTGGCCCTCACCATCCCGGCCAGTATCAAAGACGCACCAGGGTTGGCATCCGTCTTTCGAAGGAAGTTTGGTCGAGTTGCAGAACTTCAATGCCAGGTGCCAGCTCCCGGTAAAACCTTGAAACTCCAAGATGCATCACGTTACCTTTTCTACCTGGTAACAAAAGACACTGCCCGTGACCAACCTACCTACCGAGATGTATGGGAAGCCTTACTTCAATTGAGAGAGCACGTACTAGAGTCCGACGTGCAAAAGTTAGCCATGCCAAAGTTGGAGTGCCGCCAATTAGATTGGAGGGTTATCCGAAATATGGTGGAGGAGATCTTTAAAGACACCGAAGTCCAGGTGTTAGTCTGTTGCAATCCGCATAGTTACTGGTGCGGAGAGAAAACCGTCCCTTGTCATTTTTATACAACTGGAAGTTGTAAAAGAGGGTCCAGTTGCCGATACCAGCATACAGTTCCGGTTCCAGTCCCGACAAGGTTCCAGGAGGAACCATCTTTTAAGAGGGGGGCAATGTTACGATAAATATACTGGCCTAACTTTTATGACTAATTATTCTGTTTTATTGTAGAAATTTCGGTGGAAGTCTAGATTCAAATTATGGTGAATTCTCCAACTTGATGTTCTCGACTATTCCAGTATATCAGGATTTCGTATATAAATACAACATTTTTATATGGAGAGTTAGTTAATACTCAAGACCCGCGCTCGCGAATTTGTACGTACGGATATAATAAATTATTGTCAGATAAGTTAATATAAATAAAGAAATAAATTAAATCCGTAAGTGTTATAAATATTGAACCTTTTAATAAATTCACAACAATATATATATATATATATATATATATATATATATATATATATGTGTGTGTGTGTGTGTGTGTGTGTGTGTGTGTGTGTGTGTGTGTGTGTGTGTGTGTGTGTGTGTGTGTGTGTGTGTGTGTGTGTGTGTGTGTGTGTGTGTGAATATATGTGAATATCAAACAAAAAACATTAAAATGTCATACTGTTTTCCTAAATTCCTGTTTACGCTTTTAGAATTTCCCATACTTACATTATCACTACGATTCGATCTAAATGAATGTGATAGTTAAATAACTTTTAGGAAAATTTTACGAAATGTTTTAACTGTTTCACTATGATAACACAAATTGAGTTCCATTAATAATATAATAAATAAATAGTTCCTAATAAGCGATCTGTATACCCACGTCCCAAAGCTCGCCGTTGTGGCCTTCAAAACATCTGACTACCGGTTGCATAGTGAACGTAGTTAGAGCAGGAATTCTTCGTCTTATATTCTAAGACTAAACTTCCCCTTGGGTTAATTTTTAGATTACCCACAGTACTACCCAACTTCTGGGCATCCTTGCTTCCCATCCGGGTTTAATTTACGTTACAACTTTATCTGGTATTTTTTAGTAAAGGACGAATTTATCGAAAATAAATTGCTCTCTCTCTCTCTCTGTGTCTTGGTACGTATACAAATTTTCCTATTTTTGTTTGTATAATATTGTTTCGAATATTGTATTGAAATCTCCAATAATCATCTTTTTGCACGACTCTTCATATATTTTTAATTGTTTGCGTTGGTGTAAATATTTATAACCACCACAATCCAATTGCTATGGACTTTAGATTCAAAAAGTTTCAAGCAGTCTAAAGAGAAAAAGTGACAAGACAGATTAACATTGACCAGCTAAAAAAACCCAAAGAAAAAAGAGGTAAGCCTCAAGCTTGATAAAAAAGTAGAAACGATAGCGGACTTAGTACGAAATCAACACATTGAAAAAAGGGGGAGTATTTTAAGAATGGATAACGCAAGGAATCATAGAAAAACAGAGGACAAACTTACGAGATGGAAAGAATACATTGAGAAGATTATAGACCATATTTTCCAAAACCCATATACAAACAAACAATCAAATGAATGAGAAATTTCGAGAAATAATCACGGACAAGTTATTCAAGCAATGTCGTATCGGAACTAGTAACTATGTGGAATTTATATAGTTACTAGTTGTACTCTAACATCGCACAATATTACACAATATTGCGCAATGTTAGTCCGAACGCTCTTTGTTTGGATCTCGTCTTGAAAAAGACGAGATCTGTTGTTTACTCTTATAGGGCGAAAAAATAAAACAATATGTGGTAAAAAAAACTCAGCCACAGAGTCTTTAGAAAATATCGCAGAGCCCTTAGAGCAAAGTGCTCTAGGAGCGCCCGTGAAGGGCTAGGGAACTACTGACCCGAGATCCGAAAATGTCCCATATTTAAAAGGTGTTTAACTTTTATATGAGATTTTTGGATCTCTCGTCCAATAACATTTAATAAAAAGTTCCAGAAGGAAGGGCGATGCGCATCTGGGTGCGTATATGTTGCACCAGGATGACAGCAATACAAACTAGTCCAGTAACTCGGACGGGAAATAGGAGCTCGACTCCCAATTCTGTCGGACTGCATGGATTTAGCTAAAAATTTGGATTTAAGCCTGTCTTACCACCCTTTGTAAAAGTTATAATGGGCGAGGTATGCTTTTTGTTTTTAAGATGTTAAAACCACGGTTCGTAGACTTACTACGGTTGCCTCTTCCGACTGAAGTGGGGATGCTTGAGTTACGTCACCAGAGTACACAAGAATACAAAACCCATTTATTATCACAGTTTGTTCGTAGTAATTATCTTTCAGTTTTTTATTTGCGTTATTATTTATCGTTTCTTAAATATCTCAGTTTACTTTATATTTTTGTATTTGTAATTTTGGCGTTGTTTTCTATAAAAACTTATTTTGAATTATCGAAGAAACGTTATTTATTGTAGTTGTACATCGTACCTATTGCCTTCGTATCTTTTTATAAGGTGGGTTAAAACTTTAAAATTTCATTGTGTATTAACGTAACAATAATTTTGATGAAATTTTAGAATGCCAGGCACAGGTTGTAGTGTGAAGGAAAGATATTAAAAAAATGGAAAAAAAAGTTATGTAATTCGATAATTCATTCAATAGTTAATCCAGTATTGATGGAAATTCAGTATACGCGACAAATTTTCAGTGTAAAACGAAGATTGAAGTCCTAGATTTATGTAAATCCTGCATTAACATTGGATAAACGTTAACAACCGGTTCTGATTAATTTTAAGTACCAAACTGCCTACATATCAACAGTTTTCCATAATTAGGTATTATAATTCACTAGACATCTTTATTTCATAACTATCTTTACTATTTTCTACACATCAAAGACATAAAAACGACGATTAACAATGTTACGATTCAAATTACTGTACTCTCGTGACGTAATTTCGGGCTTAATGTTCATTGGTTCATTGGTTATGTTCATCGGCTTCCATTGGGTTCATTGGAAGAGGCAACCGTAGTAAGTCTACGAACCGTAGGTTAAAACTACCCCTAAGTGTAAAAAAATAAGAAAACACGTATTTAAGCGTTTTATGCCCTTAAATATGATTGAATTAAGATAAATACACATATTCAATGATAATCTGTACTTCAATACAAATTTTAAACCCTTATAAACCACCGCTTAAGACATAAATAACGTTAAAAAAAATTTTACGATGTAAAATCCCCAACTTGTGAATTAAAATCAATTCATTCATCGCTTGTGAGAGATGTTTTACTGGTTTCAAATTTTTACCACTAGAAAGCATCCCTTTATGAAAAAAAAAAAAAAATATGTAAAAAGCCTTTTTAGTCCAGTCTTATATGGAGTCATTCATTCCTCGCTTATGAAACATTGTTATGTTACATTAAAGTTTTAAACTTATGTATTTAAATCAATAAAAATTGGTCCCTTGCTTATGAAACCTTTTTTCTTTAGTTGCAACTTGTTTAACCCGTAGAAACTATCGCCTTTGCTAATAAAAGTACAAAACACTTAATATTATTTGTTGGTGCCGAGATATTTTTCTACAAAACTATTATGCGTACTTATAATATGTGAGTGCTCCAAAATACACATATTTTTAGGACCTTCATCTAGCGGGGACACATGAGCGGAATCCAATTTAACCTACGCCATATTTTTTCAACCATTTTTCACTAATTTATTACCACCCCAATAGTTTTTTACCACCAAACCACCCTTAAAGGCAGCGATTCTACTGGATTAAGGTTCAAGCTAACAGAATTAAAACAAAACTTCTTGTATATGGCATATTTTTTACCCATTTTTCACTAATTTATTACCACCCTACTAATTTTTCACCACCAAACCACCCTTAAGGCTCGATTCTGATGGCTTAAGGTTCAAGCTAGCAGAATTAAAAAAAAACTTTTTACCTATGGCATATTTTTTCCCCAGTTTTCACTAATTTATTACTAACCCGATAATTTTTCACCCCCAAACCTACCCCTAATTGGAGCGATTCCGCTAACTTAATATCAAGCTAGTACCTTTACCTCTGTTATTTGACCTCTTATAAAGCGTCTTATTATTTCCTTTTCTGCAGACCATAAAAATCATGTTCCTGTTCTTTCGAAAAACGTTTCCAGTAATCATTTTTATTCGTCTTACAAGTGTGTGTGTTTTTTGGTGGTATTTCAACTAAATTTTCTTTACATTTTTCTTCACTTCTGTACAAAATCATGGAGTTTTTCGCCTTGAGGTTTTATTTTTATTTGTATTTCTTTCATCAAGTACTTCCTTAGCTGAGACTAAGATATTGAGACTTGATTTTTGCCCAGCTTTCTTCGACTCCATCACTTTCTATAATATAAATGTTTCTGTTTATTTCTGTTATTCTTTTTTTAAATAGGTATCTTATGGAGTCGTCCAGAAAGCTTTCGACTTTTTTCTTTGTGGTATATTCTGGTATTTCGTTATCTACATATGTTTTTTTATTTGGATTTTGCCCAATACCAATTTAAGATCGCTTCCTATTTCTGCTAAAATGGTGTTTCATGAGCAGAAGAAATCATTCATAAGAAGAAGACATTTTTTACCACATCAGATCTTGTCTATAGCTCCGAACTCAGATGGACAGATGTTAATGTCGTCTCCGGTGTAATTAATAAACGTAGGAAAAGTCGATAGCATCTTGGTGCAAGTTTCCATGTTTATTAATCTCTCTAACTATTGCGCAAGATGTTGCAATATTGCGTAGTTAGCCGGTACGCTCTTATTGTGGCATTGTCTTGAAAAAGACAATGCCTTTATGGTTTATTTACTTTTGCAGAAATAAAATACAGGTTTTCTAAGAAGAAAAAAAACTCAGCTTCAGAGTTTTAGAAAATTCGCAGAGCCCTTCGAGCAAAGTGCTCTAGGGAGCTACCCTAGACGGGTAAAACCATACTCACTTGAGATCCGAAAATGTCCCATATTTAAAGATAAATTAACTTTTATATGAAACTTTTTCATTTCTCAACCAATTAAATTTAATTATAAGTTCCAGAAGGAAGGGCGATGCACATCGAGGTGCGTGATTGGTGGCACCTGATGACATTAAGTTTTTGGCGTGTTACTATACGGACGGAAAATTGGACAATGGTCTCGCAAATAGAAAAAATAAAAACTTTCAAAAAGTATGGATATAAAAGATCACCAACTCTAAGGGTCTCCGCATTGAGGAACTTCCAGTGAAATACGCTGACATCTTTGAAGCTACTCCGTTAGCTTACCGAACCCACCTCTAACTCAATCCTTCATCCTTACCCCGGACAGGGAAAGATTGGTTTTTTGCGGTTTCCCAATCTCACTACTCAATGATACCTGTCCGTCCCTGAGAAAATAGCCGCAACTATTTCTTTACCTGAGCCGGCAAATGCTGGAACCGGCTATCGAACTCCGACGAGGCCAGACCGTTAGCGAAAACGACCAATAACAAGAATTATAGTGCAATACACTAGTTCTGAAGTTGGTCGCAAACACACAAACAGCTTACTAGAGAACACGGTTTTTTGCCTTTGCCGACTCAGTCTCGCACACATTCAACACTCAAAAATATTCACACAATTCACACTCACACCAACCCAATAGTGAAAGGAGTCCTATTTCTGCTACCGAAGCATCCTCGTCACCGGGATCCCCTGCCGACCGCAAATCCCGTTACTTAACACGGGGTCTGAGGTCAGACTGCGAAGATTGGGTTAACACACACACACACATTCATACTGGGCAAATTGCGACAAGTCGCTTCTCGAAAGCTGAGAGCCTGGCCGTTGACGAACACACCCGACGGCAAAATTACAGTGCAATACACTGGTTTTGAAGTCGGGTGTGGACTCAAAAACGACTCAGGAACAATAGCAACTAGAGACTCGACTCTGTCGCCTCTAGCTTCAAAAACACACACATTCTTTCTGGAAAGAACACCTCATCCAGACAAGCCTTTCGCCTCTGATTCGAATAGTGACTCCATTTCGACAGACTCCAAGATGCTACACCAGAAGAACACCATTACCCCAGCGGGTTTTTCGGACTGTTTTGCTTTTTGTACCACTACAGGACATTCAACTCTAGCCTGAAGAGGATCAAATGATCCTAAACGGGTACTTCAAGTTCATTCCTTTTCATAATAAAGCACTACCTAACCCTTTCCTCCAAATGAACATGGAAGAAGAAGAGGGTCTCCAGCGCATGAGTAAACAAAAAGAACTATAACATGATTAAAGAAAGAAAAATGCAGTACTTGGGTCATATATTGAAGTGAAAGATACGAACTACTTTCAAATTTGATACATAATATGGGTTAAGATATAGCGTAAATGGTTAGTAAGAAGACCCCAGAATGATCAAAGGAACTGAGGAGATGGTTTGACCGCTCCTCGGCAGAAATCTTTCGTGTTGCAGTTTGAAATTGTCACTTTCGGTAGGAAACGGTATAATAAGCAGAAAATCATTTCTTTCTAAATATTTTTAATACAAAGGTACTCTGGTTGGGGAGGTCAGAATTTCGAAATAATCTTGTTTACTGGTTTAAATACTTCCTTAATTTAATTTTATTTTAAAATTGTTTATACTAATAATTATGAGTTAATAATTACAGTTAAGTACACCACTGATTAATACTACAATTATATTTGTTTGTACTTATAGGTATTCCAAATCTTCTTCGTTTGTTTACATGGTCATTACAAATCAATTAGTGTATATAAATAACGATCATTAGCCCATTGCATGACGAATGAAATAACAAAATTATGTTGTTAAGAACACATACTTCCCTTACTAAAATTATTTGTTGCTAATATTAGAAATTGATTTTTTATAAAACTCTAAAAATATGCATTAAAGATTAGCTAAGTGTAAGTAGGTTGTTTGGAAAGATTTAACTTTGATGCTGACTTTGTAAATTCGGAGCAGAACAAAAAAAATTGTAATAACAAGATAGCAACATTCTATAACTGTCTATTGGAGTAATTAGGTAAACAACATTATAAATAGAACTCTTTCTTGGAATCATCTTTCTATATATATATATATATATATATATATATATATATATATATATATATATATATATATATATATATATATATATATATATATATATATATATAAAAAAGAAGTACTTGTGACTCGTTTGGAACAAATATATAACTGTTTTGGATGGGTTGGAGTCAATAATAGGGCTATTGGTAAACTATTTTTTTATTCTCGAGCTTTCAATTGTGTTTACAATTATTATCAAGAGCTAAAAAAGACAAAATACTTACAAGGTTGAACTAAAAAGAAAAAACAATTTTTGTTAACTTACCAAATAAAAATTAGTTTGGTAAGTAAAAATCACTGCTTACATGTTCAAAATATTTTATATAAAAATGTTTTGATCTAACAAATGTTTCTCCGAAAATTTCTATAATTTTGAAAACATTTTTTTTAATTAATATAAAAATAATTGAATTTATAAATAAGTTCAAATAGCAACCAATTACAAATAGCCTCAATGTCATAAATGCCAACATAAAATTTTTATTTTTGACAATTATATTGCCAAAAGTAAAACTTCGTTTAAACATTCTTTTTTGTTTAGTAACAAAAAGAAGAAGATTTATTCACCCTTGACAGATGTCTGAAAGAATGTGATAGATATATGGAGAATTAAATATGACATTTTACAAGTTTTATATATAAATCATAAAGAAAGAATATAATTATAAATTTTACTTAAATTTTGAATTTCAGATCTTTTGTTTAAACTCTTATCATTTTTGCTAATACAAACCATTTCCAAAAAAGTCCTTTTAAATTTATTACTTTCACTACATAAAATTTTAATGTTATAAAAATCCATAATATGGTCTTTATCGATTACATATTCTGCCAAAGCACAAGATGGTTTTTTAATTCTGCAATCACTTTTGTGAGAAATAATGCGATTTGAAAGATTTCTTCCGGTCTCACCAACATATTCAGCTTCACACTGAGTACAACTAATGCTGTATACTAAATTCGTTTTTTCAAATTTGTCTATAGGATATTTAGTTTTAGAATATAAAGATGAAATAGTTTTGATGTTCTTTGTTGCTATTTTTATATTGTCAATAACCTTTAGTGTTTGTATTAATTTAGGTGTTAATGATGGTATAAAAGGTAGTGAATGATAATAGATGTTCTGATTGTTAGATACAATGTTTTGAGATTGAGCAAAAAATGGTGTTAAATTATTTATATTACCAATATTAGAAAAAAGCATCCTATGTAGCATATCTGAAAAAACTCTTATCCTCCAGATATGCTACATAGGATGCTTTTTTCTAATATTGGTAATATAAATAATTTAACACCATTTTTTGCTCAATCTCAAAACATTGTATCTAACAATCAGAACATCTATTATCATTCACTACCTTTTATACCATCATTAACACCTAAATTAATACAAACACTAAAGGTTATTGACAATATAAAAATAGCAACAAAGAACATCAAAACTATTTCATCTTTATATTCTAAAACTAAATATCCTATAGACAAATTTGAAAAAACGAATTTAGTATACAGCATTAGTTGTACTCAGTGTGAAGCTGAATATGTTGGTGAGACCGGAAGAAATCTTTCAAATCGCATTATTTCTCACAAAAGTGATTGCAGAATTAAAAAACCATCTTGTGCTTTGGCAGAACATGTAATCGATAAAGACCATATTATGGATTTTGATAACATTAAAATTTTATGTAGTGAAAGTAATAAATTTAAAAGGACTTTTTTGGAAATGGTTTGTATTAGCAAAAATGATAAGAGTTTAAACAAAAGATCTGAAATTCAAAATTTAAGTAAAATTTATAATTATATTCTTTCTTTATGATTTATATATAAAACTTGTAAAATGTCATATTTAATTCTCCATATATCTATCACATTCTTTCAGACATCTGTCAAGGGTGAATAAATCTTCTTCTTTTTGTTACTAAACAAAAAAGAATGTTTAAACGAAGTTTTACTTTTGGCAATATAATTGTCAAAAATAAAAATTTTATGTTGGCATTTATGACATTGAGGCTATTTGTAATTGGTTGCTATTTGAACTTATTTATAAATTCAATTATTTTTATATTAATTAAAAAAAATGTTTTCAAAATTATAGAAATTTTCGGAGAAACATTTGTTAGATCAAAACATTTTTATATAAAATATTTTGAACATGTAAGCAGTGATTTTTACTTACCAAACTAATTTTTATTTGGTAAGTTAACAAAAATTGTTTTTTCTTTTTAGTTCAACCTTGTAAGTATTTTGTCTTTTTTAGCTCTTGATAATAATTGTAAACACAATTGAAAGCTCGAGAATAAAAAAATAGTTTACCAATAGCCCTATTATTGACTCCAACCCATCCAAAACAGTTATATATTTATATATATATATATATATATATATATATATATATATATATATATATATATATATATAAATATATATATATATATATCTATATATATATATATATATAAATATATATATATATATATATATATATATATATATATATATATATATCTATATATATATATATATATATATATATATATATATATATATATATTTGAACCTATTCTCTATCCTTCCATTGTTGGATGTAGGTCTCCCCCAGTTCTCTCCATCTTTCCCTATCTTGAGCTGTTCTCTGCCATGTGGGACCTCCTTGTTTCCTGATGTCATCTTTCCACCTCATCTGTGGTCTTCCTCTTGATCTCTTTGCATTGTATGGACGCCACTTTCCGATGGCATTGTTCCATCGTCCGTCTTGGAGACGTTCATTGTGTCCAGCCCATTTCCATTTCAGTTTTGCTGCTTGTTCTATCGCGTCTACTGTCTTTGTTCTGGTTCTGATCCACTGGTTACGTTTTCTATCTTTAAGTGATATACCCAACATTTGTCTCTCCATCGCTCTTTGTGCCTTCCTTATCCTATCCAAATTGGCATGTGTAAATGTCCATGTCTGTGCTCCGTAGGTGAGCACCGGTATTATACAGGAGTTATATACCTTGCTTCGTAAGTATAGAGGGATTGCTGATTTTTTAGAACGTAAGAAAGTTTGCCAAACGCTGCCCATCCAATTCTTACTCGTCTCGATATTTCGGCTGTTTGATTTTCTTGTTAGCTCTGATTGCTTGTCCTAGATAGATATACTCATTTACCTGTTCTATTTTTTCTGTTTGTATTTTTATTGCCTCTTGGTCTTCCGTGTTTGTCATTACTTTTGTTTTGTTGAAGTTAATTTTTAGGCTTTTTTGCAGTGATTTTTCATGAAGTTCATTCAGCATTAATTCTAGTTCTTGTCGTTCCGAGGCGATCAGGAGTATATCATCCGCATATCTAAGGTGATTTAGGTACTTTCCGTTAATACATATTCCTCTGTTTTCCCAATCTGTTGATTTTATTATATCTTCGAGGGTCAAGTTAAACAGTTTAGGTGAAATTATATCGCCTTGTCGGACTCCTTGTTTAACTTTTATATTATCTGTTATTAATTTGTCGTACAGAATTACGGTCATGGTTGCGTTTTGGTAAATATCATGTATCAATTGTCGGTATCTTGAATCTATGCTACTATTGACCAGAGCTTCTTCCACCGCCCAGTGTTCAATGCTGTCGAAAGCCTTTTCATAATCTACGAATGCTAAGTACAGCGGAAGGTGTACAATGTATTCATTGGTTTCCTCAATTAAGATTTTAAGCGCATGTAGATGGTCGATTGTGCTGTATCCTTTCCTGAATCCGGCCTGTTCGACTGGTTGGTAGTTATCAAGTTTATAGGTTAGTCGGTTGTTTATTATTCTTGTGAAGGTTTTATATAGTTGTGACAAAAGGGAAATAGGACGGTAGTTGTTTAAGTCTGTTCGGTCTCCTTTCTTTCTTTTATATATGTATATATATATATATATATATATATATATATATATATATATATATATGTATATGTATATATGTATATATATATATGTATATATATATATATATATATATATATATATATATATATATATATATATATATATATATTTGTATTGTTCTTTGTATGGAAAAAGTATTATTAATATGTATCTCGTTTATGCTGCAGAGGTCCGTCAGAAGGTCTCCATTTTCATTTCTGATATTTTCGTTATATCGCTGTTTTATTCCTCGAACTATTTATCATTGCCAACACGGGCGTTAAAGCCACAAATAATTATTATATATTCATCATTTCGGGTCTCGTTTATTGCAATCTGAAGGTGTTCGTAGAAGTTTTGATAGATACCACCTTGTGGTGGTATCTCCGTTGTTCTCTGGTGCATAGATTGCTATCACATTCAGAGGTTTGACTCCAGTTTAATTTTTACACTTACTATTCATTCAGAGGTATATTTACAGTCTTGTACTCGGTCTAAAAATTTTCTGTGTACTAATAGGGTGACTCCTTCTTTGGCTCTGGTTTCTTTCGCAACACCACTGTAAATCATCAGATAGTCATCTAGCATAATTTGACCCTTTCCTTTTTCTTCATCTCTTGTAGTGCTCATATGTCTATATTTTTTTCTATAAGCTCTTTTGTAAATTCCTGCTCTCTTGTCTTTATATACTTTCCGTTCCAAATACCAATTCGAAGTATATTTCTCGTTTTCCATAAATTCGTTGTCCTCTTTCTCGCGTTAGTCGTCATAATGAAATCATTTCTGTTCCGAGGTATAATCCTGTTTCTATGAGCTGTATGGTTTTAAAGTCTATCAGTAGGGTGCTAACTTGGCTGTACACCCCCTCCTTCTTTATAAGGGCTTGGGAGCGGCAACAATTCTGCCGAGCTAGTCGATCCACCCAAGAAAACTGCAGGCGGAGTTATATATTACTATTTATTATATTCTACGAGTATTTAGAAGGGCTACTGAAAGTCTGGTCTTAGGATCAGTAACCCCAATTCCTAGTCGTCCCTGTGTTTTTTGGCCCATCAGTATAAAAAGCATTGAAAGATTCTGAATAATTTGTAGCAGACGATACGGCTTTATAACAACAATTTAATAGTACAATCCTGAGAGAAACTTTCGACGAGCACAATATATACTAAACACCGTCGAATAATCGTGTAATAAGTAGAGAGTTACATTAAATATGACAAAATCATCGGACAAAATTATACGTAACATTTATGACAGGTACTTCCTGGAATTGGTTGGAGAAAGGCTCTCTATCAGTATAACAGCGACCCATTTGTGAATCCTATTCGCCAGGATCTTCAGCTGGGACGTTGATCTAAAGGAAACTTTAGAAATGGTAAGAAATAGAGCACGGCTTCTGAATCTAATTGCACAAAGAATTAGTAAAACACACGCAAAAACTCTCATCCATACTTATAAAACCTACATTCGACCCGTTATAGCATAAATCGATCATCTACTGCTTCTTGGAAGACTCCCAGAAACAAAAACTTCTGAGTACTAAAAGGAGTATCCCGCGTAGAGCAAACTTTAAATCCTGGTGATTGCCCTCAAGCGAAATCCATCACTTTTCAAAAGTCCCCACAATTATCGATAAGAGAAACTCTCGTAACAGAAATTTCACTTACAAATGCATAAACGGTCCACACTCCAGAAACAAAGAGACCCTAAAACCTTTTTGTTCATCTTTCGGCAACGTAGGAATCAGTACCTCAAAAACAAAAAGCTTCACCCACCATCCATTCTAATGCAAACATGCAACGTCGACCTCCCAGACGAGTATGCAAATCATCTTGAGTTAACTCTCTTAGTTTTCCGAACCTTCACTGCCTAATCTCCGGACATGTCAACCGTGGAGAGGGCGAGATTGGTTTTTAGCGGTTTCTCAATCTCATTGCACAATGACAGCTGTTCGCCCCAAGAAAATAGTCGAAACTATTTTCACAAAAGGCCTCTTCCTAACAAGGACTGTTTTTCGAAAGCTGAAGAGATCTTGCTCTTTAGCTTATTCTACACAACTGGAAATGAACAACAAAACATCCTGCCAGGTCCAACCAGATCCAATTCAACCAAGATCAAATAACACCACAACGATTGTCTATATGTGATTCACACTCGCACGCAGTCATGAAGAATAATTTACTTTGGAACTTTTCCGGCATTTCTTTGTACGACACAGAACATTTCACCCACAAGCCCTGAATTTCCTAAACAGAGACAACAACCCAAAAACCCAAGTTCTAACCCAAAATACATAAAATCACTAAACCAATCACTGGGGGGTAAATGGTGATCTTAAACACCTTTTCCTTTCATTTTTTGGCTTTTTAA
The DNA here is from genome assembly GCF_040954645.1 of Diabrotica undecimpunctata. NCBI lineage: Eukaryota > Metazoa > Arthropoda > Insecta > Coleoptera > Chrysomelidae > Diabrotica > Diabrotica undecimpunctata. The sequence continues at coordinate 100,067,879 of NC_092811.1, forward strand.
TGACAAGTTGTCAACCAAATTTATCATACTCTTTAAATGTACCGCTCTATTGCACTAGAGGTTGTTATTTCGCCTTGCTGTTCTGTCATTTTGACCTCAAGGCCATGTCTGTTCACGTTGTTTGCGTGGGTGTTAAACCTGTTAATTCATTTACCTGCGACATTCAGTAAGCTAAAGACTGGTAACTTCATTTTTTTATCTTTAATACTATATTTTAATCTTAAATAATTCAATAATGTTACCTAAAGTCAAAATTAAAATTTAACTGATTATAAATAAATTGTTGGAAGTGCATTCTCATGATCTTTCTAGTTATTTACACATCAAAATTTTAATGTTTTTTTACTTAAGTTTTTTATAACTTTTTTATATACATGTATGATTATCACACGTTCTTTTGCTGTGCTAATTCTGTTAATTTGCAAACTATACCTAGTTTCAATTAATTGTTTATACAACTGTATCTCTAAATGTCCAGTATCGTAAGCTTTTTCACTTTTTTAATATCATTGACTGCTACATATCTTTGTAAGGTAACACAAGTTTTTGTTGGGGGGTTAATATTGTCTTTATTCCTGACAAAAGTGTCACTATTTTAGAATTAGTGACACCTTTGATGTAAGGAAGAAAGGCTTTCGTATGATGATAGTTAAGTCTTTGGGTTGAGATTGAGTGGGAGATTGATGTCTATAGATGCTCTTATTGTTGTTATTTTTGCCGTTTAACGTTTTGGATGAGGGCTTGATTTAAACTAGAGAACTCAGCGGGTCTACTTGGATCATCGCAAAGGCGATGGAGACAAGCGTATTAACGACTGAATTAATTTGTGAAGTGGGATGATGAGAATTAGCATGCAAGTAATGATTGGTATGTGCTGGTTTTCGATAAACAGAGTGATGAAAACCTTGGGATTGGCTTTTCTATATGATAATGTCGAGAAACGGTAGGGATGAATGAGTTTCAACCTCCATCGTAAACTGTATACTAGGATGTATACCATTCAGATGGGTTTGAAAAGACACCAAAGCATCCCTGTCATGGGGCCAAATAATGAATTTATCGTGAACATATCGTAGCCAACATGTGTGTTTGAGCAATGAGATGTGGATAGTACTCGGGTCTCAAAGTGTTCCATAAAGATATTGGCAATTACTGGAGATAGTGGAGAGCCCATTGTGGCACCATTTATTTGTCTGTAGAATTGATTTTGGACGATGAAATAGGTGTTGGACATACAATGTTTAATGAGAGTCTTGCTGGATACTGTATTTAGTTTTTAGAATGTTTAGATAACTATAACTATAGGAATGTTTGTAAAGAGTGAAACGATATCAAAAGTTACTAGAATGTCTGACGGTGGGATTGTTTAAGAAGTTCGATGAAATGAAAAGAATTTTTGAAGAAGGATGAAGCATTTTCGGCGAGAGGTTGTAGAGTTTTGGCCAAGTACATGGCCAATGGTTGTGTAGGGCAGTTGTATGCACTGACAATTTGACGTAGAGAAATATCGGGTTTGTGAATTTTGGGTAGACCATATATTCGAGGTGTCAACAGGAGGAGAAGTTTTATTGATAATGGCTTTTTTTGTTTTCTCCAGATATGTTGTATGGATTAATAAGAATTGATCTGTAGTCTGGACTGAAGTTCTTTCAGGGCTTTTTTTATCGGATTGGCTAATGTTCGGAGTAGGAGACTTTGAGTTTCTAAGAACTATAGCGATGTCTTGTCTAGTTATTTCAGCATCTTCGGAAGGTAAACTAAAGATGCTTCTTCAGTTTGACAGATGATTGTCTTAATTGGAATGTGACTCAGGGTAACAGGGTAATTGAAACCCTTTGCTAAAGCTTGAGTAGCAATGACCGAAATAGGAGTATCATATATATTTTTTAACCCTCTAGTTGCCCCTGTGTCCGAATATGTACATCGAAAGGGTCAAAAATAGTCCTTTTTACCCTTTACTTAAAGAGGGCATTTATTCAATTTTTTTGTTGTGTCAACTTTTTGATAAAACAATTTACAAAACCGCAAAAGATAAGTTTTATTTTATAGATCAATAAAAACGAAAAAAAAACTAAAATGATGATAAAATCCATGTAGTATCCAATCCGATCCGAATGATGCTGGGCATATCTCAGGCCCAGGGGCACCTAGAGGGCTGAAATATAGCTATAGGCCACTTTTTTAAGATACGATGATATACTTATGGTCAAGCCATGGAGTTGGAGTGTTCACATTGTAAAAATAACGGGTACTCTATGCTCCACGCTACGACATTCTTGACGAGCCATACAGTCTGTAGTCAACACAACCCGTACTAGCGTACTCAGGCATGTTATGGTTACTGTTACTATAACAGCCATATAGTTGAGAGCATTTCATTTAAGTTCAAGCTAGCACAAGTGATCCTGATGACAGTTAAACACTTCGAAACACGTGTAGAGCAATGGTGGAGCTTGAATTGTAGATATTGGTCAGCGGAGAATCCTCATTAGATGCGTGAGATACATAGTCAGTATCCTCAAAAGGTTAAGGTTTGGGCAGGTATTATAGGCAATCACACTATTGGTCCTATATTTATAATTGAAAATTTGCCAGCCGAAAAATATTTAAGCATGATTAGAGACGAAGTTGTTCCTGCATTGTCCAACTTATATTCCAGCGCAATAGATTCGAATCTACCGAATGAAAATGCCTACTTCCAGCAGGACGGGCAAGCTAAATCGCCAGACCTTACGCCCTTGGATTTTTTCTATGGGGTTATCTCAAGAACAAAGTATATTTTATGCAATACGACCAATAGCATTGCAGACGTCAAAGAAGATAACCGAAATACGGAATTCACCTAAAACTTAGGGTAAAGCCGGAGGTAGATGTGGTAATTTGTTTTGCATACTTTTTGTGGTCCCAAAATTCACATTCTCAGCAAAACTCAGCTTGTTCGTATAATTTTTAGAGGCATTTCCGTCTCTGATGACTGGAGTATAATGACATGATACGTTGAGGTCAGGTTATTAAGAAGCTTTTAAAAACATAAAAATATACAGGATATTTTATTAAAAATAAACGTTATTAACTATGGTACTCTTGCGTAAATTACCCTATACATTTAAATTTAAGTTCAAAAAGCGCAAATTTGAATTAACTATATGAAAACTTGTAAATTTCTTGTTTAAAGAATAATATGTCAATTGATTGATTACAAAATTGTTATAAAATTCATAATGACAGGTAAATAAATAAAAAATTCATTTTATATTGGATGAGGTCATTCTTCTTTCTGCAAAGTCTTCCAAAATAATTTAAAGAGGTTTATAGTAATTTTATTTTATTCTAAGTAGTTAAAATAAGTTTTTATTAAAGAATGTTTACATTTTTCACTATTAGGTACCTACTATTTTTAATCTACTTAAGTACCCAAAATCAACTACTGTATAATTTCATTATTGAATTACTTATTTATAATTTGAATATTACTGTTTTTAGGGATAACTTTTAACATTTTTACATTTTAGAATATTAATTTTGTTTTTATAAATTTTTACAGACATGTTTTTGAAAAATCGAAATGCTTTCAAAGATGTAAATATCTGGAAGTAGAAGTATGAAGTGAAAGAAACTTGATCAACGAGGAAGAAGTACAAGCAATCAAGTGATAGTGGGTATCTTAGCGATATCGTATGGAACTGTGTTGACCTAGTCCTATTAAACACAGAACGAGAAGAAGAAGAACAAGAAAAAGAAGAACACGGAAATAATAAATAAAAGATACGATAATATTAGTTTTTCTTTTCAAATAACAGAATAGAATAGTATATTTATCATAAAATCACTGTAACGTGACTGTTATAATATATGAACTAAAGTTTTGCGAATATGTACAAGTAGCAATTATGTTTTTTGATGAAAGCGTTCATCATAACTATTTAAAAAGAATAGAAATAATCGACAACATAAGCGAAATTCTCACAAAAATAAAAATACTGAAATCTAGTCGAAAATAGCTTCCGCAAGGTTATCTTATACATATAACTGCAAATCTCATCAAGGCTTTCATCAAAAAAATTACTTCATAAAAACATGAGATAGTAATTAACCTTTTATTAGTAGTTTTGACTAATTGCAATAATAAGGTAGAATTATTTTTTCTATTGTTTCGTAAAGATATTCAAAACATTACGTCGAACGGCATAATAAACACACAAAAGCCATCTGCAAAACGACGATTAGTGAATTTTTAGGTCTCATTACACCACAGACAAACACGCTATATACAGATTTTTTTGTAATGTTCGTGGCATAAAAGCTTAGTGAATTTCACTTTGATTATATAGTTGCTACGATCAGAAATAATTAATGGTACATCATAACTAATTACTATTTAAATGGGAATAAGCCACAATTAAAGGTTAAAATACGTTTATTGACGTTTCAATTTCCACTTCGGAAATCGTTCTCAAAATACAAACATTCAGGAACGCAACTCAACAATATTGGCAATATCATTTTAAAGTCGTCTACTTTAAAATGTATAAGGTATGTCTGAATTGTCAATATAGATGAGTCAGATAAAATTAAATTATTAGAAGAATTTTTCACTAAGTAACAAAAAACAAAATTTGTTTAATTTACTAATGTTTGTATTTTGAGAACGATGGAAATTGAAACGTCAATAAACGTATTTTAACCTTTAACCTAAAAAAAAAAAAAAAAAAAAAAATAGTCTCCTTTTAGCTGGATACACTTAGTAAGACGATGTATGTTTTGCTCGAGCTCTTCAAAATAGGCCGAGGTTTCAGCGACGACTTCATCATTTGTTGAGAAAAAGGGGGTCTTCGGAGCCATTTTTTTTTGTTTGGAAACAGGATAAAATCGCTGGCGGCAAGATCTGGGGAATACGGTGGGTTTTCAACCAATTCATAGCCCAATTCGTGTAATTTTGCCATGGCGAGGGCCGATCGGTGAGCCGGTGCATTGTCTTGGTGAAAGAGCACTTTTTTGAGTTCCAAACCGGGGCCTTTTTCTACGCAATTCGGCATCGAATCGATCCAATAATGCTGCGTAGTACTCACCATTGATTGTTTTTTGTTTTTCCAAGTAGTCGATGTGGATGATGCCCTTTGCATCCCAGAAAACAGTCAACATCACTTTGCCGGCCGAATGTGCACTCTTTGCATTCTTTGGCGGCCCTTCGCCGCGTTTGCGGCACTGTTTCGACTGTTTTTTGGTTTCCGGCGTGTTATAATGTACCCAGGTTTCATTAACGGTGATAAATCGGCAAAAAAATCCTTCGGTTCGCGCCGTATCATTGCCAAAAGCGTCTCCGAAGTGGTCACACGTTTTTGCATTTGATCGATTGTCAGCAAAAGCGGCACCCATCGCGCGGATAGCTTTTTCATGTCCAAATGATGGTGAATGATGTTGTGTATGCGTTCGTAGGAAATGCTTAGGACCTCTGTTAACTCGCGGAGCTTAATTCGACGATCTGCCATAATCATGTCATGGACTTTGTTGATCATTTCCGGCGTGGTGACTTCATTTGCCTCTCGGGACGCTCATCATCAAAACCACTCGTACGACCACGAACAAATTCAGCTTTCCAAAATTTTACTGTTGCTAACGAAGGTGCAACCTCAGCATAAACTTCGTCTAGGTCGGCTTTGATTTGCACATTCGTTTTACCCTTTTTGTGGAGGAACTTAATCACCGAACGATACTCGATTTTTTCCATTTCTCCGAAAACACAAAATTTGCTTGCTTTTGACGGCTGCAAAAACCAAACTAATTGTTTTTAAAACTTAAAATTTTGACAGACGTCATGTCATGAATGACAAATGTCAACACCGAAACCAATTCGGTATCAAGTAGCGCCATCCATCAAAGGCTAGTTTAATATCAATCTATCCTCGTGTATATATATATATATATATATATATATATATATATATATATATATATATATATAGTTCCCGTGTACGTATATATAAGTTCCCGTGCTCAAATCGGTATCAATAGAGTGTTGCGACTAATTTCAGCATCCCTGCTTCATCAGACACTCGGGCTGATACACATTCTCGGAAACAAACTCGGAAAGTCCAACGAATATCTCCTAAAACTTGACCACTGCAGTGGTTAGCGTACAAAGGTGTCACCTGCTTTGGTGGCCATGAACAATAACGATTTAATAATACCGTTTTCTGTCCTCTGGGCTATACGAAATGTGTAAACATGTCGCTTTACTTGGCAGTGTCTGTCTTATAATTAAATAATGAAAAGGCTGATATATTTTTTTAAATGAAAAGTATTTTTGAAGTGTGTACACATTTATTTCCTAGCTGAGCGCTTTCGGCTTACAAAGCCATCTTCAGAGCTATGCTACAAGAGAACAATAATATAAATAACTAATTACAAGTTTACAATTTAAAGTTTAATTTATTTGTAAATAGTGGAGTTGATTGTGTTGATGATAGGGCGAAGAGGAATATTACTTTTGTGAATTTTTGGTAGACAGTATAACTTTAAAGTAGTCTTTAGTCCGACCTCCAAGGAAGCGTGATATAATTTTTCAAACATTATTATTGCATCATCCATACGATCGGCTATAAGGACGATGTCATCTGCAAATCTCAAATGACTGAGCTTCTCTCCATTTATGTTGATCCCATGCTGGTTCAGATGTGTCTTCTTACAAGTATGTTCTAAAAGCGTCGTGAATAGCTTTGGAGGGACGGTGTCTCCTTGCCGTACTCCTCGCTGTATACAGACTTTATTTGTTTCTTGTTCAGATAGTCTTACACTAGCTGTAGCATTTTGGTAGATATATTTGATTGGCATTCTGTCAATGCTTTTAACATTTTCTGATGGCTTATGGTATCGAATGCTTTCTCGTAGTCGACAAATATCAGTGCCAATCGTTTGTTGTATTCCGCAAACTTCTATATCAGGTTTTTTATCACTAGTAAGTGGTCGTTAGTGCTGTATCCTGATCTAAATCCAGTTTATTCTCTATTCTGATAGGAGTCTAATTTAGCGTCCAGTCTTTTTTTTGATAATTTTTGTGAAAAGTTTATATAGATGTGGCCAAAGCCTGGATAATTTTATTTCAACCTAGTTTGATCGCTTCGATCTCTACTCCGTCATCGCTAGGTGATTTGTTATTTTTTATTTCTAAAAGTGCCGTTTTGATTTCGTATGTAGTTATTTCTGGCATTAATTCTGATCCCTGGTGATCCTTCTAGAGATGGGAATGCTTTGGGTTTGGACATGGTTTCCCCGGGGTGGAGGGCTGGGGAAATCCATAAGCTCGCGTGGGCAGGTGTGCTATTCCCGAAGTAGATCTATCCCCTGCTGCGATCGCAGAGAAGTATCCACCCGCTACCAACGATACAACTTTATCTGGCTTAAAATAAGATGGCTTCGATGATAAAGCAAATATTGTAAGCCTTGAAACCGGTAGCCCAAAATTTACCAACTTTATTAGATAAAAACTACTTAAGATTGTGAGTATCCACTCATTTCCCATGTACTGGTAAGATGACTTCGATTTTAGAGAAATCTACCCCTTTAATTTCAATTTAAGAAAACTCTAAATCCCGAAAGTGAATTTTACAATGTTTATAATGTTGATCTTTCCAAAAATAAAAATGTTGGTAGGCCCATTAGCAGTTTAAACATAATACAAGAACCACTCTACCATGTACATCATCATTTTTATAAAAATTTGCCCATTGCGATAGCCACTCGAGTATTTAGTCAACGAAACCTTGAAGATAGATCTTCTGAGGATGAACTGATATATGATTAGATGAATTGAAAAAAAAAATCATTCTGATTTATAGTGGTCTACGTCCAGGTTTTTTTGTTTACCTCATAGTTTTAAGACAAAGTGCCGTTTTGATTTCGTATGTAGTTATTTCTGGCATTAATTCTGATCCCTGGTGATCCTTCTAGAGATGGGAATGCTTTGGGTTTGGACATGGTTTCCCCGGGGTGGAGGGCTGGGGAAATCCATAAGCTCGCGTGGGCAGGTGTGCTATTCCCGAAGTAGATCTATCCCCTGCTGCGATCGCAGAGAAGTATCCACCCGCTACCAACGATACAACTTTATCTGGCTTAAAATAAGATGGCTTCGATGATAAAGCAAATATTGTAAGCCTTGAAACCGGTAGCCCAAAAGTTTATCATAATTAAACAATAAAAATTACTTAAGATTGTGGGTATCCACTCATTTCCCATGTACTGGTAAGATGACTTTGATTTCAGAGAGATCTACCCCTTCAATTTCAATTTAAGAAAACTCTAAAGCCCGAAAGTGAATTTTACAATGTTTATAATGTTGATCTTTCCAAAAATTAAAATGTTGGTAGGCCCATTAGCAGTTTGAACATAATACAAGATCCACTCTACCATGTACATCATCATTTTTATAAAAATTTGCCCATTGCGATAGCCACTCGAGTATTTAGTCAACGAAACCTTGAAGATAGATCTTCCGAGGATGAACTGATATATGAGTAGATGAATTGAAAAAAAAATCATTCTGATTTATAGTGGTCTACGTCCAGGTTTTTTTGTTTACCTCATAGTTTTAAGACTTTTTTTTTTTTTTCATGAAACTTCTGAATTTGCAATTAAGCCCACTTATGCTACACTGTATTATTTATGAATAAACATTTGAATTCAAGTATTTTGCTAAATTTTTTATTCTACTTTTAGGAATTATTTCAATTATCCAAATTTAATGTATTTGGAGTTAGAACACTATTGTTCTATGTGCCTCATATATTTCTGTACTTTGTAATGTTTTTATGTGAAGTGTTTAATTAATATTTATGTCTAATGATCGCCTGGGTCTACACTGCTATAATTAGGCCAATGCTAACTTACGGAGCTATTGCTTGGGTACCAAAAGTGCTACAGGCAACAGCGATTAACAAACTAAACCATATTCAGCAAATGGCTTGCATAAATATAACAGGTGCCATGAAAACAAAAAGAAACTGTTGCAATGGAGTTGATCATTGGCATCACGCCTCTAGATATATATGCCAAAGAAGGGGCGCTAGTGACAATTATGCGACTGCGGTTAGCTGGTGCAAATCTTGATGTAGGAATGGGACAATTGAGAACTCGTTTCTGGCGGGGAGAGCTGGATGCGCTACCACTGCTACAGGCAGGCTGCGACTCAATTGAACCAAAGTTTGTCTTTAAAAAACCCTACAAAATCGAAACAAGACAGTATAGGGAGACAAACGTGTCAAATGCCTATTGCATATACACCGATGGCTCCAAAATGAAAGAAGGCTCAGGATACGGGATGTACTCCAGATCACTGAACCTAAGAATAAAGTGGGGTATGGGCAAAAATGCCAGCGTAGTTCAGACAGAACTGACTGGTATCTCCATAGCCGCAAAAGAGATAATCCAAAAAGGTATAGCAGGGAAAACTATAATGATCTGTACAGATAGCAGACAAGCGCTACTAACCTTGAATAGACCACGTGTCACGAGTCACTAACTCAAGCTTCGGATGGTAATACCATCATCCTGAGGTGGGTTAAAGGACATAATAGGAATAAAGGCAACCGCATTGCTGACCAATTATCTAGGAAGGCGGCAGCCCTAAGACTCTTAGGACCTGGGGATCTTTTTGGTTGGTCAACTACAACAATCGCGGAAATTGTCAAATGTCACTCCCATACGCAAACCGTAAAAAGATGGGAAGAAGAGCAAGGATGTAAACTTGCCAGGGTAACACTAAGTAACCTTGAAGAGTCAACATCAAAAAGGTACTTGGGAATGACCAGGAAAAACCTACGTTTGACAGTTGGTTTTTTAACTGGTCATTGTCAACTAAGCAAACACCTCCACACACTGGAGCTAGCAGACACACCTCTATGTAGGAACTGTGAACGAGAAGACGAAACTGTAGAGCATGTCCTAGGTGAAGGCCCGGAGTTATCGTTAATCCGAGAGTACGCGTTCGGCGAGTCCTGGCCCACACCTGCCCACATAAGAGAGATGTCTCCTGGTGACTTGTCCACCTTCCTAGAAATGGCAGGATGGACAATGAGCTAAGGGTGACAGCTCCCTGGGAGGATGCACAATGGGTCAATTGTGGCCTAAGTGCTGTGAAACTTAACTCGCCCTCCCTACTCTACAGATACAGATACAGATATTATTCATGTTTAACGAGGTATGTTTTTATATAAACAACAACAATATCATGATAATTATGGCGTTATATTTTTATTTGATATGTTTTTATTTATAAAATAAAAACATCATTGTAAAAAGTTTTTTTTTTCAAAATCATTTCGTGAGTCCCTCAACTATTTATCGCGACCCTCCAGGGATTCACGACCCACATTTTGGAAAACCCTGTTCCATTGGACCAGCTTCAAGGTACCAGTCTTGTCTGGTGCCCTTTTTAATTTTGCACATTGAAGAATATATGTTTTCCAATTTCAAGATTGCTTCATTGTTTTTATACAAACTTTGTAGTAGTTTAACGTAAATGCCATTGTACGTTAAACTGTATCGAAGGTTTTCTCATAATCCACGAAACAGAGATACATAATGATGGTGTACTTTTGATGTTTCGATGATTAATTTGACAGTTTTTGGTTTGAAACAACGTGTTATAATCTTAATTTTTTAAACAGCTCTCTTGTCTGTGACGAGTTAGCATGCTACTGCATCTCTGCAAATATATTGTTGAGATATCTATCATGATCTTGTCTACAACCTCATCGATACGGTACGAACAAAGCGTATAAAGAAAAGCCGTATAAGCAATAACAAAAACTGGGCTTGTAATAAATATCCAATGCGCACACGAATTTATTGTTAACAATGTACAAAGAACAATTTGAAAAATGTAATTTAAACCTTTTCTCGTCATATTATCAGCATCAACTGTCAAAAATGCTTAATTTCCTAAAATATTTTAATTTGAAGTGCCTCGTTGATATTCCATTTCAAGACAATATATCTATTGTATTATTATTCGAATACATCGGGAAAAATTGTTGATAGTTATCCAAGTGATAAAAAGAACAATTTTGAAAATACTTTCCCTTGAATATGTAAATGTGCTATTAACCTTTCATTCTTCCTATGTAATGGTCGAACATTATTATGTAAATGCATTTTTATATTGTCAACGATTTCGTTGTCAACTGTAATTCTCCTCGTACATTTTAAATCCAAGACGAAAAATTACTAAGTGACATGAAAAAAGAACATCTAGTAATACTGATTTATTAAAACAATTTTTTGTACATATATATCTTAGGGTTGTGTACGTAATTGATCGAAATTTCAGAAAAATTCAACTGCTGAAAAAAATTAATAATATGTTGGACCTTCACGATGTTTTCTACAATTAAAAATACGTCTGGGCATACTCCTAATGATATGATGGCTTTCCTCTCGTATCTTATCCCAGGCTAGCACCTCGTGTTAAAGTACAGCTAGAGTCGGTGGAGGATGCAGTAAACAGAGTAATCTTTTTCCATAATGTCCGAAACGTGCTTAACGGGTGGAAGATGGGGATATTTAGCAGGATAAGGCAAAAAATCGACTTGATTGTCTTCAAAATCAGCCAACGTAATTCTGGCTGTATGTGGTCGCGAATTATCCTGTTTTGAAAAGGTGGAATGGGGATCATCCGCATATAAAACAGAAAAGGTCGCCTGCTTCCATAAGCAATAGCTTCCATATTATTCACTGTATTATGCACACGTCTTTCCATAGAAAATTGAGAATCTCGTCTTTCACCACGTCTCTGATCCTTGCACGGCCCTCATCTTTGGCCAAACAGAATCTGAATTCATCACAAAAGACAGTAGTGTCCCGTTAGAGATACCAGTTTAGCCATTCTATGTGCCAAACCAGTATATCACTTCGGCACCTATGACTAATAGGTCGAACAAACTGAAGGTCATGCGAAGTAAGTCCAAAACTTCTACAACCAGCCCAATCGGACCTATAATCCGTATCTGTCACATAAACGTAGAAGGCATAAGCTATGCTAAAAGCCAGTTTCTATGTAAACTATAGTTTATAAACTGTATAGTGGCTATACAGAAAACACACCGCAAAACAGAGGAGCAACTATAAAAAGGGTCAAAATACTGGACTATGAACTATTGGGTGTAAGTTACCACCGATCATACGGCACAGACGGCTATGACAGACAAGACATTGAAAATGCTCCGCTAATCTCTAATTCCATTGATGATTCTCCAATAGTTACAAATCCCCGCCACCTACGTTGGTGATTATAACAGCTACCACGAACAGTGGAAATATAAGAATAGTAATGCAAACGAGAATGATTTAGTAAAATGGACCTAAGATGAAGCTTATAGCTTTTGTTTGATGTCAAAAATCGACCAATCTATAGATGAGCAGCTTGGAGGGGGGAATACAACCACGACCTATTCTATCCCACGTGAAAGATAGAATTTTAAAAAGGCCAAGTCCTAATATAAAAAGAAGTAGAAGTTATTTTTTGAAGGTCTGAAAATATGACAAATACTTACTGTGATTTTATTTGCATAAGGCAGGCGGTAAAAAAAATAATGTACACATGTAAAATATGGATAGTGTTGTTTGATCACTAATTGAAATGCCTTATCAGGAATCCCCTGAGTTTTCACAGTCGCATGACGACTCATGCTGTCAATCTTACCATTCGAAAAAAAATTCCAAAATTTGAACTTATTGCACAGTATATTGCGAAAGAAGCATTTTTTTAGCATTAAACTGTGCTTATTGTATAATTTACTATTTTGCAAATCCTAGACTTCTATATAGGCAACAAATATTGCTTTATTGTAAGTAGCAAACAAATTAGCTGATAATTAAAAGCTCTATATTTTCTTTTGCTACTTTTGACTTGAATATAAGATAAATCTACTAAGTTCATTTATTAAAAAAATATCGATAAAAGTATATAAATATAATTTGTTAAATCTGGACTTTAGTATAGGCAACCAATATTGCAATATGGCATAATGACGTTAAATATAATAATTACTCACTTTTATTTTTCTACGAATGTATTATTGTGGTACAGTATACACTATACAGGTCCGTAATTAATTTTTTACTAGACAAAATGTTTTCGTGTACTGATTAGTAGGGGGATTTCATGTTGGAATAACAGTTATAGGATTATTATAATATAATAATGTGGTGTACGTGCCAAATTAATAATGATGTTACCTCCTCAAGTTTTTTCAGGATTCGAATTCAAACAAACCAAGTTGCTTAATGTAACATTATTTATATACTCAAGCTGTTTTTGTAACTTTTTATATATGGTATTTACTTTTTGTATAGACTATAATCCACTATAAAGACAGCTTGATCATTATAGTTGGAATTATAAATCGTTATAACTAGAAAAACTAAGTTTTGGAAGTAAAAATAAGTGGTTTTCTAATTAGAAGTAAAAATACCTACATACAGGTACTAGCTCCTGTTAAAATATTGATATCAACTCAACAAAATTTAAATATTAGCGTCATATGTCATTTTCAGGAAGTTAAGACTAGTACAATGTAAACTGTCACTTGTATTCACTTTTGGAACAAAATAAAGTTAGTCTTAATTATATACTCAACTGGTGCGTTTCATTTATAAGTTGTAACAGCTCCCATTTGGAGTTTTTATTTTTAAGCAAATAGGTATATGTCGATCCGATGGTCAGGCGAACTAGCGAACGCAAATCAATGTGGATACTTTAGATCAGCCATACTCACTACGCGGCCCGTGGGCAGCATGCAGCCCTCGGAGCGATTCTTCGCAGCCCTCAGACTGCTAGGCAGTAAACAAAATTTGCGGGTTATAATATAATTATGTTTCTATTTATGTATTTAATCAGATTACAGTAGTGTCGAGCGGCGTAATGCATTGTACCGCATTTTTCTGTGTGTACTGATGGTTGCCCATCAATGTGCGAAATATAGGGTTTGTTCAGCTGTTGAAAAAACACTTGGGAAATGATAATTTATTGAGTTTTCATTGTATCATTCACCAAGAAAGCTTAGCTGCTAAATTTGGTGAAAATTTCAGCTGTGTTATGAAAACACTTGTTAAGATTGTGAATGTCATAAGATCAAATGAACTAAACCACAGAGAGTTTCAAGAATTTTTGAAAGAACTTATGTCACAATATGGGGACATTCTTTACCACACAGAAGTGAGATGGCTGAGTAAGGATAAAGTTTTGGAACGATTCTTCGGCATTCGACATGAGATTACTCTTTTTTGGCTACAAAGAATAAAGAGTTTCCTGATATTCATAATTTTAGTTGGTGGTTTAAAGTAGCGTTTCTCACTGATACAATGAGCATTATGAATGAAACATTGACCAAATTACAAGAAGATTAAAATAATATTGTAACGAAAATGATAAGAATTGTGTTTTTACTGGAGCAGAAGCTGAATATGTATATTGAAGAATTGTCTAATGAAGATTATTCCAGCTTTCATTCCGTTAAAGCACTTTTTGATGAAAATCCAGATGAAAGTCAAGAGATTTCTGACCTACAGAAGCTGTTAGCAGACCTAAAGGATGAAATGTCTGCGAGGTTTAGTGACTTCAGGAAGTTCCAAGAACCATTTCGCTTGGTGAAAAATAACAACAGCAATAACAACAGCAAATGTAGCTCATCTTTCTATTTTTGGATAGGAAGCTAGGAATTTGAAAAATGAGTTAATTGATCTTCAGAATGATACAGAGCTCAAAAGTATTTTTGAAGAAAAAAAGAAGGAAAAAGCTCACTATAAGTTTTGGGAAGCAGTTGAAAATGACAAATTTCCTAACTTAATTGACTGTGCTCAGAAAATTTTGTGTATTTTTGCATCTACATATGTCTGTGAATCTACATTCAGTAAGCTGAAGTTCATAAAAAACAAGTACAGATCTAGGCTAACCAGTGAGAATGTTGAAAACATTTTAAGAATTTCAGTTTCTTCCCAACCTGCTAACATAGATGCCATTCTAGAGAGCTGTGAAAGATTTCGCCAGTTAACTTCAAAGAATTAACAAATTCAGGACTTGACATTCCTGGTGTCAAGTAAAAGACATTTTCCTACTTTTTACATGCAAAACAGTCCATATAATTTATAATTATTTTGTTTTTACGTAACTTGTAATAAACTTATGTTATAGTCATATAGTTTTAAAGTTATTTCATACCACCACTATTCACGCCCTGAGGAAAATTTCATTCAAACTATTAGGCTCTCAAAGAAATCCTAGTGAGGATCCCTGCTCTAGATGAATAAGACCGAGTTTTGCGCGAGCCAGAAAAACCGAAAGTTTAACGAAGTAGTTTCATATCCAAAATAAATCCGCTAATTAAATTCGAGTACGCCGGTGGATGGATCGGGTCGGTTGATGGATGAGTAGTGCGGTAGGTGATAGCAACTTCTTACTCCTTCTATTGATACTGCCGAAGCGCATGAGTCACTAGAAAACCGGAAAATAAATCTACGCTTTATTTGTTCCATATATTAAGACAAAACAATTTTTTAGGTGGACATGGGTTTAGGGTTTACAGATAAATCTGAGAAAAACGGATTATTTGGTAATAAATAACGACACCATTTGATTGGTGAATATATGTTACTTAATCAGATAAACGAATCCAAATATTTGCGTACAATAATATGTATATATATATATATATATATATATATATATATATATATATATATATATATCCATAAGGAGCAACGACTGTTAAACTGAATAAGCAGTGATAAAACAATGGAAAGGGGTGAGAAACCTTTCACACTGTAAATCTTGAAGATCTCAGTCAGATAAGAGGAGAAAAGCAAGATGTTACTATTCCATATATTAGCGGAAACGTTTTGTTTTGTTCTTACAAAACAGCGTCAGTCCAAATCTGCAAGAGTAGTAGAGTAGTAGAGTAATCCTTCTAAAAAAATATTACTGTTGCAGATGTAAATGAGATGCAGATGAAAAAGTAGAAGTTTTTTCGGCGGGCGCAGAAAGAAATTTAGAATGATGCATATTTCTTAAAATAGGTTTTATTTAGAATTAAAACTACTTTTCACAAGAATGGTAGTGTAAACAGTCATAATTTCCACTATTACTAAACTTCTAATTCACACCACATTCTCATCTACAGTCAAAAATATGATCGTTGAATATTTGGGCTAAAATTCTTGGAAATTATGTCATCGGACCCTATTTTTTTAAGGATCAAGTAAACGGAGAAAGCATGGATCACAAAAGATACTGATCCGACAAAAGAAATAAGATGCCACATTGAAATTGCACGGTCAACTTTTAATAGAATGAAAAACTTTTTTGTAATCGCGATATCAATATATCGCTCCGAATAAGAATGCTTCGATGTTATATTTTCTCTACCCTTTTGTATGGGATTGAAGCTTGGACACTTAAAAAATCCAACATTAAAAACCTAGAAGCATCCGAAATGTGGTGTTACCGACGTATTTTAAAAATATCATGGATGGATCGCAAAACAAACGAACAAGTTCTCGAACAACTAGGAAAAAAATGTGAAGTTTTAAATTCCATAAAAATCAGGAAATTGGAATACTTGGGGCACATCATGAGAGGTGAAAAATACGAACTACTAAGGAATATAATGCAGGGTAAAATCAAAGGCAGAAGAAGCGTAGGTAGACGTAAATCTCGTAGCTACGCAATCTCCGTGAATGGTTTGGATGCAGTTCAATTGAACTATTCAGGCGCGTAACCAACAAAATTATAATTGCCAGAATGATTTCCAATCTCCGATAGGAGCGGAACTTGAAGAAGAAGAAACGGAAGAAATTTATCTACGTTTTCTGTACCACGAATTGCCGGAATTATTAGAGACAGTACCGTTGAACATACGTCAGAGAATGTGGATATTACATCACAGTTTTCTAATAATTGATAATTTTCCTGGAAGATTGATTGGAAGAGGATCGTTCTTTATAAGCTCGTTTCTTCGGAAGTAATCCGTTCTTTTTAAGATCACTTGCAATGATGTATTGACGTCCATGGAGGCCACTTAAACATCTATTATACATTTAACGATTTTTTTGTTATTTTTGTTAAATAAATACACTATTTTGCATTTAATTTTATTTGTATATTAAACATTTGTATATTTACACTCACCCTTAAAAATATTAAAAGACATCAAAGAATCCCTACAATAGACACAAGAAAACTTAAAGAACCTAAAGTAAAAGAATGCCTCCAACATGAACTGCAACAAATTGAACACAAACACCAATGATATTGACGAGTACTGGAATCGACTAAAAGATTGTCTACTGGAACCCTGTAAAGAAATACTAAAGACTTCCTCAAGGAGAAAAGAGGAATGGATGAATGACGAGATACTCAATATGATGGAACAACGGAGACAATTTAAAAACAAGGATAACAATAAATACAGAGAGATAAACCACGAGATTAGAAAGACGATAAAGCAGGCAAAAGAAAAATACTTTGAAGAGCAATGCAAAGAGATCGAAGACCTTCAAAATAAATATGATCTGTTTAACCTACACAAGAAAGTCAAAGAACTGGCAGGACTAAGAAAACAAAATCCCACTTGTGCAATTCTGGATAGACACGGTACTGCTATAACACATACGGACGAGAAAATACAAAGATGGGCAGAATATATCGATGAATTGTTCGATGATGAAAGAGGAGATCTGGAGCACATAGAACTTACGTCAGAAGAAATAGGTCCATATATTACAAAAGAAGAAATATTGCACGCATTAAAAATAATGAAGAGCGGGAAAAGCCCTGGACCTGATATGCTTCCTATAGAAATCCTAAAATTCTAGATGAGAAGCACATTGATGTTTTAGTGACACTCTTGAACCAAATTTTTAGTTTAGGCGTATTACCCAAAGAGTGGTTAACATCTATTTTTATTTGTCTCCCTAAAAAGAAAAACGCAAGAGAATGCAGCGATTACCGCACCATTAGCTTAATGTCTCATACGCTAAAGTTACTACTTAAAGTCATCCATAACCGAATATATCACAAACTGGACACAGACGTTAATAATACACAATTTGGTTTTCGCAAAGGCCTAGGAACACGTGAAGCTCTTTTTTCACTTAATATACTAATACAAAGATGCCTGGACGTCAATCAAGATATATACGCATGTTTTATTGACTATAATAAAGCATTCGATAAAGTACGACATATACATTTAATGAATGTCCTGAAATCAAAGAAGATTGACTACAACGACCTCAGGATCATATCAAATTTATACTATAAACAGCGAGCAAAAGTACGTGTTAACGAACAGCTGTCAGAAGAAATTGAAATTAGATGTGGAGTAAGACAGGGATGCGTATTGTCGCCAATTCTTTTCAATGTCTACTCCGAAGAGGTCCTGAAAAAAGCTCTTGAGGGTGAAACAGCTGGAATAAAGGTAAATGGAGTTCCCATTAACAACATTAGATATGCGGACGACACTGTGATCTTAGCCGAAAACATTGAAGATCTTCAGAGACTGGTGACCAGAATAGCAGAGTATGGAAAAGAGTATGGTCTAACAATGAATGTCAAGAAGACGAAATTTATGAGAATATCGAAAACTCAAAGAAATAACGAGAATCTTCTAATAAACGAAACCAACGTCGAACAAGTGGACAAATATGCATATCTGGGAACAATGATTAACTCCACAAATGATTACAATCAGGAGATAAAAATAAGAATAGAAAAGGCTAGAGCAAATTTCAACAAAATGAGAAGAGTTCTATGTACCAGGGATTTAAAACTGGAACTAAGAGTTAGGTTGGCGAGGTGCTATGTTTTTTCGACTTTACTTTATGGAATGGAATCTTGGACCTTGAATGCGACATCAATGAAAAAACTGGAATCATTTGAGCTGTGGGTGTACAGAAGAATTCTGAAAATATCATGGACAGAACACGTCACAAACAAAGAGGTTCTGGGAAGGATGAACAAAGAAATGGAAATTTTAAATTCAATAAAAACAAGAAGATTAGAATATCTCGGACATATTACACGTGGAGAGAAATACATCTTGCTCCAACTGATTATGCAGGGAAAGATCCAAGGAAAGAGAAGCATAGGGAGGCGTAGAATGTCATGGCTGCGCAACCTGAGAGAGTGGTACGGATGTACATCAAATGAACTTTTCAGAGCAGCCGTCTCAAAAGTCCGAATAGCTATGATGATTGCCGACCTCCGCCGCGGAGATGGCACTTGAAGAAGAAGAAGTATATAAAACGTCAATTTACATTGTTGATTTGTTAATGGAAATAAAATTTAGATATTGTATATTGGTTATGCCTATTATCTTTGCAGTCTAATTGTCAAGGTCTTATCTGATGTGTGTTTTTATTAATATTTTATACATCAACTATCTTAACTACTAGGTATTTTAATATCTCATCCAATATTAACAAATTGATGATCAGTCTAGATTATAATGTATTTTTTTGAAAAATTATTTTTGATTGAATATTTTCACGGTCAACCTAATTCAAATGTCACCTAATTGGTGGTGTTAATGTTGCTACGAAATTAATAAAAAAATGTAATTATCTTTTAAAATACCTCGTACAATATTGCACAACCTTATATCTCAAAAACGAGAACATCGAGAGTCAAAAAATGTAGAAATGTACAGGATTCTCTATTCAAAAAAATATAAGTTTGTTCCACCCTGTATATTTAAAAAGATTTTTAATGTATGATCCTTTTAATTTTTATCTAAATATTTTTTTTCGTATCTTCTACGACAAAAGAGTAACTTTGTCAGTAATTTTGTTTTAATCTTGAAAGGACGTCAAAAAGTCCAAAATTTATGACAACCAAATTGGGTTCCCGTTCGCCAAGCCTGTCTATTCTGCCTATCTTCTTCAGATAGATTTCTTGCTGACATTGCTTTTGAAATTCCTTGCATCCATGTTATTGGTGGTCGTCCTCGTTTTCTTTTCTCTGGTGGTATCCATTCTAATATTTTTTTTGGTAGTCTTTCTTCACCCATACGTCTAACATGTCCGTACCATGTTAATTGTTGTTTTTCGATGTCTTCTATAAAGAACTTCGAGTGTGTTTAAGTTCAATGTTAACTTTTCGTCTTTGAACGTGAGATTAATTTTTGACCACATTAATGACGATTAATTTTAGTATATCTACTATACAGTTTGCGGTTTAACGTAATGATAATAAAAAACCGTTGTTTACTTATTTTAATGTGTTTTTTGTTTAAAATAAGCAACTTTTAACAAACCAGAGTAAGGGCCGAATCATCCCTACATCATAGACGAATGTTCCCCACCACTGGTTATCATTCGGCAATATGTAAGAAAAGCTATAAATCGATTTTTCTATATTTGCTTATAGAAATAACATAAAATATATGTAAAATAATATCCCCCATTAAAACTGAAAAGTGGAACAAATCATCATTAGCTATATTTTAGATTTTGATCGCCAAAGTCAAATGTGCCGAATGATCCCTACTTTCCCCTATCCCTCATATACTTTTTAGAGTCTTCAAAGTACGAGGCGTGTTTTTTAATTAAGTACCGTTTTGAAATTAAAAAAAGACGTTCAAAGATATGGCAATAATTTTATTTTTACATGAAAGCCTGTACCTTAATCTACTTTTCTACATAATGTCCGTGAATATTGAGGCACTTGTCATAACGTGGCACCAGTTTTTGAATACCCTCCTGATAAAATTCTGCCGCCTGACTTGTTAACCACTGCATCACAAATGTTTTGACTTCGTTATCGTCTTGAAGACGCTGACCGCCCAGGTGTTTCTTCAAGTGCTGGAACAAACGGTAGTCGCTGGGCGCCAGATCAGGGCTGTATGGAGAATGATTTAGAGTTTCCCATTTAAATGATTTGATGAGATCTTTGGTCTGATTAGTCACATGTGGACGGGCATTGTCATGCAGCAAAACGATACCCTTACTCAACTTGCCACGTCTTTTGTTCTGGATTGCACGACGCAGATTTTTCAATGTCTCACAATAAGACGCTGCATTGATTGTCTCATTACGAGGCAGAAACTCCACTAGCAATACTCCTTTTCTGTCCCAAAAAACTGTGCACATGATTTTCCGGGCAGAAATTGTTTGCTTAAACTTCACTCTTTTGGGTGATGATGAATGTCGCCATTTCATGGATTGTTGTTTCGATTCTGGTGTGACGTAGGCCACCCACGTTTCGTCACCAGTAACAATTTGGTCTAAAAAATCTTCACCTTCACTGTGGTACCGCTCAAGGAAAGTCAATGCACTGCCTAAACGTTGGGTTTTGTGCAAATCCGTCAACATTTTTGGAACCCAACGTGAACACAATTTCCGGTAATTCAAGTTCTCGGTAACAATGCACAAAACACTACGAGAATACTGAGGAAAGCAGTCGGACAATGATGAAATTGTAAAGCGTCTGTTTTCTCTCACCTTTTCGTCCACTTTCTGCGCCAAATTTTCATTAACGACCGAAGGACGCCCACTCCGTTCTTCATCATGCACATTTGTGCGGCCATATTTAAATGCTCTCACCCATTTCCTTGCCATTCCATCACTCATAATGTTTTGTCCGTAAACTTCAACGATCTCACGATGAATATCGATCGGTTTTACGCCTTTAGCACTAAGAAATCGTATAACAGCCCGTACTTCACAATCAGCGTGACTCACGATTGTTGGAGGGATCTTAAACACTGGAGTAAACAAGTATACAATGAAGAATCAGACTGTAATGGCGTCAGTGCGTAGACAAGAGATGTAGGTAACCAGCGCTCATGCGCGGAACGCCGACCGTAGCGCTGCGGCGGCGGAATCGCAAAACGGTACTTACTTAAAAAACATGCCTCGTATATAAAAGAATTTTACATAAAAGCGATGCTTTTTTAAAGATTGGCCGGGGTAAATTTAGCATTTAGTGAGAACAGATACAAAGCTTACTATAAAAAGTAAAGGTGTGGTAGGTCTAAAATAAGAAGTTAGCGAAATATTTGAATATTTAATAGAACGAACAAATTTCAGTAAGACAACACTTCCCGACTGCCCACAACTTTTTATGGGGCTCTTCTACTATAAATACTAGGGGAAGACTGCTAGAAGAGATATTTGAACAGTTCAACCTTTCAGTCTTAAACGACGGCAGGCCCACTAGATTTAATTTACAAAACGGTGAATCTTCATCTTCACCTTACGATATGCGAACTAGGTCTGACCCCACAGCTCACCTGGGATAGGCTTGACTTCTTATACAACAGTGATCACTATCCACTTTTTATTCATAATAACAAAAACCAATGTTGACAGACATTTACTCCAAAATGGAATTTAAAAAACCCTAACTGGAATATTTTTTCCAATTTAATCGAAAGCAGTATGACCACATTTAAAAGTACGTCAAACATAGAAGAGACACTAAAGCCATTATCACAGAAGCAGCAGAAAAAGCAATAGGAGACCACATGCATAAAACAACGCAACCCTGTCCCATGGTGGAATCCCGAATGCAAAACAGCAGTTGAATCTAGCAAAAGAGCTTTTAACCAATACAAGCGCTACAAAACTGTTGAGAATAAAATTGAATGCAGAAAACAACGTGCTAGAGCCAAAAAGACTCAATATGTATCAACGTTAAATGCAAACACTCCCATGACTGAAGTATAGAACAAAGTCCGAAGAATATCCGGATTAAATAGCAATCCGAATATTAAAAGCCTCGAAATAAATGGAAAAGCAGTTACTAGTAATACTGAGATTGTCAAAATCCTTGCTAACACATACAAAAACCGATCCAGTAATACTAATTATAAAAAATCTTTCATTAATTACAAACAGCAAGAAGAAAATAAGAAAATTAGCATTATACCTCACACAGATGAATCGTTAAATTTACCCATTTCTCAATTAGAGTATACAGAAGCATTACCAAATCTCAAAGAAACTAGCGGTGGCCCGGACGATATTCCTAGTAGTTTTATCAAACACCTTCCAGATAGCGCTCACAAACAACTTCTAAATCTGTTTAATATTATTTGGCTACAGCACAAATTTCTTGAAAAATGGCATGAATCGACAATTATACCTATACAAAAAGGTAATAGTATTAAAACAAGTTCCGAGTCATACCGACCGATATCTTTAACATGCGCCATGTGTAAGTTACTAGAAAAAATTATTAATAATAGACTAAGATGGCAGCTGAAGAGACAAGATTTAATTATTCCAGAACGAAGTGGTTTTAGAGAGCAAAGGTCAACCATAGATAATATCATAGATTTAGAAAGTGACATTTCTGAAGCATTCGCACTAAGGAATAAATGTCTAGCGGTTTTCTTTGACATATCAAGAGCTTTCGATACAGCCTGGCACGATTATATAATAAAAAAATTACATAGTTGGAACATCCAAGGTCACTGTTTCTTCTTTATTAAAAACTTCCTTCAAAATAGAGCTTTCAGAGTTAGGACAAACAACACATCAGATGTAATGTATCCAGAAAATGGCATTCCTCAAGGATCGGTTATCAAGTCTACGCTCTTTATAGTGGCAATCAATGATATTCTCAAAAATCTAAAATCGCCTATAAAGGCACGCGTCTACGCGGATGATCTTGTAGTTTTTTGCAAAGGTAAAAATATACAAAATATATTTTGTCACACACAGAACTTTATACAACACTTAGAACTCTGGTCACAAAAAAACATGTTTCTGTTTTTCCACTGAAAAAACTCGTTTCATCCTGTTCTCTAAGAAAAATATCACAAATACCCCCAACCTAAGATTATGTGATGAGAACCTAAAACGTGTAACGTCAATAAAATTCTTGGGCATGACATTCGAAGAAGCTCTAAGATGGAAACTTCATATAACAAATTTGATCTTATCTTGTCACAAGAGATTACATCTTTTATAAACTCTGGCAAATAAAGAATGGGTACGGATCGCCAAAAACTTTTAATGTTATACAGAACATAATTCAGATCCAAATTAAATTATGGATCTACTGTGTATTCTACAGCCACTAAGACACTGCTAAAAAAACTTGACAGTCTTCACAACCTATCTTTACGTATAATATCTGGAGCTTTTCGCACAACACCAATCGAAAGTATTTATTATGAAGTTGGTGAACCGTCCTTAGAAGACAGAAGACTTTATTTAAGGGTAGCATACGCCGCAAAAATAAGGTCTAACCCAAAAAACCCTACTATTCACAATTGTTTTACAGAAAAGTTCCCAAATCTCTTCATAAATAATCCACGAACTGCCAAACCTTTCTACGCAAGGATTAGAAGCTATTTAAATCAATTAAACTACACGTTCCCAGAATGCTTTTCCCCCCAATCGTCCTCAATTCCTCCATGGCAAATAAAAAACCCTCAGCGCCTATCCCGCCTCATTTCTTTCGACAAACATTCAACAAACCCACAGTTAATCAAATCCGCCTTCAACGATATGCTTCACAACTACAAGGATTATACACATATATACACAGACGCATCTAAATCAAATGAAGGTACTGGCGCTGCAGTCATAACCCCAACATCGACAAATAAATACAAACTCCCTTCAGAGTAATCCATTTACTCTGCTGAACTACATTCTCTATACCAGGCCACGCTAGCTGTCAACGCATCCAATAATACCAATTATATTATACTCACAGACTCTCTAAGTTCGGTACAGTCAATCCAATATGTCTACCTTTAGTCATCAAGATAAAAGAAGAAATCCACACCGCTCAACTGAATGGAAAAAAACATTATGTTATTCTGGATACCGTCCCATATAGGAATTCCAGGAAATGAAGAGGCAGACAATGCTGCAAAAGAAGCTGCAAGTAGTGATAGTGCGGAGTGTTCTAAAACATTTACGAGTGCGGACGTAAAGGCGGCGGTTAAATAAATATAAAGTGCGATATATGTGGGAAGAAAAGTGTAAAGTGGCCCACATTACCAACAAGTCGGAAAGACCAGGTACGCGACTCCCACTGGGTCATACGCGATTAACTAATAGTTACGTGTTCTCCAACAAACAAGAACCAAGATGTGGCAACTGTGATGAAAAATTAACAACCAAACATATATTAGAGAAATGTCCAGCATTAACGCCAGAGCGCATGTTGTACAATATACCAAACAAACTTAGCGATATTTTAGGTCTACAGTACAATATTTCAAACATAAAAAGTTTCTTAAACTCAATTAACGTTTTAAATGCTATCTAAACTAACATTATAAATGTAATACAAATTATTGTTCGCTATCATTGTTTCGCTAATAGCCAATTTGGCTGATGCGATTTTGTTAATAAAAAAAAACTTCCCGATTGGCATAAGTAGCTGACATTGTCTCAATGAAATCTACAATTCAATGAAATGTAGAAGAAAATAGAGATACTGGTAGAAAAAGACAATTGGAAGATTAAGCTACGACATAATAAGACACCTAAAATAGAGTTAAATATTTTTTTATTTCGCATAAATATGTTGCCTTAATTTATAGTGCCATAATACGTTTTCAGCAGGCACCACGCGGATGAAAAAAATATGGAAATAAAATTCCTACATTTCGTTTACTATAATTGCTATAATTAATTACTATAATTTTTTTTTTATAATTGGTCAGCAAATGGTCAGCAAAAACATAAATGTAAATAAATAATGAGTATAATAAAGCAATAGATATTAACTCTTCAAAGGTTTGGTTCCATTTCAAATATCTAATAATACAAATCTGAAGAAATATACAATTTCAAAAAACAAATCAAAACATTGCGTGAATGAGAAACAGCTGATTGTATACACAAATGTGCAATCTAACCAACATAAAGCCGGTGCGGTCCTGGTTTAATGAAAACAATATCTGAACAACAACAAAACCATAATTACAAACAAAACAGTAATTACAAAGTTTGTCTACTTATTTTCTTACACTATCTTATCAACGACAAGAAAAATCAATTTCGGACGGCATTAGTTAAGCTCGTGCACAATGTGACAACAAAAAAATGTCAAAAACATTACCATTTTCCCTCGTGACAATCACTTTGGCATTTTGCACAATAACGGAAGTTTCGTTGTTGCTGTTTAACGTCAAAATCACCTGTTGCTCTTCCATGATGCTTGGAAAAGTTCCAAAGGTCACTCCCGGGATTCCAAACACTACAGTTTTATTAACTTGGCGGTTTCTTACTGAGTAGCGCCTACTTGTCACTTCACGGAAATAGACAATCTTCGAAAAAAGAGAAAGTATAACGCGGATCTAGTCGTAAAGAGCAAAAAGAGAGAGGTATATTTCCGTACGTCCGAACGTTTGAATCAGATGTTGTCGTGCGCAATGACTTGCTGCTTTATCGAAATCGGACATGATTAAGAGTTGTTTGGGTCTCGTCTAGTCAGGATCTCGGCATTTTACAGCCGGGCGTCTAAGTTTTAACGAATTTTTGTCTACGCCGCGAGCACTATTGTATTGGAAGACATTTACTTATGAGTATAAATGCTTTTTTAAACTGTTATGCGTTATTTGCATAGTATTTAAAAGTTCAGTATCGGACTAGCCGAACATGCATTTTTAATTACAATCTATATTTTTAACAAAAAATTATTCATAAAAAATATGAAAAGTATTTACAGCGGCTGGGTGTAATTATTAAGCATACAGCAGAGTTTGAATACAAGAA
The DNA here is from genome assembly GCF_040954645.1 of Diabrotica undecimpunctata. Lineage (NCBI taxonomy): Eukaryota > Metazoa > Arthropoda > Insecta > Coleoptera > Chrysomelidae > Diabrotica > Diabrotica undecimpunctata. Next base: position 100,094,612 of record NC_092811.1, read on the forward strand.
AGATAAAAGTAGATTCTGAAAATATTATACAATGGCGGTATTTGTCCTTCGCCCGTAAATTGGGAAATTAATAGAATATAGTAAACCAAACATCTGTTTTATAGATTGAACATTAACATTAATTTAATTGGTGAGGAGGAAAAGATTAGACTTAAGATTAAATATTAAACGAGTAGTATCAAGCAGCTATCAAGCTTTCACCTTTTTGTACCACCCTATACTCTGTAGGTACAACATCAGACCTACATATGGAAAAAGTAAGTTGTGCAGAAGATGGCTTATTATTACTATGTTTGCTTTAGGATTCTTATCGGGATTATAGAAATTTGGAGCAATGGGTGAATAGAGGTCAGCTCTCTGCACGTTCCATATACGTTTTTTATGAGTTCAGAAAAGTTACTTATTTCTGGGTCTTCCTCTGGTTTATCTCTTTTTCTCAATATTTTTAATATTTATAGCTTTAAATGATGTAATGTAGGTACTATTTTTACTGAGATATTTTGCATTAAGATACCATAAGAAAATAGCTTCAAAACAATATTAAATGATGTTTTAAACGGTTTGCAGTCAAATCTATAATGTACCACCCATTTAAATAGTAATATAAACCTTGTAAAAAAATACCACTTCTCGAATTAATGGTTAAATGTCGGAAAGAAATAGTTATTTAATCAACAAGTGTATTAATAAGGGCGATTAACAATTGAGATATTTTAGCGTGATCGAAGCGAGCGCGTTAATGTTTGAGAATGTTAATCGTCATTTTAATTCACGAGTTCGTTACAAAACTTTTCCGTCGACCGTACTTTTCAGAAATAAAGATATCTTAGTTTAAATATTTATTTACTTAACGATAAACAACAATTTTTTCAGCTTTCATTGACTTTATTCAGTTTCCTTAGTGGTAGTTTTATTAGAGTAAACATTAATATTCGAAATGGTGCAATTACTGAAATTAAAGGAAGATATTGATAAACGATTATCTGCTGTATAGCATTTTGACAAATTTATTTATATTTAAGTCTTCTTGGACCTCTGTAAATTCTGTGATAGAAGAAGTTAAATTCTGGTGGAGTTAAATTAAACTCTCCGTCAATATCCATCCTTTGATTTTTCAAATACACAGAATTTTAAACAATAAAGTAAATAATGACATACAATGACAGATAGTACTAACAGCGGCTACTTCATTTTAAATTAATTTTTTAGTGGGGATAAATAGGTATATGTTTGGTTGCCTACACCACAGGTCACTGCCAATCAGAGAGCGTTTAATTAATTTATGCAAGCAATGTATGTTGTGTTGCCTATAATAAAATCGTTCATTAATAGAAAATCATTCATTAATATGGGTCATTAATCAATGATTTTGAGGGTGTTAAAATTGATCATAAATGGACGGTCGACGGAAAAATATTTTAAATAGTTATAACCAGAAATGATGTTTTAGATGGTTGGCGGACAAATATATATTGTAGCACACCTTGAACGAGTAATAAAAACCATTTAAAAAAATATCACCTCTCGAAACAATAATTAAATGTGTGCCAATAAAATGTTTTCAATATTAATATATTGGCAGATAAATCTATAATGTAGAAAGGGAGTTTTAAAATTATCAGCGAACAAAAAAGCTTAAATTAAATATAGTATTTTATTTGTTATATTTTTAAAGTTAAATTAAAAAAAATTTAATTTATATCCTAATCTAATATATATCTTCTTCTTCTTAGCCTTCTGTCGTCCATGTTTGGACATAGACCTCTCCCAACTCCTTCCATCGGTCTCTATCCTGAGCAACATATTTCCAATTTATTCCGGCTATTCTTTTAATGTCATCAATCCATCTCATCTGTGGTCTTCCTCTTGGTCATTTACTTTCGTAAGGTCTCCAATGTTGTATTGTAGTATTCCAACGTTGGTCTTTTTGTCTAGTAGTGTGGCCCGCGAAGCTCCATTTAAGTTTGGCAATTTTTGTTGTTATGTCCTCGACTTTTGTTTTGGATCTTACCCAGTCGTTCGCTTCCACGCTTTTTCTACCTCTTGAAAGTCGAAAATTGAATATTCTTCTGGCATCAATTTTAGAAAGGGCTGCAATATATTGTGTTGGAGAGAGAATGCTTCATCTGCCAGAAAGTAGTATGGAAAACGATTATCATTTGCCTCGCCTGGCAAAGGAGTTACTTTTGGTATTGGCAATCTGTTATTCTGCAATAATGTGCCAATTGTTGAATTGCGGTAGCGTCGATTTATCGTCCGCTCTCATTGAACCTTCCTAGCAATATCTCGTGGCAATAACATTCCACATATCGTATATCGCCCGGATTTGAACGCTGCCTTAGATATTCTTGCAGAAAAAGGTAAGATGCACATTATAAATAATCTAATAAATATAGAAAAATATAAAATATGTTTTATTATATTTGCAGAAATCACTGTAGCAGACAGTGTAATGATAAGTACAAGATGCACATTATATACAATCTAATAAATATAGAAAAATATAAAATATGCTTTATTATATTTGCAGAAATCACTGTAGCAGATAGTTGTAATGATAGTAGCAATTATGATTTTTTTAATAAACATTCTAAAAAATGGAAGATTCTTACATAATAAATAATAATTATATTATATAGATACGTTCGTAATACAATATTCCAATATTATTATATCAATTAACTTTTTTACTTTAGAGTGAAGTGACATGGATGATTGCATAATGATAACGATAGTGATGCTAGCGATGGTGATACTGAAAACGCTTTTTATACGTTATAGATTCGTTTGCCAATCAATAAACTATTATTTAATACCATAAATATTAAAAACATATTTTTGACAGAAGTTTTACTGTTGTTCCGAGGAGAGGCATTTTTTTGCAGGATTTAGATTATTATTTAAGAAGGCACAGATTTATCCGTAAACTACCTGGCAGATACGTAATAATAATTTCGAGATAGGCCCAATTTTTAATGTTCTATTCTCATATCTGCCACTACTTTATTTATCTCTGATTTACCTGCCAATAATTCTTGGTAATTAATTTGTATAAAAGTACACGATATTTCAATGACAGACACTTAAAAACTGTTTGAGATAAACATTTTTTGCATTTTTTTTTCTTTTTAACAGGTTCTGCACTTCTGCTTTATCTGTAAATATTAGTATTACATTCTTTTTGCTTGAATTTTACTAAAACGTGCTCAGTTAAGACAGTTAGCGATCGATCGAAATACCTACTCGTTCTAAAATGAATGTTTTTCACTACAATTTGAAAAATTAAAATACCAGATAGGTACAGGGTTGCCGCTATTAATTTTCTTCTTCTTGCGGTGCTATAATAAGTACACCTAATGTAGGCAATTAGATTGGCGTGTTGATCACGGTCTTCAGCTAATCGGAATAGTCGTACTGTTTTCTTTCAATTCCTTTGATTTTACCTTTTACGATAAGCTGAAGAATCCTATACCGGTCCACTCTAACAACATTCTCTAGGTATGAAATATTTCTTATTTTAATAGTGTTCGATAACTAATGAACGGCATTTGCTCTATTTAATTCAGCTCCGTTGGTCTGCATCGATATCCAGGGTATTCTGAGCAGTCTTTTTGCAACCACGTCTTAAATACCTCTATATTACTTATTAGTTTATTATCGTAGTTGAATAAATCAAGCAGTCCAAAGCCTTTAAATAAATAGACAATTTCGTCTCTTTTACGTACCCATTTGCCTTTATTAAGAGACAAACTTTTTTAAAAATGGGCTTTACAAATTTAAGATTATGTGCAGATTATATGTAAGGGCAGCCTGACATAAGGGTAGCAGTACATGACAAGACGTAATATGGGACTTTGCTTTAAATATCAATCGGTTCGAAAAACTTTAAAAACTGTCCGTTAACACCGCTTTTCCTATATTCATTTAGGGCATAATTCTTACACATTCTTAAACATTCTTACACATTTTAAAACTAATGCAATAGAATTAAAACTGATGTAGTTTTAATCTCATGTTTTGGCGCCGGGGGATTTCATTGAATGGAAAGATAATACTACAACAAAAGCTTTAATACGGCTCTGACTTGTATGGTTGTTCAAATTTCCGGTTTTCTGATTTGTTTTATACATTTATAATCTGCTTATTTAGGATTTGATATTTACAAATAGAAAATAATTACGTCATAGAAGAACGGTTCGTGGGATCGATTCACTACAATATATTTACTATAAGCAGTTTTAAATTAAAAACTGCATGAAAATAACTAACAAAAGATAGACATTAAGTACAAAATTAAAGAGGGATGAGAAGTAAAAAATTAAAAGATTATCTGTCACTAAAAGATTATAAAAATTCGTAACGATGGTCAAAATTGAATAAAAGTCATAAATGTCATCCGGTTAATAACAACATTGAATCAATCATCTGTTTAAATTTCAATAATAATTCTCGTTTTAAAATAATTTCGTATAAATACAAATATTATTTTTAAACATATTATTAAATTTACTATCAAATGATATTTATTTATATTTTATTATTAATATTTGGTCTGAATTTGACAGATTTGTAATAAGTAAACAACATACACTTTTTTAATATGTGACGTTAGAAGCAAACATAATAATTTATCGAATTTGTTTAAAATATGAAAAATAAATAAATAATAAAATTACTTTATTAATTTTAAATATATTATTTAAATTTTAAAATACAGAAAACATAGTATGAAGCTTTGCGCTACTCTACAATACCGCCTACTGTTTCCACTTTTTTTTGTAAAAGCTTTTCTGCAAGATCTAACGACAAAAACCAATTACCCATGGTGATATTTATATTGGTGCCATAGTCTTTCCTGTATATGCAAAGAAAGATAATACTACAACAAAAGCTTTAATACGGCTCTGCCTTGCATGGTTGTTCAAATTTCCGGTCTTCTGATTTTGTTTTTATAATCTGCTTATTTGAGATTTGATATTTACAAATAGAACATTATTTATTACCATTTTTTTTTAAAGTTTTGAATACGAAAATTAAAAACAAACAAATAATGGATGCACCAAGATTCACGCAAGATGTGATTTTAATAAATCACGAATTTTAATTAAAAATTATAAAGTGAGCGATTCTTTTAATTTCAATTGACTGATTGATAATTTATCTCTGTTAACATGTATGTTTTTTTATATTTGTTTTTTTGGTTCTTTTCTATTTAAACTTGGAAATTATTTTTTTTCCTGAGCAGTAGTAGAAAAAATACTGTATATTACTCACATCTAATGGTCGTTAATTATCTCATGTTCTAAATACTTGCAAGGCGACTCATGTTGCAATGCTACTATATTATGCTCGCATTATAATGACCAACATTAAGGCCCTATTCACATAAAGATACCGGTATCGCTAAATGACTGATTCTTAGCGATCCAGAAACTCGATATGTGTGTTTTCTTCTTCTTTATATTATATTTGTCCCTTTCATCTCTACCCCGTGACTACTATATGTACTAAATATTCAATTCAATGATAAATAAAATAGTTTGGAAAATTAAATAATGTATAAAATTACCGAAACAATATTAAAAAAGATATTATGATTTTTCAATTCTTTGATTTTTAAAACCAAAGTGACAAAAATCAGAACACAAAAATTAAAAAAATATATTCCCTGTTTGGGATCGATCTCGCGACTTCTGGTTCTAAATACCGCGCTTTAACTCATTCGACCAGTAATCTTAAATAAGAGTTTGGCTAATCAATGTCATTATTTGACAAGAACATTATTAAGATGTCAGTTTTTTTGTTGTATTTTGTGTTTGTGTTTATTTATTTATTGTATTCCAAAAATGGAAAGGTTATTACGAATCATAGAATGTATTCGGAAGAATATTTATTTGTAAAAGACTTTGGCCAAATGTATATATCTACCGAATTAATATAAAATAATAATAATATTAATAAATATTAAATATATTTACAAAAGGAACATTTTTATTCTCGAGAGAGAAAGAGAGAGAGAGAGAGAGAGAAAATATATCTTCTGTCTCTCTCTTACCTATATCTTACATATGTAATGATTTTGCCGATTTACTTCCGTGCAAACTTCCAACGTCGAACGCGCGTATAGAAGTATAACTTCAAAAAAGATAATAGCAAGAATACTACCTAATTAAAAGCTTACAAACTTCGTAACATGTACCTAACAAAAAATAAAAATTAGGAAAGAAGATTAATGAGTTAAGGGCTCAAATATTCCACCTCCTTGTGCTAAATAGTAACCAAATCTGTCATACAAATCTCTCCTCATATTTTGGAGTAGGGCTGCTGTAATGCTTGCAGAAAAATGAAGTATTTTTGCCCTTAATTCGACTAGGTTTGTGGTCCTTTCAAGCTGATGTCTATAAATGTTTTCTTTGAGAAAACCCAAAAAAAAAAGAAATCGTTAGGCGCTAAGTCACAGGATCTAGCGGGCCACTTAATTATACCACGTGTACTTATCAGTCGATCAGGAAACGTTTGATTGAGGAAGTCAATAGTTGCTCTAGAGTTGTGAGCCGAACACCCATCCTGTTGGAAATAAACCTCCTAAAAATTAACGGGAAGGCGTCGAACTGCCGGAATGATCTCATTCTGTAAAAGTTGTAAATATTTGGACCCGTTTAGGTTTCCATCGGTAAAAAATGGACCGACAATATGGTCGTCTAACATCGCAGTCCAAACATTTAACTTTTGCGGATGCTGCGTTTGCACTGCAACACTGAGGTGCTTATTTTTCCGAGAATAATACCTTGCAACGGATAGATTGTGTTTTTTATGTAATAAAAATGAAGATTGGTCAGAAAATAAAATATTTTTTAAAAAGTATATTTTCATTCTGTTTATCTAACATAAACTCACAAAACTTCATCTGCCTAAAGTTATCTTCCGGAAACAGTTCTTGTGTTGGTTGTATCTTAAAACAGTGATAGCCATTCCTTTTGAGAACTCGCTGGACAGTTCGAGCATTCACGTTAACTTCCCTAGCAATTTGTACACTATTGCAGGGTTCACTAGCTTCCACCAAAGCACAAATATCAATATCCCTGTTTTGACGCTCCTCATCGACAGGTCTAACACGTGGTTCATTACCTTCATGACACTTTTTACAACTGTTTACACATCCCGAAGTTTGAAAATGTTTAATGGTATTTTTAACTGTGGTAACACTTGGTAAGGGTCTATTTTTGAAGGCAACAATAAATAAATCAATTACTTCGCGTATCGAATGACCCTGAAAGTACCAAGTTACCAAGTTGCACTTTTTCTTAGACGGTATACAACGTAATAGGCATTTTATTAATTATTTGTTTATTCTTTCAGAACTTCGTTTGAAATTTTTAATGTCAATGTGACAATTACGACAATTCGCACCTACGGTGAAATGAATATAGCGGTGGAAACGTGTAACATGTCACATCGATTGCCATTGTGTTGTATGGTCAATAAAACAATGTCGTGATCTGTATAATGATTGTATATATATATATATATATATATATATATATATATATATATATATATATATATATATATATATATATATATATATATATATTAAATCTTTAATATGTTGGCTTTATGAGTCCATTTTAAATAGGTGTAAAAAGAAATAAGAATAAGATTTACTGGTAATCAATTTATTCAACCACCAACGACCGGTTTCGCATACTATAATTTTCTATGCATCTTCAGATCAACGGCACATGGTAAATTAAATGCTAAAAATATAATAACCCGTATTAGGGTGTTGTCTTGTACAGAATATACAGCAATTATGCCACTTCTCAGCAATCGCAAGGTGGAGGTGGCTGCTTACTCCGTTCGGACTCTATTTTGTGTACAATCGCCATCAAATTATTGTAAAATTTATTATCTGCATGTGATTATGAAGTCGATTCTATTTAATGGGATTACTAACAAAAGCATGTATCAAATACAACCATAAATAAATAGTCCTTCGTTTTGGTCTATTTGTTTATGGTAGATACCTCTCGAAACTTAAGGCACCACTCAAATACAAATGACTTAATGACGTAATAAGCTTAAGATAAGGTGTTCTACAATAATTTTTTGGCCACTATAGACCATGTTTAATGTGGTAGAAACTCGGAGACTTTTGTGTGATCCATGGCATTTCACTAATTTGTCAAACATATTTTCCACAGCTATCTTTACGGTTTTTGTTGGTGATCGTCTTGAAATGAGTCTGCTATTATTGGCATCCTCGATGTCTTGATGAAACGGCAGGTTTATATTATTCGTTAGCTTCTTTTACTCATTTACTAGGTCATTTATTCGTATACGTTGAGGAGGCGGTATGTGACTTAAAGCAGGTAGTCAATCTGTGTTAGTTGGTTTATTAACATTAGCAATCAGTCTCATAGTGTTATTTAATTGAGTATCTACTTTATGTACGTAAGGGCTTTTTAGCCAGGCTGAAACACACATATAACTTGTGTGTTATAGCTTGTAAAGATAACAAGAGCATTTATGGCTGTGATGTGGTCTATTTTGATAGTTTTTGTTAGAAATTTAACCTGTATTGTTACGAGTACATTACCAACGTAATCGGAAAATCAATATCGCTTTCTTGATGTATTAAATACTATAGAAAAAAGAAAATTGAACTAGCTTATACTAAATATACAGACTATGAAACACTATAAAAACGTTTATTTTTATTTGTATATTTATTAGCCTACCATCATGATATTTTATATGTAGACCCCTCTTGCATTTGATAATAATTTAGGTACTTAAGAGATCCATTTTTATATTAAGCGACCAAGCGAAGACGCCCTCAGGACATAGAGAGCAACTAATCTATTATGTTAGTGAAATATAAGATTATTGATACTGGATTTGACATATTCATTGCAATATAATCAAGACAGATATGAGGATTATCACAAAAAAGTTGAATTTTTACAAGTAAGGTAGTTATTAAATTGTATTAAATTTTTGTTATGCATATATATTCTAGAGGCTTTATGGAATTTGCTTTTGAGCAAACTCAAATCAGGTGATTTGTGTTTTTAAATTTAAAAAAAGTATCTGGAGTGTTGCTAACTCAAACCATTTAAAAAAAATTAAACCTAACACACACTTGGTTTAAGTTATTGCATAAATTAAATATTTGAGAGATAAAATAGTGAAAATGAGTGAGAATTTTAGGTTTTTAATTAGTCTCTTCAAGAAATGAAAACCAATGTTGGATTGGGTTGGCAAAATGATTTTGTAAAGCAAAATAACTGCGGATATGGCGAAGGTGTTGTGTTAACTGACCTCTGGAGGGTATGCCAGAGATTCTATGAATGAGGTCGGGTGCTTAATGCAATCTTCTTCTTTTGGTGCCTATTCGTTTGGAATATTGGCGATCATTCTGGCTATAATTATTTTATTAACTGATGCTTTAAATAGATTAGTTGTCTAGAATACTTTGCTTTGAAGGATTATTTTCAGTAAGTAAGTAAGTTCGTGTAACCTTCTGGCTCAGGTCTAGTGTTAGGGTTTTCAGGTCGCGCAAGCGCCCCTAACATGACTTAACGACTACTTTCGTAGCCGGGACCGATGGCTTTACGTGCCCTCCGAAGCACGGTGGCAGCTCAGTTAAATTAGAAACTGAAAATTTTGATGCTAGGATACGAACCCGGGCCCTCCAGCTGGTTAAGCCAGTAACACAGCCACTGAGCTACGGCTGCCACATTATTTTCAGTAATCTGTATTTAGTATTAGTAAAGTAAAGTATGTAGTATTATTTTCAGTAATCTGTATTAAGTGCCGTTTCTCATTATGTGTCCGAGATATTTTAACTTTCTCCTTTTAATCGTATCCATCACTTCTCTTTCTTTCTACATTCTTCGTAGTATAGTCTCGTTGGTTATCTTGCCCGTCCATGATATCTTCCTGTATTCTTCTATATTCTGCCAGGATTCTTCTGTATAGCCACATGTCGAAGGCTTCAAGTTTTTTCTACATCGCTTCACTGAGTGTCGAGGATTCAACTTGTATAATATCGAGAAGATATAACATCGTAGGGGCCTTACTTTTATCTCCAGATTAAGGTTGTGGCTTTTAAAGAGTTAGGCCATGTTGTTGAATGCGCCCCTTAGAGTAATACCATTGTTCGTTAACTATTGTTCCAAGATAAGTAAACTGTTTTACTCGGTCCACTGGTGTATTCTTGATAAGCAGTTGGACGCCTCTAATTTTATTTTTGCTGATGACCATAAATTTAGTTTTTGATATGTTTACTTGTAGTCCAAATCTTTCACTTACTTCATTTACTTTGTTTATTAGTTCCTGTAAACTCTTGAAACTTTTTACAAAAATCACGGTGTCATCTACATAGCGGATGTTGTTTAGGCGTTCTCCATTTAAAAGGATTCCATGTTCGCAATTTTTCAAGGCTTCACTAAATATTTTCTCTGAATATAGGTTGAATAATCTAGGTGAAAGTATACATCCTTGTCTAACGCCTCGCAGAATCTAGATCGCTTCCATCAGTTCATCTACAAGTTGTTCTTATTGTGACTGATTGGTTCCAGTATAAAATTTTGTATTATACGCCGGTCTTTATCATCTATTTGGGCTTTTGTTAGAACATCCATCATTTTTTGATGTTGAACTGTGTCAAATGCTTTTTGGTAGTCTACAAAGCAGGGGTAGATATCGCAAGTCATATCTGCATCTTTGGAATAATGCCTGTAGACTAAACAGTGCATCTCTCGTACCTAGGCCTTTCATGAATCCAAACTGTGTGTCTTGTATTCTCTCTTCGCATATAGTGAAGTCGTTTTACCCTGTCGTATTTCGGATTAACGCCCGAAAAATTATTTATGACTCTAATTACAGCCACTCTGTTATGCTTTCCCTTTTCTACCTGCTTTGTGGTACCGAACCTCCTACTGGTCGGCTGTAGTACTTGAGAATAAATCAGCGCTACCAAAACAATTTTTTTATAAATCGTGAAAAAATGCAAATTGAATGCTTTGTGATGATAATTTATTGAAAACATTTTTATAATTTTATTTCAAATAAAATTGTCTCGAGGAGTGCATCCATTTCTTGCGGTCGCATAACTGGATAATTTTAGTTGTTATATTTGCAAAAATAGTAAACAGTCTGCGGAGTCGAGGCTCTCCATTGACCGGACTCATCGGCCAATGACCGACGCGCCCTGCCACCGAGGCCCCGCCCCCTCGTGTATATATTCAGAGAGCTCCCAAAAATCTCGCTATTAATATTCAACGATCGCCGGTTTTCAATAGTGACAATGGATAACATAGAAGAAAACGATAGAACACCTAAATATAAGTTTTTATCTCCGAGTGAGCGTCGAATTGTGTTGAAAGTGGAAAATTATTTTACTTAAGAAAAAATCAACATGGGACCAATTACATCAGTACTGTTCAAAAAAGGACAAGTGCAGCTTGTGAAATTTTAGAACGGACCTTGCAAATAGTTCGCAAAATGAGTGAGGAGGAATTAAGTAAGGAAAATAAAAGGATTCGTTTGCATCCGAAAACCCTCGACTTGCCACAAGGTATTAAAATCTCAATCAGAAATATCATTTATGACATGTACAAAGCAAAAGAACATGTTACAAGAAAGACACTTATTCAAAAAATAAAGGACAGAGAACTTTGTGATATGGATTTCACCAGTTTATCAAAAATATTAAAAGCTATAAGTTTTAGATACAAAAAAACCAATAATCGTAAAGTGTTGTGCGAGCTGTCCAATGTTGTTGGAAAAAGGTGGAAATTTATAAGAAACTATTTAAAAAACAAGAATTCCGAATTTGCCAGACAATTTGTGTTTTTTGACGAAACATGGATTTTTGCGAAAGGAAATAATACCAAATCATCCTGGCAAGATGATTCTACCAAATGCTATTCGAGTGCTAGTGCGAGTAATGGCAAAAGATATATTATATTGCATGCAGGAAATGCGGAAGGTTTTATACCCAATGCTAGTGTTATATTTTCTTCGACAAAAAAAAAACTGATGATTACTACGGCAATATGGACGCCGATATTTTTGAACATTGGTTTGAGGAAAAATTATTAAAAAATCTGGAAAATCTGTCATTAATAGTCTTAGACAATGCTTCGTATCACACCAGAGAGGAGGAAAAGTTTTCCACAAGCAGCTGGAAAAAAGAAGACTTAAGAAAGTGGCTGTCGGAGAAAAATATAGAACACGAACATCTAGTTTTAAAAGCCTAATTAATAAATAAGTGCAAAGAACACATTATTGAGAAAAAAATTTGTCGTTGACCAAATGGCACTAAAATATGGTCATGAGGTCTTAAGACTACCACCATATCACTGCCAGTACAATCCAATTGAATTGGTGTGGGGCATCACTAAAAACTACTGGGATAAACATGCATGTAAGATCACCGACGAAGCCAGCGTTTTACAACTCTGGCAAGATGCACTAAACCAAGTCAATATTGTTCTGAAGCTATTTTTTTGTGGCATTTTAAATTAATTACTATTTAACTGGGAATAAGCCACAATTAAAGGTTAAAATACGTTTATTAACGTTTCAATTTCCACTTCGGAAATCGTTCTCAAAATACAAACATTAGTAAATTAAACAAATTTTGTTTTTGTTACTTAGTGAAAAATTCTTCTATTAATTTAATTTTATCTGACTCATCTATATTGACAATTCAGGCATACATTATACATTTTAAAGTAGACGACTTTAAAATGATATTGCCAATATTGTTGAGTTGCGTTCCTGGGACGACTTTACTTATAAGATAGTTCATTCGATTACATGAAATCAACTTTAACTTGAGAATATCCGTCAGAAAAGATCATAACATGTAATTCGTCTTTAAAAAGACAAATACATGCCATGATGACAGTAAAATTCTCCTGTTAGTGATTCCATAGTAAATTATGAGGGAAAAACCAGGAAAAAAAACCTCATAATACTATCCCGACATTGTAAGTATTTGATCTTGCATTTATTTTACCTTCAATAAATACCAAATTCCGATTTTATATGTTTGTTATTTAAAAAATATAAATGATGTATTCTCTATATGTTACTGACTTACCAATACTGGTATTTTCTTTTTAATAACTTCCTCTTTCAATATGGGTAACCAGATCCTACTACATTCTGCCGAGGAATTCGCGACACAATTGGTCTCATTTAGCATAATTAGAGCCGCTTCTTTGATTTTTCTCTTTTTACCATCCGTTTCTTTTAGGACTATATTTGAATCATTCCATTGAACCGTATGTTCATTATCCCATGCATGTTTACATATTTGAGATCTATCAAATTCTCTATTTTTAATATAGGATTGATGTTCACTTATTCTAACATTTAATGGCCTTGATGTTTCACCTAAATAAAACTGATCGCATTCACAAGGTATTTTATAAATGCAATTCTTTGTCCTTTCTTGTTCATTGTTAGGTTTGGTTTTGGACAAAATAGATCTCAATGTGTTTGTTGTTTTGAATGTTGTTGAAATGTTGAATTTATTTCCTATCCTTTTAAGCTTTTCCGATAATCCTTTTATATATGGTATTGTTATTTTCCTCGTATTATCCCTTGTATATGTTGTAGGATCTCGTTCTAAGTTGTTTTGTTCTATTCGATCTATTGTTGAAAATTCCTTATTTATAAACGATAAAGGATAATCATTTTTTAATAAAACAGATGTTAACAAATGTTTCTCCTCCAAGAACGAATTTTGGTTAGAACAAGTAATTTTGGCTCTATCGTATAAGGATTTAATGATTCCCTTTTTAATATTAATATTGTGATTTGATTTGAAATTTAAATATCTGTTGGTGTGTGTTGGTTTTCTATACACCTGAGTTTCGTATCCAGTATCGTTCTTAGAGATTAAAACATCCAGAAAAGGTAATGTGTTATTATATTCCTTTTCCATGGTAAATGTTATTGTCTCTTCTTTATCGTTTATATCATTTAGGAATGTGTCCAACAACTCTGATCCATGAGGCCATATTGAGAATACATCATCTACATATCTCCACCATACTGAGGGTTTTAAATTTTGTTTAGAAATAATATTTGTTTCAAAATCTTCCATAAATATATCGGCTAATAATGGAGATAAACTAGAGCCCATTGCTAGTCCAAAACTTTGTTTATAGAATTCAGTATTTAGTTGAAAATATGTATTATCAGTACATACTGTTATTAACTCCATTATAGCTGATATATTTAGTCTTGTTCTAGTTGCCAATGTATCATCACTCTCTAATTTTGTCTTGACTATATTTAAAGTCTTATCTAATGGCACATTCGTAAATAAACTATTTATGTCAAAACTTACTAAAGTATTATTTGAATTAAATTCAATATTTGATAATTTATTTAAAAAATGTTGTGTATTTTTTATAAATGTGTCATTTTTATTTGCAATTGGTTTTAAAATATTTAATAAAAATTTTGATAGTTCACTACAAGGAGAATTCATGGTACTTATATATAATTATATAATTACATTGAGATCTATTTTGTCCAAAACCAAACCTAACAATGAACAAGAAAGGACAAAGAATTGCATTTATAAAATACCTTGTAAATGCGATCAGTTTTATTTAGGTGAAACATCAAGGCCATTAAATGTTAGAATAAGTGAACATCAATCCTATATTAAAAATAGAGAATTTGATAGATCTCAAATATGTAAACATGCATGGGATAATGAACATAGGGTTCAATGGAATGATTCAAATATAGTCCTAAAAGAAACGGATGGTAAAAAGAGAAAAATCAAAGAAGCGGCTCTAATTATGCTAAATGAGACCAATTGTGTCGCGAATTCCTCGGCAGAATGTAGTAGGATCTGGTTACCCATATTGAAAGAGGAAGTTATTAAAAAGAAAATACCAGTATTGGTAAGTCAGTAACATATAGAGAATACATCATTTATATTTTTTAAATAACAAACATATAAAATCGGAATTTGGTATTTATTGAAGGTAAAATAAATGCAAGATCAAATACTTACCATGTCGGGATAGTATTATGAGGTTTTTTTTTCCTGGTTTTTCCCTCATAATTTACTATGGAATCATTAACAGGAGAATTTTACTGTCATCATGGCATGTATTTGTCTTTTTAAAGACGAATTACATGTTATGATCTTTTCTGACGGATATTCTCAAGTTAAAGTTGATTTCATGTAATCGAATGAACTATCTTATAAGTAAAGTCGTCCCAGGAACGCAACTCGACAATATTGGCAATATCATTTTAAAGTCGTCTACTTTAAAATGTATAATGTATGTCTGAATTGTCAATATAGATGAGTCAGATAAAATTCAATTAATAGAAGAATTTTTCACTAAGTAACAAAAACAAAATTTGTTTAATTTACTAATGTTTGTATTTTGAGAACGATTTCCGAAGTGGAAATTGAAACGTTAATAAACGTATTTTAACCTTTAATTGTGGCTTATTCCCAGTTAAATAGTAATTAAACCAAGTAAATATGGCGGAAATGTATTGAGCATACTGAAAAAAAAAATTTTAGAGTCATATGAAATAGAACAAGTTATTGATGAAGTAAGACCTTTAATTATTCGTAATGATGAAGATTCAGATGAATCGGATAGCGAGTCAGATAGTGATGATACCTGTCCATAGATTAAGACGTAGATATAAAAATTAACACAAAAAGGTACCAACCACCAAAAATAAAACAAAAACCGCATGCAAGAGAGAGCCGGAGGCACGCCTCACGACGCTCTTGAATGCAAGCACAAAAACAATTAGATTAGCCAGTAAGGTAGATTAAGAACATGACTGGACGAATGACTGGGTATTAGACGACGGATGAAAGGATTCGATGCTTGCTCGCTCTCGACTGCACTTGGTGCAGAAAAGGGAAAGCAAGTATCGGCACACACAACCATCATTAGATCGCCGAACAATTGCTTTGACCGGTAGTGATAAAGCCAAATGGGCTAACCTACCACTTAAATGTAAATACACGGAAATCTTCTATTGCCTGACGGGGGATACCGCGAAATAGTCGAGACCTGGCTTCAAAGACCAGGGAGCGGAGGAAAGCCGGGGCTGGTTGTACCGCAGGAGGACAACCTACCTCGGTGGGTTTGGGAAGGTGTGTGTGGGAAGTAGGAATAAGTCTTTGTTTTATATAGATATATATTTTTATAGATATATTTATAAAATATATAAAAATAAAAATATAATACAAAATTTTGAACACCTATTATTAACATTGACAAATTTTTTTATGCTTAAATAAAAATAGAGTTTAGTACACGCTGAAAAAGAAACAAAAAAAAAGTACAACCGGAAGTGCTAGAAGCATGCAAATATTTAAAAAATGAAGAATGCTTTGCATAACCCATTATTCCAAGTTTGCAGAAACCAGTGATGACCAGAACTTTGAAAACTTTTAACCAACATGTTGCGTGAATGACCCTGTATATTTCATACTCAATTTTTATCAATTTACATTATGATATTCAATTATTATAAAACATAATGCAAAGTTATTTTATTAAAAAAATCCCTAATGTATTATCAAATTAAGAAAACCGTACATTTTTAATTTGAGAACCGCTGACTACCTGAGGCAAATCTGAACAGACACTTTTATTACTTATACGACAGGCTAAAACGATCCTACTTCACCTTGTATATTCTGCGATGTATAATTTTAAGAAAACGTTTTAGTGTATGGCTCATTAGACTTATTAGCCTATATTCTCCGCACTTTTTTGCTCCCTGTTTCTTTGGTAACGTAATAAATTCTGAAACTAGCCAATCTTTTGAAATATTGCCTATGTCATACATATTGAAGATTTTACATAGTATTCTTAAAGATTCATCATCAAGAAATTTAAGAAATTCAGACTGTACTCCTTCTGGTTTTGGAGTTCTCCCTTCTCTTAGTAATATTATGGCTGCTCTTATTTCTGCTACTACTATAGGTGATCCTGTTTCCGTAGGTAGTGTATTTCCGTAGGTATAGTATCGATGATAGAGTCACATTTCGAAAGCCTCCGTTTTTTTACAGGTCATGTCTATGAGAGTCTACGACTAAACTCCATACAACAGTATAGGAAAGATATAACATCGTAGTAACCTAATTTTTATGGATCTTTATAAATCATGACATTTAAATATCTTAGCCGTTTTTTGAAATGCAGATCTTGCTGTCTCTATCCTACATCTGATTTCTAGGGAATAGTCGGTATTTTCATTGACGTTTGTACCAAGGTATGTGTATGTTTTAACTCGTATTCGTTGACCGTTGACGCTGATTCGTCTAAATTGCTGTTATCTCTTAGAGATCATCACATATTTTGCATTTTTAATGTTTACTACAAAATTTATAAATTATAACTGTTATAGCGGTTTGCTATTGTACTATATTGATTACCTGGAATCTTGAAAAGTATTTTAGGATATAAATAATATTTTATTATTATTCAAATTAGATATTGTTCAAAACACATTCTTTAGATTATTTCTATAGAATAGTATATTGAGAATTTCAGAAATGTACATTTGTTTATAATTTAGGATTTTAGGATTATAATGGTCAGTTGGATAACGGTATTTTTTTATGTTATCATTATTCTTGAATAGTCGATAAGTATATGAGTAACCTTTTATTGTAATTACGTATCAGTGGAGAACTTAATCCCTAATAACCTTTCCTGTTATTTACAGTTTCATAATATCTGATACGGATTCTGCAAATGATCTTGCTATTCCTTTGAGTCCTTTCAGAAAAAGAACAAAGAATTATTTAAGTTTGGAAATTAAAGAAGTAATTTTAAATGTCTATAAGAACGAAGTAATAGAACATCCAACAACACCATTAAAAGATATAGAAAAAATAGTAGGAAATAAGGTTGGTGTGTGTGCTACCAGCGTATTAACGTAACGCTTAGGGAAAGGGGACACTAGTGTCCACTTTCCCCAAGCATTTATTTAAAACAGTTTAATCTAACTAATTTTTTTTCTTTGCAGTTACAATGGTTCGTTATTATGTCAAAAAGAAACCACCGCCAACATATTCTCAAGAAACCTTAAGAGAAGCTGTAAAATCTAAGCAAATGATACTCTACAGAGCATCAAAACATTTCTCCATTCCAAAAGCAACATTATTTAAAAGAGTCAAAGGATTAAGGGATAAAAAAAAGTGCCACTATGGGTAGGCCAACAGCTTTACCTTTAGATATTGAGAACAAAATTGCTGACCATATTAAACTATGGAAAATGGAGTTTTGGCCTCTCAAAAAAAATTTTGTTAGCTATTGGATAATATGTGTCAGAAAATAACATAAAAACTCCATTTAAAGATTCAATACGGGGGGATGATTATTTTTTAAGTTTCAATCGCTGATATGGACTTTCTCAAAAGAAGCCACAATTAGTTGAATTGGCTCGTAAAAAAAGTATAGATCCATTTGTAATTGCAGAGTACTTTGACTTAGTAAAAGAAATCATTTCGAATATACCACCTGAGAGGATTTATAATCTAGATGAAACCAGTTTCTGCCTAGATCCTAGTCGTGTAAAAGTAGTAGGTGAAAAAGAAAAAACTGCTCATAGATTTACAGTTGGCCCTAGCAAAGAAAACTTTTATGCCTTAATGGGTGGCAATGCTACAAGAGAAAAATTACTACCCCTTATTATTTTCAAAGGAAAAAATCTTTGGGATACATGGCTAGCAAAAGAAGATGACGAGTATTCAGGAGCATCAATAAACAGATGGATGGAAACGGAAACATTTTCTAATTATATTGAACATACGTTCCTTCCGAATATTCCTAAAGAGAGACCCGTTGTTCTGATCTATGATGGCCACTCTTCATACACATCAATTACCCTTATAGAAACTGCTTTAAGGGAAGACATAATTATTTTAAAACTACCGCCACATACTAGCCATCTCCTACAGCCAATGGATTTGGCTGTGTTCAATCCTTTAAAACAAAATGTACGATGAAGCTCTTATAAAGTGGCAAAGAAGAAATTACGGTAGCGTAATTTTCGGTAAGTTATCGAAATCCATATTTTCATCTATAATTTCACAAGTATGAAAGGAGCTGAGTTCAAACCATATTAGAAGTGATTTTAGTAAGGCCGGTATTTACCCATTCTGTAATACAGTGATTCCTGTTGAAAAATTAGAACCAGAGGCTTTCAAAAGATTTCAATATCATAACTCTAAGGGGGCATCATTAGTGAGAAATAGGAAAGACCCTGTTGATACCTCTCAACAAGGAGAAATGTCCGAAAATATCAGTGGCAGCCAAACAACACACTTGGTCAGAAGTACTGTGTTAGAAGATAAACAGTATCTTCAAAATGATAATCAGAATCATGCATTAAAAAGGCTTCCTGAAAGAAATTCCTTCGAGTCTATTTTACTCGAAGATGTCAAATAATCCCCATCAAACCAGCTAAAGCGTAAGAAAATCTGTTCTGGGGCTGAGATCTTAACACACACTGACTATTTAGCAAAAATGAAGATACAACAAGACACAAAGACCGTAAAATCTAATAAAACGGAAAGGAAAAGGATAAAGAAGAAGGAAACACAATCCGACAGCAGTAATGATGACCAAGCTTTCATTAAGATGAGATCAGATTCCAACGACGATATTGATATATTAAGGGTTCCAACCCCTCCCATCGGAGAAGAGGGACATCGTAAAACTATGCCCGATGATTGCGTATATTAATGAAATTTCCAGTTAAAGGATGCTCAAATTATATTTATTATGTCGCTAAAATTTTGCAGTGTTTTAATACTGAAGTTAAAGTTAGTTGCCTTCGAAAATGTATAAAAAATAACGAAAAATATTATTTTCCTAACGTACCAGACATATCAGTCGCATTTAAGTTCCAAATTGAATTTGTATTGCCAAAACCATCAAGTTTTTACCAACTTACAAAAAGGCAGCAAGCTTTAATTTCGTTTCCAATTTCTCTACTTGCCTCAGAACGATTTTCATTGAATTCAATATATAAATTCGGATAAGTTTTCACTTGCCCCTTGCCATGTAGAAAATGTGGGGCAAGTGGAAACCATGTCACATGATTGAAATTTTTTGTTAGAAGAAAGTTCTTTAAAGTTTTTTGTGTTTTAACACCGCATTCGTATTAGAAAATAGTGTAAGTCTTACCTGTCGGTAACCTAATGGAGTGGATATAAAACTAAATTTTTTAGAAGGTCTTAAACAGAAATTACTGATTTTCTAGGTTCCTCTTACCCCGGTGTACTGGCGTCGTTGGCGAGGGTGACTCATTCGTTATACATTCTGTTGCTCTGTTTTTGTTTGCTTTTGTTTTGATCCCCACACTTTTCTGTGGTGTTTATATTATATCTTCAGTATGTATTGTATCTTTGTTTTTATTTCGCTATGTAACACAAGAAACAAAACACATTATACGAAACAAAAAATTTAAACACTAGAGAGGGTAGCATACTGTTTATTAATACGATTACAATTGTTAATAATCTTTATTGTTACAATTATTTCAAATACTCAATACCTAAGGGGTATCTAGATACCACTACATGTTTACAATGTTTAAATAATTGATTGGTCAAACAAGTTAATGGGTCACATCATTTAAGATACGTACACCTGTGATAATTTACTTTGGAGTTGGGATGTAAGAGGGATGCTAAGGAGAAAAAAGGAGGAGATCTCAGTTTTACGTTTTTAAAAAGTCTCTTCAAGTACTGGAGTTCTTAATATTCTCCCGCTCTCTCCGGGGTTTTTTTTTGATTTTTCATCTTTTATTATTTTTTTAATTTCTGCTCTTGTGGGCTTTGGTATTTCTTCTACTATTCTTTGGGGTTTAGGAACATTATAATTTTCTTTAGTAATCACTCCGGTATTTAGCAGTTCTTCGAGATATTTCTAATCGTTTTTTAATTAGTATGGCGAGCACTTTGTATATTATCTCTAACAATGATATTCCTCTGTAAGTTTGTGCATACAGTTCTATCTCCCTTTTTATGTATAGGAATTATAATGAACTGGTTCCATTCTTGGGACATTTCTTTGGCATTCCACACTTTGTCGTACGGCCGTAGCGTCCTCCTGGTTTTCAGGGGTTTCTGGACGATCTACAACCTCCGCTCTCGAAGAGGATCTCAAGTTTCGAGAGTCCATCTTCGTATTTAAGGAGTTGATTGAGATACCGGCCGTTACGGGCAAGAAGTTCCGCCGAGCCTTTGTGGTAGGTGAGGGGACACTGGCAATCAGAATTCTCTAACAGTTCGAGCTTTCTTACAGACAAAATCTTCTTACACTGACTTTATATGTATTAGAATTCTGATGCGTGGTGTATATCTCAAGTTCCATAAAGATGTCGGCCTTCTCGCTTCGTGTAGCCCTCTCCTCGAGAGAGGTACAAGAATGCCGGCAATGTCGACTCTTCCTGCTGCCAGTCGCTTCGTATAGCTACCTTTTTGTTAACAGTAATTCTTATAGTTACTATTTACATAAGGTTTCGGAGACGAAGTGTTATTGCAGCTCAACCTGATCGGAAAAGCAATTACAAGTCCCCGTCGCGCGTCGGGGCTTTTATTTGCTCTTTACCGTGACAGGCCCAAATAACGCTGTGGTCAGTTCGACACGATTTGAAATAGTTCTAAGACCAATGTCTTTTCTATCTCAGAAAGTCGTGTTCTACTGTCAGGAAGCGGCGTTTTGTAGTCGACACGCCGGTTCTCGTACACTTGATGATTTAACTTCTAAATTGGATAACCATTATTAGGTATTATTCTTCAATTTTGGACGTCTTCGACGATAGCAGGATATTGGTTAATTAATAAAACTCAAAGGTAGCTTGGTAGCTCACCGAACCAACAAGGTCTTACGGGGCTAGTAGTGTATGACGACTGGATCCCGTTTGGACGATGTGCTGCTCTTTTATACACATCGTGTTTGAGAATTTTCAGCACACTTCCGCCGAGAGGCCAATGACAGCGCAGTTAATAACGAGCGCTGTGGTTGGCCGGCCAAAGTAACAATCTTTGTCGTGATTGGTTACCTTGGCGACAACTTGTACTATTAGCTCAGTAAGTTGGTATATTAAAGCTTCTCCTCTATATTTTAAGTTCTCTGCAGTAGTGCCGCTCTCCCCGGAGCTTTTTTGATTTTTCATCTTTTATTATTTCTTCAATTTCTGCTTTTTGGTATTTCTTCTACTACTCTTTGGGGTTCTAATAATAGGATAATTTATTGATTGAAGCTGTAATTAAATCTAATATACCCCTCTAATGAATTGTCTCCGCTCTGATAAATGCTGTCACCATTGTAGAAGACGTCTGTTCAATCTCCTTATCAATGCCTCTACAATTCTTAGGGGATACTTATCCCTGCGAGCGGGGCAAGGCTTACTGGCTCCACTAGTCTGAACTGACTGGTTTCGCCCTCGCGGATTTACAAGAGGGTAGAGAAATTTTTGGAAAGGAAGGAATTAAGGACTTCTTAGTCTCAGGTCCTGCAAAGAGTGAGAGGTTATGGGCTTACGTTAGAAGCCGGGACACTGCATAGCGAAATGTGTATCTCTTCTAGTCTCGACCTGTAACGGCTAGGAATAACAAAACAACTTTCGAATTTACAATGTATTAACTAGACTGTACATTACAAATATCAGTTATGACCAAAATGTTCGATCAGGCGCGAAGGGAGACGAGAAGAGACAAGCAAGGAATTAAAGGTCAGACAATTTTCGTGCTATTAGATATACGTGGGGTTAGTATATAGAGATCTTAGTTACCTCTACGTATCTAGGCTCTAGCTAGGGAATACGCCTCCAGTCTACCGGGATTTGAGATTTCGTACCTTCGAATCTCCAGTTGCCGACACTTTATACGTCACACTACCCCGTCGAGTTAAATAACGCGTCCACTGTCTGCGTACCTTCCGATCTCCACACTATGGCGTGGAGCTGCTGCGTGACCACTTCCCACTAACGCCGCTGGCGTCGGGCCACTCTCGGCGCCTCGCTCTTACTGACTGCTGACCAACTTCTGCTTGTTTTTTATGTATTGCCAACTACTACCTTAGATTCTTTATGTCACGTATTCCATGTGTTAAACTGGATCACGCTATGTAAAAATTCCTTAGTCAGCTTAATTCTTCTCACTTGTTTAACAATTCTTACCTTGTATTAATTTCCAACAAGGTCTAGGTGTCGTAATTTTTTAAACATTCAGGCTTGTGTTAAACTGGGTCAATTGTTTTGTTTTTAATTTGAAATGTATACGTTAAACTGTGTCGAATTTATTCTTTATTAATTTGGAATATATAATAATTACTTAAATAATTATTACTCTTTACTAGGCTAATTACCTCTTAATTTTTCCTTCTTTATTTCCTTGCTGTTTACATTACAGCAGGGTTAAGGAACATTATAATTTTCTTCAGTAATCACTCCAGCATTTAGCAGTTCTTCGAAATATTCTTTCCATCTTTCACATATTTGCTCTTCGCTTACTATCAGGTTTACTTGCTTATTTTTTACATTCATCGTTCTTCCCTGGTACCCAGTTTTAATATATTTTACCTCTTTGTAGAAATTTTTTATTTTGTTTTTCGTTTTAGAGTAGTCTCTCGTCATTGTAGGATAAAGTCCATGTTTCAAAATCGATATTATTAAGTTATTATAAATGTTCAGCTTTAGTGCACAAAAATGAAAATAAGCTATAGCGTCGAAGACATTACTTTGAATTATACTAGGTATACACAGATTCACACATTGCTAGAATGTCAAATAATGTCAGAGGAGATTTATATTCTGAAATTCAGAGGGAACAAAAAGTAGAGAGCAACCGTGAAGAAGATGGATTAATGATGTAGAAGAAGACCTTAAGATTCTCAAGGTCAGAATATGGAGGATCAAAAGTTGCTATGAATCGACAGGAGTGGCGACTTATCCACGAGTAGGACTAGATCAATTGTCGAGCCAATTATGATGATTAAAACATTTCAATAAAATAAATTACATTTAGAAAGTATAATAATTTTATTTTTGTGGGAAACACTTTTTGGTAATTAATTGATTTAGTACAATCATTTTCATAATAGAAATAAGTGACTATCAAGTTTGACACGCCACATCTAGTCCTCCTCCTATTTCATGTGTCATGTAAATACTAAGACACTGGTTAAATTTGAAGTTTATTGCGTTAGTTTGTAGCCATATCAAAGAAGGCCATGGGCCATTAAAAAAATGGAAGAATTCAGTTGTGTAATGATAATGCTCGTAGTAGCTGAGAACTGGCTTTAGAATGTTCTTTTTAATGATACTAATCAATCTTATCGTCGTCGAGTACGCCCTCATCCTAAGGATAACGATATTTTGGCGACAAATCGAATAAATCACACATGCGACTTTAAGATTTACTGTCCCAATTAAATATTAGTAAGAATAAGATCAGAAGATGTGATAAAATCAAGTCCTATAAACCAGTTTTGGGTGAGTTACGTAAACAAACGGGATTTACGACTGATCACAACATAAACCTTCTCAGCCGTCAATGTGATCCGTCGTGAACGTGGGCGATAAAATGTGAGCGCGAATGAAAAAATTCGCGATTGAAGACTCCACCTCACATTTTATCAGTTGTGGAAGTTTACGTTACGGGAAGATCTCAGCAATCTCACTAACTGAGCGTGGTCGGTGAATAACGCATATTTAAGGTTTAAGCTTTGATATGTTGCGTGTCGCTTTGTCAGAACCTTTATTGTTGCTTTGTCAGAATGAAATCGAAAATTGAAGGAGAATTAGGAAAAAATCTGTTTTACGATAAATTTCTTAAACATAACAATGGAAAAAGTGGTGTGTGGGCGTCTTTTGAAATAATATAATTTGAATAAATTATTCAACATTGTGTGGAATAATAGAATTTGAAGGAGTTATTCAAGATTCTGCACGGCATATTCACTTTACAAAGATACTGCGATATGTTTACAATTAAATATTAATTTTTTTAACTATCTCTATCGCGAAACAAAACATTGGAAATTGGCATGGGTGAATTCGTAGTAGACTGAATTTGAAGATGAAATTTAAGTTGAGTATGTAAACAAATGTGACACATTTAAGCTGTATGACTATGCAAAAATTGACAACTGTATTTCTTCAAATAGCCAAAATATATGAGTGTCGTCATCTAAATTACAAGTATTATATAGTGTAGATAGCACCTATATCTAATCTTAGGTTCATGATATTCAATTTCTCTTCACTAAGGATCAGTGAGCGTATTATTTATCCAGAGCTTTTCCTTCTCAATATCGTTCAGTGTATTTAGAAACATGTAGTATGACAAGCTGCTTCTAAAAGTCTAAAAAAATATAAATTTTACAGTAATCAACTAATTGATATTGTATTAAATTTTAAGTATATAGCAATAAGAAGTGAATATAAAATTAAAAATAATTAGAGCTGGAGTGACACAAGAAAGCGTATTAGGCCCTGTCCTGTAATTTCTATATCCCTATATAACAATCATAGCTGTTAGTTGGTAATAGTAGTAAATAAGCTGCAAATATCACTAAAAAAATAATTTAATTATCCAGAAAATAGCAAACTAAAGTAATATAACTTATTTACACGAATATATTAGCTAACTGCCAGTTGTTACGGAATCTCACTATAACTGCCATCGAACAATACTGTTTTGCCGTTCTCTTCTTCTAAGTTAATTTGGGCACAATGTAGATGTAGTTGACTCTCTTTGCCGATAAAGGGTCTTCCTTTCTTCAGTTAGCACTCCAATGGGTAGCATCTCAGCTATGACGTATATTGCATCCTCAGATGCAATGTACAGAATGCGCTGGTTACTCTTAAAGAGCTCAGACTATATACTAATGTGACATTTTTTCGTGATTTGCTCATGCTCAGTGTTACTGTTTAACTGTGTTCATCCACTGGCAAATTCTCTCAAAGATGATAAACGTGAAATTTATTTCCTCAAGTGGCTTTGCGATGATTAAAACAGCCACGTTATCGGCGCATGCCACGAGCCTAGCATCACTTGGTAATTCCAGCTTTAGCAACCCATCATACATAATATTTCACAATAGAGGGCCTAGCACAGAGCCCTGTGATTTTATATTCCTCAGGACCAGACTTTGTGTCATAATTCAAAAGTCGATCAGTGAAGTAGGTAGTCAGTGTTCTCCTCAGATACGCCCTTACCTTCATTTCTGTTAAAGTTCGCATAGTTCGTAATTGGCAATATTAAAGGCTTTTTTGATGTTCAATGTGGCCACCAGACAATACTTCTTCGTACCCCTCTTCCATTTAGTCCCTGTGATCGCCTCCTTAGCTGTTTTAACAAAAAGACCAATCGCATCTAGTGTTGAGTATTCTTTTCGAAAACCATACAGATTGTGTATGTGTGTGTGTATATGTGTGTGTGTGTGTGTGTGTGTGTGTGTGTGTGCAGTAAAGGCTATGCAACTAAAAATTAAACGAAAATGGGAGCTTTCTTCAAAAAACAATAAGTAAAAATACATAAAATCCACGAGGATACTCGTGGTTCCTGTAGCTGGCTATATACCATGTATCACAAAAAATTTATTTAAAAATCCTTTATAAAAGGTACATAATTAAAATACCCTATCAAGCTACATCACAGAACGTTTTCGGAATTAATATTCCATCATCAGTGTTATTTAGATGTACATGTTTTGAGTTTTATGTAAATACTTGGGTAAAAATCTGTTAAATGTTGTTAAATTGAATTTAAGTTACATTATTTAAGCTTATACTAGGATGTTTAAGTTACAACAGAAATTGATCACATGGCAACATAAGATAACATTGAAGGTTGCTAGTCCTGAGACAAAGTATCTACGAGGATTATCAACTACTCAGTTGATAGCAACTGATTAAAATGACAATAATGATGATGATAGATTATTCTATCATCATCACTATTATAGTACATTTGACTTAATTACTTAATTTTCGACTTCAAAAAATTTACATTTTTTAATCGGAAGGTTTTACTGATAGACAGAGAGAGATATGGAGCAATAGAGATAGATGTAGAGAGAGATAAAAATAAAGAGAGATAAAGACACAGAGATAGAGATTAAGTTAGGTTAGGTTCAATATGACTGGGCACTTAACCACTCTTTCACTTGACCTAAGAGGTCTATTGTGGCTCGTCTCTAGGTAAAAGTTGTCCTTTCAGCCCAGCCTTTTTAACAAAATCTATTGTGGCATTTGATGACACTGCTACGAAGTCGTAGGGAACGAGTTAATATTGCTTAAATGTATTAGCCTTATCCTATTTAACTCTGGATAGTTGCACAGAACCTATTCCACCGCCTCGTCATCAGCCTGACAGAATCTACAATTCACACTTTCACTCAGTCCGATTTTATTTATGTGCCCCTTGGGGCGACAGTGTCCTGTTATTTTGATAACTCCTTGACGATAATTCGATAATACGATAATTCGCAGGTAATTCCTATTCATAACTTCTATATCTTTGATTACGTTTCATCCGTTTCACCCAGCCTGATATCGTTCTTGTAGTTATCCTTCTTGCTTCTTTATCTACAAGTTCTGAGCCTATAAATGTTCCTTTTGTCCCGCCCTTGTGAAGTAGGTTCGCTTTTTCGCTCCCTTCGATACCGGCATGTCCAATTATCTAGAGTAAACTTACTTTGATGCTTTTTTCGGTTCTAATCAGATTTTGAAGACAGTTCCAAACTAGCTTGGAGTTAATTCGTTTTGATTACAGAGCCTTTAATGCTGCCTAGCTATCCGATATAATTTTTTTAGATCTGTCTCTGCAGTTATTCTTTATTAGTTCCTGCAGGCATTTCTCTATAGCATACATTTCTGCTTGGAAGATATTGGAGTGATTACCTAGGCTTTCACCAAGGTTTAGTCTTGGTTTTCCATTATTTACTCCAGCTCCATCTACTTCATCGGTTATAGAGCTGACTCCTATTTTTTCCGTCCTGGAAAGACGACCATTTAGTATCATCTTGTACCATTTACAACTCTGGATAATTTTTTATTATCTCCCCAGATTTGATCCATGTATCCTTTCGCCCCGCTTCCTGGCGTCTTATCTCTTATCTTTCGCCACTCATATATGTAATGGAGGAAGGTTAAGTATGACCTCTATGGATGCGTTTGGGGTAGTCGACATCGCTCCTATTATATTAAGCACGCTTGTCGTTGAAGCTTATCCAGCTTCTTTTTGGTGGTCTTTTGTTAGCACTTAAAACACGATATTAGTGATCACACGTAACCATAGGTCTGACTACGGTCATATACAGTCAGTATATCTATTTAGGTTCCATACCTTATGATTTCCTAGAAGTCCTTCGACATATCCAAAGAGAAATTTCATTTTGGTTGGATATTTTTTCTAGATGGGCGTCCTATGGGCTTATCTAGTATTACTCCTAGATAGATTGAAGTATTTTTTATAATCCAAAAGCTCATTTTACTTAACTTATTTTCGACTTTTTTCATGTTACATTCGAGTTACATTTTTTAAAGAGAGGTTCTACTGATACAGAGAAAGAAAGAGGGAGATAAACAGATAGAGGGAAAAATAAACAGTTAACACTTACAGCAGCACATGTAGCAAAACTTAGTTCCAAAATTTTTCCTGCGCTCATTTTTGTACTCTTATTACCTCTCATAATTACCATTCGCAAAGCAAATCTTATTGATGGATTATTATGCTCATACCAATTTATAGAGAAACATTTATAACTCAATTTATCAGCCTAAAAGTAAAAAAAAATATATAAAATATTAAAAGTTTAAATATTACATTCAACTAAATGACACTAGATTTTACTTATAGGGTGTGTGCTCAAACAGAAAAAGTAAATTCCTATTCAATAGGGAATACTAAACAATCATACCTAAATAAGTCATATTTTGAAAATCATTCACGGTCATATTTACAACAAATGTGAAAAGACCATATGCAATACACAGTTAAGATTTAGGAATAAATTATTGATACAGGGATGCCAGGTTATGCCCACAAAGAGGTCTGCGTGTTTTATAGATTCCGAGAAGGTTTTTACCTTCTCGGAATCCATATATACTATCCAACATGCTTTCTGTTCTGTTCTGTTCTTAACTTATAGATAAGTTAAGAAAATAATATCTAGACGAATGAGATATAGAAATAATACTAAGCTAAAGCTGGTTCCAGAACGTAAAAATTACAATAGGGAGAAGTCAAATAGGATGTGGAATGCAAGATGTAACCTCTATTGTTTAACTTACCATCTAAAGAAAACTAACAAGAAGCTTTATATAAAAAAACCAGTGATTTTGCCCGTCACCATGTGACGGGGGATCCAATCCACTGCCATTTACAGTCACTCCACTTAATATTTTCTGACTTCCTCCTATTTAAGGCTAGGAAGATAACAAGATGATATTTTAGTCTGTTTCACAACGTTCATAACCACTTTTGGAGAATCGTTTTTGCGTAAAGTCGTCTTATGAAATCGATCTTCGTACAAAAACCAGCGTGTTTCTAGTTTGGTAATTCATTTGTTGGAAAAGCTCGAGTTTTATATTATATTTTTTACCCATCAATAAATTTTCAGCCCATATTTTAAAATTTTTAAAATAATAAACTTCTTGCATGAAGATACCTCCAGATAAATATTGTCCTTTCTGATAGATAGTTATCTGGAGGATAGACATTTATTCGTAGAACAAAATCTATTCGTCTTTTTTAGTTTATTCATGTCAGTTGGTAGTTCAGATTTTTTCGCTAGATGGCGCTAGGTGCTTCAATCTAAACTAACATAAAACTTTAAATTGTTTTGTTTATTAAATCTTATCTTAAAATAACAGCAATCAACATTTTTGTCAATTTTGGGAAAAGTTCATATTATTAATAATCTCCAGATTTAGCTATACGGCTCGCACTTCATCTAAGGGGAAAATTCACTCATCCCAGATACCTACGGTATCAAAAGGATTGAGGTCTGGTGGGACTCTTTCCGTGTTATCGAGCCCTAGGTGACTTGGTATGCTAGAGTATCTCCCAGAAATTTTCGTATTATTTTTTGCGTATTGTTTTCGTAATTATTATTAAAATTATTATTATATTAATCATATTATTATTTATAATATGTAATTAATATTATTAGTATTATTAATTAAACGCATTGTTTCAAGAACAAAATACGATTGACTCAGTAGATTGAAATGTCAGTTGGTAGTTCAGATTTCTTTCCTAATTAGAGCTAGGAGTTATCTTATCGGACAAACAGGGTGACTTGTCGTCCAAGCCTTTTATATAGATAGATAGATACGAAGATAGTACTGTTTCCGGTAAAGTTACAAATTATATACGAATGTTATACTGTACTTGTAGAAACAATACATTGGAAGACTTGTATAAAATTTGAAACTGTGTAGCCAACAAGAGAAGAAAGAAGACTCAACAACGTGTATAAATACTCATAGGCTTATGACTCCTGTATCATGTTGGCCTCTACATTTTAGCCTACTTTAATTTGTCTTGGCTAAAATACTTTTACCTTTTCTATCGACTTTGTCAAAATTTTTTTCTTACACCGAATTGCTATAAGGTTTCCGAGGGTAGGCTGATCATCATCATCAACCACAACAGCTATTCCATCCATCGTCAAATGTAAGCTTCCCTTAGTTGTGTTTATTCATTTGTTTGTTGTTTTTTGCATAAATTCGTGACCAGCCATTCGCTTGATGCCATGTCTTATATTCTTCCTATGTGTTCTGCCCAGTTCCATTTTAACATGACAATCTTTTGGATTGCATCTGTAACTTTGGTTCGTCTTCGTACTTCTTCATTGGACTTGCGATCGCTGAGCTTAATGTTGAACATTCTCCATTCTCTATTCCATAGCTCTCTGAGTCACTTGGAGTTTATGGACTGTTGTTTTTAAAAGCCCATGTTTCAGTGTCATAAGTCAGTACCGGCAGCACATACTGATTTGCTAAGTTTTTGCCTTTAAGGTATTTGGTAAGTTTGATTTACATACTGTTTGTAATCTTCCGAATGCTGTCCATATTAAGAAACATCTATTATTTAAGTCAGCCTTTAAGTTAAGTTTTGTTAATTCGATTTTGTGTCCTAAGTAGGTATATATATATGACTCAACCTTTTTGTATTTAGACCTAACAGCAACATCATCGGCCAATCTCAGGTGATTCAGGTTTTAGCCTTCTATCGTCACTCCTTTATTTCCTCATTCTAAAGTTCGGAACGTATCTTCTAGAACTAAAGTAAATAGCTTGTGTGAGATAGAATCTCCTTGTCTAACTCCTCACTGTGGTTTAATCTTTTCTGTTTGTCCTACTGTTTTTACTTGTGATGTTGCAATATGATATATATACTTAATGATTTTTGTATATCGGTCATCAACTCTATTGTTGTTTAAGGCGTTAAGGATGGCCCAAATTTCAATGGAGTCAAATTCCTTCTCTTAATATACCATACCATAGTATCTAGAGTATTATATTAGTGTTCTTATTACTTGTATATGATCTATGATGCTATAACCTTTTCTAAATCCTGCATGCTCCCGAGGCTGATAAATGTACAGTGGTCTAGTTAGTTGTAATGTAATTATTTTCACAAACAGTTTATACAAGACCGATAACAAGCTAATGGGTCTATAGTTTTGTAATTTATATTTATTTCACTTTTTAGATATCAGCATTATAAGAGCATTTAACCAAGCTGTAGGTACTTCATTTATTCCTATACATTTATTAAAAGAAATTTTTAACATTTTTATGATGTGTTGTTCACCGTACCATTTCTAATACCATATTATTTCTAATACTATTCTGTCTTCACCTGGAGCTTTTTTATTTCGCATAGTGCTCATTGCGTTTGTTTTTCGTCCTGTGTTATATCTGGTATATCTTCAAATCCAACATTTTTTACTATTTTTCGGTGTTTTTTGTCTGTACCTGGTGGTATTTAACCACGCAGAAGAAAGTGAAGTTAGACTACGTTAGTTTGTTCCGAAAACTATCATGAATATTACAAGAAAAAAATGCATCCAGAAAATGAAAAAGGTACTCATTACCATCTTTGGTTCGAAAATACGTTGTGGATCCTGGCCTTCTCTAAGATTCGTTGTCATTCTGTTTGGTTTCTGACTACAATTGGCCTCTGCTTCTTCTTCCTACAGGTGTTCCTGTGGTTAACTTTTTAGCAGGGTATTGTGTGTTAGGAAGAAAGGCTTTAGAAAAAGGTACTGCGTAGCATAAATATTAGAATAAGGTTAAAGCTAAAACTGCAGAAAGGCTACGTGTTCTCTTGATGGTTTGTGTAATGAATCTTCTTCTTCATATGCCATCTTCTTCTCATACACGAACGTTAGAAATAGGACCTTTAGTGTATAGGATTTCTTATTGTTTGGAAGGTTCAGCCTCTAAGGACTCTGGAAAATTTTCTTTGGTTAGAAAATCTCAGAGGAATTTGTGTAATGTAGTATTTACGAGTGTATTGTATTTCTTCTTGTAATCTATTGTCGGGGGATGGATTGGATTGGTTTAGAGAGGATGTGTTGATTCGATTGTTTTGTTTGGTCTGTATGCTTTCTATTATGGAGTTGATGTACTGTTTTGTTAGTTGTGGTTGTTTTATGTAGAATTCCTTGATTGCCTGCGTCCATTATTTTTCTGTCCGTGGTTCGTTTCCATCGATGGTGATTGACATTTGTGAGAATTGTGAGGTAGTGGATTGGTTGTCGTCTTCTATACTAAATTGTATTGTATTGTGTAGATTTGTTGGCATATGTATTGTGTAGAATTTTGTATTTGCAGAATTGTGAAATATAAGTGTATGTAATTGTAAATATTTGAAAATGTAAAATGTAAGTATATGTACACATCCGTACACACGTACTCCCACAAATTTTTTCCTCTTTCATTGACGCAAGCTATAGGAGATAGCAGGCCTACGATGATATAAAACATCGTACGCCACAAGAGAGAATTAAGTTCCGCTAGAGTGCTGATCTAGTGGGAACTCCACCGGACTCCTGGTTATTGACTGGAAGCCAACCGTCCGGAGTTCCGTCAGAGTGTTAATCTGATAACAATTCTACTGTCACTGGGGTATTGACTCAAGGCCAACCGCTTCTGCTAAAGTGTTGATCTAGTGGCAGTTGCGTGCCCGGTTCTGTAGTATTGATCTGAGATATACCTGTTCTTTCCCGTGGCTAAGTATTGATTGGTCGCTTTTCGCTCGTCGCCGGACCGAGTGTTAATCGGTTCGTTCCATCTCTATTTCTCTGACCGGTCCTTTTCTGTCCTCGCCGAGTGTGTATTAATACAGCGAGACTGCTGTTTCAATTTTATGACATTATTTGTATTTCATTTTCGCAGGTATTAAATAGTGGATCGTTGGGCCATGTGTCCATGTCATAGACGCAAGATTGGCAGTTTAATATTATTGGTTTAAATATAACGTTATTTTGTTATTTATTTGTTCCAATTATTTTAATTTAAACCTTCTTTTACTGAGTCTGTTGTCTAAAAGAGCTACCCGCCACAAACTGTAAAATTTAAGTGTCGTTATTTGATTATGTGTGTGTGTGTTGGGTGGTAGTTTTGTGAGTGTATTGTACCTTTATCTGTAATTTAAGTGAGCAATCGCGCAGTTCGATGGGATGATGGGTCGAGGATCTCCTAGTTCAGCACCAAGTGTCAATATTTTGCAGTACTAAGTGGGCCCAAAGACTATCAACCAGCTGGTGCCACGCCCGTGCGTATCGATACAGAGTAGGTTGGTTTGGTACCTCTTACTAAACCTCCATTCGATCAATTCTGCATCTAATGTCTATTCCACGCGATTAGATTCACGAATCGTCTCACAAATCGTTAACCCTTCCATGTTAGTATTGTATCAATGGCGATTAATTCGTTCGTTTTGATTCAATTACTTCAAAGTATTGAACAAACGAATCCCGCTAGTTCATAACGATCCAATCGTACGGTGACAAAAATCTATTGATCGAACCACAACAAAATCGCACAGCCAATACTATCATTTTACTTTCGGTCCTC
The DNA here is from genome assembly GCF_040954645.1 of Diabrotica undecimpunctata. NCBI lineage: Eukaryota > Metazoa > Arthropoda > Insecta > Coleoptera > Chrysomelidae > Diabrotica > Diabrotica undecimpunctata. The sequence continues at coordinate 100,128,755 of NC_092811.1, forward strand.
GGTTGTTCCTCACTTGCGAGGAAGACCGATATATGCCAAGCGGCTGAAGATTTCGTTCATTTAAATGATTGAAAAATTAGAATACTACATATTGAATTAAGTATTGCGTGCAAGGCAGCGACTTAGCTACAGACTGAGAGTATTGGAATTGGAAAATATTCTATCGAGCCCAAGCGATTGCTTTTGCTTGTGTTGTTAATAGTTTTTAGGTAGTTAAGAAATTGGGTAGGTAATTAAATCTAAGCCCTATTTACACTAACATAAACGTATGAAGGACAATGAAGGTGAATACACATATCAAAATGAAATACGGTGAGCAATACTACCGGTTTTCAGTCGATTCAGCTCAATCAATCGGTCAGTTGTTATTTGTTTTAGATGGCAAAGAAAAGTATTGAAACAAACGAACGAGTGAAATGATTCGATCGTTTTCAGATTCGGTCACTGATTGATTCGGTACTTGTAAAATGAACGATTGACACAACATTATATCCATGTATACAGAAAGGCACCCAGCCGCAGAACTGTGTATGATCGGAGTAGGATCGAAAGACTGTGTAGATGTGTCTTGGGCTTTAGACTTAGTTGTTAGTGTTGTTACCCACGTGCATATTAAAGCAATTTAAACATGTAATATTTAATGCTTGCATCCACACTAGTCGGAATTTCTATTTTGGGGAGTTCTTCTTTTAGTGTGACCTGCTCTTTTGATGTTGGGAGTCTGATACTTTCAATTTGATTAGTCTGTCTAATTTAGTTGAAGCTGCGAGTTTCTTTAGTTTAATTCTAAACCTTCCTACAAATGAATATTTAAAATATATTTGTAAATATTTAAAAATGGGAACAGATAAGAAAGTTTTGAACGTTATTAAAATTAGAGAGTTTTAATATAAGCGAATGTTATAACTAGCTTTAAATATTAATGCAAGGGAGAATAAAGGGGCGAAATGAAAGAAGAACATGCAATAAAATTAGAAAATTGAATTAGAAAAACATGAGAAACTTTATGAGAGGCGAACGTTATAACTTGCTTCAAATATTAATGCAAGGGAGAATAAAGGGAAGAACGGAAAGAAGTTCCGCTGACCTGTTTAGAGCAGCATCAACAAAAATACCAATTGCTATTGTTACAATAAATATGACTCATGTCTAAACTGTAAACATGTTTTTCTAATAAGTATTTTGTCTAGTAGTTTCCCCTACGATATATCCTGTCTTCTTTCCATGCTGTTCGAGAGAGTTCAAGAAAGGTCACCGTTCGCTTCGAGGGATCTCTGGAATAACGTCTATTTAATATTTATATAGAGGAAATTTTCATTGTAAGAGTTAGTCTGAAAAAAATAATTGTATCGAGTCGAGTTTGAATTGTAACGCGGAAATAAATTATATAAATTAGAATAGTGTAAATAGTGTAAAATAAATTAAGTGTAATCTTGTTTATAAATTAAATAAAGACTCTAATAAACTAAGTGTTAGAACATTTTATAATAAATAAAGATAATTTTTCGACTGTTCTAACAACCATTCAAATTTCGTCATTTTGTGTCATGTGGAACAATTTCACCCAATCATGTCAACATTAGACTGATAATTGCATTCAGTGCAATTTTCAATCCCTATGACAACACGATCGAGTTTGACACTTCATCCAAATAAATTTCAAAATGTCACGTTTCGGCAATGAGAATGTTCAAAGTATAAATGCGCTAATCAAAGAAAAAATTCCCAGAAATACAACTTACAGTCACAAATATATTTGGGGAATATTCATGGAATTCGAATTATCGAAAAATTATCCGCCGAATATCCCTCGGACATTGATGAATGCCTCATAATTTCATGACAAATTTCTCAAGCTCGTTGCTTGGTAACAGCACTCAGCCTTCGGCTTCGTGCTGTTACCAAGGAACGAGCTTTCGATTGTCATTAAATTATCTCGTCTGTTATCAATGTCCTAGGGATATTACTACTGATAATAAATTAGATTTATAATAATAGTTCACTATCATGATTGCTAACATTCTTAAAGGAGATAGCATATAAATGGTTACAATGGAGTGATGCTTAACAGATAATAATGTTTTACTTACCTCACTTATCAAAATCTGGCCAGTTACACAAAACAACAAAAATTCAAAAAGTGCTCCCGCTAAATAAAAAAAAGTTTTTATGATTTCTGTTGAGTTCTGACTAAAAATTAAAATATGTTAACATATTGTATATATATTATTGTGATATTTAAAGTCTTGGTGCGCCAAGCAATAATTAGCTAATTAATTTTTTTGATTAATTAAAATTATTTAAATGATATGATTATGACTCTATCACAATTTTTAATTCTTTTATCTCAGTGTTAAATTCGTGCTTCAATATCTCTGCTATTACATGTGAAAGGTAAGGTCCAAAGAATACCGGAATAATAAAAAGCACATATGATCTAACACTATATATTGAAATAAAAATAATGAAATAAATTCACACTCAAAAGTTTTCAATAAACAAATCTCATATAATGATTCTCAAAATTTTGTTCTACGTACGTGAACAATCAAAATTAATGGTACAAACAATATTAATTGGAATCTCAAAATCCCAAACTATTCAAACTCTCCTAATCAAAATATTTATATCCTTTCTAAATTAAGTGTAAAAATTGTGTTATCAATGAAAGAAAAAACTGCAGAAAACAAAAATATCTCTCTCTGATGATGAGTGGTCCAAATCCTTGTTCCTTGTAGACTATATTTTCTCCTCTCAAACGCTCCCTATGTAATCAGCAATCTTACAACAGATTGTTGCAAGTATATCGTCCTTAATGATCTCCTTCAAAAGCACAAATCATTCAAATTATGATAGCCTTTCTCCTCTCGATAAACTGAATCTCTCGTTGGCCCGAGTGAAAAATGACTCTTGGAATATCTTCTCTTTACGATAAACTGAATCTCTAACACTAACACACTAACTCCACAAAAACTCACTAACATTCAACACTACTGCTTGCTACTTCTCGGGAACCGCCAGAGAACAATCACTGTTCGTCTTACAGACTTGGAAAACCAACTGATTATCTTTTCTCTCTCCTAAATCTAGCTAAACTTTCATTCCTACATACCTATCCCACCTTTTTCAATCTCCGCCAATCAAAACTCGTCACAATTCCCCCATTTTTTCATTTCGATAACAAACAAATTTTTACCTATAATTATAAAATTTCCTAAAACTTATTTACAAATAATATTTTTCTATAATTCTTAAAAACTAACAAAAACCTCTTTCTAAAATCTCTTCTATTGTCTCTAATCACTGCATTAATGTTTTTGGAAAACCCGGTTCAATTGTCTTTGGATTTCACTTAAAATTATGCGGGTCACTCAAGTATAACAAAGAAATAATTTATGTATAGCTTACATTTTGTTTAGTACAGGTAATCCAAGAATTTAATAACTTTCCTTCTTCGAAATGTTTGTTGGTTATTATCCTACTTATCTGAGTAATTTTAATGTTTTTGAACTTTGAAATATTTTAATCAACCCAATATTTTTCTCGATTTTACATATCATAACAACTGGCTATAACTTCTCTTGTGCCCTTCTCCATTGTCCTACTTTCGTAGTTTTCAGGTCGTCTTCCACGTGATCCAACCATCTCGTTCTGGGTCTTTCTTTTTCGTCTTCCTATCGGTTCTCATTGTAATATTTTCTTTGTTGATTTTATATCTTACTGTCTCTGGACATGTCCCAGCTATGACAGTCTTTGACTTTTAACAAATCTTACAATATCGTGCCCGTCATTTAATTTTATTCTATAAAATAACTAATAACTAAAAAACGTAACTAATAAATTCGTTCCGCCGTTTCTACTGATTCTCCATGTGTCGTCTTCCTATTGATGATTCTTAAGCTATCGCTAATTTTGACAGCCTTTATTTTCGTAAAGATCAAAAGGTCCTTTTTGATTTTTTTAAGAGATTAATAAACTTAATAATGCTTTATTTTAAATAAATGATATTTAATAATAATAGTTTAAAAATATAAAATATATACTTACAATGAAGTTAGGATAAATGGCTCGATACAGAAAGTACTCATTATTACAACGAAATATAATATAAGTGGTGTAGAAAAAGTGTCATTTATTTCATCTACAAACCTAAAAATAAGGTAATAATAAACAACTACATCATTTGACCGTGTTTATATTTAAGTGCATAAAATGTGTTAGATAAAATAAGCATCATTTTAATACAATCCAAATCCATTGGCTAAAGAAGATTGCCAACGAGCTAAATTATATTATTCTCCACAAAACTTTCTGTAGTAGGTATATCTTCATTGCGAAGACATACACTTTAGGTGTATAAGTAAGAGGGAAAAGGTGTTTTGGGTATAAAATATAATTATGTGTTTTTTTACAGAAGCCAACATGTGATATCGAAAAATATTGAAGTAGTTTTGAAACAAGGTATCAAATAATACCAATTAAAGATAGCATACCCAATTGAAGTAGATACCGACTACATAACTTTAAAATTGTAGACGTCAGGAGATGATATTTAAGTTGATCCTGGTGATAGATGATATATAAAATGGTCAAATGCATTGTTAAACTCAATTGGTATAAAAATATATAAATTGCACAAAAACAGAAAAATGAAAAATTTATTTCAATTCACTAAAAGGCTTCTCATTTATTAGAATATTTCATTAACATGGAAAATCTTAGCAGGCATATTTACGAACTGCCTAAGATCACTGCATTTTCATTCATAAGAAAAGACGATATCAAAAACTACAGACCTATAAGTCTACTACCAATCTACTACAAGATATTCATAAAGATCAATCAACAACAGATTAACAAATGCATTAGTTGCTGCATAGCCAAGAGAGCAAGCTGGCTTCAGAAGTGAATTCAGTACCCTGGATCATATCCATACGCTTCGAGAACTAATGAGTACCTATAGCTAAAGAATATGAAATACCGCTAGCATTAATCTTCATAGATTTCGAGAAAGCTTTTGATTCTATATATCCCAATGCAATAGAAGTTTTGACCAACCAAGACACTGACAAAGCGTACATAGAGACTTCAGCAAATATATACAGACAAGCAAAAGCTTAGGTAAACATTTATGAAAACACCTCAAAATTTCCCACTACCATCAAAGGCGTCCGACAAGGAGGCGCAATATCACCAAAGCTCTGCAACTCTAGAAAATATATTCAGCAAAATAAATTGCTAGAACACAGCTCTCTCAAGCTCTAATAAAGAATACCTCACCCATCTAAGGTTTGCACATAACATCGTTCTGATTTCTAATAATCCTCCAGAACTACAAGAACTTATAAATAATGTAAATGCTGCTAGCCTTGCTTACTGTCATAAATAAAACTTTTGCGACCATCATACTGAAAAGAATAACAAACAAGGTTGAGTTTCGAGCTAATCAAGCAGGCTTTAGGCCAGAATCCTCCTGCATAGACCACATTAATACTGTGAGGGTAATAATGGAACAATCGGTTGAATGGAACACACCCCTATACATGGTTTTTGTTTATTTTGAACGTGCCTTTGATAGCTTGTCTCACGCTGCTCTATGGAAAATTTTAGAGCTAAGAAACATCCCGCAAAAAATAATTTCTATTAAAAAGTCACTATATACTGATGCGAAATGCAGCGTGACACACAATGGGATCAACAGTGACGAATTCAACGTACTTACTGGAGTTAGACAGGGATGCGTGCTTTCTCCGTTTCTTTTTAACATAACTATAGACTATGTTCTCTCCAAACTAGACTCCGACACAAGAGGGATACAATGGACGTTAACCACACGCCTAAGCGATCTAGAATACGCGGACGATATCTGTCTATTAGGTCAAAGGTTCCAAGATCTGGCTTACCAATTGGAAACACTTTCCACTGAAGCCAATAAAATAGGTTTGAAAATCAATATTAGTAAAACCAAGTCCATGAGAATAAATGCAAGGAAAAACACGCTATTTACTATCGACAATATGTAGATTGAAAATGTGGAAAACTTTACGTATCTTGGAAGTGTCATAACAGAAAACGGAGGTACAGAAGACGATATTCGTATGAGGATACGAAAAAAGCCCAACAAGCTTTCAGCACGCTCAACCCTGTTTGGAAATCTGGTGAGTATACTACAAGGACAAAGATCTGAATATTCCGATCAAATGTCATGTCTGTTCTACTCTACGGATGTGAAACCTGGAAAGTGACAAACACCCTCACAGACAAACTGCAGGTCTTTGTTAACAAATGTCTACGAAGAATTGTTCGTATATTCTGGCCTAACACCATCAGAAACGAAGATCTGCTACACCTGACCGAACAAAAGAGGGTACAAAATGAAATTAAGTCCAGAAAGTGGGGTTGGATCGGTCACACACTCCGAAAAAATAGTTGCAGTATCGTAAAGACTGCCCTAGAGTGGAATCCCCAAGGGAAAAGGAAAAGAGGTCGCTCAGTACAAACTTGGAGAAGATCCATCATGGACGAGATAAGAGGCCAAGGAAAGTCTTGGAATGAGGTGAAGGCCTTAGCGCAAAATAGAATCCGATGGCGCGTTTTCACTGAAGCTCTATGCTCCACTTAGGAGTTCAAGAACCTTGTATATATAAATGCTGCTAGCAACGAAGTTGACCTAAAAATTTGACAAAAACAAAAACTATGTACAACGAGCTAGTGGATGTCCAAGATGTAATAATAAACAACACTGCACTTAAGACAGTGGACGAGTATGTATACCTGAGACAATTAATACATAAATCTGGCTCCTTACTCCCAGAAATAAACAGCAGAATGAAACTGGCTTAGGCATCTTTTGGTAGAAATGTAGTATTCAAATCAAAGATGCCACTCAACCTGAAGAAAAAAGCATTCGATCAGTGTATACTACCAATCATGACATACGGCTGCAAAACTTGGACACTAAAGAAAAAGATAATAGCAAAACTGTATGTCGCTCAAAGGTCAATGGAGCGAACAAAGATAGATCCAAAAAGAATGGAATGGATCAGACAGAAAACCAAGATCACTGATGTAATCAACAAAATTAAATCTTTAAAATGGCAGTGGCCAGGACCTTTAGAGAGAAGAACTGACAATAGATGTTCCAATGGACCACTGTGGTATCCAAGAGACATTTAGAGACCAAGAAGACGTCCAAATTTAAGATAGGACTATGACAAAAGGAAAGAAGCCGGTTTTGGCATCTTTCCTTTTTGGAAAAAGAGAATATTTGACAATCGTAGACAGAAATGAAGGACGCACAATAAACGGTAGAATACACTGAGGAGGAAAATGATGAAAAATCTTTAAAGAACCATAAATTCATTTTTTTTATTTTAAAAATTTAATAAAAAGATAAAAACAATATTTAGTAGGATGTATTATCTACGCGAAGCATTTGCTTCGTTTTCAATATTGTTTGAAGGTCTAAAGAATCCTAAGCCCAACGTTATTTCTTTCCTAGAAAACAATTTGGTAGTGGAAGTAAGAGGGAGATAGCTTGTGACTAAATATAAACACAAATAAAACAAAAGTAATGGCTGTTACACGTGCACCAAATGTCGACATTAATATTTATGTCTATAACAAACATATAGAACCAGTACAAAGATTCCAGTATCTTGGTTGCTGGATAACAAACGATCTTGACCACGAGGTCGAAATACGTGCTCGTATAGAATATGCTAGTTCCGCATTTCAACGAATGAAAAAATTCCTAATAAACTCTACGTTATCGTTGGATATCCGATATAAAATTTGTAAAAACGTTTATTTATTCCATATTACTATACGGAGTGGAAACATGGACTCTCGGAATTACAAGTATGAGGCGTATAGAAGCCTTTGCGATGTGGGTTTTTCGAAGGATGCTGAAGATCTCACGTGACCAACAACGAGGTGCTAAGAAGAATGGGTACTGAGAGAGAACTCCTAAATATTGTAAAAAACAGAAAAACGAGTTATCTAGGACATATTTACAGAGGAGAAAAATACAACTTCCTACGACTTATAATGGAAGGGAAAGTGGAAGGAAGAAGAGGTCCAGGAAGAAGAAAATGCTCCTGGTTGAAGAATGTAAGAGACTGGACAGGCATGGACACACATTCGATACTAAGAATAGCTCAAGATAGAGAGCAATTTGCTGTAGTTATAGCCAACCTTCAGTAATGGGGAAGGCACCTTAAGAAAAAGTGGAAGTACAATGATATGGAGCGGTTTTTTTGGAAACACATACAGATCTTGTAATGCTAGAGAGAGGTAGTCTTAATGCTGATAGGTACATTAGGGAATGTTTAGAAGAACATGTGGTACCTTATATGTATTTTGTAGGAGAAAATTTTGTCTTAATGCACGATAATGCACATAGCCAGGATGACAATGCAATACTTTACAGATTTTGGTATTCGGGTACTTCCCTGGCCTCCAAGAAGTCCAGACCTTACCCCATAGAGCATTCGTGGGACAACGTAAAAAGAGTAATGGGAGAAAATTATGGATGGAAGGTTTAACTCTGTTAAAATAAACTACACTAAACACTAACATATTTTATGGTTTTTAATCGAATATCCAATAAAAAATTAATTGAATTTAGGTTTTTCTAATATTTTTTAATTTTGCTGAAAATAACCCTAGTGTCCGGTTAATCTTGCGAGGCAGTGCATTTTTTATATTTATAAAAATGAAAGTAACTCCGTTATAAATTAATCAATAAATAAAGAACCTGCAAGTTCTTAAAACAAACAAAAAAGAGAAAAAAAAGTGTACTTACCTTAGTACTCGGTCATGATGTTTGATCCATTCCTTTATCTTTAACTTAATCCTATTTTCCGTATAATTTTTAAAAACATATATTCTCCAATTGATAATTTTCATTTGGACATAAATTAAAATGACAAGACTAACATAAAAAGCATCAAAACAAACAATCGGGATCGCTATGCCAAATAAAAATGAAACTACTTGAAAAAAAATTGTATAACGAAGTTTAAAATCGTACAACTCAAAGAGCTGTACTCCGTGCATCAAAGGCAGAAGGAAACATGTTACAGCGATTGCAACTACACTATAAAAAAGTGTAAGAAAATATTCTAAGTAGCGTAGTGTTAAGACGAGGGTGCTTTTTAAATTATCGGTTTTTATATCTTCTATGGCCCACAATTTTTCTGTAGCATATAGAAACTTACGGATTTGTGATCGTTTATTGTATAAGAATATCAGTTTTAGCGTTCCCTGTAAAAAGCAATAATGTAAATTTACCGAATAATTGTGTAACAAAATAGTGATCAGAATTGCTCAATAGGTTTATACAGGGTGAGTCATGAGGAACTTTACATACTTCTACCATATGTAGAGTCCCTCAGGGAGCATATCATGTGGCCACTAAAAAATGTCAACTCTTCTTTATTAATTAACAGGGTGATTTGTGTAATTGACCATTTATTTCATTTTACTGTAGTGTTTATACGGCTCATTTGATTTTTTTAATTTTTGCATGATACAGTACACTACTATCAAGCATTCGACTGGTATTAGCTAAACTAAAAAATTCCAGGACTGGCTTTGGAAAAATTAATTTAGGGATTCGTATTAAATATTACACCCTGTATATATATTTTTTTTAAAATGCAATAAGTGATTTTCAAACTACATAAATAGCCAATGAAAACGACATATGCGACAATGTTGTCGCACTTTTATTAAATTTTTAGTGAACGATCAAATCTTACCAAAAATAGAACAACCATAATGAAGTATTAAATTATAAGGTAATTAATTTAAACAAATGTTATAAATTTCAAACATTTTAATTTAAATGATAAACTGAGTCACTGCACAACAAAAAACAGTAACTACTAACAATAACGAAGAACAATTTAAAAAAAAACTAAAAATATGTACATAGTTATGATAAACCCATAAATTAGAACTGGAAAAGATACAATAATGGTAACAAAATAAAAATAATTCAAAATAGATTTTCGAAATGGAACCCTGCAGCCTGTACACATTTTTGTTGCCGAATTGTTAACTGACGTATTGAATTACGGATACTCTGGGGATCGTTTCTAATAGTATTACAACAATGTATAATTCTATCAATTAATTGTTGTCGGTTATTAATATTCACTGCGTAAACTAGTTGCTTGAGGATCTTCGTAGTAGATGAGTTGCTTCGTAGGATTGTAATCAGGGGATCTTGAAGGCCACGAAATAGGACCTGCACGTCCTATCTACCTGTTGCCATAAACATTATTGAGATGTTGTCTCACTGCCAGTAAAAAGTGTGGAGGTGCCCCATCATGCTGAAAATACATCCCTCGGATAGCAACGTTCGCGTTGGCAAGCAAATTCGGCAAAATATTTTGTAGAAAGTTCAAATAGACCTGCCCTGTTAAAGGACCATCAAAAAGTGAGGACCTACTAATTGGTTATTTATGACACCAATCCACACGTTAACCGAAAACCTTAACTGAGAACGACGTTCTCGAATAGCATGGGGATTTTCTTCTGCCCACACATGTGAATTTCGTGAATTATTTATCCCGTCTCTGGTAAATTGGGCTTCATCTGTAAATAGTGTCCTGTATAGCGTTGGTCGATTATTGTTAATCCATCTACAAAATTCCAACCTATCGATCTCATCTCCAGCATGTAGTCGCTGAACCATTTGAATGTGATATGGGTATAGATTATTTTTTTGTAAGACTCTACTTACTTTTGATTGAGTAACATTGAGTTCTCGACTTACTTGTCTAGTGCTTATATGACGTCCATAATGTCATCTTCCTGCGCTTCATCTACATGTCGCTCTGTTGTTCCACTAGGAAAAGTGCCATTTTCTCGCAAATAATTAAAAACTGACCCAAATGTTGGATGACTGGGAGTTCGACGATTAGGAAATCTCCTGCGATATTCTCTACTAGCAGCCCTACCATTTCCATTACAGAATCCATAAACAAATATTATGTCTGCATATTCTGTGGTCGAAAACTAATGTGGCATTTTGAACGAAAGTAACAAAAGCTCTACCAAAACTAACACAATGTACTTAACGTAGATATGACAGAAGAAATATGTATTCTTGTACACATAAATAACAATTGATAATGACAATAATGACAATGGGTATAAAATATCAAGAAACGTCAAACGGTCAACGCCAACCTTCATTTTAAACTTTTTTAGATTTATTTTTATTTAGTACAGTTGATGCAATGTATTATTATTTGACATAAAATTTTAATCATTTACAATCAACAAAAACTAACACATACAAGAGGTTTGACTTTTTAATCAATTTAACTTATTATTTATCGAAAATAATGCCCCAATACGATCTATGAGTAAAAATTTAAAATTGAAAAACAATTGATTCTATCGTAGAGATAATACAAAGTGACAGTAAAGATGTTAATTTTCTACGTATTAGATTATGTTGTAGGAACTCATTTTAATTAAAATGTTTGAAATTTATAACATTTGTTTAAATTAATACCTTATAATTTGATACTTCATTATGGTTGTTCTATTTTTGTTAAGATTTGATCGTTCACATTGTCGCATATGTCGTTTTCATTGGCTATTTATGTAGTTTGAAAATCACTTATTGCATTTTAAAAAAATTTATACAGGGTGTAATATTTAATACGAATCCCTAAATTAATTTTTCCAAAGCCAGTCCTGGAATTTTTTAGTTTAGCTAATACCAGTCGAATGCTTGATAGTAGTGTACTGTATCATGTAAAAATTAAAAAAATCAAATGAGCCGTATAAACACAAATCACCCTGTTAATTAATAAAGAAGAGGAGTTGACATTTTTTAGTGGCCACATGATATGCTCCCTGAGGGACTCTACATATGGTAGAAGTATGTAAAGTTCCTCATGACTCACCCTGTATTATTTGTACATATTTTCGTATGTCAGCTTGTTAGTTAACAGTAAGGGTACAAGTAAACAAGCTAAAAACAACTTTAATGTTGGAATTTGTAGTTTTAAATATGTATTTACTTTTACTTTAATATTTAAATATATTTATTCATCATCATTATCAATCAGTCCTAATTTGTCCGTTGTTGAAAATAGGTCTCCTCTTAATTGGTGGCAATTCTTTTGAGGTCTTTAGTCCATCGTGTTGGGTTTTTTTCGTCCGTAGTCTCCACTCAAGCAATTTTTATATTCACCTGCTCTCTTTCATTCTTGCAACATGTCCCGCCAATCTTCATTTTTGCCTTGTAATGCGTTCGATAATGTCTTCTACTCAAGTTCATCTACGAACTTCCTTATTTCTTAGTCTATTTTTCAAGGGAACTCCAAGCGTTGATCTTCCAATTTCACGTTGTGTTCTTCTCAAGTTTTTCACTGATATTTTTGTAAAAATTGAGATGTCTGCTCCGTATGTGAGGACTGGTAGAACACACTGATTAAAAGCTTTCATTTTTAAATAGATGGAGACTCTTGTTTTAAAGACGTTTCTCATTTTTTCTGATGCAGCACAACCTAAACTTACTCTTCGAAGTAGTTTATATCTCTGGTTGTCTCGCGTTAATCTTATTTCATAACCTAAATCTCCACAATCTCCACAACGTATTATTTCTATTAGCTTATCGAGGACGAGACGGCATCATTTTTGTTTTCCCCTAGTTTATCTTTGAACCGACTTTCTGTGTTTTTGCTCTTGTTGTACTAGCATAACTCTGAATTATCTGTTATGTGTCATAAGAACAATGTCATTAGCATATCGGAGATCAATTAATTTTTGTCCATCGATGTTAATACCCTTTAAGTTTCATTCTAATCTAATTAATTGAATGCGTACTTCATGACTGTTATAAATTGTTTTGGCGATAACGTATCTCCCTGCCGCACCCCTCTGTCAATCTTTATCTTCTCAGTCATGCAATGAAGGTTTACAGTTAATATTGCATTTTCTTATATATATTTCGAATAATAATACGGTAGCGGGTAGCACTCTTCTACGATCCCGGTAGGGGACAGGCTGCTACAGGGAGTGGCGTCCCTGCCGTACGCTAGCTACTGACTTTCTCCCATGTCCAAGCCTTTAGAAGGCCAGGTCCCCAACCTATCTTCCTACCCATTTTCCAATCCTTACCACATCCCGATATATCCCGCTACCAACCCGCACTGGCCAGCGTGGTAGTGAAATGGCTAATTTTCCCCGTAAATGACATGACACAAACTAGAAAAAGGCTCTTAGTCCCCGGCGGCCCAACGGTCCCTTGTGACGGTAGCCACCAGATTGGACCAAGTGCAGAGGGTGCAAAGAATCACCGGGATAGACATGGCCACCATGGACAACGAACATTGCATATTGCCACTTATAACGTAAGAACGCTTGCAACTGAAGAGAAGCTCATTGAATTACAAGACGAACTTAACTGCATAAAATGGCGCATTGACTACGGATATATCGCATTGATTAAAAGTTTTTCCGAAACTGGTACAGCTTGTATCCGCCTTCATGAAGATACCAAGAAGTTTCGAATAGAACGTGGAATTAGACAGGGTGATACTATCTCCCCTAAATTGTTTACAACTGTTCTTGAATATATGTTCAAGCAAGAACGAGAGGATAACATGGGAATTAATATAAATGGGGAAGATCTGAACCACCTAAGATTTGCCGATGACATCGTTTTAATATCTGATAGAGTTGATAAAGCTACAAAAATGCTGCACACGCTCTATAAAGTGTCAAAAACAATTTGTCTTAAAATTAACACCTCAAAGACAAAATTTATGACCAACCTTGTAGTCAGCGGTAAAATTCTGATTGAGAGCCATAGCATCGATCAAGTAATAGCTTACAAATATCTAGGGCATGAGATTCGCTTAGGCCGAGATAATCAGACAACTGATATATAAAGAAGGATAGGTCTCACATGGGCTGCCTTTGGTAGATTGAATTGAACATTTTCAAGTCTGTTATCCCAGTTTGTTTAAAAAGAAAGGTTTTTAACCAGTGCGTTTTACCGGTTCTTACATATGGTGCAAAAACACTGACTCTGACAAAAAGAACAATAGATAAAATAAGAGTTACACAACGCGCTATGGAAAGATCAAGATTAGGTATTAGCATCAGAGATAAAGTACCAAACCTAGAAATAAGAAGAAGAACAGGAGTAACTGATGCAGCTGAAAAAATAGCCATGGATAAATGGGCTTGGGCCGGACATGTTGCCAGATTAATGGATGATAGATGGACCAGAAAGATTCTGGAAGCAGAGGACGACCACCGACTAGATGGACGGATGATATCAAGCTCATCATCACAAACTGGATGCAAGAAGCACAAGATAGAAATAGGTGGAAAATTTTACGAGAAGCCTACGTTCAGCAGTGGACAAATATAGGCTAATTGACGATGATGATTTCGAATAATATTCCCGTACATCTGTTCCATTCAGCTCTCTGATCTTTTTCTTCTTCTTCTAGTGCCGACTATAATAATAAAAGTTGGCTATAACCACTGCAAATTCGTCTTTATCTTCTGCTTTTCTTAAAAGCGCCTGTGTGTTTAACCCGATCCAGTTGTGAATGTTTTTCAGCCAGAATATGTTTACCAGGACCCCTTTTTCCTTCTATGTTGCCCTTCATAATCAGCTGCAACAACTCGTACTTCTCATTTCTAAGTATGTGCACTAAATATGCTGCCTTTTTTCTTTTAATAGTGGTCAAAAGTCTCTGTCTCTTCTCATTCTGTGCAACACCATTTCGTTAGTAATATGATCGATCCATGGTATTTTTAAAATTCTCCTAAAAAGCCACATCTCAAAAGCTTCTAGCTTTCTTATTAAGTCAACAGTAACAGTCCAAGTTTCGGCACCATAAAGAAGAATAGAGTGGATATAACATTTTACCATCCGATATCGGATTTGCAGATTAAGTCTTTGGTTACTTAGAAATATCCTCATCTTCAAAAAGGCTGCTCTTTATTGCTCTATTTTTGATCGAATTTTAGATTTCGAATTTAGATCTTCAGTAATCTAGACTCCTAAGTATTTCATTTTGTCCACTTATTGAATATCTTAATTTTTTGTCTGGATCCTTGTTATGATTTTACTCCTCTTACCGATAAATATCGTTTTTGTTTCCGTTATGTTTATTCTTAAACCAAACTGTTCCCAGTATCACAAATTATATTTAGTAGCGGCTGCAGACCTTTCTCACATTCAGCGATATTGACTCAATCGTCGGCATAACGAATGTTATTTATATTTTCACCATTCATCTTGATCCCTTCTGTGCAATTTTCAAGTTCTTGTTTCTATCTATTTCTTGTCTTTATTTATTTCTTGCGCATCCGTGCTATTCCATCTAATCCTACCACAGCTTGTTGGTTCCAATAGAGATTTCTACAATGTTAATATCATTTTTGTCGAGTCCTTTTCGCTTTAGATATTCCATGAGAATGTTATGTTTAACTTTGTCAAAAGCTTTCTCAAAGTCAATAAATGTGACGAAAATAATAAGTAGTGTAAACAAATAAAGACGAAAAAGGCAAAGAACAAGGTCACGACTATGGAAACCAACGAGGCAAATGCAAGATAAATAGACAAAATGCAAGGAAAAAAGATAAGAATAGAGAGGAGCTAATAAAAAGGATGTAAATTACGGGAAAACCAACTAAAAATAGCCACGTGGAATGTTAGAAGTATTTATGAAGAGGAGTTATATTATATTTTGCTCTATCACTATTTAATAGAGGTTGGGCAAATGTAATGCTGGGTACGGAGATTTTATTAAATGAAAGTCTCAAGGGAAATGTAGTAGACTTTAAACCAATCTCGGAGAGGATCTGTTATTTACGTTTGCGAGGAAAGTACCGTAAAATATTTATAGTCATCGTACATGCACGGAGCAAAGATAAATAGACTGATATAAAAGTTGATTTCTACCAATATTTAGAAGACTTTTTAAACGATCTACTGGACTTGACTGACTATATCTACATAACCCAAATATTAATATTACGATACATTCTCACACGAAAAAGTCATAAAATTTTAAAGCCTTTACCAGCCCTGGGCTAGAGAGGCGATGCGCTGATTAGGGAATTTTTTAAATAAAGATATTAAATAGTTACTCGACATTTTTTTTTGGACCTATTCTCTATCCTTCCATTGTTGGATGTAGGTCTCCCCCAGTTCTCTCCATCTTTCCCTATCTTGAGCTGTTCTCTGCCATGTGGGACCTCCTTGTTTCCTGATGTCATCTTTCCACCTCATCTGTGGTCTGCCTCTTGATCTCTTTGCATTGTATGGACGCCACTTTCCGATGGCATTGTTCCATCGTCCGTCTTGGAGACGTTCATTGTGTCCAGCCCATTTCCATTTCAGTTTTGCTGCTTGTTCTATCGCGTCTACTGTCTTTGTTCTGGTTCTGATCCACTGGTTACGTTTTCTATCTTTAAGTGATATACCCAACATTTGTCTCTCCATCGCTCTTTGTGCCTTCCTTATCCTATCCAAATTGGCCTGTGTAAATGTCCATGTCTGTGCCCCATAGGTGAGCACCGGTATTATACAGGAGTTATATACCTTGCTTCGTAAGTATAGAGGGATTATTTGATTTTTTAGAACGTAAGAAAGTTTGCCGAACGCTGCCCATCCCATTCTTACTCGTCTCGATATTTCGGCTGTTTGATTTTCTCTGTTAGCTCTGATTGCTTGTCCTAGATAGATATACTCATTTACCTGTTCTATTTTTTCTGTTTGTATTTTTATTGCCTCTTGGTCTTCCGTGTTTGTCATTACTTTTGTTTTGTTGAAGTTAATTTTTAGGCCTTTTTGCAGTGATTTTTCATGAAGTTCATTCAGCATTAATTCTAGTTCTTGTCGTTCCGAGGAGATCAGGAGTATATCATCCGCATATCTAAGGTGATTTAGGTACTTTCCGTTAATACATATTCCTCTGTTTTCCCAATCTGTTGATTTTATTATATCTTCGAGGGTCAAGGTAAACAGTTTAGGTGAAATTATATCGCCTTGTCGGCCTTATTAATTTGTCGTCCAGAACTACGGTCATGGTTGCGTTTTGGTAAATATCATGTATCAATTGTCGGTATCAAAGCCTTTTCATAATCTACGAATGCTAAGTACAGCGGAAGGTTGTATTCATTGGTTTTCTCAATTAAGATTTTAAGCGCATGTAGATGGTCGATTGTGCTGTATCCTTTCCTGAATCCGGCATGTTCCACTGGTTGGTAGTTATCAAGTTTATAGGTCAGTCGGTTGTTTATTATTCTTGTGAAGGTTTTATATAGTTGTGACAAAAGGGAAATAGGACGGTAGTTGTTTAGGTCTGTTCGGTCTCCTTTCTTATGTATTAAGATTGTGTTGGCATTTCTCCATTGTTTAGGTATTTTACCTTCAAACAGACATTTGTTGAACAGTATTTTTAGCATTTTTTTTATCGTGTCTCCTCCTTCTTTTAGCAGCTCCTCCAGTATTTTGTCCTCACCGGCCGCTTTATTTCTTTTCATGTCGTTTATGGATTTTTCGATTTCATCTTCAGTTATTTTTGCTCTACATACTTGTTTCATATTTTAACTAATAGATCAATTTACTTTCGTACTTCTTATGCTGTACAGTAGAGTGGACTATTGACTGTCGAGTATAAATATAGCAATAATCCAAAACAGTAGCAAATTAATGAAATACAGTATATTGCTTATTCTTTGTAATGGGATAGTTGCAATAAACATTAAATGTTAAAAAAGTTATTGTTAGTTTGTATATTCATTTTGCATATTTTAGAATTATTTATAGATTTTACTGTTTTTCGGCATATAAAAAAGAACTTACATGACTAAGTAAAATCAAGCTTGCGAAAGATCTCGAAAATTCGGATAATTGTGAATGCGTCAGTTTTAAATTATATATTATTAGATAAAACGTTGTTATATTGGAAATAACAATTATGTAAAAAATGTAAGATTGCCATTTGTTTTTCTTTTCCGGATGTACTCCTATCAATTTCATTCCTGTCAAACAATGTCTGGAACAAAAAAAAAATAATAAATTAAATAAAGTGGTATATTGTTTTTGGGGTTTATAGTCTCTAGTATAACACGCTATATAACAGGATCACCGGAGATATCGTGATACAGAAAAGGGTTCGACAGGGTTGCGTATTGTCCCCGTTTCCTTTAATGTCTATAGTGGAACTTTATTTACAGACTCTTTCTTAGGTTCAGTTGAGGGTATATCAATTTATGGAGAAAAAATATACATTTAAGCTTTAATGATAACAACAAATTACAAAAGAGGAACACAATGCACTCAGTGTACCCTGTTAGAAATATGATCTTAAGATAAATCCAAAGAAAATTAAATGCACCACTAATTTAGCAGTTCCAAATATCCAAGAAATCTTTTGAAAACGTTGTAATTAAGGCAGTGGATATCTATAAATCCTTGGAGATGTGGATAACTTTAAATATAGACCGAACGGAGCAGACCAAGGTACGTATTAAAGTAGCACTTACATAATTTATACAAGTACAGTACAATTCTTCTTAACCGGTCACCTTGGGTTTGAACGGTTGATGTTTTGGCCGGTTAACTTGACTATACTTATGAAATGTATTACATAATAACATGATACTCGATAACTTTGAAAGATCTTGTAGAATTAATTTGTTTTCTTTTTCTTCATTCCCTGCAATATTAGAGATTCCACAACTAGATTCTTAACATCTGGCTAAAGCTTTCCCCAAGATTTAACAAACGTTGAAGAGGGCATTTCTTGAAACGATGATGCTAACATATAGATAACGCCCTTGACATTAACCTTTTTGGTGACTTCTAAAGACTTTTGTCTTTATTCTGCAAATGCAGCAGGTTTTCAGAAACAAGTTTATCTCCGCATCGTCTTTTTAAGGTTTCTATCGCCTCTTGGTTCATGAGTTGCACTTAGCTCGTCATATGAGGAGAAAGAAAAACTAATTTTATATCATTTACACCGCAGACATAAGAATTTGCTGAAGTATTATCCAACATTAGAACGGCTTTGATCGGCAAGTTAACACTTTTTATATGTTTTCTAACATTTATAATATACTCTTAATTAAACTTCTTCTTCTTAATTAGATCTTAAAACAAGTCTGAATTCTTCCACGCTGACTTTTGTGACCGAAGGAGAAAGTTTTTGAATGCCCGTAGTAAACTTAGTTTTGATTTCTGATGACTTTTATCAACAGTGCAATATCGATTATAGTTCGGTTCGTCGGAATCTTCTCGTAACAACGGGGAATCCCATTCGAATCACATCGCCGTGCTTTACTGCATTTTTATTCGCATTTTTTTTAACATTTTTTTCTATTCGATAGGTCGAATATAATACCTTGCGAAGGTGCTACGCAAGGTCGAATATAAGCTCCTCCAATTTTCTTCCACGAATCTCTGTCCCGTGCCAGACGTTTTCATGTTGGTCCTGTAACACTTTTTGGAGCAACACCGCATTTGGAGTCTTCCTCGTGATCTCTTCACTACAAAGGTTTCTAACTCTCTATTTCCCTATCCCATCTTCCATCCTCGAGGCATTCATTGTCTCCAGCCCAACTCCACTTCAATGATGCTGCTTGTACAATAACGTCATTTTGTTAGTAGTTTGCAATAAACTTACCAAATTTTTGTAGTAGGATGGATCTCAATGAAACTTTTTGCGTTCGATTCGTATGAATCTAAATTTTGTTAACAAAAAGGATGATGTGGAAATAAAAATTGCTATATTGAAAATGGAAAATTCATTTTCCAAAGTATGTTTCAAAGTAATGAAAAATGATAAATTTGTAAATCAGAAATAATGATGGAAATGAGTTCAATGTTACTACTTCGGGGTTTTTGGGACCACTGAATATGAATATCATGACGGCAATTTTCCTCGAGGCATCTATTGTCCCGGACGGCTCTGTCTCACCTCCTAAAGTTTTATGGAAATTCGATCAAAATCAGTGCAAACTCATTACTCGATAGTTTTTGAGATCGCTGAACACTAATATCATGACGGCGATGACATGCGAGGCCCTGGTGCTCAGGGCGGCCTCGGCTTCTAGAGTTTTGAGGAAATTCGATACAAAATCAGTGTAAACTCGTTACTTCTTATTTTGGAGTCGCTGAACACTAATATCACATCGGTGATGGTGTCCGGGGCACCTTGGGCTCAGGAGAGGGCGACGACCACAAATTCACCCGAGTTACGAGTTTGTACTGATTTTGTATCGAATATTCACAAAACTCTAAGAGGCGAGGCTCGTCCGGGCACCAGGTGCCTCACATGTCATTGCCGACATGATATTAGTGTTCAGCGACCCCAAAAACCCTCAAGGAACAAGTTTGCACTGATTTTGTATCAAATTTTCACAAAACTTCAGTAGACGAGACCCGTCCTGGGTATCAGAGGCATCGAAGAACGTCACCGTCATGTTATTCGTGATCAGCGGCCGCAAAAACCGCCGAGTAACGAGTGTTCATTGATTTTGTATCGAATTCATATAAAACTAAAGAAGAAGAGGCCCGTCGTAGGCACCAGGTGCCTCAAAGACCATCGTCTACATAATATTAGAGTTTCGTGGCCCCAAAACTCACTCCAGTAACGAGTTCGCGCTAATTTTGTGTCGAATTTTCACATAACTCCAGGAGAGGAGCTCAGGTGCACCAGGTACCTATGAGACGTCATGATATTCGTGTTCAGTGACCCTAAAAAGCCCAGAGTAGCAATATTGAACTGATTTCCGTCAATTATTTTCGAATTACAAATTTGTCATTTTTCATCACTTCCAAATGCACTTTGGAAAATACATTTTCCTCTGCAATAATGTAATTTTCAATTCCACAGTAACATTTTTGTTCATAAAATTCCCTAAAACTCATACAAATCGAATGCATCGAATGAAAGTTTCATTGAGATACACACTATTGCAAAAATTTGGTAGGTTTTGGGATTTTTACTGCTTCATTGTCTCACCTATTTAGGCGAAGTGAAATGCCCAGCGTCTGTGGTTCCATGGCTCTTTGAGTTTTTCTTAACGTTCCCGAATTTGCTTTGGTGAAAATCTGAGTGTGTCTGAGCTCCATATGCTAAGACAGGGAGGATAGAAGAATTACATACTTTGGTTTGAAGTTTGTGGGATATTTTTTTATTTTTCAGTAAATAAGACAGCTTCCAAAAGGCATGCTCATCCCATTCTTATTCTTCTAATTTCTGTTGTCTGGTTTTCTTTATTTACAGCTAGTTAATTCGTCGGCCGGTAAATGAAAAGCCGGTTAAGAAAAATTGTACTGTAGTTTACATATGTGATAATAGGACAAAAATACTCATTACGACAAATCAACATGCAAGATAAAGCGATGAATTCGAAATGTAGAAAGATGAAAAATATATTAAATAAAGATTAGCTCTTAAAGCTGTGAGGAGCAGCAAAGGTCCACCTAGCGATGATGGTATTTAACCTCCGATAGAATATGAAGTTTGAAGAAAAGTAATACCGTGGTTTAGAATTATTTCTTCGTCCAAATCGGTGTTGAAATTTTTGATGAGTCTGAGTTGGTATCTTATTTCGTAGAGCCATAATTGACATTTAATTTCTATAGTGTATGTTCTATGTTTTTTTTTTGGTTCCAATGTAGACCGCAATGTCGATCGGATAGCCAAGCGGGCTGGGCGGCTGGCTTCTCCTTCGCTTCACTGCGAGAGATGTCAGTTCAATCCCCAGCTCGGTGTACAGAAAACAAAAAGGCTAACGCAGCAGTTTAAAATTCTAAATGAATCTGTGGCTTACTCTAGAATATGCTGGTATCTGATCGGCCTATGGTGGAGCAGTACGGAAAGAGATAAGGGCTTGCGGCTTGGTGATACTCCTCCATAGATCCCTACCGGAAGGGCGTGTGCTGCCTAAATACCGGGTATATATATATATTTTGCCTTTTTTAGCTCTTGATAATAATTGTAAACACAATTGAAAGCTCGAGAATAAAAAAATAGTTAACCAATAGCCCTATTATTGACTCCAACCCATCCAAAACAGTTATATATATATATATATATATATATATATATATATATATATATATATATATATATATATATATATATATATATATATATATATGTAGACCGCACCATAGCTACAAATGCGATAGATTCCTGGAGTGAGCAACAATTCTTTTAGACCTTCTTTTATGATCTTGATTTTACAGATTTTACCAATTCGATACACCACATTTTTAAAATAAGGTACCAAAACTTCACCTTATGGACTTGTTATTGATCGATATTGCGGTTGATCTTTTGGCATATAAAGATTATTTGATATTTCCATATTGAACTGGGTGCTAGGTGTTAGGGTTTAGTGAATTTATGGGTAATCTAAAGCTCGGATTATAGGCAAAATGTCTTTTTTGCCTATTATAATTGTTTTTTGCACTTTTTGCCTTTTTTCGTAAATTCCGCCTATTTTTGCCTTTTTTAAAATTTCATGGTACTACCCATGACATTATTCTATTACTAAACCATTCTATAATAAAATTTTGGGTAAATAATAAAATATCAATGGTTTGTTTATATAACAGATTTCTAGGAAAATGTACCTGATCGAGACTTGAGGGTTAACTATTTGGAAATCCCTAAGCTTTATTAGTTTATTATCAGTTGTACAGTCGGTTACTGTATCAGAGTTTAGTCACAAATTGCTATATCCTAGTTTAGTTTTGTTGCGTATACCGAAAAGCAAAGAACACGTTTTAAAACGTTTTGGACATTTGTGTGAAAAGATGACATCTAAATTAAGGCTATGGATCGCACCTTATTCGGAACTTTCTCTAGAAGGAGATGGAGCATTTTGTAAACCATGCGGCAAATCGGTAAGTTTTATTTTTTCTCTTTTTTTCTCGTCCCACAACATAACTAAATTCTAAAGCGGTTTTAGAATTTTTATTATTATTTTTTTAAATTCTTAGATTTCAAGTAGAAAAAAGTACTTTATTGACCAGCATTGTGGAACCCCACTTCATAAACGTAATTTGGAAAAATTAAATTCCTCTAGTTAGCCCAAATATCTCTGCGGGATAGTTTAAGCAGTTCAAAAAAAAAAGGAGGAAGACGCATTTAAATTTGATTTATGCCAGATGATGATTGCATCCTACATTCCTCTATATAAAGTTAATAACTCTAGTTTTAAATGCTTTTTCGAAAAATATCTTAATAAATCCTTACCGGACGGGAGTACATTGAGAAAACATACTGTGGAAAAATGTTATGTGGAATGTATTTCAAAAATTAAGCGGGAGTTAGAGGGCAATTTTTTGTATATTATCGTGAATGAAACGACAGATGTATGCGGCATATAGCTAATTTAATGATTGGAATTTTGAACGAAAACTTTGCGAGAAAACCTTATTTAGTTGCCATTAAAGAATTGGAAAACAAGTCGATTTATACAAGATAGTTTAACAAACCTCTTTTTACCCAACGCTATACCAGTGAATAAAATAGTTTTAATGCTTTCAGATGCTGCGGCATATATGTTAAAAGCTGCTGTTAATTTAAAGATTTTTTATCCTAATTTAACTCATTGCACTTGTGTAGCCCACGGGGTGAATACAATTGCTGAAGAAATAAGAAATCTGTTTCCGTTGGTAAATAATTTTATAAATTTTATGAAAAAAGTTTTTGTAAAGGCTCCGTGGAGGGTGCAAATATATAAAGAAAGACTTCCCGGTATCCCTTTGCCACCTAAACCAGTAGTTACGAGGTGGGGAACCTGGCTCGAACCAGTTTTTTTTTACTTTGAACACTGCAATGAAAAATTGAAACAGGAACTCGCTTATATCAATGACAATTATAAATTAATAGTTACCACAATTACCTTATTAGAAAAACAAGAGATACATTTATGTGAGTCAGTAAAATTAATAGATAATTTAAAGACGAAAATTAAATCGGCACCTGGAAGTAACGGTCAATTAATTTAAAAAAAAATTAAATATGTTTTCGACAAGAATGAAGGTTTTTTGTTATTATCTAATGTTGCTAAAGTTTTGAATGGGACATTTTCCGAGGAATTTCAAATTATGCCAGATTTATTATCCGCTCTGAAATATGCTCCAATTACATCTGTCGATGTCGAACGTTCGTTTTCAATGTACAAATTAATTTTAAGTGATCGAAGACATAGTTTTAAGACCGAAAATATTGAAAAACATTTAGTTGTTTCTATTAATGATAAAATTTTAAGTGGTTACAATGTTTAATTATTAATTTATAGTTATTTAGTTACTAGTTTATTTATTCTAATGTTATGATTATGATGTGTAAATATACCTGCCTTAAGTTAATATTACGTTAATTCACTTTGTACAATAAATAATAAGTTATATTCCTTTATTGCCTATATTTTGCCTAAATGTTAATATTCCTGCCTTTTTTAATAAAAATCTTTGCCCATATAGGCGCCTTTTCTTCAATTTTTGTTGCCTATAAATCAGAGCCTAATAACTTAATTATTTTAAAACATAAAATTTTCCGTCGTGCTATTGATAACTTATTTTTGAACTTCTAAAACTTTTTGGGATGCAATAAACGACAGGGACAGGGTGATGTTAGTGTTCGTTTTGCAATATTCTGCAAAAATATATGGTACATTTCAAATCACATCTTAGATTTCTTAATGTAATACAATGTTCGACGGTAATGTGCAAATGACTTCTTAAACTACGTTACAATGTAGGCCATTAATTGGCCTTTATATTGACCAGACTTATACATGTTGTGGAAAATCCTAACATTATTAACTTTAACTAAGAACACACTGAAGAATTGGAACTGTTCTAATTCGCTATTTTAAATTTTAATGATATATTAACATTAAATATAATTATTATCTGACATAAAAAATGCCCATAATGTTCAGTCCAACTCCACGTGTATTAAATGAGAAAAATTACCTGAAATAGTAGAACAACATTTTCTTTGAAGAATACTCTTTAACGACTTTGGTAGAATTAAACTTCTTTTAAAATTAAAGTTAGTTTTTATAAACTTAAAAGCAATAAAAAACTATAGGAAAAACTTTAATAATTAAAACAATAAGGTCTTTTAGAAACAGTATATTAAATTTTATATTGCAGGCTAATTTGCTGGAAATATTTTTTTGTCGTTTAAAATAGTAGTTTTTTATGTACCAAGTCATTAAAGTATCTCTTTATCGAGCGATTCTGATATTACGAGCAGAGCGAGCGAGGCGAGTAACAGACGAATTTGATTAAGAGTGTTCTACTGATATTGTGCACGCAAAATTTTATTGCCAACCATAAAAAACATTAACAAATAAGCATATTTTGTGTAATTTTATGTCTACATGGTATACATTTTCCTTGGAGACTTGGAGCTCCTCTCATTTGGGGGAGTAAATGGAAGAGTTGGATATATACTGCAGTATGTACTTTTGGTACTTTTAATAAAGGATTGCCACTCAAGTTCTCAATTAACATGTTTCTTCCTAGCAGTAGATAATGGACATGTAAGCTACAAAACAGGGATTAAAAAAATAAAATAAACATGAGATAAATAAATGTAGAGAAACTAAAAGACAAACTTTAAGATGGGAAAAACATTCATAGATTGGATTTAATATTCTTCTTCTTTTCTTTGTCAACCATTTTCCATCCACTCCTGAATGTAGGTCTCTCCCAATTGCTTCCATCTTTCTCTATCTTGCGCCAATCTAATCCACCGTTTGCCTGCCACTGTTCTTATGTCATCTACCCATCTTTTTTGAGGTCTTCCCATGCTTCTTGTTGTCGTCCTTGGTCTCCATTCTAGAATTCTCCGTGTCCACCTGTTGTCATTATATCGGGCTACGTGACCTACTCAGCGCCATTTCATTTTTGCAATTTCTTCCACAATATCCCTAATCTTCGTTCTACGTCTTATCTCGGTGTTTCTAATCTTGTCTCTTAGTGATATTCCAAGCATGATTCGTTCCATTGCTCTTTGCGTTGTTTCTAATTTTTTAGCAGATTTTTTGGTAAGGGCTACTGTTTCCAAGCCGTAAGTACAAACTGGTAATATGCATGTGTTATACACCTTTTTCTTAAAGTTTACAGGAATGGAGGTGTTTTTCAATATATATGCTAATTTGCCGAAAGCGCCCCATACCAGTTGTGTTCTTCTTTTAATTTCAGCATCTTGATTTGGTTTTCCTAGTTTGATAACATGACCTAGATATACATAATGTTCAACATTTTCTATGGTATGATTTTGTATTGTTATATTTGTCTGGTCTCGGCTCAGTATTTTTGTTTTGCTGTAGTTCATTTTTAAGCCTACCGCTCCTGAAACTGCATTTAATTGTTGTAACATATCATTTAGTTCTTGGATATTATCGGCTATTAAAACTATATCATCTGCGAATCACAAGTGGTTTAAGTATGATCCGTCGACGTTGATACCCTTATTGTTCCATTCTAGTTTCTTAAAAATGTCTTCTAGAGCAAGGGTAAATAGTTTGGGAGAGATGGTGTCTCCTTGTCTTACTCCCCGTTGTAGTCTTATGGGATTAGTTTTTGTGTTTTCGTCCAGCTTTATCTGCATGGTGGCATTTTCATATATGTTTTTAATTATGTTAGTGTATCTTGAATCTATACGTGCATTTTTTAGAGATTCAAACACTGCCCATAATTCGATGGAATCGAATGCTTTATGGAAATCGACGAACGCCATATGAATTGGAACATTATACTCGGTGCATTTTTCTATCAGTGTTCTTACGGTGTGCAAGTGGTCTATGGTACTAAAATGTTTTCTTAATCCAGCCTGCTCGATAGGTTGATAGAAATCGAGCTTATGCGTTAGGCGGTTGGTTATGATTTTAGTTAGTAATTTATACAGATGTGAGAGTAAGGATATTGGTCGGTAATTCTCGATGTTTGCTTTGTCTCCTTTCTTGAATAGTAAAATGACTTCGGAGTTGTACCATTCTTGAGGAATCTTTCCTTCATCAATTACTTTATTACATAAAATATATAATACCTGTTCTATTTTTCTTCCACCGATTTTCAACATTTCAACTGTAATTTTATCCTCTTCCGGACATTTATTCGTTTTTAGTTGATTTAGGGCCATTCTTATTTCATAGTCGGTTATGTCCGATATTTCTTCTGAGCCGGTGTTAATTATTGTTCGTTCAGTACGTCGTTGTTGTGATTGTGTATTTGCCGAGTATAATTTAGTGTAGAATTTTTCAATGGCCTCGCTTATTTCCTTTCTGTCTCGTACGGTGACGTTTTTCTCATTTTTTATTTCTATGATTTTTCTTGTGCCGTTTGAGTTTTTTGCTTTGAGTACTTTCATATTGCAGTTATCTTGTATTATATTTTTTATTAGATTGTTAGTATAGTTTCTATGATCGTTCCTAATTTCTTTCTTCACGTTTTTGTTTAAACTTTTGAAGCTGTCCGAAGTTCGATCTGTTCTGTTTCGTCTTTCTTTTAGTAATTTAATTGTATTAGGTTGAAGTTTAGATGTTTTGGCTGTTTTCGTGTTTGAGCATATTTTCTTAACCGATGTTGTTACAGTTACTTTTATTTTATTGGCTAGTCCGTTTATATCCATTTGTCTCAGTGTCTCTACTGATTTTAGTCTTGTGCTTAGCTCTTTTTGGTATTCCGTTTGTTTTTGAAATAGGACATCGGTGGTTGAGTATCGTTCTCGTTTAATAAGTTTGTTTCGTTCTACTCTCGTCTGTATTTTAATATTCGCTATAACCAATCTATGGTCACTTCCGGTATAGAATTTGTTTAGTACTGTCACGTATCGTCATGTGATGATTTTCTACGGAGTTTTTCTGGTATAGGTGGTGACCAGATTTTAAGATGGTACACACTTCTCCTGGTAAGCGAGTTTCACACAGTCCAATTATATCCCATTTGATATTTGAGAGCTCTTGTTCTAGTTCGTCAAGGTGTTCTTGGGTCCTCATATTATCTTGGATTTAATATTAAATAGCTGAAAATAACAGATTTTGTAAGCAAGTGATGGATTCGACTGTTACTTGACGGAAGATAATTTTATCTAACAATAAAACACTGAAAACTTTTGTTTTCAACACTTCTTATAAAAAATTATAATTTATTATCACTACAGCTGTTTCGGCAGCTTTTAATCCACATAGGATTTAACTGAATAAGTTGAGGAGGGTAGAGCTGATTGTATCCAGTTGGTCATTTAGAATAATATATGTATTTTTAGTTTAATAATTTCTCTAGATTCTAATAAAGATAATTTAAAGCCTATATTTTCAATATTTAGAATTTGAAATTGGTCATTCAAAGAATGATTATGATTTAAAAACTGAAGTGTATACGTACAATCTGTTTTTCTAATATTGAAAGCCCCTTTATGTTCTGCTATACGTTTGTTAAAGGTTCTACTAGTTTGACCGATGTAAGTTTTTGAGATATAGTCCAAGAGATTAAATTCCAACGTCTTAGATGGGCTGGTCATGTCCATAGACTCCCTAATAACCGCCTTGCCAAATTAATATGGGAGGTACCCTCACAGGAAGAAGACCCTTAGGACATCCACGAATGCGATGGAGAGACAATATATGGTCAGATCTAAGAACAATGGGGCTGCCCACTGACCCAACTATTATGGACGACCGTTCAAGATGGAAGCAAGTTGTGCAGTCGGCCAAAACCCACCCCGGGTTGTAGTGCTACGAGAAGAAGAAGAATAAGTTTTTAAGCAATTACAACATGTAAGTTTGTGTACACCGAACTTTAAGTGTTTGTTTAAGTTTAAGTGCTTTTTATTTTGGCCCTTGTTGTTCTTAATATATTTGCTTGTTGTTGTTTGTTCTAAAATATGATGTTATTCCATTTTTTTTATTTATAAACTGCATTAGGCTTTCACGGCCATCGTCTAACTTGTTAAACTGTTTGTTCGGGCTGTTAGGCCGTTGTCTTCTGAGATATTTATAAATCTTCTTAAAAATAAATCTGTCTTCTGATATTTATGAATATTGCCTCCGTAGTACAACGCGGCGTCAGTTTCAGGTTACAAGCGAAGCAGTAACATCTCCAGAAGATGCCAACCTCTGGTGTTGGCGAAACGTCGAGAACTAATCTCAGAAGACAACGGCCTAACAGCCCGAACAAACACTTTTTTATTTATTTAGATAGTTTTGTTGATAATTTGCTTGTTTAATGTAATCAAGCAAGAGGTACTGGAGTTTTCCTCTGGCGGTGAAAAGATTAATTTCAGGGCTTTCTTATACAGTTTTTGTTTTAAAATTATATATATATATATATATATATATATATATATATATATATATATATAAATATTAAACCTAGAGCTAAGATTAATACCATCACAGGAATTAATATTAGACTTAACAGGCTTCCGAGTTAAACCGGTGTTTTCCTCAGGGCTTCCGAGGTCTCAGTCTCCCGAGCCCCAGACACTACTACACTGATCACTAATCAATGCGTTACTGTATATATATATATATATATATATATATATATATATATATATATATATATATATATATATATATAACAACGCTACAGGCCTTGAAGGCCCCTGGCTTTTAAAAACTTGGTTATTTCCCTTCATTTTTTTCGGTGCCTTGCTTTCTCTCTCCAATTTCTCACATCTATTTCTGACAAGTCTTGCTTTATTGCTTCCAACCATTTCTTCTTTGGACGTCCTCTCAGGATTGGATTTTTAACATTTCGATTCTCTGGCATTCGTATAATGTGACCAAGCCATATAACTCTTTGGGCTCGTAATTTGCAGAAATTGCTGGTTTTTCATACATCCTCATTATTTCTTTCCCAGATTTCTACTTTCTTTTCTTCCTGCTAATTCATAATCCACATTTCACTGCCATACATCATTGTGGGTCTGATTACTGTCTCGTAGACTCGCAGTTTAGCTGACCCTATCGCTCCGCTTCCCATCATAGCCTGCTTAACTTAATGATATTAAATTCTATCTCGAAGTTATTCTTTGACATGGGAATTTCTGTTAAGCCGGAGATACACATGCCTGTTACTAGCACAATGGCATACCAGTACCTAGCAAGCACCAGCTACTTTCCCCAAACTGGCAAGTATGTACGTTAACTGGCATGCTAGTTAACCGCAAAGAATTTGATTCTTCTTGATAGTAGCATGCTGTGAGATGCAAGGCGAATGCGTATAGAGTGGCACTGTCATGTGGGCATGCCAGGAGCTAGCAAAGAATTGTCAGTATGTTGTCATTGTATGTTGGTGATAAAAATTAATCGTTTTATTTTTAAACTTGTTAATATAAAAAATGTTTCGTTGGGGTGATGAGAAAACCATCAAATTTATTGCTATATATAGATATATATATATATATATATATATATATATATATATATATATATATATATATATAGAGAGAGAGAGAGAGAGAGAGAGAGACAGAGAGAGAGAGAGATAATTGAAGTACCTAAATTATCTCTATATAAAAATAAAATATCCTGTGATAATACTTACACAAAAATTCAAGAGGAAATGGGTGAAGGTATTACAATAAAGGAGATAAAGGCCAAAATAAAAAATTGCTTCAAGATTTTCTCGCCTACCAATCCAATTCCTCACCCAAATTTTTCTACTTTTTCAGTTCTGTTTCATTTTAGATGAAAATCACTCGATTGTTTACTAGCACTGGCATGTGTAAAAATCTACCCTGCTTTTTTGCCTTGCCAGTATAGGCAAGCGAGCTACTTGCATGCCAATTACTAGCAAATATGTTTTGTGCTTGCCAGTTACTGGCCTATGCTAGCAACTGGCATGCCAGCTACGTTCCAATTTACTGGCATGTCTGTACCCGGCTTTAATCTATGTAACATGCTCTCGGACATGTGATGAGAGGCGAAAGATCCAACATCTTAAGACTCATAATTCAAGGAAAAGTAGAGGGTAGGAGAAGCATAGGAAGAAGACGCGTTTCCTGGTTGAAGAACCTGAGAGAGTGGTTTGGTTGCAGCTCAATGCAATTATTCAGAGCAGCTGCCTCGAAGGTCAGAATAGCCATGATGATTGCCAACTTTCGTCGCGGAGATGGCACTTAAAGAAGAACATGCTATGGTAGACAACTAATTTATGTTACGTAAGATGGGATGATGAATTGTGTATAGTGGTGTAAGTATGGGTAGGTTTATGAAATACATAGAACTCATGTTTGTTTTCAAGTCTCATAATTTTTAAATCTACGAAAATTTATGGATTGATTATGTTCCATTTAGATAAGAATATAATTATAAGATAAGAATTGGCCAAGTTGTCTATTAGCTCCTGTAAAGCATACCAGTATCTCCTCCAGGTGTACCTCCACCAATAAAAAAACTAAATACGGGATGTTTTCAAATATTTGTTTCTATATGATGCATAAAAATATCTGATACCAAGATTATTTGTATATATTTGATTATTAAATTCAAGTAGTCATGATTTATGCAAACTTCAAGAAGATAACATTTTAGATCAACAACAGGCATCATGTTCTGGACTGTGCGGATGAACTGGTTATCTTAGATCACAAAAAATTTAGTGGCATAGCAAGAAATATAATGCAATACGCTCTGGTTGTAGTTGAAGAATAGACTTCAAATGTAGTGCTTAACATAAGCCCCCAGAAATCCAAAATCATGAAATTTACTAAAAGGAGAAAATTGAAAGGATTGGGTCCTTTAAGACTAAATGGTACACATCTAAATCTGGTGAGTGAAGTAAAGTATCTTGAGGTAATACTAGACTTGGTGCTTGCTTGGAATCAGCAGATCGAATAAATAACCAAGAAAACGGTAACTGCGGTAATGGTAGCCATAGGCATTCATGGAAAAAGGTGGAGTTTAAAACTAGACATGTTATATTGGATTTTAACATGGTGGGAAAACCAACAGCTAAATATGCATATCAGCATATGCATATGCATATCATAAGCTAATGATGCATATCAAATAATTGCTTGCTTTGGAATCACAGAGGCTATTAAGAGCACAATGGCGGCAGTCAGGGTGTCCTACTCCTTTATGTATAGATATAAGGAGTAAGAGTGGAGCAGAGGAAACACTTGACCCAGATTGCAGGATTACAGGTTCCGACAAATACTTGACAAATCTGGTAAGATGTTGGATGGTTTCTTTGGTTTGATGGCAATATCAGCATTTATCGTTTTGCACTCAAAGTTTGTTTCTCTGTTTAATTTTTTTCTTGTTTAAAAAACATTTTTCCTGGAGTCAACCAATAGTTTAACACTACGCTGTCGACATAGTCATGGCTGATTTCATTGGGACGTCGCCCATGCAGAGGTTTTCCCATCCACATTCACATATTTATTTTTTTATTTTGTGTCAAGTGCTGCGCAAATGACGGGATGTAAAGTAGATGTTTTAGTCTGCGTCCGAACATAAGATCTTAAATTACTAATTGGTTTTTCTAATTGGTCACCTAGATCCTCAATTCCTCTTCCTCCTATATACTGCGGCAATGTTGTTCGTTCTACAGCACTGCGAGGATTAGATTATATTATTATATTTTTATATTTTCATAACTTTGTGAGAAGTGTTCTCACTTTCCGCTAAAGTATTTCTGCGTCCTTTTTAAACCAATACCAAGTGAGCAGTTAAGCGCAGAACACACGTATGCCAACTGGCTAATATCCCAATCAATATTAGCCAGTTGGCTAATATTGATTGGGATATTGAAAATTTGTTATTTCATAGACATATACCGGTTTAATAATTTCATAAATAAAGTACAAAAATTTGAACTGAATATGCATCCTGATGACTGCTTGATTTAAATTAGCTAATGGACAGTTTATTAGATGATGTATAAGTAACTGGGTATCATGTGAGAATACTAAATCCAAAGTACACAGTAAATTATTGATTCTAGGGCAGATAACGGGTAGACTCAGTTGTAAACTAATGCAAGTTGAAGTTTAAAACAAAATCGATGAATAAATTTTGTTAGGTAACTAGAAGATTCAGTTATAGGTCCCAATATACCTCTAAACTTAAAATCTTCAATCACAATGATATTTTCAACTTTTACTCTTAAACTTATTAATAAAATAAAGCTTAATAAGTTTTGACCACTCGATTCAGATCCTCTGTATGATAATTAATAATTGTTTACAAAAAAAATTATTTATAAATAAATAACATTTGTGTCATAACATTTATATGTACCTACGTAGCTTTAAATAATGCGGACACATCGATAATAAAAAGTGCAGTGTAACTTGTGAAATCCGTTCTGTAGGAAAATGATCGCTGCAAATATTCTACTTGTTTTAAATTTTTTAACTGCATTTGGAACAGCAAAAGGTAAGTTTCAGTTATTGATATAAAAGGTAAAAAAATAAAATGCTATTCTATTAATATAAAAGTTGTTGTAGACCTAGTTTCAATGAAAACATAGTACGTTCCGCCAAGAAAAGAAAATTAGTTAAAATTGAATGTCACTTAGTTTTATACTTTTACCTCTGGAAAAATGATAATACTTCCTGGGTCTCGATTTACTTTATGATGATTTTCTATCTTTTGATACTTGTATCTGAAGAATTCTTTTTGATGATTTATTTTGCTTTGTTTTTCTTTTTAAATAATGACACACAATATATTACTTATGTTTAGTCATTTTAGAGAAGATATACAGGGTGTTTCAAAAAGGTATGTCATAAATTAAATCACGCATTCCGGGGACAAAAATAAATTGATTAGATTCAACTTAACTTTTACCTTACCTGAAAGCATTTTTCATACAAAAGAAACAGCAAAATCTCAGAGCACAGAAAAATTTTAAGGGGGGTGGGCAGCTCTAAATCCCAGCAAACTTTTGAGTAGGTTCAAATTAAATGAATTTTGTGGCATCATTAGTTTAACACATTATTTTTAAAATTTTTTTGCCTCTTATCACTTTTTTCAAAAAACAGTTTTTATTGAGTTATGGCTCTTTTCATTAACCTTTAAAAAATTAGGTGCAATTAAATAAATGGCTTAAATGAATTAACAAGTACAAAAAATGTCTATAACCTCTATAAATATGGTATTACAATAAATGTTTAAAATGACCCCCATTTCCTTCAATACACATTCGGTATCGTTTTAATAAGGAAAACCGAATGCGCTGAAAAATCATATTTTTCTGACGAAATTGATTTGCAGCTTCAATTATTCTAACCCTCAATTGTTGTTCGTCCTCTATTGTTACAGAATACACTTTCTCTTTCATAAACCCCCAAAAGCAAAAGTCCATGGGGTTAAGACCTTGACTTCTGGGTTGTTAAGAAATAGGTGCGTCACGACCCCTTCCAATCCACCGACCAGAATACTGCCTGCAAAGGTATTCCCGGACTTCATTACTGTAATACGGTATATTATACACCATATATTTTGCCTTATTTCAATATTCACTTCTTCCAAATACTCTTGTAAATCGTGTGCCAAGAACTGCAAATAATTATCACCATTTAAATTGTTGGGAAGAAATACTGGGCCTATTAGATTGTTATCCAAAATTCCTGCCCAAACATTAACTTTGAAAGTCCTTTGGTGATGTGTCGTTTTTTTTCGTGAGGATTTTCGTCGGCCCAAATGTGCTGGTTATGATGGTTTGTTATTCCATTTCTACTGAAGGTAGCCTCGTCGATAAACAAACTATTTCTAATAAAATTAACATTTCGAGTGTTTTCCAATAACAACCAATCGCAAAATCCAATCTTTTTAGGATAATCTTTAACCAATAACTCTTGAACCGTTGTTAAGTGATAGAGTTTAAGCAGCTGATCCTTCAAACGCCTCCAAACCCTTACGTGAGGAACATTTAGTTGAGCAGCTATTACCCTTGTACTTTTCCATGGACTTCTTCAATGATTTCTAAAATGTCTTCATCAGTTGCATCCATTATTGGACGACCACTATTGCCAGCAACTTGCAGTTGGAATGTACCCGTTTCCCGTAAACGGCTATAAATGGTCAGAAATAATCGTCTATAGGGTGTATTTCGATTGGGGTATTTTACTACATAACGCCTTGCGGCTGCTGCACTATTTCCTTGACATTCACCTATGATATTTCCGATAGTTTATTGAAATCATAATTTAATCTCATCCAAATGACCCAAAGTTAAATGCATATCTGCCATTTCCTGAAATTTGTAGGCCATTGTAATATCAAAATGTTTAATATTAATCTTATTCACACAATAAATGATAGCTTCAAATTATTGACTATTATTGTTGAAACCGTTTATAATTATTGTATCCGTAGAAACTAATTGTAATTTTATGGACAACTAGGAAAAAACTAGTTTTTCGAAAAAGTGATAGGAGGCAAAAAAGTTTTAAAAACATTGTGTTAAACTAATGATGCCACAAAATTCATTTGATTTTAACGTACTCAAAAGTTTGAAGGGATTTAGGGCGTCACACACCCCTTAAAATTTTTCTCTGCGCTTAGATTTTGTTGCTTCTTTTGTATGAAAAATGCTTTCAGAACAAGAAAGTAACGTGTCCATTTTTATTACAAAATGTCAAGTAGTTTAGGAGATAATCCAAAAAAACAACTTTTATTTTGTAACTTCAAAGGGCTGTAACTTTTTTTGTGTACACTTTTGTACTAAGGTAAGTTGGATTCAATCAATTTGCTGCCTATGCCTATAGGTTCTGTAAGTCATCCATCTATTTTGATTTCCATTTTGTTATTTTGGTGGATGTTTTCAATAGTTTTTATGGTATCTAGGTGAACTTCTCTATTATATAAAAGATGGATTACATATTTGAGTCTTACTCTGTCTTTATGAAAATATTGCATCTGTACATCATCTTCCAGTACGAAAATCCTGTTGTTCAACTGTTAAACTTATCCTCTGATTTATTAGTCCTTGTAAAATTTTAGTTGTGTTAGTTGTAATTTCAGTCGTGGCTGAAAGACCTGAAGAGATGGTTTGACTGCTCATCCACATAAATCGTTAGTGCAGTAGTTCCCAAAGCTACAATTGCCATCTGGTTCATTAAATTTGAAAGGAGACAGCGCAATAAGAAGAAGAAATTTTTTGGCTGTTTTTATCTCCTTTTTGAATAGTAAATTTAGTTCGCTAGTGCTTAATTTTTCCGATATTTTATTGCGTTTTATAATTTTGTTAATTGTTCTATCATTACTGTAATTACTCCGTCTTTACCTGCAGCTTTTCTGTTCTTTTTGTACTTCGAAATTGTACTTAAGTGTGTGATAATAAGGTGTTTTTTGAAGTTTATTTATCAATGCTTGGGATCAATTCGTGCATCCTTTTCTATATGTTTTGGATCTATTTATTCCTCCTTGGACCTCTTATAAAGCGCCATATTTCCTTTTGCAGAGCATAAAAATCATGTTCCATTTATTTTAAAAACATTCCCAGTGATCATATTTTATTCTTCTTACAAGGGCATGTGTTTTGTTTCTTATTGTCTTGTAATTATCGTATGCCTCTTGTGCATTTTGTGACATGTATTTCCAGGTAAGCTTTTTTCCTTTCCTTACATTTTTTTTCAGTTCTATACAAAACCATAAAGTTCTTCGCCTTGGGAACGATTTATTTTTATTTATATTACTTTCACCAAGAAGTTTCTTAGCTGAGGCTAAAATTTAGGTCTCTCGACAGCATCAGGTTCTTTTTTGTATTCAACTGTCTAATTGATAGATTGAAAACTGTTGTATTGTTTGTCTTGTATCTTTTGTGGTTATTAAACTTGATGTTACTATTGTGTTCTAAGAGGTTATTTAGTTTGTTTATGTATGCAGCATTTTGTCTATGATATATGTTTGTATGTAATATAGATATGTACGCTGTGTATTATATTATTAAAATTAGAATTTTATATTGTGTTATAAGGGAAGTCATCAATACATACAATTTTTGGTTCTATTGAAAATAAATTAAGCCTGATGCTTCTCGAATATCTGCGCTATTTATAACCGCACCCTTAGGGTTGCCACTATTGGTTAGAAAAATCAGGTTTAGTTTTTAATTTAATGCCAATTTCTTCTTCAATTTCGTGACTGCAGTTCAGCAGAATTTGAAGGTTCCATACGCTGTCTAATAGAATTACTGTATCATCCGTATATCGAAATATATTAACTATAATGTTGGCGATAAAACACAATCTTATCTAACTCCGCATTATAGGCTCATCTCCATTTTTTTATGTTGGGGGCTTTATTCCAGTGCAAATTTTTCAACATCATCATCTTTGGCTCGACAATCCTCTCTGCATCCTGGCCTGCTCTAAGATTCGTCGCCATTCTGTTCGGTTTCTGGCGACGTGTTGCCATATTCTGACTTTTAGTATCCCTAAGTCGGTGTCAACTCCATCTAACCACCTAATTCGCGGTCGGCCTCTGCTTCTTCTTTCTATAGATGTTCCTGTCGTTAGTTTTTTAGTAATCGTATTATCTGGCATTCGTCGTCTGTCTGACTGGTCTGTCTGTCTTAAGTCGTTTATAGATACAAATATTTTGTCGAGTATATTATTAATTAAAAATTATTGCGGAGTCCTCATATGTGAGGACTGTCTTGTTTATAATAATTTTAGTTCTTCTTTGGATATTTCTTGCGTGAAATTGTATTTGGAGTCCATAGTATTCCCTATTTGTATTGTTTATTCATCTTTTAATTTCTTCGCTTGTTTGGTTAGTAGTAGTCACTAGCGAGCAAACGTATGTGAAGCTGTCAACACGTTCGAAGATATTACTTCCAAAGACTGTTTCCCACTCCTCATTTGCTATAGGATTCTTAGTAACCAACGTGTACTTGGTTTTGTCTTCGTTGATGACTAGACTGACCTGTTTCGTCGCCGTTTCCAATTTTATGAAATATTGCTTAACATAACGCTTGCTACCCCCTTTTATGTCAATACCATCAGCGCATATTGTAAATAGTACCGCCGTCTCTAATTCGTGTGTCTCAGACTGCCTTTTTAAGAGATCGGGTGGACTGTGGCCACAGGCGACTGGATTATTTCTTGGCGAAGGTGCTCAAAGGATACGGGTGTTTTAGGGCTACCTCTCTAGGTTCGGAAAGGCTGACACAGTATAGGCTGAATGCCTATACTGTGGACACTCTGACACATACGATGGTAGAGTGCAACAAATGGATAGTAGAAAAGAACAGAATGAAAAGAGAGACAGGTGTGAAATTTGTTACAGTGAGAGAAATGATTGAGAGAATGATTGAAAAAAAAGCAGGTTGGACTAGAATACACAACTATATCCGTACAGTGATCAAGAAAAAAGAAGAGAAAGAAAGACAGCTGGACCGACGGCAAAGGTAAGAGGGAAAGATGCTGGAAGTTGAAGCTAAAAAAGTGGGTCAGACTGTATGAGTTAGAATGCGTGAGTAAGACTGTGGGGAAGGAGGAAATGCTGTCTGGGAGTGATGCCGCACTAGGAGAGATGAGTGTTTTCCATGCACTACCTGGAACGAGACAGGGAGTCTCCTTGCTGACAGTCTGTGGATGAATGAAGGTAGTGCTTCGGAAGTGATGCCGGCCTTATAGCAGCCATTCCGCTTCCGGATCGTTGGATGAGAGAGGAGGGTCTGATTTAGCAGGTAGGCATTCGGCGTAGACTCGGCGACAAGAGGGCATTTTAAAGTACCTCGGAAACTATCGCCGGGAGTACGAAGAACGGCGTCCTGAACTGAGATGTCTTTTGAAGATTTCAGACCCCCCTATATAAAGACGAAAAAAAAAGACTGCCTTTTCCAAGGCAATGTTAAATAGGAGGCAAGCCAGAGCATCCCCTTGTCTAGTCCGTCCTTTATCTCAAAGGACCGAGAATTATCTCCCTGTATCCTAACACTGGTTTTTAAGTTAGACATTGTCACTGTCATTAATCGGGTAATATTTTCAGGTATACCAAACTGTCGTATGCGGCTTTGGACTCAACAAATAGGTTATGGATTTCAATGTTAAATTCTAATATTTGCTCGATAATCTGTCTTATTGAATGAATCTGGTCAATTGTTGATTTTTCTGGAACGAATACGGCCTGGTATTTTTCAACTATGACCACTGTGTAAACTTGTATCCTTTCATAGAGAATTATTTGCTAGTATTTTGTAAGCAGTTGGTAACCGGGTAATACCTCTGTCGTTGTCCTAGTGTTATTTTTTAATGAGGGAAATATCTTTGTCACTAGTTTGTTAGTATTTAGTTTATTTTTTTTTTAATAATATAATATTTTAACTTTTAGTGATTTTGTTTGTGTGGTTGAAGTTAAGTAAGACAATAAATTAAAAACGTAATATACATGTCATGAAATCAGCAAATTATAAATTTTTAGTAATAAATTATTCATTTTTAGACAATCTATATAAAGAACTACCATCAATATTTCAAATTGACAATTATGAGAAATGTAAAATGGAGTCAAAATTGTTCTGCAAAGTATCTGTTACTCTTAAACCTTTGGAGAATAATATATCATCGAAGCACTGGGGGATGATACAGGTAAGATGTTAACTACATTTTTAATTTGTTATGTTTAAATTATGTTTAATTATTCTTTCCCTTCAGCCTGTTTGCATCCACTCCTGGATTAAGGTCTTCCGATGAGTTCCTCCATTGTTCTCTATTTTGTGCTATTTGATGCCAGTTTCTCCCCATCCTTATCCACCAAGAAATTCTGATAGGGTTTCATAGACTGTTTGGTTATCTGTTTTTGATATACTTTCTGATGGTACATATATTTTAATGAACTCGATCTCGTACCCTTTTCACGTTGTAGATACTCTAATAATTATCCCATTAATTTGTTCCTAGCTTTTCTGGTTTCCTTTTTTTATTAACATTAATACCCCTGCTTGTGCTCTCTTGTCTTTCTCTCGTCATCATCATCACCCAGCCCATAGCGTCCCGTGCTGGACATAGGCCTCCTCATTTTTGTCCATTGTGCCCTATCTTGAGCACTTTTTATTTAATTTCTTGACATTTTCTTGAGATCGTCAGTCCAACGAGTAGGGGATCTTCCTAGGGAATCTCTTCGTCTACCTCTCATCACTGATTCGGGCCACGTGTCTGGCCCAGTTCCATTTTAGTGTGGTAATCCGAGAAATTATATCGGTAACTCCTGTTCTTCGTCTTAAGTCTTCATTTCTAACTCGCTCACGAAGCAATATACTCAGCATTAACCTTTCCATTTTCCTCTGAGCTATTTGCAGCGATTTAGAAGTTGTAGCTGTCAATGTCAAAGTTTAGGCACCATAGATGATCACAGACAACGCTAATTGGTCAAATGTTTTACGTTTTAAAGAAATTGGTAAAAAATATCTCTTTTTTTAAAGATGTCTTTGAGTTTTTCATAGGCTGCTTATGCTAGGTTTATTCTTCTTCGTAGTTCGCATGTTTGGTTGTCTCTTGTGATGTTTATTTCGTGTCCAAGATATATATGTTTTTCCACCAGCTCTACTTTGTTGTCTCCAATATTGATATTTCCTCTAGGTACTAGGTTTGCCATAAATGTTGTTTTGGAGATGTTTATTTTAAGACCTACACTGGCACACACTAACTGAAGTTCATGTAGCATTATACATATGTCCTTGAGGTTGTCAGAGAACAAAACTTTGTCGTCTGCCAATTTACAAGCATATTCTAGTATTGCGGTAAACAGTTTAGGCGATAAGGTATCACCCTGTCGGATACCTTAGCCGATTGGGATATGATCCGTGTTTTTATGTAGTTTCACCGACATAGTTGAGCTCTTGTATGTATAGTAAATTAACCTTGTATATCGGTAGTTAATGCGACATGATTGTAGTGCTTCCAGGATTTTGTCAAATTCTTTTGAAGGCGTCATCTAAAGCCATCTAAAGCGTCAAAGGCTTTATGGAAATCTACAAAAGCCAGAACGAGTGTTCTATTGTATTCGACAGTCTTTTCTATTACCATTTTAATGCTCTGTAGGTGATCATTTGTTCCAAATCCAGTTCGAAATCCCGCTTGCTCTGTTGGCTGGTAGAAGGAGTTTGAATAGGTGACTAAGAAGACTTATATGTCTGTAGCTTTCTAATGTATGGGGTTTTTTTTGTACAATAAAATTACCTCAGCATTGTGCCATTTGTCGGTTTTGTTTTTGAAAAAAAAGTTTTTTTTTAAGTAGGCAAGTGCCTCCGATTTTGATTGCATCAGTAACTACACAATCTTCGCCTGGAGATTTGATATTCTTAGCTTTTCTTAGGGATAGTTTTATTTCGTCTATTGTGATTTCCGGTAGTAGTTCTGATCCTTGGTTGACAATGCCCTTTCTCCTTGTTAGTGTTTCTGGTACTTGATCTTCTCTGCTATTTGCTTTGTGTTGGCTTGTATACAGCAATTTATAGAAGTCTTCAACTATTTTAAGGGTTTTCTCTCTCTTGGTTGTAAGATGACCATTTCTATCTTTAATCTTTATTATCTACCTTGTCCCCGTTCTTAGTTTTTTCTCAATACTTTCATACCTCTACTGTTCTCAATGGTATGTTCTATTTGTTCTTGGTTGTATTTTCGAGTGTCTTGTCTAACAGCTTTGGATATTTCTTTATTTAATTTTTGTAGTTCGTCGGCTTTAGTTTCCATCTCGCTTCTCATTTCTCTTTTTTTCTGAATTAGTTCCTCGTATTTTGGCTAATCTTCTCTTCTTTTTAAATTCTAG
The DNA here is from genome assembly GCF_040954645.1 of Diabrotica undecimpunctata. Taxonomy (NCBI): domain Eukaryota; kingdom Metazoa; phylum Arthropoda; class Insecta; order Coleoptera; family Chrysomelidae; genus Diabrotica; species Diabrotica undecimpunctata. The sequence continues at coordinate 100,170,530 of NC_092811.1, forward strand.
GACAGAATTTGTTTTGACTTTCCAGTAAGGCATTTGTGAATTTATTATTTAAGTCATTTATATTATTTTCTGTTTCAGGACCACCAAGTATGTCGAAAACTATCTACATCTGATGATCTGATTTCAGATGTAGATTTTCTCTACTCTACTATAAATATGTATAAATCCTCCCATGTCTTCGTCACCTTGGCCTTTTTTCTTTGTTTCGGAAAGGACTGTGATATCTGATTTTATTTGTTTTACTTTTGCTTTGTCGTCTGATTTGGTTCTCCACCCTTGGAATATTCCGTGTGTTTATATTCAAAGTCTATGTTCGTTTGCTACGCCGTTTTCGTTTTTTCCTGTCCGTATTCCGAGGCTGGATTTTAAAATTTTTGGCAGTAAGTTCTCTTACAGGTGTAGAGGAATGGGCCCTACGGCCCAACCTCCTACTAGGAGGATCAGGATTTTCGGTTGGGATTTACTCCTTTAGCCAATGTGGTCTATATTTAGGCACTGGACACTCGTCTTTACTTATCCGTTTGTGAGTAGGATTTGCTAGTGACATCTAAAAGTAAAGACTTAAGCATTTCTTGGATTGTAAGGGTAAATTATTACAGCGAGTATAAAGTCAGGGGAAATAAAGCAGGAATTGTTACTTCTCTTAATATATATACAGTGATGAGTGATTTAAGAACCGGCAAAATAACGCAAAAGATAGATAACATAATACGTTGTGAAATAAAAAGAGATGAAAGTAGTAGAGGTGGGAAATTATCGATAGAAACCTCTAATTTACATTACATTACATTAGGACTATCGATAGTTTCCCACCTTTAGACGTTAGCTTATTAGTTGACTTCAGTCATAATATTACAATTATGACGTCGAACATTAACATTTTTTAAATTTCGCATAAAGTAAAAACTGATTGAAGGCAATAAAGCAAATGTAAGTAAACAGTTTAATTAGTAGTAATTTGATAACTAATTCTGTGTTGACGAATACAGAATAACAAGATATGATAATTCTGTATTGAGAAGAGTGTATGCGACGTCTCAAATCACAGTTTATTATTGATCAATACTTTAATTTTGGATAAAAACATACTCGTACTTAAACTGTTTTTACTTACATTACGTGATACGTATTACTATGACTGAAATCAACCAGCTCATAAGCTAACGTCTAAAGGTGGGAAACTTTCAATAGATCTAATGTAATGTAAAGTAAATTATAGGTTTATATCGATAATTTCTCGCTTCTACTACTTTCATCTCTTTTTATTTCACAACGTATTATGTTTTCTATCTTTTGCGTTATTTTGCCGGTTCTTAAGGCACTCATCCCTGTATATATAAAAATTACAGTATTTCATCTAATTTTACAAACAGTTTAGGACATGAGTATAACAACAAATAATTAAACATCTAAAAAAATATTGCTATAAAATATTTTGAAATATTATAACGTATTATTTAAACAACTTTTAATGTTTCAGCATTCTATAGAAAACAAATATGCCTATAATCATGATGAGCTCTTTCATGCTATATGCGTTAATGATTTTTGTCCAGACGTGGATGTAAGTTTAAACATGGGAATAGAAAAAACGATTTCTGAATGTTATCAAAGAAAATTTTCCAATTCTGGACTGGTGCCTAATATTGTCAACTTAAACTGTGATAATGTTGATAAAATTTATAAACCTGCAACAGTGGATTACGTTTGGATGTAAGTATAAGAATTCACTTATGTAAGATTTTCTTGTTTTATTATTGAATGTTATTGTTTTTCTTTCTTTTTTTTATTTACAGACAAACGAGGTTGAAATGAAAGTAAACCATTGCATTTCTTTTCATTTCAAGCTCGACCATTGCTTTTTTTTCTAAATTTGGTGCTCTTCTTCTTTTTATTTTGTAGCTGTGATCCCAAGTATCCTTAATATTACAGACCAAATAGCATATTTTTTTCCACTCTTTCCAACGGTGTATCGCCTATTGTAATTTAGGAGTTTATGTTGGTGGTCCTACTAATGATCAGTATTTATATGTCTTCTTGCAATTTAGTTTTAGGTCGCATTGGTTTCATGTTTCTACAACGTTATCCATCATCCTTTGGAACCCCTGCGCACTATCTGCCAGCAACGCTGTGTCGTCTGCATATCTAATATTGTTTATAAGTTGGCCATTTATACCAATCCCATATTGTGATTCGTCCAAGGCCTCTCTAAAGATGTTTTGAGAGTATATGTTAAATAAAGATGTTTTGAGAGTATATGTTAAATAATGCGGTGACAATATGCAACACTGTATAACTTCTATTTCGACTGTTAGAAGATTTCGGACAGTTCATTTTCTAATCGCACTGTTGCTTTTTATTGGAGATGTAAGTTTGAGATCAGTCTTATATATACATAACCAAAAAGAAGTCATGGCACGTCTATTTAAGGGCGAAATATAGTAACGAAACTTAATATCTAATAAATATTTTCCAAAAGAATTACACGTAGATACGTTTGAAAATGTTGATAGATATTTTAAATGAAATATTTTAGATTTGTGTTCCCGACTGAGAACATTATACGATAAAGGTTTATGTTTATTTGCCGCTATTAAAAAGTTTTACTATATGGAGATATTAAATGAGAAAATTAAATAATACGTATTGTTTTAGATGGTTTATAATATGTTACACATCTTATGTGCTTATTGCCACATATTGGGATTCTCAGCAGAGAAAATCTTCGATTATTTCTCAAGAGTTTGGTGAGTATTAAGCAATCTATTCTCTGTTCACAAATTGTTGAGAGCACGAAATGTGCCTCAAACTCATAAAACGGTCGTAAATCATAGGCGTTCCTGAGGTGTTTATTCATTAAATAATAATAAAATGTTTTAATACTGTTATATGTAATATTAATAATATTTTAATACTAATATATTTGGCAAAAAAACAATTAAAACTTTCACGGCTAATGTTGGTTATTATATTATATTAATAAACATAAGAATTTAACCATTAACAATTTTGTAAATAAGAATACCTTATCTCTTTGGATATTTCAATACTTATCTTCGCGTTTAATTACTTTACTAGAAAACCTGGAATTCATATCTGAAGGTACTATTCGTTGCAAGATAATTAGGATGGAATTCCCAGATTTTTAATAATATAATGGGTATAAAGATGCCGGCTTTGGCCACGTGCCTCGTCTGTTCAGTTTATATTCGAAACTTAACTTGAAAGGGTGAAGATATTACGAACGAAAACAATTTTTTTGTTTAGTACGTTTTTGATCGCATGTACGGCGATTTTTGTCTACGGCAGTAATTAGCGTCTCAAATATTTCTTTTGCGAATTATATGCAGTGCGTGAGTGATTTTTTATTCCATATACCTACGAACATATACGTACCTTTCGCTCGTGCTCGTTTTGTTGGATTGTTTGTGATGGCTTCATCATCAATACCATCAAGTTTCACACCGGTACTGTTGCGTACAGTCAGTAAGTCTGTCTATTCACCAAGAGAGAAGACTATTGTCCTGAATGTTCACGATGCTCTGGTTTCTCAGAATCCCACAAACACTGTTCGCAACATAGTCGAAAGTTGTGCCAACATGACTGGCGTAGGAGAGTCAACTATATATAGGTTCCTATCAGAAAGAAAAAAACACGGTATAGCTAACCCAAACACAAACGAAAACTTAAAGAGAGGGAGAAAGCCTATTGAAATTGATGAATTTGCCAAAAATGGTATTAGAAGGAAAATTCATTGATTTTTTTTTTTAAGAAATACCAAACCTAAACAAAATTGTGGCAAGTTTTAAAAGAATTAAATTTCCGGTGGGAGAAATCAGACCGAAAATCACTTTTGATTGACCGGGAGGAGATAATATGTTGGAGAAGAAATGATCTAAGATCCATACGAAAATTTCGGGCTGAAGGAAGGCCAATCTTCTACCAAGATGAAACGTGGGTAAACTCTGGCCATACTCTGAAGAAAATTTGGTCAGATAAAAATATATTAAGCTCCACGCAAGCCTTTATGGAAGGTTGGTGTACTGGTATCTCCCCACCTTCTGGTAAAGGCAGTAGATTAATAATTTCTCACATTGGCAGTGAAAAAGGATTTGTTAAGCATGGTTTGTTGGAATTTCAGTCCAAAAGCACAAAAGACTATCACGAGGAGATGACAGCTGATGTTTTCGAAGAGTATTTTGAGCAGGTGATTGAACACATACCACCAAATTCAATTATAGTATAAGATAATGCACCTTATCCTTCACGACTAGTAGAAAGACTTCCAACGACTGCGTGGAAGAAACAGGATATTCTTGACTGGCTGCGGAATAAGCATCTGCCTTACGAAGATGGAATGGTAAACGCAGAACTTTTAAAAATTGCCCGGCAACACAAATCAAAGTTCAAGAAATACGTAGTTGACAAAATGGCGGAAAGGCGAAACATCACAGTCCTTAGACTTCCACCCTACCACTGCGAAATGAATCCAATTGAACTCATTTGGGCACAAATGAAAAGTTATGTGGCTAGAAAAAATACGTCATATCAAATACAAGCTGTACGTGAATTGTTATACGAGTCTTTACAACAAATTACAGAACAAAACTGGAAAGATGCAGTAAGACATGTAATAGAAGAAGAACAAAAAATGTGGGATCTTGATAACATAATTGATGCGACCGTAGAGACACAACCGCTAATTATTAACCCTCAAGACGACTCGGATTCCGAAGTTGATCCTATTTATTTTGAATTTGAATAGTTTTCTAATCGTAATTATATAAGGTAAGTAATAGTAGTTGTAATCGTAAGGTATTAAAGAGATAAGGCGCAAAATGTCTCAAAAAACTCTGGGCAGCAAAAAAATATATTTTGTCCCAAAAGTTTTATTGACTGATTCTTTGTACACTGCATCCAAAAATGATAATAATTTTTTCTATCACGTATGGTTTTCTTGTGACAGTCAAATACAAGTAACACATATTTTTTACCCAATTACAGCTATAAGGATGTGGGTTTACTACATTAAAAAGTTGTGAGGGATCTTCTTAAGTATTTTTCTTGGGACAGATCTGGAATTCATACTTGAGACTAACTATGGCGACGCATCTAATGAAGAAACGTGCAATGGGGCTAAAGATAATATGGCAGAGGAGATAGACACAACAGAAAATATGGAAATGCTAGAAAGTGAGCAAATCATCCAGGAGAATAAAAGCTTGCCATCTACGAGTAACTTAAAAAACAAACGGAAAACACACATGAAAAGGTTTCTAAAGGCGCAAATAAAAAAGAATCTAAAATAAATAAAAAGAAGACTACTACAGAACACATCACTTGAAAGAAGAAAGGACTTTGTCTCAATGATGGTCAATTACACTTTCATGGAAACACAACTCTAAATCAATTTTTTACTTACTTATTTATGGACGAGTTACTGTTGCGCATTACCAATGAAACAAATTTGTATGCCGACAGTTCATTGGTATAAGTATATATATTTCATTGGTCGATATGCCTAATGTACGCTCCTTATGGACTGAGAAGCTTCTATTTGAACCAGTAGAAAAGACTATGTCTCTAAATAGATTCGAGAAAATTAGGCGATACATACACTTTAATGATAACAACAACCTCAAACGTTTTTCTGGACTTGGACATTACAAACTTCACAAGATAAAGCCACTAGTTAACACACTTAACAAAAATGTTTCCATGTAACACCTGAGCAACATCTAAGCATTGATGAGAAAATGTGTTCCATCAAAATTGGTCATTATATGGAACAATACTTGCCAAAAAAACTGCATTAATCGGAATTCGAATTGTTTGTGCTGGCAGGAATTTCCGGATATTCGTATAATTTAGAAATTTACACAGTGCAAGAAAATTTTAAGTATGATTAGAAGGAGAACCAGATCTTGGAGCATCCGCTTGGCTCGCATTATTATAGAGCATCAAAATTTCGTCTTTATCATGATAATTATTATATGGTGTACCACTGCTTGCACATAATGCCAAAAGGGGAATATTATCATTAGGAACAGTTCAAAGGTAACGGATACCATATTGCAAATTACCAAGAGATACGTATATGCAGAATTGTTCCCGTGATGATAGTCATGAATATACTGCAACGGTTGACGGTATAGATATCTCATCTACAATATGGAAAGATAAAAAAAATGTCGTCTTGCTTTCCACTTACGGTTTGATAAGACTGCCCCTTTGTAATTGAAGAATATAACCGCCATATGGAGGGGTTAATCTCATAGACAGCCATATTAAAAGATACAAAACTTCTGTAAAAAGTAGGAAATGGTACCTCCAGCTATTTTATCATTTACTTGATTTAACAGTTGCCAATTCCTGGATACTCTATAAAAGAGCGACGGTTACTAAGAACCAACAGGCAAAGCTTTTAACACAAGCAGCTTTTCGCATAGAACTTGCAGAGTGTCTGTGCAAAATGAGCACAACCACAGCAAAAAGAGGGAGACCAAGTACATTGGAAGCTGACATCCGAGACAAGAAAAAGAGAGTACAGCTCAATACATTCCCCCAAAGATATTAAGAGGGACCAATAGGGATACTGGCTGACTATAGAAGATAACAAACAACGGTGTAAATATCCCAATTGTAAGGGGTTTACACATACAAAATGTCACAAATTTAATGTGGCACTGTGTGGCACTATGTTTAAATAAAAATAATAATTGTTTTTATAATTTTTATGTAAATTAATACTATATATAGAGAGGTTCCAATAGAAATAGTAAAAAAATATAGATATGTTGGTACAATTATTAATGAAAGTAACGAGTATACGAAAAGTATTATGCAATAGAGACCTTAGTTTGCAACTCGAAAATAAGAATATTACGTTCATATATGTTTTCGGTGCTGCTGTATGGGGTGGAGGCCTGAACCTTAAAGAAAGAAGTGAGCGATCGACTTGAAGCATTCGAGATGTGGACCTACCGAAGAATATTAAAAATAAGTTGGGTAGACCGAATAACAAATGTTAAGGTCCTCAGAAAGATGACAAAGGAAATGGAAATCATGAATACGATTAAGATAAGAAAGTTACAATATCTCGGCCACGTTATGAGAGGGGATAAATATGTGTTGCTACAAACCATAATGCAGGGAAAAATACAGGGAAAACGAAGTATTGGAAGAATACGCATCTCCTGGCTCAACAATCTGAGAAAGTGGTATAATGGCAGTTCCGTCGACTTGTTCAGAGCTGCAATCTTAAAAGTAAAAATAGCTGTGATGATTACCAACCTCCTTAGAGGAGACGGTACCTAAAGAAGAAGAATACTGTATATTCTATATCCTAACTTGACCTTGTATGCACAATGTAGCATTTTGGCAACAAACCTGTTATTGTCAAAAACAAATGTTTTTTTTTTGATATTTGACATCAATAAAAAAATCATGCATTTTAGGATTAAACAGATAATCAATCAGACTCTAGTTAATAACAAGACACTTGTATAACATTTTTAGTACACAAACGAAATATTCAGTACATAGAGTTAATAAGCTTCTTTTCGAATTTAAATTTTGATCTACGCTTATGAGATCGAAATAATTCAAAAATTTTGTTTTTGAATATTCTCAGAATAAATTTATAAATTTTAAAAATGAGAAAAAAATAAAATGTGTTTTGTAATATTTTTAGGTCAAAAATACTTCCTTCCATTTTCAATTATCAAGAACTACCAAAAATTTAAAGCAGTTAAGGACAACGAAGACTTTCAAAAATTAAAATGTATCCAAGGCATCAGGTTCTACAATATGTTGCTAATAATATTTTGCCACACGTTTTCTAGTTTTATTGGAGGATACGTAATGAATACTGAGTATATTGAAAATGTAAGTATACTTCATATTAAATTCTTTTTATTTATTAGCTGTTGAATTCCATTTTATCACAATTGTATTTATTGATTTCATTCATTTATTTAGACAATGAAAATGAGATTTAAAACCAATGGTTTAAGTATAAAAATTAACGAGAATAGTTATGAGATACCACAACAAAAAAAACTTGTTCAAGAAAATGATAAAAATAGAAGTAAACATAGTTACAGAAGGAGATCTTAATTGGGAAAAAAATTAAAAGTATCTTCGGCTACATGTTTGTATTTATTTTTTTAGCCATTCTTTTTTGTCTTTTTTGTATCTGATCTTATTTCTCTGTTGAAACGTTTATATACCGAGCTCCGTCCATTGATTCTAAAATTTCTATCTTTATTTAGTTATTCTTTCTTTTTCTTACTGATTTAGGTAGATGTTTCTCCATGGTGCTTTTTAGTGTCTGCTTAACAGGTTCCCATGCCTTTTTTGTATCTTCTAACATAATCACTTGCGTACCGTCTATTACTTCTTTCTTTGTAAATTTCTGCTACCTAATGGCTTTTTTTCTTCTTCTTAGCCTTCTGTCATCCATTTTTGGACATAGGTCTCCCATAACTCCTTCCATCGATATCTATCCTGAGCAGCATGCTTCCAATTTGTTCTAGCTACTGTTTTTATGTCATCTACCCTGCTCATCTATGGTATTCCTCCCGGTCGTCTACCTTTGTAAGATTTCCAATGTTGTATTGTTGTATTTCAACGTTGGTCTTTTTGTCTAGCAGTGTGGCCTGCAAAGCTCCATTTGAGTTTGGCAATTTTTGTTGTGATATCCCCGACCCTCTGAACAAATCGGGATCCTTAGTGGCACCTGCAATGTGTTTAATAAGAGAAATATTAGATCTGTAAGACCTTAATTCATTATTAAACCATTCTCAATATTAGTAGTTTATCATCTATTTATGACCAACGCGTATCCAACGAAACTGTCTATTTATGACCAACGCGTGCTATCCCGTTGTTTGTCGGTAAATCGACCCTGTTCAAAAGAATCGGAAGCTGATCCATTTCTTCGGAATTCTTTGGACGTGGCTAGTAGATGTACGGTTAGTCTCTAAGTAGTCTAACGAAGTTGTGTTGGAATTTTTATCATTGTATAAATTACCCACCTTAATATTTTTTTTACCGCCAACACTGAGGGCGTACAACAGACTTAACCCTCAATACTTACCATCGGAATGATTCGACTACATTTTGGGATAGGTCGAGTTTAATTATCAAAAAGCTAATATTTACTAATTTTACAGTAACGTGGAATGCTAACTGTTTTCTCTTTTCTGATCGTTAATATCGATTTTCTGTTTTTCTTTGCCGACGTAACCAGAGAAGAGCGCCATTTTACGAACTGTCTGATTCCAGCTTAAAGCTCCAATCGCAATTACGAGTTTCCGACCAACTTGTTTCTATTTCTCCAATTTTTATTCCAATTATTATTTTTATCTTCAATTTTAACAAGGAACTCGTTATATTGTTCTGAAGATATTTTCTTGTGGCATTTTAAATTAATTACTATTTAAATGGAAATAAGCCACAATTAAAGGTTAAAATACGTTTATTGGCGTTTCAATTTCCACTTCGGAAATCGTTCTCAAAATACAAACATTAGTAAATTAAACAAATTTTGTTTTTTGTTACTTAGTGAAAAATTCTTCTAATAATTTAATTTTATCTGACTCATCTATATTGACAATTCAGACATACATTATACATTTTAAAGTAGACGACTTTAAAATGATATTGCCAATATTGTTGAGATGCGTTCCTGGGACGACTTTACTTATAAGATAGTTCATTCGATTACATGAAATCAACTTTAAATTGAGAATATCCGTTAGAAAAGATCATAACATGTAATTCGTCTTTAAAAAGACAAATACATGCCATGATGACAGTAAAATTCTCCTGTTAGTGATTCCACAGTAAATTATGAGGGAAAAACCAGGAAAAAACCTCATAATACTATCCCGACATGGCAAGTATTTGATCGTGCATTTAGTTTACCTTTTATAAACACCAAATTCCGATTTTATATGTTTGTTATTCAAAAAACATAAATGATGTATTCTCTATATGTTACTGACTTACCAATACTGGTATTTTCCTTTTAATAACTTCCTCTTTCAATATGGGTAACCAGATCCTACTACATTCTGCCGAGGAATTCGCGACACAATTGGTCTCATTTAGCATAATTAGAGCCGCTTCTTTGAGTTTTCTCTTTTTACCATCCGTTTCTTTTAGGACTATATTTGAATCATTCCATTGAACCCTATGTTCATTATCCCATGCGTGTTTACATATTTGAGATCTATCAAATTCTCTATTGTTAATATAGGATTGATGTTCACTTATTCTAACATTTAATGAACTTGATGTTTCACCTAAATAAAACTGATCGCATTCACAAGGTATTTTATAAATGCAATTCCTTGTCCTTTCTTGTTCATTGTTAGGTTTGGTTTTGGACAAAATAGATCTCAACGTGTTTGTTGTTTTGAATGTTGTTGAAATGTTAAATTTATTTCCTATCCTTTTAAGCTTTTCCGATAATCCTTTTATGTATGGTATTGTTATTTTCCTCGTATTATTCCTTGTATATGCTGTAGGATCTCGTTCTAAGTTGTTTTGTTCTATTCGATCGATTGTTGAAAATTCCTTGTTTATAAACGATAAAGGATAATCATTTTTTAATAAAACAGATGTTAACAAATGTTTTTCCTTCAAGAACGAATTTTCGTTAGAACAAGTAATTTTGGCTCTATCGTATAAGGATTTAATGATTCCCTTTTTAATACTAATATTGTGATAAGATTTAAAATTTAAATATCTGTTGGTGTGTGTTGGTTTTCTATACACCTGACTTTCGTATCCAGTATCGTTCTTAGAGATTAAAACATCCAGAAAAGGTAATGTGTTATTATATTCCTTTTCCATGGTAAATGTTATTGTCTCTTCTTTATCGTTTATATCATTTAGGAATGTGTAACTCTGATCCATGAGGCCATATTGAGAATACATCATCTACATATCTTCACCATACTGAGGGTTTTAAATTTTGTTTAGAAATAATATTTCTTTCAAAATCTTCCATAAATATATCGGCTAATAATGGAGATAAATAATAATAATAATAAATAATAAATAATAATCTATAAACAAAGTTTTGGACTAGCAATGGGCTCTAGTTTATCTCCATTATTAGCCAATATATTTATGGAAGATTTTGAAACAAATATTATTTCTAAACAAAATTTAAAACCCTCAGTATGGTGAAGATATGTAGATGATGTATTATCAATATGGCCTCATGGATCAGAGTTGTTAGACACATTCCTAAATGATTTAAACGATAAAGAAGAGACAATAACATTTACCATGGAAAAGGAATATAATAGCACATTACCTTTTCTGGATGTTTTAATCTCTAAGAACGATACTGGATACGAAAGTCAAGTGTATAGAAAACCAACACACACCAACAGATATTTAAATTTCAAATCAAATCACAATATTAATATTAAAAAGGGAATCATTAAATCCTTATACGATAGAGCCAAAATTACTTGTTCTAACGAAAATTCGTTCTCGGAGGAAAAACATTTGTTAACATCTGTTTTATTAAAAAATGATTATCCTTTATCGTTTATAAATAAGGAATTTTCAACAATCGATCGAATAGAACAAAACAACTTAGAACGAGATCCTACAGCATATACAAGGAATAATACGAGGAAAATAACAATACCATACATAAAAGGATTATCGGAAAAGCTTAAAAGGATAGGAAATAAATTCAACATTTCAACAACATTCAAAACAACAAACACGTTGAGATCTATTTTGTCCAAAACCAAACCTAACAAGGAACAAGAAAGGACAAGGAATTGCATTTATAAAATACCTTGTGAATGCGATCAGTTTTATTTAGATGAAACATCAAGGCCATTAAATGTTAGAATAAGTGAACATCAATCCTATATTAAAAATAGAGAATTTGATAGATCTCAAATATGTAAACACACATGGGATAATGAACATAGGGTTCAATGGAATTATTCAAATATAGTCCTAAAAGAAACGGATGGTAAAAAGAGAAAAACGGCAGAATGTAGTAGGATCTGCTTACCCATATTCAAAGGGGAAGTTATTAAAAGGAAAATACCAGTATTGGTAAGTCAGTAACATATAGAGAATACATCATTTATGTTTTTTAAATAACAAACATATAAAATCGGAATTTGGTGTTTATTGAAGGTAAACTAAATGCACGATCAAATACTTACCATGTCGGGATAGTATTATGAGGTTTTTTCCCGGTTTTTCCCTCATAATTTACTATGGAATCACTAACAGGAGAATTTTACTGTCATCATGGCATGTATTTGTCTTTTTAAAGACGAATTACATGTTATGATCTTTTCTGACGGATATTCTCAAGTTAAAGTTGATTTCATGTAATCGAATGAACTATCTTATAAGTAAAGTCGTCCCAGGAACGCAACTCAACAATATTGGCAATATCATTTTAAAGTCGTCTACTTTAAAATGTATAATTTTTTTTTTTTTATTAGAAAAAGATGTCGCATCCACCAAAAGGTTATTAGCGACGGAACAAAATATACATAACAAAGTTAAACACCTACAGATTATACAAAATGTTTATGGATCTAAGATAATTCACTATATTGTCACAGGAACAGTTTTGACCTAAAGCCTGTGGTAGAGCGAGTGGATCTTGTAGCGCTGTCTTTCTTGGTCATATTTACTACAAATTGTTAAAAAGTGTTCGACTGTTAATCGGACGTTACACTGATCACACATAGGTGGATTTTTCTTTGTGAAAAGGTAGGAGTGCGTTAATCTGGTATTGTCCTAGACGTAAACGCGCAACCTTAAATTGTTCTCGTCTATTGCGCGACGATGGAAACCACTGAGACATATTATTTTTGATTTTATTTAAATTGGAATTAGTTTGAGACCACTCATTTCGCCACAAATACAACACTTTTTAAAATAAGCTTTTAAGTCACTGGAAACACACTTGTCTATCGGCTCCGACAAATCACTTAAAATTGCCTCTCGTGCAATCGTGTCAGCTTCTTCATTTCCTGTTATTCCGACGTGTGAGGGAACCTCACACCTGAGAGTTAGATGATACTGAACGATTGTCTACAGAAGAGTCACTATCTAAGTCAGAAATCTCTTTCCCTAAGTGGTTGTGTAGTTTCTTTTGAAGTTTTGTAAACTTGCTTTTTGTAGATCTATCATTTGCATATTGATAGCTGCTTTGTAAAAGATGGATTAAACCAGCCATATCAGTTGTAAATTCTTTTACGACGCTAATAGTGTCGGGGGAGCCTTGGACATTATCAATCAGTAAGGACAATTGGTGGAAATTTAAAACGAATGGTGGGGTATGATTATCAATGAAATTTTCAAGAGTTTCCTGTGTAGATTGGACTTTAGATGAGCGTGGTTTTTTTGGTTTAGAGAGTTTGGGTTTTGCAAACAGATTTTCTGATGAAATTGCTGAATCTGAAGGAGGCGTGTCGATCTCACCAATACTGCGTTTTATGGAAGAACTTGCGTTTTCGCAATTGCTATTAGAGTTTTCACTTAGATGATGTGGCTTTATTACATTTGGAAGTACTGGAGCAGACTCATTGGTAGTGACAGAAGTCGAGCTTGTAGTTTTATTTGTAAGATTGGTTAAAATGGTTGTTTCAAAAAATTGTGGTGATGTATCAGTTTTATTAGAATTTTCTGCAGTTGTATCTAATGGAAAAGGAGCTGATAGATTGGAAAATATTGCTTCCGAAGTTTGTGAAAACGGTATTGCCGCTGAAGGAGGTTGATTAAAAGTATTGCTATGAGTAGGAGTATTAGTAGTTTCTTTGTCGTGGAGATTTGTAGGTGTAGGTGATATGCTCGGATTTGATAATGGATAACTTGATGACTGCTGGGTGTTTGGTACCTTGTGTAGTATACTTGTTGAAGCTGTTTGATTTGGTACTTCATTGTTTGACTCAATATGAGTTGATTCCGTTACTGAACTGGTTTTGCATTGGGATGATATGTGTCCTGCATTTTTGCAAATAAAGCAGGTGAGTGTACCTTGTGACAAAAATATGCGGTAAGGTGTTTGGTCGAAATTTATTAGAATAGAATCTGGAATTGGTGATGTTATAGGGCTTATATAAACTTGCCTCCGAAAGCTCAATATGTGACTATATTCGGGAAGAGTCGAGCTAATTTTCAGAAATGTTATTGGGGAAATAAGCTTTAAACCGATATTCTGTAATTCTTCAACTAATACTTGATGAGGAATTGACGGGCAGACCCCAGACAAGACTAGTCTTTCTGCTGGAGAGACAAGTCTTCGTGCTGTTACAACTTCGCCGAGTACTTCTATAGAGCCATGTTGTGTCATGAAGTTATCTACTACGGTTTTGTTTGCCAAATACATGCAGATTCTATTATGAGATAATCTAGATGAAAAAATAATATTTTTTGGGTTGATGATTGTACCCAAAGGAATGAGATAATCCTGCAGTTTAGCATTATCGATACAACTAAATACAATTGCTTGGTTCTTACTCGGAAAAGAATGTGAAGCGGCTGAAGCATAACTGTTTGTGATATTCGAACGTTGATTTACTGGACTGGTTAGATCGGAAGGTGTGTTTACATTGTGTGAAGTCATTTTAAGCTGGCGAAGGCCTTACTCCGACTCTGGTAAATGAAAAACCAACCGCATGCTACTATAAGCTACTTATAGCAGCTAACCTCACAAAATGATTGTACGGTAGTGTATAATATTTATTATTTGACGTTTTCTTTTCACAATAATAAAATAATAATTACGTATAGATGACTTACGTAGTAGTATCTAGTAGATAAACACTTTTAGTACGATATCAGTACAACTTAACCGTACCTTGCCAGGGCCGGTCTCCTAAAATGTATAATGTATGTCTGAATTGTCAATATAGATGAGTCAGATAAAATTAAATTATTAGAAGAATTTTTCACTAAGTAACAAAAAACAAAATTTGTTTAATTTACTAATGTTTGTATTTTGAGAACGATTTCCGAAGTGGAAATTGAAACGTCAATAAACCAATTTTAACCTTTAATTGTGGCTTATTCCCATTTAAATAGTAATTAAGGAACTCGTTAATTCAGAATTGTTTTCTGTAGTAAATTGAAAGGCTTTAAATTTTTTTTCATATAATGCTTATTTCAATGCGTTCCCTTACTTCGACTGTTTTAAATGACCACCAGACCCAGGAATTTTTTCCGATTTTCAAAACAATAATTTTCGATTAATTTCAATAATATAAAACACCTGCTCCGTTTATAAGTTTTTTAGACAGCACTTTCGAGTTGCAGGTGCACAGGTGAAGCGGGGTGCACGGTGTTGTATACAAACGATTTTTAACCCAGGTGTGTACCGTTATAAATATAAATAACTTCGTTTCTATTTCGAATTTTTTAATAAAATTTTAGGACAGTACTTTATAATGCTAAGGAATGTTTTTACGTAAAAAAAGGCGATTTTTTGAAAATTTAGAAAGTAAAAGAACCCTTAATTTTATTTATGTCATTTGCTTTTTTGTTTTCAATATTATTACATTTAGAATACCTTCGTATGCAAAATGGTACAGTAAGCTTGGTTAAAGGATCTAGACAAAGGCATAAAAAAAGATATAAAAACAAAATAAAACGGACTACATAAACCGCCATATGCAATAAGTAAATAAAAAACTGATAATGTAATTTAAATTAAAGAAACGCATTATGAATACTCACGGCACTGAAGAAATTACTCTTTTACTAAATGCAATTTATTTTTTATTTTAGATATCAAATAATCCAATTAGACATGGTTTGAGAAATTTAATGGTATTTTTAGTGCAAACATTTTTTCTTTTTTCGGCATTCTTGATGTCCTACCATTTTTTCCAAGTAATGGAGAACAAAGAAAACGAACAAAATAAATTAAAGGTGGTACTGCTGACTTTTTTTAACAGATATTTGAGGTATGTATAAACCATTGTATTGGCATCTTGAAGAAGTTGGTTAATTTATATCTAAACACATTATTTTTAGAATTCTACCACCAGTATTAATAATGATTGGTTGGGGGAGTACAATGTGGGTTGTCAGTTTATTTTACGGTCCCGTCAAAGACCAGTACGCAGACCCAGAGCATTTACGGTGTCAAAAAAATTGGTGGGCATCTTTGTTATTTATTAATAATCACTATAACCAAGACGAAATGGTAAGGTTCAACAGTTTTGTAAACGATACGGTACTAATTTTCTTTAAATGTTTTAGTGTTACTTTATAACGTGGTACCTGGCAGCAGATACTCAACTATACTTCTTGTCTCTGATCATACTAACAATTATTTGGATTAATAGAAATACTACTAGGCATTTGTTATCCGCCTGTGTAGCTTTGGGAGTGTTAATACCTACAGTTGTATGTTACATATATGATTTGGATATGATTTTTAGGATCACACCAGAGTAAGTATGTTAATTAGTTCTATACAAAAACTTCTTTTTTAATACTTAAATGGTTATTCATTAAATGTAAAGCAGCCAGTAAATACAGACTGTTTCTAAATTCTAAATTCAATGGAATTTTCAGTAACTTACTTTTAAAATCCTTAACACTAAATACTGATTTGTTTATGAACAAAAAATTTGTTTCACAATTAACATTTTTGCAATTAACATCTGTTATAAACAAACAAAAGAAAATCATTCAAAACAAAAAATCCAATTAAACATAATGAAACTGATCGATCAATTAAAAAGAGAATAAAAGAAGCTAAGGAGAGAATTTTACATGAGCAGTGCCAAGAACAAGAAGAAACTGAGAAAAAATATGACTTTTTTAACATGCATAAAAGAATTAAAGAATTAACAGGAATGAGAAAAACATTTCAAACTAGGCAACTAAGAGATGAAAGTGGTGCACTTATAACAGATATAAACCAAAAAATGCAGAGATGGGCACAATATATAGCAACTTTTTGAAGACAAAGAGAGAACAGAAGCACCAAAAGATTTTAAGGATGATACTGGGCCTGACATTATACGAGAAGAAATTGAATATGCAATGAAACAAGCTAAAGGTGATAAATGAGACGTGAAAAATACGAACTACTAAGGAATATAATGCAGGGTAAAATCAAAGGCAGAAGAAGCGTAGGAAGACGTAAAATCTCGTGGCTACGCAATCTCCGTGAATGGTTTGGATGCAGTTCAATTGAACTATTCAGGCGCGTAACCAACAAAATTATAATTGCTAGAATGATTTCCAATCTCCGATAGGAGCGGAACTTCAAGAAGAAGAAGAATAAACAAACTAGATTCACATTGTTGTAATATTTACGAATCTATTACGCCATGCAACTTATCGAGGGTTTATTTGGCACATCGTTACACCCCCGTTTCTTTGGGAAAATAATGTAGCTTACATTTTTTTGTGTCGTGAAGCCTACAACGGCATGATCCCATCAACGGTAAGATCTTTGTCGGTTAAGCGATAGCATACTTCGTAAATTGGTCTTGGATAACTGTCAAGAAAATGCTCCCATCTGTAGATCTTTTGCATGATCCCACCAAATCAATTGGAATATTGTGCTAAGGCTTGTCTATAGTGGATAGACATATTTTCCTGCTTACTGTATCTGCGACGGTTTACACTGAAGGTATAGTTTATAACATAGCGTACCATTTAAATATAGCCAGACCAGCATTTTTGCGCTATTCGGAAAACAGTTGTCGCAATTCTTATCTGGCCTGCTACTATTTCTTTCCGATTCGGTTTGGTTTCTATTCGGGTTTCATTTGATTTATATTCAGGTTAAGTTCTTTTTCGATTATTCATCGAATTCGGTTAATATTCGAGTCTTATTCAGGTTAGTTTCTTGTTATTCAGTTACTATTCGAGTCTTATTCGGGTAAGTTTCTTTTTCGGTGCTTCTTTAGATTTGGTTCCTATGTGGGTTTCATTTGGATTTTGTCAGATCTCCGCTATCTTCAAGAAAAATTCCTTGTTTTAATCCTAAATCTTTGACGATTCTTTTGAAGTGAAAGTCGACCTTTTTGGCCATGTGCTGTAATTCCTCTTTGGATATCTACGACGTACCTTGGGTACCAATTCGTAGCGCTTTCCTTTAGCTGGGGTATATATCTTTAGATAGCAGACTTATTAAAGCTCAGGTTTAATTCACATAAAAACATATTCGAGATAAAATAACAAAACAAATTATATCCGGAATAATATGTACAAAATTATCTAAACGTTAATCCTAGCGACGACACTATCGACTACTTGATTACCTACAGTTTAATACCCGCAAAACATAAATACATATAAAAAATAATAATATCATCATCATCATCATAAGTGGCTCGACAATCCGTTGTGGATCTTGGCCTGCTCACAAAGAAGTCGCCACTCCTGTCGATTCCTGGCAACTTCCCTCCATCTTCTAACCCCTAGAATCTGTAGGTCTTCTTCCACATCATCAATCCATCTCATTCGTGGTCGTCCTCTGCTTCTTGTGCCCTCTGGTTGTGAAAATGTTAATCTCTTCGTGTATTCGTGATCTGACATCCTAGCAATGTGTCCAGCCCATCTAAGTCTCTGCACTTTAACGAATTTCACAATATCTGGATCGGTGTATAACTGATACAGTTCAAAGTTGTATCTTCGACGCCATAGCCCATTTTCATTTACGGCCCCAAAAATCTTTCTAAGAATTTTTCTCTCAAAAATACCAAGAAGTCTTTTATCATTTTGAGATAAGATCCACGTTTCAGCCCCATATATCAAAACTGGTCTTATTAAGGTCCTGTATATATTAAGCTTTAGTGCACGTTTTATATTTTTATTTTTTAAATATCTCTGGAGGCCGTGAACAGTTCTGTTTGCTATTGCTATGCGTCTTTTTATTTCGTCGCTTGTCGTGTTTGTTGCGTTTACTAGCGATCCAAGATATGTAAATTCGTTGACTTGCTCAAAGGTATGGTTGTTAATTTGAATTCTTTGTTGGATATTTCGAGGGTTTTTAGAAACCAACATATTTGGTTTTTTCCTCGTTTACCACAAGTCCTAATTCACTTGCTGCGTCCGCAAGCCTTGTAAAACACTGCACCATGTCTCTCATACTTCTGCCCACTATAACTATATCGTCAGCGAATGCGAGAATTTGCGTCGATCTATTAAAAATAGTTCCATTCATTCTAATATTTAATTGTCTGATTGCCTTTTCCAAGGCAATATTAAAGAGCAGACACGCCAACGCGTCTCCCTGTCTTAGACCATTATTAATGTCAAAGAACGTAGAGTTTTCTCCTTCAATTCTAACGCATGAGCTTACGTTTTGCATTGTTAGGTGGGTCAACTTAACTAACTTAGGTGGGATCCCAAAGTCTATCATTGGATTATATAATGCAGTTCTTTTCACACTGTCATAGGCTGCTTTGAAGTCAATGAAGAGATGGTGTGTTTCTATGTTATATTCTAGGGACTTTTCTAGAATCTGCCTATGTGCTTGAATTTGATGTGTAGTTGACTTTCCAGCAGTAAATCCGCATTGATATTGACCAACAATATCCTTTGTAAAATGTTTAAGTCTTTCAGATAATACATTGCCGAAGATCTTATACGCAGATGCTAACAGAGTAATGCCTCTATAGTTCTTACACTCCAGTTGATCCCCCTTTTTATGCAATGGACATATTATTCCCTTCAGCCACTCTTCTGGTACCCATTCATTCTGCCATATAAGTACTATTAGTTTATGGATTGCTGCAAAAAGTTGATCACCACCTTTTTTATACATTTCCGAACAGATGTCATCGATTCCTGGGGCTTTATTGTCTTTGAGTTTTAGGATCGCATCTGACACTTCTCTTCTTGTTGGGTCTTCACTGTGTAGTTGACGTTGTATATTTTGTTCATTTTCTATATTGTACTCTCCTTCAATATCATTTATATTTAGATGTTCGCTGAAATGTTCTGCCCATCTGTTAAGAACTGAGTTTTTATCATGTAGAATTTCACCGTTAGTGTCTTTACAAATTTTTAATCGTGGTTTAAATTCTCGACGGCTAATATTTAAGGATTTGTAGTATTTCCTCGTTTCTGGTTTTTTGATATGCTGCGTTCTTTCTATTTATGGCCATTTCGCACTCATGATCAAACCAATGATTTCTTTTTTCTGACTTGGTTTTGCCCAATATTTCAACGGATTTCTGTAACACAATATCTCGTATATTTGCCCATAGTTGGTTAATATCTTCTTCTTCTTCTAAGTTTTTTGTCCTTATTTGGTCTTCTATTTGCTGTCTGTATACATTTGCAATGTCGGGATCTTTTAGTTTATTAATGTCGATTTTTTCTCTCCTTCTTCCCATCTCCTTTTTTAAATTGGATATTCTCTCTTTAAATCGTGTTTTAACTAGATAATGATCACTATCTATGTTTGCTCCTCTAAAAGACCTAACATCTAATAAGTTAGAGCAATGTCTTGCATCGATGATTATATGATCTATTTGGTTAATCGTTTCATTATCAGGAGATTTCCAAGTTCCCTTATGTATATCTTTATGGGGAAATCTTGTCCCAGCTATAACCATGTTCTTAGACATCGCAAAGTTTATGATTCTGAGACCGTTATCATTAGATTCTACGTGTAGGCTCTCTTTTCCGATGGTGGGCGAAAATATATTCTCTCTTCCGACTTTGGCATTAAAGTCTCCTGCTATTATTTTGATGTCATTTTTTGGGCACTGATCGTACTCTCGGTCTAGTGCCTCATAGAACATGTCTTTTTCATTATCCTCTTTTTCTTCCGTTGGAGCATGGATGCTAATAATGCTTATATTAGCAAACTTCTCTGTAAGTCTTATTCGACATATCCTATGATCAATAGCTTTGAAATCGATTACACTATGTTTGACCTTGCTGCTTACAATAAATCCGGTACCAAATTCCTGTCGGGTAGAATGTCCACTGTAGTAAATATTGCAGTTATTTTTTTCCAGGATGCCTGAACTAATCCACCTCATTTCCTGTAAAGCAATGATATCTGCTTTGGCATTATTCATTTCTTGTATGAGCAGAGTAGTGGCTCCAGGCTGATACAGGCTTCTTACGTTCCAGGTGCAAATCTTTAAATCATTATCCTTATTTCGTTTGCGAGTTCGTCGTAGGTTAGACAGTCCGGTTTCCTTCTTTGTAGCTCTCATAACAAAAGGTTTTTTACAGGGTTGGGTAGTTAACCCAACGCCAAACCCCCTTTTCGGAGGGCCATTTCACCCGCTCTCGTCGGTTCCCGACCCAACTTTCCACCCGGGTTGGATACCGGATCTCCAGTTGGGTTGCTCGGTTTACAGGGGATACCAGCATGAAGGTGAGAGTCGGATTTGAGTAGAAGAGGCTAATTGGAGTAAACTGGATTCAACTCCATGTTTTCGCATTCTACTCCTTTATCCCCCAAAAAAAATAATAATATACGGTCCGTTAATACACACTCGCTAACGAAAATGAATGGTGGACGGGTCGATTAAAACTCGATCCTGCAAGGAGCGGAAAGTAACTTATCCACACTTAGCCATGAACTAGGTCTCTCTCAGATCCACACTCTAAGACCAGTAAGCAATTGTCACTAGATCAAAACTCTAGCAGAAGCGGTTGGCCTTTAGTCAATACCCTAGGGCCAATGGAATTGTTTTCAAATCAACACTCTGATAAAACTCCCAGGGCGGTTGGCCTTCAGTCACATAAAGACTCGGTGGAGTTCCTACCAGGTCAGCACTCTGCGGAACTCTATTCTCTCTTATGGCATAAGCTGTTTTATACCATTGTCGGTCCTCAATCTACATTGCGCATCAATGGAAGTGGAACTTGCGGTTGGAGTGCGTATTTACAGACCGGTGGCAAGCATGCGACGATAACTGGCAATGCACATCCTTAAAACCTGAACCTTGATTATTTCCGTACACCTATATATAGGGAAAACCAAGTCCAGGACTGATAACACCAAACATACTTCTCCTTTTCCTTTTCACTTGCGAACCCACATTTGGCCAGTGTGGTAAGTTATGGCCAATTAATTTCAAGCTAAGAAAAGCGATTTCCGAAAAAAATCCCCAGGTGGATAAAATCTCGCTATACAGGCTTAAAATTGGCAAAATGCTAGTCATGTGCAAGTCCCGGGTACAAGCACTCCCACGTGATATCATATCCCGAACTTCCCGAACTGCAAGACAGCAAAGTTCGGGATATGATATCATGACAGTACAGTACCTTACTACAGTAAGGTTAGGTTAGGATCCGGTCCTAGAGATCTGTTTTCTCTTTCTGGTTTCTCGTTTTTCTGGTACTTCTTTTGACTCTGCTCTTTTCCCTTATCATATTTTTTCTTTCCTGGTTAACATCTCTGAATTTTCTCATGTGAATTTCTAGTTCTTCTTCTGCAGTGCTATTCGTTAGTGCTTCTTTAATGATGTGTTCAAGCTCGAAGACCTTTTGCCCTATTTTTTGAGGGTTGTTGATTGTCGGTATGCTACCAATTCCTATATTCACAAGTTTTTTGTAGTTGGACCAATTTGTTTTCTTTCGTTTTATTGTTGTCGTGTTGTTTTCTTCCCATGTGTCCATTTCTAGAAATATGGGGTTGTGGTCTTCTAATCCTTCCTTTAATGTTCAGATCTCTATTTGTAGCACTAGGGTTTTAGCCACTACTATATTCAACTGCGTAGGTAGAGCATTCCCTTGCCATGGTATCTTCATTGTACCTTGTCAATAGGTAATTGTTTAGTATTCTTTCATTTATGTTCTGTTTGTATCTCTATTGTTCCAATTTGGTGATCTTGTGTTTAGGTCTCCTATAATTATGGACGGTTCTTCTATGTTCAGGAATGCATCCAGGTCATCGTCGTTTAAAGGATTTTGTGGCTTTACCTATGCACAGGTGGTGCTTATTTCACCTTGCATCTGGGCTTTTAACGTGGTTGCTTTCATTGTGTTTAGTGCTGGAGTCTGTTCCTCTTCTTACTAGGATAGTAGTGTCTCCTAGGATCTCTGCTCTGTGATCGTTCCTGTAGATGTCGTATCCCGGAAACTTTATGTTTTGTTCTTATGCCGCCTGAGTTTAAGGAGCTTGTCTTCAGGTATCTCCTGGTCCACACCTTAGTTCAGTACTATCTTGATGTTATTAATCGCCTCGTTGATCATTTTTGTTACTAGCTCCTCCACCATTATAGCTAGTCGTTTTTGGCGTTCTTTGAAAATTATTACTGTCAAGTCTGTCGCTACCTTTTGGGTGTGCTTTGTGACTTGGGCGTATGCCCATTCGTTGCCCTTATTTGTTGTGGTATTGTATTTTCTTTAAGCTATTATCTGGGTATGCCCATGCTGGTACTTATTGACATCCCCTGAAGATGGCTGGGTGTTGCCCTTGACAATTTGCCTTCTGTTTTACCAGTATCTTGCAGAATTTTGTGTTATGATTTTAGCCGCATTTGACGCATCTGAAGTCCTTATGGCATGCATTTAGTGAGGTGGTAGAAAGGGTCAGAGAAGTTGTCAGCTCGATGCCCTCCTGAGTTGCGAAAGTGACGACCAGGGGTGGTACAGCGAGG
This sequence comes from Diabrotica undecimpunctata, assembly GCF_040954645.1. NCBI lineage: Eukaryota > Metazoa > Arthropoda > Insecta > Coleoptera > Chrysomelidae > Diabrotica > Diabrotica undecimpunctata. The sequence goes on from NC_092811.1 coordinate 100,194,133, forward strand.
AGATGACTTCTCTTGAATAGTATGGATGCGGTCACGATAGCCAAGGACGTCACTGACGCAATTCAGAGTGGTGCTGGTAGCAATGCGTCATGCGATGTGTTAGGAGTCAGGCTTTCACGGAATAGCTTAAACGCCACTGTGGAGGTCGACAAGAATGTTGCAAATATGTTGCTGAAAAGGAACGACTGAAGGTTGGCTTGAAAATTAAATGTCTGTTGTGTCTTTTTGAATGTGTTCTGTTTGTCCTTAAGTGTCCTTACGTGTTTTTAATTTTAAATTTACACAATATCACATCATTTCAATAATTTCGGCCCAAATACAGACCAAATCGGTTCACCATAATTTGATAATTACCATAATTACAAGTTGGAGTTATTGCACACCCAAAACTTATACATCTACCTTTTTATATATTATCATAGTGCTGTCTGTTCTATTCATTTCAAAAATATACCTCTTGAAAAAATATAAATAATTTTTAAATAATATCAGAACATTTAATTAAGACAAATAATTTACACAATACCTACTTTCCTAGTTTAACTGTTAATATCTTTTCCCCTCAAGAACTTTCCCTCTATTTGTTAAATAGTTACAATAAAACCGATGCTCACCCGTCACTAGTTTACAATAATAGTTTGAACTATGTTTTCTAAAACATTAAATAATGATCCTTGTATCGGCATCATTTAGTTTACCATGTACCGTTGACCTGAAGATGCATAGCAAATTATAGTATGCGAAACCGGTCGTTTGTGGTAGAATAAACTGATTATGATTAAGTATTATTCTTATTTCTTTTTACCTATTTGAAATGGACTCACACAGACAACATATTCAAATTTTGATTCTAAAGCTGTTTGTAGTTTTTAAAATAGGTTTGTTAGTTTTTAAAATAATTGTTTTGGATTTACCGATATAATTATTTTGTTTTAGAAACTCCAAAATAAACAAATTTAGATCTGTGAATTTCCATGTGGTTTATGCTTCCACATATTCCAATATGGCTACATATATGATAGGACTGTGTTTTGGATATTTCTATTTTACATTACGAAACGTTAGAATATCATTTACAAGAGTAAGTATTTTATTGGACAATATATTTTATTTTAAATGGGTAGGCAATCGGTTTTAGATCGTAGTTTTAAAACAGTTGCATCGTGGGCGTTGTCCCTTGTACAGTCGCTGTACTGAGCGTGAGGGTTGCACGCGAAATTCGCGTTATTCGAAAAGAAATAAGAAACCACTTATCATTCTTACAGAGCTATAAAGATGATGTCAATTTTTGTAAAGCATTTGAATCAAAAGTCTTTTTTTGTGTGGTAAATACCAAAACAAGGCACAACACAAAGACATGCTACATGACAGACGGAGCACATATATATCTTGATTCTGCGCGTTTTTTATTTTTGTCACATACAACGCACCTCTTAATCGGATTTTTTTATAGGTTGTTGGCGGAACTACATCAGGAAAATATCTTTCTGTGAGCCTCAAGTCACATTCAGCTCCACATCTTCTGCCTCCTCCCATGCGGGAAGGTGGAACATGATATTTAGCTATAATTTCTTCTATTAATCTGAGTTGGAATTTGGCTACTGGAATATTTTCGCCAGTTTTAGCTTTATAAAGCTGATAAGAGTTTAATACAGCCAGATCCAACAAATGGAAAAACACCTTCTTGTACCATTTAATGGTTTTCCTGACACTTTCTATCGATGAAGGTAGCATGTCGCATTTGTCAACTGATCCCATATTATTATTATATTCAATAATACAATGTGGTTTTTTGATAATGTCTCCTGTAAGATAATCTTAACATTCCGTATTTTTTAGTTGCGTAGTGTAACAGCTAGTGGGCATGCAAACTTCACGCTTAACTTGCCATTTCAGCATGAGAAGTTTATCTGTAGATCTGGGCACAACTTCACCATGTTTAAGTTTTCTGTCAATTTTTGGCATACATTTCCTGTTTGACTTTACTATTCCACAGGTATTCGTTTTTAGATCGTGAAGGTGTGAAAATAACATAGGACTTGAGTACCAGTTATCTACAAATAGGCTATGCCCCTTGTTCAAAAAAGGCTTCAAAAGAGATTTTCCCAGTTTTTCAATTTTATATTCTTCAATATCTTGATAACTTTAAACTATATTATTGTTTTAAATTTTATTATTTTTATTTCAATTATGATACATTTTAGGTGCAAAGACTGTTATTGTTCTCAGCATTTCTGGGTTTACCTCTGTTGGTCGTTACGATTTCGTCAAATGACTATTCAAGACTACTAAGTGCTATCTTTAGCGGGACTTTAAAACCTGTTTATGCTATCGGAATAGGATTTGGTGTGTTTGGAATGTCAAGAGGGGAAGGAGGTCAGTATAGTATTAATTTTAAGCAATAGTCAATATTTTTATTAATATATTGTATATATAACATTAGTAGCATAACGTTTTTAATAAATCCATTTATTCTTAGTTCCTTTAACAAATGTTTATTACCCCATTACCCTAGTTCTTCTTCTTCTTCTTTTTATATAGACATGACTCTGTCTGTTTTTCAATGTGCCTCCAGTAAGTTGTCGTTCCATCGTTTTCGTGCTCCATTCCGTGCTTCTCCATTGTTTCTGCCTCGTATGTCATTATTGGTCTGATGACTGTTTTATCAATTCTGTCTTTCATTCCTTTTCCGATATTTTTATTTCTCCATATTGTTTAATTCAGGCTCTGTTTGCTTTATTCACTTGATCTTCCACTTGAGTTTTCCGTAGCTAAATTGTCACCTTTTGGAAACAATTAAGGGTCTAACCACCTTCTGATATCCCCGGGTGCTCTGTAGAGGGCTTCGAATATACTGTCGAGAGCTCCTCTACTTAAGTCCATTTTCAGGTTATGGAAGGCTGGAAAATATTTATCTTCAGTGTCTTGCCTTGAAAAAGGCAAGATATTTCTTACATGACAATTTCCTCGTCGAAATAAAACACCAAGTTAAGTTGAAACAATTCTCAGCTTCAGAGTATGGAAAATAAATGCAGGAAGCAGAGCCCTGAGAGCACTAAGCTGTCGGAGAGAACGTGAGGGACTGCCCTGGCTGACCTGAAAATCGCCAATATTTATATGCGCTGTTCGAGCGATTTCCAGGTCAAGAGCCAATGGGAAAATTCGAGGCGGGGCGATGCGCATCGAAATGCGCACTAGTCCACAGACTATGGCATTCGATGACAAGATAATGTGATGCCTAGATATTTGAACACCATCACACTCCATCACGTGGAGTGAGACAGAGATGTGTATTGTCGCCAATTTTTTTTAATGCCTACTCTGAAGAGATACTGAAAAACGCTCTTGAGGGTGAAACCGCTGGAATAAAGATAAATGGAGTTTCCATTAACAACATTAGATATGCGGACGACACTGCGATCTTAGTCGAAAATATTGAAGATCTTCAGAGAGTGATGACCAAAATAGCGGAGTATGGAAAAGAGTACGGTCTAACAGTGAATGTCAATGAGACGAAATTTATGAGAATATCGAAAACTCAAAGAAATAACGAGAATCTTCTAATAAACGGAATCGACGTCGAGCAAGTGGACAAATATGCATATCTGGGAACAATGATTAACTCCACAAATGATTACATACAGGAGATCAAAATCAGAATAGAAAAGGCTAGAGCAAATTTGAACAAAATGAGAAGAGTGCTATGTACAAGGGATTTAAAATTGGAACTAAGAGTTAGATTGGCGAGGTGCTTTATTTTTTTTTTGACTTTGTTTTATGGAATGGAATCTTGGACCTTGAATGCGACATCAATGAAACAACTGGAATCATTCGAGCTGTGGGTGTATAGAAGAATTCTGAAAATATTGTGGACAGAACACGTCACAAACAAAAAGGTTGTGAGAAGGATGAATAAAGAAATAGAAATATTAAATACAATTAAAACAAGAAAATTGGATTATCTCGGACATATTACACGTCGAGAGAAATACACCTTGCTCCAACTGATTATGCTGGGAATGATCCAACGAAAGAGAAGCATAGGGAGGCGTAGAATGTCATGGCTGCACAACCTGAGAGAGTAGTATAGGTGTACATTAAATGAACTTTTCAGAGCAGCCGTCTCAAAAGTCCTAATAGCTATGATGATTAACGACCTCCGCCGCGGAGATGGCACTTGAAGAAGACATGTTCTATTATCTTACCTTCCAGCTCCAATTTACATCTTAGTCAATTTGCTGTTGTAACCATGCATTTTCCCTTTTTTGGGGAAATTAACATGTTAAATTTTCTGGCGGTTATATTAAATTGGTGCAGCATACAATGTAAATCGTCTTCACTTTGAGAGAGTAGTATTGCGTCGTGTGCATAGCAGATTATTTTGTTGTTTTTCTCCCATTTGGTATCCTTTTATATTTCTTACTTTTTTTATTATTTTATCCATAATCAGGTTAAACAATAGAGGACTGAGGAAATCTCCCTGTCTTAGCCCATTGCCAGCTTCAATAGACTCGGTTAGTTCTTCTTCTATTTTTACTTTTATTATGTTGTTTTCGTAGATATTTTCGAACGTTTTGATTATTTCTAGAGGTATCTCTCTTGTGTACAGTAAGTGGATAACGTCTTTTAATTTGATCCTGTCAAATGCCTTTTTAAGATCCACGAAACATAGATATGCCTGTTTGTTGCATTTTAATGATTTCTCTTGCACTTGCCTCATTATAAAGCGTCGGTGTATGATTTTCCCTACCTAAAACCTTGTTGTTCTTCTGCTAGTGTTATAATTACCGCATTAACCCAGTTAATATACGAAAGTGTGATAGCGTAAATATGGCTGAGAGGTAAAAGATATGAATTACTCTGAATCATATTTAAAGGTAAAGTGCATCCTCAATAATCTTTCGTGCAGCAGTTTCCAAAGCTACAATTGCCATTTGGATCACCAACTTTCAGAAGGAGACGGCGCAATAAGAAGAAGAAGAACAAGAAGAATCATCTCTATTAGTAAATAAAAGAATAATCTATTCTGCTAACTTTGTTTGACGATTGCACAATTTTTTTGCTTTTTTAGAGTCTATTTTCCTGCTAATTTCTTATTTTTCTTTCATACTCATCTGAGGTATGATGTTAATTTCACCTCTGAGATGGAAACTTCACCCAACAACATTGCTTTTAGTTAAGATTTTGAAATTTAAACATTTTTAACTACATATTTCCTACAGGTTTAATTAGAAGAATATGTGAATGGAAACCAGCGGTTATTTTGGGAAGTTTGACGTATAGCACTTATATTGTCCATTATGTTATAGTGTTCTCTCGAACCGTAGTAGCTACGCAGCCGTTTTACATGTCAGACTATATAGTGGTAAGACTTTTTATTTACATTTAGAATATTATTTTTTAGCTTCATCATATAGTGTTTATTTTGAAGTAATTTTGCATTTATTTCATGATGACATTTTATGTCGACCTCAACCTAGACAAAAATACAACAAAGATATTCTAGATGAAAAGAAACAATACAGTATCATTATTGGTATTTAATTCATTTCTACAAAAAATGTAGAAATTAAATTAGCGAATAAGATCCCGCCCACTCGCATGCACACAGGACCGACCACGATAAGTCCAGCAAAGTATTTAAGCAAAGCATACAGCGACCTAGAAATCTAGACCCAGTTGAATATGCTATAAAATAAGAAAATATGGGTACAGGGGGGGCACGACAAGACTACGGTCTCGGCGACCGGAGCTTCAGGTAACGAATAGGACAAGTCCTGTCCGAACATGGAGCCCCGGAGGCCGAAGTACCACAATAGGCATTAGTATTGTCATCCCTACTGTATAGCATAAACACAGCTAATGTTCCAAGCAGACCCGAAACTCTACTTAGCCTAAATGCAGATAACACTGATATAGCGGCGAAACATATAAATCTGAATGTAATAAATCTAAAATACCAATGAATCGAGAGAATACCGAAGCGGCTATCTTCAAAAACAAAAGAGATAACTCAAAAGAACGAATTAGACAAGACAAATCCATTGATTTGAATCCTATTTTCCTGGAATGCAAAATTAACACGAGAGATATATAGACCAATTATATTACAGTCTACAACAAGAACAAGTATGTTTTTCAATTTCAGCCAACTGTTGTCTCTTTTCTGATCGGTAATATCGATTTTCTGTTTTTCTTTGCCGACGTAACCAGAGAAGAGCGCCATTTCACGAACGGTCTAATTCCGGCTTAAAGCTCTAATCGCAATTACGAGTTTCCGACCAACTTGTTTCTATTTCTCCAATTTTTATTCCAATTATTATTTTTGTCTTCAATTTTAACAAGGAGCTCGTTATATTGTTCTGAAGCTATTTTCTTGTGGCATTTTAATTTAATTACTATTTAAATGGGAGTAAGCCACAATTAAAGGTTAAAATACGTTTATTGACGTTTCAATTTCCACTTCGGAAATCGTTCTCAAAATACAAACATTAGTAAATTAAACAAATTTTGTTTTTGTTACTTAGTGAAAAATTCTTCTAATAATTTAATTTGATCTGACTCATCTATATTGACAATTCAGACATACATTATACATTTTAAAGTAGACGACTTTAAAATGATATTGCCAATATTGTTGAGTTGCGTTCCTGGGACGACTTTACTTATAAGATAGTTCATTCGATTACATGAAATCAACTTTAACTTGAGAATATCCGTCAGAAAAGATCATAACATGTAATTCGTCTTTAAAAAGACAAATACATGCCATGATGACAGTAAAATTCTCCTGTTAGTGATTCCATAGTAAATTATGAGGGAAAAACCAGGAAAAAAAACCTCATAATACTATCCCGACATGGTAAGTATTTGATCTTGCATTTAGTTTACCTTCAATAAATACCAAATTCCGATTTTATATGTTTGTTATTTAAAAAAGATAAATGATGTATTCTCCATATGTTACTGACTTATCAATATTGGTATTTTCTTTTTAATAACTTCCTCTTTCAATATGGGTAACCAGATCCTACTACATTCTGCCGAGGAATTCGCGACACAATTGGTCTCATTTAGCATAATTAGAGCCGCTTCTTTGATTTTTCTCTTTTTACCATCCGTTTCTTTTAGGACTATATTTGAATCATTCCATTGAACCCTATGTTCATTATCCCATGCATGTTTACATATTTGAGATCTATCAAATTCTCTATTTTTAATATAGGATTGATGTTCACTTATTCTAACATTTAATGGCCTCGATGTTTCACCTAAATAAAACTGATCTCATTCTCAAGGTATTTTATAAATGCAATTCCTTGTCCTTTCTTGTTCATTGTTAATTTTGGTTTTAGACAAAATAGATCTCAATGTGTTTGTTGCTTTGAATGTTGTTCAAATGTTGAATTTATTTCCTATCCTTTTAAGTTTTTATGATAATCCTTTTATGGATGGTATTGTTATTTTCCTCGTATTATTCCTTGTATATGCTGTAGGATCTCGTTCTAAGTTGTTTTGTTCTATTCGATCGATTGTTGAAAATTCCTTATTTATAAACGATAAAGGATAATCATTTTTTAATAAAACAGATGTTAACAAATGTTTCTCCTTCAAGAACGAATTTTCGTTAGAACAAGTAATTTTGGCTCTATCGTATAAGGGTTTAATGATTCCCTTTTTAATATTAATATTGTGATTTGATTTAAAATTTAAATATCAAGGCATTTATAAAATACCTTGTGAATGCGATCAGTTTTATTTAGGTGAAACATCGAGGCCATTAAATGTTAGAATAAGTGAACATCAATCCTATATTAAAAATAGAGAATTTGATAGATCTCAAATATGTAAACATGCATGGGATAATGAACATAGGGTTCAATGGAATGATTCAAATATAGTCCTAAAAGAAACGGATGGTAAAAAGAGAAAAATCAAAGAAGCGGCTCTAATTATGCTTAAAGTAAATTAGTTTAAAGTAAATTTATTGACATTTCAATTTTCACTTCGGAAATTGTTCTCAAAATACAAACATTAGTTTTGAGAAATGTTTTTATTTTGAGAACGATTTCCGAAGTGGAAATTGTACGTCAATAAATTTACTTTAACCTTTAATTGTGGCTTATTCCCATTTAAATAATAAAACGTTTATATTGAATGCAGAGTTTCGACAAAAATCCACATACATCCTTACGCAAAACTGCACAAATACATGATGTAGGTCATTCTTCAGACTTACGTGTCTATAAATCCATACTCGTCGATAAATCCACATCTCAAAGGCCTCTAATGTTTTCATTAATGTCTCTGTAAGGGTCCAGCTCTCCATACCATCCAGCAATGTGAAGAATATGTACCAGCGTATTAATCTGATTTTAAGGTTTAACGTAATATCTCTATTAATTAGAATTTTCTTTAATTCACAGAAGGCGGCTCTGACTTTTTCAATGCGTATTCTTATTTCTTTATTTATATTCCAGTTATCGTTAACGTTTGCACCCAAGTAGGTACGATTGTGGACGCTTTCTACATTTATTCCATACGCTATAATGTTCGATGGTTGTAACTACGTTTTGCTGACAACCATAAGTTTTGTCTTAAGGCACGGTTTGTTAGAACAGTGCGCAGCGCACAGCATACACGTACAGCAGAATCTGTACTACTCGACTCACGGCAGTTTTGGGTGAGTCGGTTTGTTAGAAAACAAGTTTAGAAATTAGTTTCACATTTATTCTCTCAAAGGTTGTACATTTAAAAAAATGAATTCTCGCAAACTTAACACAATAATTTTATTACTCCAAGAAGAGGAGGAAGAAGAAGAGTTGATAACGTTATATTTAAATAAAAGAAATAAAAATGTAAACGAAATTTTTTCATGTCTTAATACAGAAGGTGCTTTTAAATTAACAGTCGAAGAAAGATTGTTTCAAAACGAGGAAAAATCCCTTTCCAGGGATTTGTACTAGATTCACTAGTCTTTCATCTTCCTCGGAAGAAAATTTAGTAGACATCGCTTAATTATTACAATAATAATAACTATATAAAGATACAATTATAATTTTGGTATAGATGTGTACGCTGTAAGCTCAGCTGAACGTTTGCGTCCAAATCAAATCGTAGTTGATTCCAGCGCACCACACCGTCGACGTACACGGCTATCGGTCTGCAGTCCGCGCAGCTCGGCAGAACCTAACAAACCGTTCTCATAGAGAACCATTTCTTTGATTTTGACGAACGTGCGCGGCGTTCGTCTGACTGTGAGTTATGCGTCGCTCACTGTTGCTTATTCCCATTTAAAGAATAATTACTTTAAAATGTCACAAGAAAATAGCTTCAGAACAATATCTAAAGTTTTATTGTAATGTATAACAGTTCATGATCTATCTGTTCGAATGCCATCTTTTATTCGTTCAGTTTCCTCAAAGCGCTTTACAATTTTTTGTACCGTCGTCTTATGGATAGAAAAATGGTTTGGGCGAGTATTATTGAACCAGGTACTTTATAATTCGCGTTTTTATTAAAAACTTTATTTATTGTAACACATAAAATAACTATCAGCTTTAGTTATTAATACAATTTATTTTACAAAGCTTTTCAATAAACGTCAAGCTAGTTTATTGTTAGTTTTAAAAATTATTGTCAAAATCACAGAACTCTAAATTTACTGAATTGCTTCAAAACTCTTTGGCACCAAAAAGTTTTATTTATTTAAGACCTTCACGACCAGAGAAAATACAAAGTGTTAGATATTGTTGAACTCGTATTGAAGTAGGGATTCCAATAATAATACAATCTACAGAGCATTTTATATAGAAAACCAAAGTGACTAATGATAGTTCTTGTATAATTTGGAACATCCATTTAAGAGATAATTAGGAATTTTCAGACTTTTAATCCACTCTTTATATACAGGGTGGTGAATCGTCAAATGGGCCATAGGAAACCCAGTGGAAAATTCTAAATTGTTGAACTCCTGCTTCCCCAATTATTTTACACCAAAAGTCAAGAAAAACTATTTGTAGAGGACTGAAATATGTATCGAAAACAAATGTTAAAATTGTTCTACGAATTAAACGTATTCCAAAATTTTGCAAGAATATAATACATTTTTCAGGCCACCCCTTAAAGTCAGGTCACACGCTGTGCAAGAATGTGTATGACATGTTGCGTTTGGTCATATTGATGTTTCTGATATTTGACATTATTTGACTTGCCAAAATTTTTGTTTTGTGATTTATTGTTTTAAAAACAATAAAGTTGATTAAAAATGTATTCAGTTGAGGAGAAAGTAGCAATAATAAATATGTTTTATTCAGGCAATAGTGCGCAAATTGTCAGTTCTTTATTTAGCGTAAGATATCCCAATAAACCAGATAACCACAATAAGTCAAGAGCAAATGAAAATTACCCACCCAGACGAACTCTATTATCGGTCCCAGTGGGAAATAGGAGTAGAGGCAGACCACGACTGAGATGGAGGGACGGTAAGGACGAGGACGCAAGGAAAATCGGCGCGGCAAATTGGCAACGGTTGGCGATGAACAGAAACGACTGGCGAAATAGACCGGGGAAGGTCAAGGCTCAACTAGAGCTGTAGCACCACTGATGATGATGATATCCCAATAAACCAATTCTGAGTCATTCACCAATTCAAACGATTTTACAAAATTTTGAAAATACTGGGACCGTGATTTTTAATTGTACCTGTACAAACAATATTGCTGAGGTACCAAGAAATTTATAAAATCAAAATTAAATAAATGTATTAACAGCAGTTGTAGAAAATCCTAAAATAAGTTCTCGGACCATTGCAGACCAGTTTAATATTCATAATTCCACGGTCTTAAAAATTTTAAACATGAATAATTTCCGTTCATATAAATTTCAATGTCATCAAGAAATAAGAGAAGGATATGTTGAGTGACGAGCGGAATTTTGTTATGAAATTTTAGAGAGGGGTAATGCAGAGAGACAATTTAAAAAACAAACATTTTGTTTAGTGATGAATGTACATATTATGCATTAAATAATGAACCAAATGTTTAAAATTATAGGATTTGGTAGACAGGAAAGCCTGAGGATATTATTGAAAGCCATACCCAATATCGTCGAATAATAAATGTCTGGTTAGGAATATTTGAACACAATATTATTGGACAATTTTTCTATGAGGAAAATTTAAATTCAAAAAAGTTTTTAGCCTTGCTACAACAAGAGATTTTACCCAGACTTGCAGAAATAGCTCCAAAATGAAGAAGAAATTTAGTTTCAAATGGATGGATGCCCTGCGCACAATAATTGGGTGGTTAAAGAATTCCTTAAAAACAGCTTTAATAATTGTTTGATTGGACCTGACGGTGACATTAAGTGGCACCCGATATCGGGAGATCTAGCTCCAAACGATTATTTTATCTGGAGGCATCTAAAATCAAAAATTAATTCTGACCAAAAATTTACAGATATAGAAGCAATATAATTAAAAATTCCTCTACTCCTCTATAAAAAGTTTGTTATAACTGTTGGTGTAAAATAATTAGGGAAGCAGGAATTCAACAATTTAGAATTTCCCATTGAGTTTCGTATGGCCCGTTTGGCGATTCACCACCAGGTATATATATATATATATATATATATATATATATATATATATATATATATATATATATATATATATATTAAACCTAGAGCTAAGATTAGGAGTTTGGCCGGGATGTTACAGAAACACTCTTTTGACTTCTGGTCTAGCTTTCGGAATTATTTTATTCCTTCTTCAAGACACTGTAATTAGAAGAATGTGTAAATATTTACAATATATCACAAATTGTCAGTGCAACTCACCAGTCGTCGAGATTATTTATATAAAGCTATGACACTCAACATTAATAACACACATATAAAATATAACATATAAAATAATGAACAAAATACATTTTAGAATTTAGTTATTGATAGTAAAACTTCGTTTGTGACATCTTTTAATGGTGCGTTTTAACTAATGCATAGAGAACAGAAAGAAAAAACAAAAATAGTATGAATTAAAATGTAATTAAGTGTTCTTCATGTTTTATTAATGGAAGTAGTATATTAAACCTGTCTTGATGGTATGCAACATGTTTTGCATGCAGGTGTATTATGGTGTGTATATGTAAAAGTAAATCTTTATTTTATTTTTAATGTTTTGTCAGTAAATAACAATAAATGTTACTCAGTTTATTTATGTCAGACTTTTTATTTATACAAGACGTATTGAATTTTATGAAACACACACACACACATATATATATATGTATATATATAAATATATATATATATATATATATATATATATATATATATATATATATATATATATATATATATTATACAAATTATTTCTGTTTTTTTTTTTAGATAAAATCATTTATCAGAGATGCAACTATTTCGTTCCTTTGTGGATTGGTAGCATATCTTTTTGTGGAATTGCCTGCTACAAATATGCAAAATATGTGTATACCTCAAGTAAGATGGAAGAGACGACCAGTTGAATCACGCAAAGCTAACTAAATATATAATATATTATACAAAAATATCATAAATAACATTTTTATTGTTTTATTTCATTCCCTCTCAATTGTTTTAATAATCTAATTTAATTAGTTAATTAGCTGATGAGACCAACGATTTGGTGAACATTGGTTTTTATTTCTAATAAATTCTTTGCCTCATTTACATTGCTTTTTTAATATTTGAATCATATGTTCAATAAAGCGCTTTTGATTTTTGATACATATGTTATGTGACGAGTAGTCACGAGAAAGAATAGGTCTGTCTCCGATTAATACTCCTGGACCGCGTACGGAACTGCCACTAGATCAAAGAAGCGGTTTTTCTTCAGTCAATACCATAGTGCCAGAGGAATTGTCATCAAATCGATACTCTGGCGCAACTACTGACGGTTGGCCTCCATTGAACACTCAGTGGGGTTCCCACTAGATCAGCACTCTAGCAGAACTCCATTTTGTCTTGTGGTGTACGCTATTGATAAGGTCGTCGGCCTTTCATCTCCTCTAGCGCGCATCGATGGAAGAGGAACTTGCGGTGGAACTGCGTGTGTATGTAACGCTGACAGGGCAGAGGCGATGCACATCATTACAGTCACCTGAAGTTATCGAACGATGTTAGATGTGACGATTCGCATTTCTTTTTCAAATAAATACTCTTATTAGGTTTTACTGGTTTTTATTAACTACCCCTTTATTTTTGTATCCTTTGATAAAATATTTATGATTTGATGTTACAAATCTTCCTTTACTATTTTTATGTACGAAAGATTTATGGTTAAGCCTACTTTTTCTTCCTACACCTACACGAAATACTATTCACTTGTGGTTTCAAATGTAGGACGAGGAACTCAAAGTGAGGACGTCCTCTAAACCTTAATGGTACAAATCTAAATCTGGTGAGTGAATTAAGGTATCTTGGGGTAGTATTACACTCGAACCCCAGAGAGTAGTGACTGTATTTCTACCTTGTATCTATGAAAAATCGTGTAACGACAATCTGTGATCGGAGTTTCCTAGATTTCAATTTAAAGAAACTTTTTGAAATGTTTTTAAACAATGGCTACCCAAAAAATATATTAAAAAAACTTATTTTTAACACTAACTTTTACAATAGAGCTTTAATAAATAATCCACAACCAGTTTCATATAAAAAAATACCTTTCATAAAAAATTTAACAGACCAAATTGTCCCACTTTTCATATAATAAAAGTTAAAACTCTAAATTCATTAATGAGTAATATAATTTATAGAATAAATTGTAGTCAATGTCAGAGTTGTTATATTGGTCAAAGTCAACAGTGGCTTAAACCTCGTGTCACTCAACACAAAAGTGACTGTAATATACGAAAAAACTCTTGTGCCTTAGTGGATCACCACTTGAAGACAGGACATAACTTTGACTTTAATAATGTAAAAATCTTGAAACAAGTTGATAATTATAAAAATCGGCTTTTCCTTGAAATGGTACACATTAATAAAACTCCTGAATCTATCAATTATAAGACAGACACCAATCATTTAAGTAATATCTACTGCAACATGCTAAACAATATATAATATGATAGATCTTAACATTTAAACACAAACTTAGTAATTCTCTAGTAACTGTACTTATAATTTTATTACATTCCTAAATATCAGTATTGCAATAACTGACTACATACCATCAATTACATTTTATAGATCAATTTATCGTGTTCCTGATTCTTTCTCAATTCTGTACTATTAATTCCATCTTTCCACTTTATAATATGGATAATAGTGTCATAGTAATTGTTTATTTTAACCGACTCACTAAAAATTGTACAATGGGAATTCACTCTATAAAATATTGCGGTTACCATAACTCGTAAATAAAATCAAACAAATATGTCATTTATTTAGATATGCTAAAAAAATTTAAATTTTTATTCTTATAGTTGTAAGTATTAAAATATTCACTTTGTTTACATATATTAATCAATTATTCTAATAAATTTACAGTTTTCTCCTGAAGAAGTCACAAAATCGTGACGAAATATTGAGACTGAACAAATAGAGTTTTATTTCCTGACCGATTGCTGATACTATAAATCAATATTTAAAACAGTACGGTCGAAAAATAATTTGAAATATATATATATATATATATATATATATATATATATATATATATATATATATATATATATATATATATATATTATATAGTAAACTCTTAAAAATATTGGGGAAATCTGCAAGAAAGACTCTAATGAGTATCAATTGTTTCTCCGAACGTTTTCGCCAAAGAGAATTAATTTGGCTTCTTCAGGGCTGAAAGAGAATAAATTATAATTAGCTACCATATATTATCTATTAAAACATTATTGATCTTACCGAAACTTAGAATTGTAGAGTTAGAATATTAAAAAACTTTGCTAGTAACATAGTGGTGTTTTTTGTTAGTATGTGCAAAAAAAGTTTTTTTAAGGTTTGAAATGTATGGTAGCTTTGAACTTAACACGCAAAGGTATAACCAAGGTTAATCGAAAAACCCAATGTAACTACATTTAAAAGGAGGTAATTCTTTGAATTGTCGGCAATAACTAAATTTTTGATTTTTAGAAAGTTTAAAAGTGAGGTTCTGTTTTAGCCGGAACGCAAGCGCTGACAAATTCAGTAGTTCTTATGAATCTTTATGTCGTTAAGGTTCATTGGTAAAAAACGAATGAAATTAAATCCCAGTATAGGGAAATATTATTTTAATTTCCTTTATTTAATTATATTCTATTGTTCATGTATTATTATATCTTATTGAGATGTATCTAAGAAAAGCAAGGGAATTAAGGAAAATATAAGACATTTCGATGAACTCTCTTTTAGATTTATTGTTCTCATGTGTTCTCATGGGAGTCTTATCTTTTATCTTAGAATAAAGATTATTAATTGTTAGGGCTGATCTACAAGCCACATTAAGTTTAATGTTGTTATTATTATTACCAAATCACAAGGCCAAATTAATTCTCTTTGGCGAAAACGTTCGGCGAAACAATTGATACTCATTAGAGTCTTTCTTGCAGATTTCCCCAATATTTAAGAGTTTACTATTTAACTTATCTGCATATATATATATATATATATATATATATATATATATATATTCTGACTTCTTCTTGAACTACTTCTTCTTTTTCATCAATGGACTTTTCCTATGTGGGATAAATCTTTCGTAACAATATACATTATATAAGAGCGACACATTAGTATGGATGCTATATCATCGAAGAATATATGGAAATAATACAGCTGATGAACTTGTCAGAGGATCAGTTACAACCTATTTCGCTCCAGAGTCGTCCAAAGGCTTGAATCAGAAATACAACATAACTCTCACTGGGAAATATTATTCGGTCAAGTACATGACAAAACATATATTGAAAAGACATGAGAAATAAGGCCGAAGTACTGCAAAATAATAGTTAAAAGTTTTTACCTGCATACTTTTAATAGACACCTGCATACAATGGATCTGTTTTATAGAGACTTAAGTTGCAGACTCTATAGCAGATAAACAGTCAACCATATCTTTCATGACCTTAAGGTACTAAATCGCAGATGACAAACAGTTTTTGGTCAAGTGACTCAAAAAATATATGGTACCTACCAATCCACTAAACCTGTATAAGCTGGTACAGGGTTCCAGAATTTTAGAATAGGTATAGTAAATAAATGGAAGATAGAGAAGGGAAGAAGGTAAAAAAACTTGCCTGTGACATTTGATCGTAAGACTTTTTTTTACCGAACTCTGTACTTTCATTAAACTACAGCAAATAGTTCTGCGCTCTTGATAAAGCCAGCAACTTCCCCATGGGTAGTTTAAGAATTGTTGCTAAGTTAATACTATTTTTGCAGATTTATATCTCCCTAATATCACTACATATTTAAAAGTGACTCTAATTAATTTTGTTTTCTCTTTTTTTTATATATATATGCTTTATTGTATTTTCTATCTTACAATTTGGCTTCATTTTTGAAACCAATCATTCATATATGAATAAAAAGTTCATTCATATATGAATAAAAAAATCAGTTATGAAGATTATATTTTAGTAAATTTCATAAATTTATAGATAAAATTTATTTTAATTTTAATTAATGTCATCAGTTTATTTTCAATTAAGTATAAATCAATTTAAGACTATATTGTAATAATTTCACCAATATTTATTCATTGTGAAAATTATGTTTTAGTAGTAGTTGTTATTTTAAAACAAGATTAAATGGTACCCATACAGCGTAAAAACTTTCACATAGACTATTCATTAAAAGTTACTGTTAAATATTTCAAAAATAATTCAGGAATGCTTTTTGTTGTTATTAAAAGATTATGGATGAAATGGAAGTTTGGAAGTTTCGGCGGAATGGAAAATTTCAAAATTTAGTAGTAAGTTTCATTGAATACTTTTTGTATATACAGGACAATAATTGTTCAATGAAATAATTTCGAAAATTGTCTAAAAAGTTTAATGAAAAGTCTTGAGAAAATGAAATTTGTGGTTGAAAAATTTAAAATTTTTTAAAAATGTTTCGTAAATTTTGTAATGAAAAACAGTATAATAAAACGTTATGTGACAGTTTTTCTTAATGTTGGAACAAACCTATTTTTAATTTAAAGTTATAAAATTTTATTTACACGTAATAAAAAAAAAACTTTGAATATTGTAAATATCGTACCTTTTTAAGTTTTAAAATTACAAATTTAAAATATTAAAAATGAATATTTTATTGTGGAAAAACAAAAAAAGACTGTTTGCAAATTAAAGGCCTTGAAATTTGATTCGTCGTGGATGTATACGTTAAATAAATTGAGTCGTCTAGTATAAAAACCCGACAAATCCACTTTTTATGAATTTTGAGCTATTCATGCCAAAAGATTTGTAATCTTGCCCTTTACAAGATTATAGTGAATTTCCGATGCAAAACCCTCCTAATCTAATCTTAATTTGCATTTGAAATATTGGGTTGGTTTCAAAATCCAGCAAATCCAAGATAATGTTAAAATCAAATGCCAGCAAATCCAAGGCAACCAATCACAGTCAGGTAAGAAAGTGACGTCAGTGAAAATGTTTGTTAGTGTAGTTAAAACCGTTAAAACGTTTAGTTGTAATAGAAGTTTGCCTTGCAAAATTTGTGTTGTTTGAATAAAATCAAAATAAGTTGTTAAAACGTTTAAAAATCAAAATAGTTATGGAAAATTTCATGGGGCAGAGTCCGAAACCAGTAACTCCGGATAGGAGTCGAAAACGTTCTTCACAGCCAGCTACTTGGAAAAGTACAGCTAAAAAAATGAAAGGTAAACAAACCACTCTTATTTTTAACAAAAAAAAATGCTAAATAGTAAATTTTTTTAGATACAATGATCTACCATCGTATCCATCTTGTATACATGCTACCAAATCATATAGATGTTTTACTCTTCTAATGCGAGATGTTCAACAGTTTCATCAAAATTTTTATGCACATGCAGATAAAATAGGACAAGATAACTATATAATAAAATTTTGCGATACAAAAAATATAAAACGGTCAGGACGAACAGGTAATGCAAAATACAAAAAAAAAATTCAATACAATACTACAGTCTGTCCCAAACCCTTCTTTCAGTGCGTCACTAATTTTGACATAATATAGGATTTTAAGAATGTCGAGAATTATTGCATGTCATTTTAGTTAAATTTGACAGTTGCAGGATCATAATCCCTCTTTTTCTAATTGAAAATAATTTAATAATTAATATTAGTCTTTGTTCTTTCTCGATATATCTCGGCATATTTAAAATATTTTTATGACAATAAATACAAAATTAAATTTTCACTGTAAAATGTCTGATAATACTAATTGATACTAACCTGGAATAACAATTATTTTATCAGTTGACGTTGTGAATGTACTGTCAAGATCGAGACCTTCTGCGTCAAATTATATTTATGCGCATCATCGATTGGATAGCTTTTTATCGTATTCTAAACTCCAACCAATTATACACCCGTAAGTAGAATTAGCTTTACGATAAATAATTTTCTAAGTTCTATGTATAATAATCACAGACTCACGTTTTTTTCTGTCACTTCTAGCTTAATGTGTTAGAGAGAATTCGATCAACTATGACGCACGGATAGAAGGGTTTGGGACGAACTATATAGTTCACTATTTATATAAAGTGACGTCACTTATATTTAAAATTTCCAGAACGTCAACCTTAGAGTTCAAATTTTCCTAACACAGCTAATAATACGAAACCCATACGGAACTGCTCGATCTTTCATAGGCGTCAACATGGTATAATAATGAGAAAAATAAAATCATCATTATATTGGAAATTTTAGAATTATATTGTTTAAATAACCAAAAACATTTGTTATTATTAATAATATAAATTTTATGAAATAAGTCTTTAAGTCTAATATTTCACAAAATAATAATTTTAATTAAATAGATTAGACAATTGTACGCAACTAATACAGGAATACTTCAAATTTTATTGACAGTTCAGCGTGTGGCAAAAGTGTTGCCGCTTTTGTAGAGTAAGAATTTTGTTTATGTTTTGATTTCTTGCACAATTTGATCATAATGTAATATATATTAATAAATTGTATTTATAAATACATATCAAATTTAGATTAATAGCTTTAAAAACTAATTATTGTTGTGTATTGTGATTGTGCTATGCCAAAATAAATAAATAGTCTGTAGAAAGTTGATAAGCTTTCATATAAGATAGATTATTTTGACCAAGAAATAATGACGGGACGTTTTTACTATTAAAGCCCTAAAAGAGGTAAGTTTAAAATTTAGAATATATAATTTTGTATTAAAATGTTTTCTAATGGATTTTAGTGTGTTGCAGTAGTCTTAAAACTAAGTGTATTTACTGTTAATATAATAGTTTGACAAATAGTTAACATTTTAAAAATTCCTCACTTACTGACTATTCTGATGTTTTGGCAACGCTGTGGGGTTCTAACGTCGTAAATCTTGAATGACGTCAAAGCATTTTCATATGAAAAATACTATATGTAAACATTTCTAAGTCTAACAAAAAAATACCTGTTTGTCAACAAGCCTTTCTGAATATTCTAAAAGTAAAAAAAGACAGAGTACTCGGTGTGTTAAAAAGATATCATGATGGACAACAAATGGCTCGTGAAAACAGAGGCGGTGATCGTAAATTTTTAAAGTTTGCTAAAAAACGATCTTGTGTAATGAAGTTTATTGAAAAATTTAGAGCTATTGAACGTCACTACTGCAGAGGCAAAACTAATCGAACTTATTTATCATCCGATTTAAATATTTTAAAAATGTTTCGACTATATTGATAAGAAGCAGAGCGTGATTTATGTGTTGCGGTAAAAAAAAGTTACTTTCGGTATATTTTTTATACCTGCTACAATATTGGCTTTGGTTCCCCAAGAACTGATTTTTGTTCTACGTGCCTTCAGCTAACAGAAAAGATAAAGGTTGAAAAAAATAATGAACTTAAAAATACATTATTAACCGAAAAATGTATACATAAGTTACGAGCAAAAGCTTTTTGAAGTTATACTTCTATACGCGCGCTCCACGTTGGAAATTTGTATGGGAGTGAATCTGTGAAACCATTACATATGTAAGATAATGAGTAAGAGAGAGACAGAAGATATATTTTCTCTCTCTTCCTCTCTCGAATATAAAAATGTTCCTTTTGTATATTTAATTTAATATTATATATAATATATAAAGATAGATATACATATAATATTATACATATAATAAAATATTTATTAATATTATTTATGTGATATGTTTTATATTATTTATTAAATGTTCATAATTATATTATTCTTTTGTATTTCAAAATAATAATCTCAATAAATCACTGTATGATCCAGAACTGTCAATTTTGAAATAGATTTGTGTTATGTTCTCGGTAGTGTAGTAGTCAGTATCCCCGCCCGTCACGCGGGAGACCGGGGTTCGATTCCCAGTCGGAAAGGACTTTTTTTATTAATATTATTACATTATTGTCATTTTTAAATACTTATGGATATTGCATTTTAATTTGTATTGTATTATTATATATGGAATTATGTTGCACTGTATTGTACTGTATTTTTTTATGTATATTATTGTCATTTTTAAATACTTTTAAATACTACTGCAATGAATATTGCAGTTTAATTTGTATTGTATTATTATATTAATAACAAAATAAACAATGAATTTTACTGCAGAGTATGTGTAAAAAAATTTTGCATTCAACTCCTTTTATACATATATGAAAATAAAAATATACATTTTCATAAAGTTATTGATTCAATCCTTCATTGTTAGTAAGTTGTTATTAATTCTGTTTTTTTTTCTGCTATGTCTTACCTATAGAATTACATATGTAATGATTGTGCAGATTGACTCCCAAATAAATTTGTAACGGCGAATGCGTGTATAGAAGTGTAACTTCCACCGGCAGTCCCACTGGAATGCCACACCCGTTTTTTTTTAGTTTACTCCAAGAAGAAAAGCAAGGCCTTAAAACCATATCCTTTGATTGTCAAAAGAACCAGGCTATGCCGAAGATTCCTGATCAGTCTGTTTATTACAGCCGGCAGTTATATACGTACAATTTTGCTGCTGTAACCGGTTCATCCCATTCATCATCATCATATAACGGGGGTCCTACGGCGATTGCCGCTTCCCGCATTTCAGCCTCCATCTTTTCCTATCTCTCCAATCTCCCTCTTCTAAGCCTCTAGATTGCATTGTTTTTGTAATTTCTCTTCTCCAGGAATTTAGTGGTCTTCCCCTTTTCCTTCTTTCTGGCGGAACATACATTAAGGCTTTCTTTGGCCACCGCTCCTCCTCCATTCTCATCACGTGACCATACCATTGTAATTGCCTTCCTTGTATTCTATCTGAAAGAGTATCTCTAATTCCTGTACGGTTTCGTATTTCCTCATTCCTGATTCTTTCCATTCTCGATACTCGACATGACCTTCTAAGATAATCCATTTCCACAACGTCTACTTTATCTCGTTCATTCTTTGTCATCGTCCAACATTCGGCACCATATGTGGTAATTGGTTCTACAATTGCTCTGTATACGCGAAGTTTGGTATGCATCTTTATTTTATTAGACCACAGTAATGAATTCAGTATTCGGATGCATTTTTTCCCTTGGGTTATTCGGTTTTGTACATCTATCTTAACTCTGCCATCTGCTGATATGATGCTTCCTAGATATTTATACTGGTTGCAGCCTTTTATGACTGCGTTTTCAAGCCTCAGATCTGTGGTATTTCCTCCAATTTTTAAATATTCTGTTTTGCTTATGTTTACAGTAAGCCCCCATTTGGCATATTCCTCAAATAATTTTCGATTCATATAATTTATATCTTCCTCATCGGTTGCAACCACCACCTGATCATCTGCAAACAACAATGTATACAGAGTTTCTTGTCCCACTTCGATGCCCATAAATCTACATTTATTTCTCCAATTCCTCAATGCTTCTTGGACGTATATTTTAAAGAGTGTCGGTGACAAACAGCATCCTTGCTTTAGGCCTTTAGTGACTTTAAATTCATTTGAGGTTCTGGTTCCAATTTTTACACAACTAACTGCATTTTCGTACAATTTATATATCGCTCGGATATACGTCGAATCCAATCCGGACCTTTTGAGGACCTCAAACATTTTCTTTAACGGGACACTATCATATGCTTTCTCAAGGTCTATAAATACCAAATGGGTCTCTCTACTTCTTTCGACACGCTTTTCAATTATTTGTCGTAGGATAAATATATTATCAAGGCAGGATCTCCCGGTACGAAAGCCGCTTTGTTCTTCAATATCTTGTATCTGTCTTTCAACCCTCTTCTTTAATATTCTGCCGTACAACCGGCCCACAGAGCTCGTCACACTAATACCTCTATAATTGGAACAGTCTCTTTTATTCCCTCTCTTATATATGGAGCTTATATAAGCTTTATTCCAATCTTTAGGAATTTCCTGTCCACACATACATTTATTGAAAAATTCATCCCATTCGCCGTTGACTAAGGAAAATGTGTTATTGTATACATGGACAGAAGATCAATATTTAAAAGGAGCAAATGAAATAGCCAGTGCCGTTTATCACAAGCTTTGCCATACAAACTTCGATGACAATATACGCACTGTACTACTTGTTGCAGATGGGTGCGGAGGACAAAATAAAAATTCTATCATGATAACTATGTGCACTAAATGGCTTAGTGTAGATGCACCTTCATTTATAAAACACTTGGAGATTATATTCCCTTTGGCTGGACACTCATTTATTCCCCCAGACAGAGTATCTGCAAAGATCGAAAAAGTTATTAAAAAAAAAAAGACACCATCGTTTCTCCAGAAGAGTTCGTTGAAATTTTTAAAGACCATGGAACTCTCTATATCTTGGGTCAAGATGTGACAGTGTACGACTGGAAAAAGGATTGCCAAACTGCACTTAAACCTCCTGCACAGTGGCACTTTCGATTTAATATGAGCAAAAGATTTCTATTAAGATGTGGAAAAAGCAAAGTTGTAACTATTAGTGGGTCTTATAAATGTGATCTAGGGGAATATAAGTCTGTATTTAAAAAAGAAAAATCCGTTAAAAGTATGTTCCAATCTACAGTTACAGGTGGTGTACGTCCTAAAAAAGAACAACATGTTTATTGGAAAAACATTGGAGAGAAAATTGGCAACAACTTGAAACTCTAAAATACTTTGATGATATTTACAAAAAATATGATAATGTTGAAGACAACGAGATTCCAGAGATAACCAACAATGACCATTTGTGTGAATCAGTTGACGAAGTTCCGGATTTAATAGTTTAATTTAATGTTTTCTGTCAAAATAAAACCAATTATATGATTAAACAACAATGTTTGTTTTTGTGTTTCACTAGATTTAATTTAAACTCCGACAATTCCATACACGTTTGTTTCAAAACCCAACAAATCCGTAAGTACAAATCAAAACCCGACAAGTCCATTTTTGTTTTTTAAATTTTATTTAAAATTACGTATTTCCAAAATAATTACAAATGGTTTTTAATTCAAAAACATATTTTTTAACTAATAAAAAAATATGAATACCCATAAGCTTAACTTTAATACCAAAACAGTTTTTTTTTAATTTCCCAACATTTGACCTCAGTGGATTTGTCGGGTTTTGATACTAGACGACTCAATTGCTCCGTTCGTACTTATTTCCCACTTCCCCTAGCCTTTCATGGTTTTAAGTCGACGGCCACTGTGTGAGTTTATGCAGTCGCCCTCTTAAGGAGTGTTTTAAAGTATAATAACCGGATACCAAAGAATTTAGGTGCATATAGAAGGATGTTTCACTATTATTTTTGAGCGTCGGCAAAGGTTGATCGCACGTTATGAAAAAGAACAGAATGACAGCGACATATGGCAGGTGGATCAAGATTTTAGCATAGAATAACCGAACACAATAGAAGCGACATAACGGTCCAAAAGCGTGTACCATTTTTGTATACGCATGCCCGATTCTGGTTGTTTAACTGTCAAAAACACGTGCTTATTCTTTAATTCTGGTTGTTTTCGATAGTCCGTAGGCGTCTATGGTAAATACTCGACACAACAAGTGCATTTGACCATTTATATAATTTATTTATAGTTAAAAGGTTATAGTTATAGTTTATAGTTATAGTTAAATATATAAGTTTATAGTTATAGTTTATAGTTAAAAGTTTAATTTATATTTAAAATGTCTGGATATATTTGTGCGATTCGCGGATGTTCATCTGTGACAGGAAAAGGAATAAGTTTATTTAGATTTCCTAAGAATAATAACAGGTAATTACTATTGCTTTGTAATTATTATTAGTTATTACATAATAGTATTGGTTTGACTTTCGAACAGTAAGCCGACGCCGACGTGTCTGTCCGAGCTATAAAAAATAAACTTTGGTCTGCCAAGGGATAGTTCAAAATGAAAACATTAAATTTGGTGTCAGTGCTATTTCTTTTACTGAAAAACGCAAGTCTCCGAAGGCTCAGGTCAAAAAATCAACATATGTATTCATTTTTTTCGAATCCTGAAAAAACTAATAAATATTTTTGAAAATTTTAAACGCAGAATGAAAGACCACATTATTACTGAGGGTCAAAAGTCTCCAAAAACTTCTATAATGTTTATTTTAATAAGTTACAGGGGTGAAAAAAAAAGAGAAAATTTAGTGTGATTTTTAATTTCAAATATCCCATTCAAAAAAACTTTTTGTTTATTCTAAGGGACTTTCGGCCCTCGGTAATAATGTAATCTTTCATTCTGTGTTTAAATTTTTCAAAAATATTTGTTAGTTTTCTCAGGATTCCAAAAAAATGTAGCGTAGGCGCTCTTAAACGAAACAAAGAAATTACTAAAATGCTCAAACTAAAAATTGTTGGAAACATAATTAGACCGATAATTGGGAAAATCTTAAAATTACAACAGAACAAGACTTCAAAATTGCAAATAAACAAACTTACATTAAATTATGAAAAAACTAAATAGGTACTTATCTACTTTTTGCTATATACAAAAGTTGTCTGCCAATTTTTAATTCGTTAAATATAAATAAAAAAGATCAAATATATGGATCGAAGTACATAAAATATTTAGGAGTTTTAAAAGGGAATTACAAATAAAAAATATTAAAACTTTATTTGTTGCATATCTCAATATTTAGTTACATTTTTGTGACTTAGTCAGGAGAAAACTGTAAATTTATTAAGATTAGATATTGACAAAAGCTAAATATTTCATTACTTACAATATACTTAGAATATACTAATACTCTTATAGTTGTAAGTAATAAAGTATTATTTATAAATACAGAAAAAGTTCTTTGTTTAAAATTTGTTCTGTTAAAAATTTGTAGTGCCAAAGTGTGGATAGAAGCTTGCAGACGAGAAGATTTGTTATTCAAAATGGATTCACTTTATAATAATTATAGGATTTGTGAACTGCATTTTGAAGATAATGTTATTGTAAAACGAAATAGAAGAAAAACATTGGCGCATGACGCAGTACCTTCAATGATCTTTGTTATTTATATTTAACGAATTAAAAATTGGCAGACAACTTTTGTATATAGCAAAAAGTAGATGAGTACCTATTTAGTTTTTTCATAATTTAATGTAAGTTTGTTTATTTGCAACCATGTTTTTGCAATTTTGAAGTCTTGAAGTCTTGTTCTGTTGTAATTTTAAGATTTTTAGTAATTTCTTTGTTTCGCTTAAGAGCGTAGGCGCAAAATTTCGGGCCAATGCTTTTTAAATACAATCATTTTTTTCGAATCCTGAGAAAACTAACAAATATTTTTGAAAAATTTAAACACAAAATGAAAGATTACATTATTACCGAGGGCCGAAAGTCCCTTAGAATAAACAAAAAGTTTTTTTGAATGAGATATTTGAAATTAAAAATCACACTAAATTTTCTCTTTTTTTTTTCACCCCTGTAACATATTAAAATAAACATTATAGAAGTTTTCAGGGTTTTTCGGCCCTCAGTAATAATGTAGTCTTTCATTCTGCGTTTAAATTTTTCAAAAATACTTATTAGTTTTTTCAGGATTCGAAAAAAATGAATGCATTTAAAAAACATTGGCCCGAAATTTTGCGCCTACGCTCTTAAGAATTTATATTGTGTGATATGCCCACTGACTATTAATTTTCTGGTTGTTAGCTGTCATTGGCGGCTTGGCCACGTAACTTCAAAGGACTGTCGCTTCTCTGTGTTCGGTCTGATTTTAGTACCACTAGGGAGCGGCCATGTCAGCGCTAATATTGCTTCTAAAATATGAAAGAGTGGGGCAACAAATGCAACTTTAGATATTTTTATATGTAGATGCCGCGTGGTCGTAGAATAGGATTAAATTTTTGCGTTTTATAAAATTTTTTAAAGAAAATAATATTATTTTTACTTTTAATAAATGAATCTTTTTAGAAAAAATATTATGATTCAAATTTTTAATTGAAATATGTACAAATCTACAAATAATTTAATTAAAACTCTCTTCTTATAAACTATAAATAAAATTAATTAAAAGTCAATCAGCGGGAGAGAAAGCTCAAAAAATTGTAAGGTGTTTCGATCAAAAAACAATTCCTGATCTTGTTAGTACGCTAGAATTACAACAAAGAATTATTTTTTACAATTTGAAAATTCGAAATTGTGAAGTATAATTTCAGATTTTTAAACTAAAAAAATAAATAAGTAAGTCTCAAATAACGCCTCACTAGAGCTCAACAAAGGAAGATAAGAAAAAGGCAAAAATGGCTGCTGGGACATATACCATAGCAAATACTAAGAAATCCAAATCCGCAGCACTCGACGATAAAAAGAGACTTCGGGAGAATATCATCACCCCTATCGTAACAGAGTTGCTAAGAAACCAAGGTGCTCTAACGAGCAGACTAGGTAATAAAGCACCCTGACAAAAGTATTCAGAATGGTGGTAGCACACAAACACCATCCTGATACTCAACTAGATTCTGCTCAAGCTAGTTTGATCATTAACAAACTGGAGCAAGCACTTGATGAGGCTCCTATCTGAGGTCAAAATGAACTTCTGCAGTTCCATAAAACATCGTTTAGGGACCCTGTGGGTGAACTGTGTTAACGAGTATAAAAAAAATGGACGACTGTGTGAATGCAGAATGGATTGCGGGCCCGTGTGAGGGAGTAAACTTAAATATAATTGTTCCAAATAATATGCACAAGCGCCCCATGGTCGTCACCTGCGTTCCCGAGAAAAAACTTGAAGAAGAAACTATCAGGACCCGTCTAAAGAGGCAAAATCAAGACCTTAACACAGAAGACTGGTTGGTAAAACAAATTGGGAAGCATGTCAAACAGACCTGGAATATTGTTTAGGTAAGATGTGGGTAAGATTAAAGGGACGATAAGGCATACATTGAGCGTAGATGTGTCTGCTGTACAATTTCATTGTCATGTCAGCGCTTAAAGATAACTATCTTTAAGCGCTGTGAGAAATTTCAACGGAAAAGTACCCTGGTGGAATGAAAATGTTGCAAATTAAAGGACAGAAGTCAAGATTGTCTAAAATTTGATGAATAGTTCTGAGAAAATTAAATTTTTGGATGAAAAATTTTGAAATTTTTTAAAAATGCTTCGTAAATTTTTGGGCACGAAAACAGTATAATAAAACGTTATGTGACGGTTTTTCTTAATGTTGGAACAAACCTATTTTTAATTTAAAGTTATAAAATTTTATTTACACGTAATAAAAAAAAATAAATACTTTGAATATTGTAAATATCGTACCTTTTTAAGTTTTAAAATTAAAAATTTAAAAATTTAATATATTAAAAATGAATATTTTATTGTGAAAAAACAAAAAAAAGACTGTTTGCAAATTAAAGGCATCGAAATTTGATTAGGCGTGGATGTATAAGTTAAATAAATTGTATAGTAGTATATAACTAGTATAGTATAAAAGTACTAGTATAAAAACCCGACAAATCCACTTTTCATGAATTTTGAGCTATTCATGTAAAAAGATTTGTAATCTTGCCCTCTACAAGTTTATAGTGAATTTCCGATGCAAAACCCTCCTAATCTAATCTTAATTTGCATTTGAAATATTGGGTTGGTTTTAAAATCCAGCAAATCCAAGCACATGTTAAAATCAAATGCCAACAAATCCGAGGCAACCAATCACAGTCAGGTAAGAAAGTGACGTCAGTGAAAATGTTTGTTAGTGTAGTTAAAACCGTTAAAACGTTTAGTTGTAATAGAAGTTTGCCTTGCAAAATTTGTGTTGTTTGAATAAAATCAAAATAGTTTTATAGCATATTTTATTAGCGTTTTATAGAATATTGTAAATATCGTACCTTTTTAAGTTTTAAAATTAAAAATTAAATAATTGAATATATTAAAAATAAAGGTTTTGTTGTGAAAAAACAAAAAAAGACAGCTTGCAAATCAATGTAAATCGAAATTTGATTACAGATAGATGCACAAGTTAAATAAATTGCTTCGTTCGTATTCCTTTCCCATTTTCCCCTAACTACAATATTCATGATGGTTTTAGGCCGGCGCCGGGCCACGCCGGGCGCGTCTACTAGGTCTAGCAGTCTTGCAGTCACAACCGTGCCGTGACCAAATCGCCCATTTTAACTGTCATTCTATATGCGTCTATATTCTTTGATAAAGTATAGTGATAGTACTTAAACGAATATAGTTATGGAATTTAAAGTTGAAATAAAGGAAGAGGTTGTTGAATATAACCAAAAAGGTATAGAGAGTCAGCTGTGCACATCAATAGATCTGGAAGACTTAAAAAATGAATCAGAAGATAACTCAGGTAAGACAAGTAGTAGTAAAACTTAATGCTAAATAATGTGATCTAATTGGTTTTTATTAGAAATAGGACTAAAAGCTAGAATTAAAAAAGAGTTTGCTGAAGGTAGTCAAGGATATATGGAGAACCAGCTATCTATATCCCCAAAGTCTGAAGACTTGATTAATGAATCAGATGAACATAACTCAGGTGAGCGAAGTAATAAACAGTTTACTATGGGTTTAGGGCAATGAACAGGTAGGGAGATCTTTATTTTTGTAATATGTATTTAGTCATAATAAATCATTTTTCCTACACTTCTTATTAAGGTTGTTCTAAAATAGTTTACAACTTAGTTTGTGTAAAACATATTTTTCACAAATTTTAATATTTGTTCTATGGCCTGTGAAGGACAGGTTAATGCCTGCTGACACTTAATTTTGCCATATTTTAGAAATATTTATTCTTTAACATTTTGGCCATTTACCTTTTTAGGGCAACATGAACATTGCATCAAATGAACCTCCATAGAACAAATGGGTTATTAACTTGTCAGGAGTTAGATTGAGTGGAGTTAAGGTTTTCAGTACAAATAAAATCAGACCTAACGGGCTAGCTTTTTTCTATCCAGTTTTGCCAGGTTTAGGTATAGGTATGTACTGCCATTATAAACCTCCATGATATTGGTATCGTGGTCATATACTAGCTTGCAATATCATATTTAATTTTTGGTACAGAAATTAATTGCCCTTTGGTAGAGAGATGAAAAATTCTGTCCAGATTTTATCCCAATTGATCACTTCTCTAGTCCAGTTTTGTTTGACTGTTCTACCTAACTCAAGGACAGTGGCTTGGCAGTGGCACCTAAATAGACAGAGGAAGGTTATAAATAGGGACTACTGGAGAGAAATTCTTGAGGAGACTAAGACCCATGCAGGGTTGTCAAGCCAGAATGATGATGATTAGTCACTTATTTATGTGCCCCCATTGTCCTTCTTTGTTACCACAACATCTTCATTTGCCATTTCCTCTAAGAAGGTTGGCAATTATCATGGAAATACGCATCTTGGATGTTACTGCTCTAAATAGTTCAATTCAACCAAGAGATATGTTTTCTCCCTTAGGTTTTCTTTCCTTGTATTATCACTGAATCAGATTATAGCATTCAGCTTTTATGACATGTCCTAAATATTGTAACTTTCTAATTTTAATGGTATTCAGCTGTTCCCTCTCTTTTTCCATTCTTCTCAACACCTTGACATTTCTGATACAATACACCCAACTTATTCTTAATAGTCTTATAAGCCATTGTAATGTCTCTGCTACAGAGAAATTTTTTCATTTGGACAAATGTACTTTTTGCTTGTACCATTCTTGACCCATGTAGTCATTATTTTCAATAATTATAGTTAATAGATATTTATATTTTTAGGCTTTCTTTGCTCACCATGTATTCTTAGAGTCACTTGAGGTTGATGACCCTTTGTGATTACCATGCCTTTTTTGTATTAGGGATAATCTGTTATCTTTGCTGACTTGTACTACTGTATCAACAGATCCTTTAGACTTTCGGCTATTAGGACTTCATCATCTGCAAACCATATGATGTTGAGATGTAGCATTATTATATATATAAATATATATATATATATATATATATATATATATATATATATATATATATATATATATATATATATATATATATAATGAACCAGAAGTATTTGCTGACAACGTAAGGAAGTAAACATTAAATATTTGGTTTGCAGCAATAAAAAATGAAACATGTACTCTTGTAAATTTTTATTCCAAGCTTTCGGACATTGGTTATGTCCTCCATCAGGGAGCTACAAATGTGATAAATAGTTTGTTATTGTTGGTATAATTAATTAAAAAATTCACTACTTACAAACTTAATGAGGTTGTATCATGAATGATGTTATGTAATGTTGACAAAATTTATCACAGTCTGTAATCTTTGTTCAATATAAAAAACCTATTTCTATGTTTAAAAATTTAAAAAATTACTTTACATCCACAACACTTATTCTATTATTATTCTAAACACATTCATGACATTATTATTGTTAATTTTACTCTATCGCCATTAGTTTTTGTCAAAACAATCTAGTGGTTTTTATTATTGGTTTTTCAAAAATCTTCGTGTTACAAATTTTAAAATATTAGTATTGACAAGTGAAAATCCCACACCTCCAATATCAAGCAGCTGATAGTACAGCAAATTATAGGCCTATCATTAGGTGTATCGTGGCAATATAAATTATTTTATATTTATTAATATCATAAAGGAGTGAAATTTTAACCTGTCTGTGTTTCGACACATAGCTTATTCAATTAACCTAAAGAAACAAGCTCCTAATTATGAAAACGTTACATTGATTGTGATTTTGTTTTGTATGACCCCAGTATCTGTGTGTATATAAAAATTACTAACTTTAAAAAAAAACTTTATTTGTAAAACAAAAATTTCTTTAAATGCCAATTGATAAATTATTGTTGCATTTATCTAGTAGTAACAAATAGAACATTTCATTTAGATGACCAATATCCGTTCTATGATTCATTGCATTGTTATTTTGGCAAATGTAGGCCATTTCAAGAAAAAGTCTTTTGGTGAAGTAGTAGAACAGGAAAGTAACATCAGTAAGGGCAGTGGAGGCACTAACGGTCGTATGCCTAAAGGCCAGGTAGACCAGGGTCCTGCCAATTTATTTGGAGGGCACAAAGCATAGCGATGCATCCCCTTTCTCTTTTATTTCTTTTAGCATTTCATTTTTTATATTTCTGTTCTTTGGAATAATAATAACATTATTTGTGAAGGTGATTATTTGCTCCATTTTTGTTTCTAGGTCTCCTTAATTAAGTGCCATATTAAATTCTCATTTACCAGGAGCTTTTCCATTTTGATTCTCTACATTACTTTCTCTATTATTAGCTCCTTTGACATTTCAATTTCTACTGCATCAGCTTATTCGTCCACTGTTTCCTCTTCCTCCTTCATTATTTTCACAGTATATTCCTCCATAAAGAGTTCTCTATAGTGATCTGTCCGTACCTGGTTATATGTATTGTCCTTATTTTTTATCTCGTTCATTTTTTTTTTGTTTTTTCTTTACATTCCTGGTTACATATTATGCGATTCCTGGTCATACTATTCATTTTTTGTTTTCTCCTGGTGTTTACCTACCTGCTTGTTTGCAGATTTTTGTATTGATTTTTTGATTGTGTCCTATTCTCATTTTATAATCTCTTACTTTATATTTCTCTCTTATTTGCACTGTTTGCTTCCTCTTCATATTTCTTTCTAATATCTGCATTGTGCAATTTGTTGAAATTACTTTTTTCTGTTTCGTTTCTATTTGCAGTTTGAGACAAATTGAATTTGGTTATACAGTATATCTCTAACTTCCATTTCTGAGATTTTTTCTTCCAAGATGTTTGTTTACTGTAGAGGAAACCGATTTCAAGACTAAAATTAGGTTTTTCTAATGAAAATTGTCAGGATTTGGATTTCATCCAAGAAATCACTACAACTGGCTCAGAAATAGACTCAGAACCTGAAGCAATTCAATTAAACAATAGATAGATAAATAGATAGATAGTTTATTTGACTATAAGTTACAAGTTTTATAGCAAATCAGAAGTAAAATTATAAATATTAAACATTACAAAAAATGGAAACAATACATTAAAAATATTTAAAACATTAAAATACATATAAAACATACGATATAGATATCGTAATATAATTAAAATAATATTAAATTTGGTTATGTTGCAACTTGGGCATTCACAGATACACTCTCGTAATATTCACCTAATGTACAAGGACACATGTACACTAGGTACTTTCCTTTAATAACATCACCAACAAGATTAACTTCATGAGCCCAACACTGGTCATGTATAGTCGGTTCGTTATATTTACGCGGGTTTCGGATTAAAAATTTTATTGTAAGTACCCAGTTTTAATTACCTGCTCTTTGGGGAAATATCAACTGGTCAAATGAAATGAAAAATAATCCATAACTTTTTTTAATTAAATAATAATGGAAAATCTTTTATATAATTGACAGTATAATAAGGAGAATTACTTCATTAATGGAGTCTAATGTGGCTAATATAAACCTAATAATAATTTTATATTACACTTCACACAGAAAATATGGTCTATGTATATTTGTTCCATGGAGAGAATTTCTAATGAAAAATAAAAAAATTTAACTTGCCAACAAAAATGAAAATCAGTCATTATCATCAAAAACATCATAATCGTCATCATCATCACTGTCATCACCATTAATTGTTATTATGATTGGACTTCTTTCGTTTATTTTATTTTCACGAGTCCACCAATCTTCTATTAGTTTCTCGCACTTGAATATACAGTTGCACCACACTTCTGGAGTTACAATTGACAGTGCCTTCGCCAAGTTTCCCGAACTGCGTCGTCGCTATAACCGTTAGGCCCAATATGGTTGTCATAATATTGTTTTGCTATTCCCCATATATATATATATATATATATATATATATATATATATATATATATATATATATATATATATATATATATATATATATATATATATATATATATATATATATATATATATATATATATATATATATATATATTCGGTTTTTATAACGTCTTACGACGTTGTCCGACTCCCAAACGCCACTGTATTCTGTCTTGAGTTAGGTTTTCGTCCAGATTTCGAGCGCTAATCGCTTTCCTAACTCCCAGGTTCCAGCTCTGTGGTGGTCTTCCTCGTTTCCTCTTCTCTGGGGGTTGCCACATCATCGTTTTTTTAGGTAATCTTTCGTCCCCCATTCGGCTCACATGCCCATACCATATGAGCTGTTTTCTCTCAATATCCTCAACTATAGTGCCCTCTATACCCATTTGTTGTTTTATCACTTCATTCCGTATTCTGTCGGCTCTTGATATTCTCATCGATCTTCTGATGGCATCCATTTCCGTGGCTTCGACCTTTTTCTTATATTTTTCGGTTATTCTCCATGTCTCAGCTCCATAAAGTAGGCTAGTTTTAACCATTGTCTCATAGATGTTCCATTTTCTTTTCTTTGATATTTCTTTACTCCATAGAATTCCGTTCAAACATGCTATAGCTCTTCGTGCTTGTACAATTCGATGTTCTATTTCTCGTTCGTCTTTTCCACTACGGTCGAAGATGACGCCCAGGTATTTATATTCGTTGCATGGATTTATTTTTTGATTGTCATCGATATCGAGTTGTTCTGCTTCAGCTCCAATTGAGAGGTATTTTGTCTTTTCTAAATTGATATTTAATCCCCATTTCTGGTATTCTTCAATTAGTTTTCTAAGCATGTATTCCATGTCATCTTTGTCATTTGAGATCACCACCTGATCTCAAATATATATATACTCGACCATATATATATATATATATATATATATATATATATATATATATATATATATATATATATATATATATATTCGATGGGATTAAACTGGCAATGATACGGTGGCAGACGTAAAACTTGATGACCGTAACTTTCAATAATCTGATCTACAACAAAGGTTTTTGGTTTTGCGTGGATATTTGCCAAGCGTAATAATTCTGATTTTAAAATATGTTGTGTAAATGGTATATGTTCCTTTGTCAACCATTCTTTAATTTTATTAACAGTCCAAGAATTCGTTGGACTTTTGTTTAATACTTCAGAATGGTAAGGTCCATTGTCTAAAATAATTACGCTGGGCTCACTTAAACCTGGGAGAAGTTTTTCATGTAACCATTTTACAAACATTTCTGTGTTCATATTATCGTGATAGTCACTTGATTTTGATTTAGATGAAAATATTAAATCAGCACCTTCTATAAAACCCGATTTCCCCCCTGCATGTAAAATTATGTGTCGCTTCCCTTCTCCATCAGTATGTTTGATAGACTTTACGTTATCATATTGCCATATTCTCTTGGTTGTACCCCTAGAAAATATCCATGTTTCGTCTAAATATATAAAATTTGCCCTTTCTTCTTTTAATTTAGAATATTTTCTTAGAAAGTTAATTCTTTTATGCACAACAGAACTTCTTTCACAAAGGGCTTTTCTGTTATCCTCCTTTTGAAATTTGAAACCCAAATTATGTATCACTTGTCATAGACTTGTTCTGCCAATTTCGTCAAATTTTCTATCTTTTAATTCCGAGAGAATTGTATTTAAGGTCACATGTTCCTTGTTGGCTCGCATTCGATGAATGGTATCACGAATTTCAAATTTTTTTCCATCTGGAATCTTTCGTTTTCAATGATAGGCGAGTTTTTCGGTGATCTTCTTTCGGCCGTTCATTATTGCGATTTTGTAATACTCCTCTTAGTTTGGTTTCACTAATTCCTAGAGCACCACATACGCGTTGTTGAACAGACATTACCGATTTTAAAGGACCGCCATTTTCTTTTTCATCCGTAAAATACTTATGTACATTACAAATTAGACTATCTACATCTAACACACGTCTAGGCATTTTTAAATATTTCCACCAAACATACAATGGCAACACTGGCAAAGAATCAATTCAACTGCAATATTGTAATAAATTTATACCTACCCTTATGTTATTTTAATGTATTTTAAAATATGACCATTAATGCAGTTTTTACCTAATTTTCTGGGAAGTTGTTTACTGCAACTGGTTATCAATGAGTCATTAGCATAATTTTGTTAATCCTAAACCCGCGTAAATATAGCGAACCGACTATAAGATATGTGGCCCTATTAGAATTTTTAATAGGTTAAAGCAAGCAGACATCTATCTTGCTGAATCTGATACCAGGCATTTAACTTGTGAATAATCAATTTCAAAGTCTTTTAATGTATCTATAATTGCCTGTGAACACGTTGATGCATTTGCAGTATCAAGGAAGTCACTTGCTAAAAAACATTCTTGATGTAGTACAGAATCTAGATCTGAAGAGAATAGCAAAAACAAATCTTCCTTGTCCATGCGAGGCCTGCTACTATTACAATGAGCTTGTCTTTCAGCTGTTGCTTTGTATTGGCTTTTTCAGACAGCCCACACCGTGGCACTACCTTTCTCCTTAAACTGTCTGCACATAGAAGAGCACCCGACCCCGGCACATATTTAGCAATATATTCACGCACAGCTGGATGATCCAATTTATGAAGTGGAATGTTGGCTTTCGACACATACTAATGTATCCTCCACAAAAGTATCATTTTCTTCTTTTGCTCGTTTCTGTTACTCAAAGCCACTAGCAATTGACATTTGTCGCTTAGTTCCTGAAGTAGATGCTATAGATTTTTTTTGTTAATGTGGTTAGTCGACTTCACATTTTTCTGCAGTGTGTCCTTTTTATCACCTTCCAAACGAGTATTACAATACTTACACACACAATATTTGTGTCACAGATATAGGCCATCTGTTGCAAATTCTTTGACTCGACCACTCAAAATTGTTTTAGGGCGTCCCATTTTAGCAGAGACTTTAAGTAACTTTATTTTACTATGAAAACTTTTCTGATATCAGATAACAACAGTCGGCTTATTTATATTTCTCAAAGAATCAACATTGAAAAATATCAATTCCTTATCTTTATCTATTTAATGATGAACAATAAAAGATCCTTCTGTTTCAAC
Source organism: Diabrotica undecimpunctata (assembly GCF_040954645.1). Taxonomy (NCBI): domain Eukaryota; kingdom Metazoa; phylum Arthropoda; class Insecta; order Coleoptera; family Chrysomelidae; genus Diabrotica; species Diabrotica undecimpunctata. The sequence continues at coordinate 100,230,692 of NC_092811.1, forward strand.
ACGTGTTACAACAATAAACAATCCTTTCAAAAATTACAATAGAAAACTTTCCGTAAAATATTTCCATTTATTCGTAACTACCTACTTATTTAGGGGTGAGTTGAGCACCTGCGGAAATAAACAAAAACTCCATATTTCGCATTTATGTTCAAAATGTCGCCGAAATTTGTATCTATTTCTTAAAAATTCCATACCCCTCATTATTAGTTATTATTGTCCAAAAGAATAATTGTTGAAATTGGATCAGCTCATTTAAATGTCATAGTGAAGGAACTAACAGGGAGAACACAAACCAAAGAAACCTTATTTGTCTATGGAAGAACTGTTTTGAAAACAATGGAGAAGAAAACAAAATGATACCCCAAGAAAACGAAACAGGGCCAGATATATCAAAAGCGAAACTTCAATGCTCTAGAAAATATAAAAAACGGAAAAGCGCCGGGACCTGATAACCTCCCAATAGACATTATAAAATTAGTAGATGAGAAACTTATAACCGTAATGAAATACGTCTTCAATGCCATTTATAGAACTGACATTTTGATTATCTGCAGATAATCAGGATGATTAATCTCAACGATTTACAAAAGCTTATTACAAAAATAGAAACAAGCGAAGACTATGGCTCAACGCCCAACGTAAAAATAAATAAATTTATTGTTGTATCGAAGAAAAACATTAATATTAACCTCCAAATTAGGTTGAAAGAGTTGAAAAATATAACTATCTGGGAACATGTATGAATGAAAAGAAAAATCATACGAAGGAAATCAACATAAGAATTGAGAAAGCGAGAAGCACTTTTATGATTATGAAAAGAGTACACATTTTTCAACATATAAAATAAAAATATACATTATCTATCCTTAAATCGCTCAGCATACCACAAAAATTAAATTTTTGTTAAAAAATTTCTTGAGAAATTATCGTTCTACAACCTGTGGGAGAGGGTCTTCCGTTTCTCCCACACCTGTTCTTACATCTATAACGTATACACAATATTTTCTGGTATATTAGCAATATTCGCATTATAGCAATATCCTTTTCTCCTTTCAATTAGCTTAAATTCTTTATATGACTGTAATGCTGATGCTAGTCATTCGAGTGTTTTCTTTAAACATCTTTCTCTAGAAATATCAGTTCCTGGTGCTTTAGTATGTTTCAGGTTTTTCATTATATACATTCTTACTAAACGTTATTTCTCTTTGTTTTACCCTGTAGTTTTTACATAAATTTTTTTCTTAAAGTTTTTATTTTTATTTTAGGTTTTTCTCAAAACAGAATTGAAATCACGAAAACTGAACTTGCATGCACTACAGTTCAACAAATAAGTGCAAATACTGAAGAAACTGCATTAACAAATTTTATTTGTAAATGTAAAATTTGTTTTAAGCAATTTAACCATGCAGATTTTTTAAAACGACATATAAAAACGCACTCTGGAGAGCGACCAGTGCGAACTTACAAGTGCAAAATTTGTTTTAAGCAGTTTTCTCTGAAAGGTAGTTTGAAAACACATTTGAAGGTGCACACTAGTGAAAAACCGTACAAGTGTGAAATTTGTTTCAAGCAGTTTAGTAAAACAAGTTATTTGAAATCACATTTGAGAGTGCACACTGGGGAAACGCCTTACAAATGTGAAATTTGTTTCAAGCAGTTTAGTACAACAAGTTATTTGAAATCACATTTGAGAGTGCACACTGTGGAAACGCCTTACAAGTGTGAAATTTGTTTTAAACAATTCAAATCGAAAAGTTCTTTGAATAAACATACGAAAGTTCACACTGAGGAAACGCCTTACAAGTGCGAAATTTGTTTTAAACAATTTAAATATAAAAGTTCTTTGGATAAACATACGAAAATTCACACTGGGGAAGCGCCTCACAAGTGCGAAATTTAAACAATTCAAATATAAAAGTTATTTGCATGAACATATGAAAGTTCACACTGGAGAAAAGCGTTACAAGTGTGAGATTTGTTTGAAGCGGTTTCGGAAAACAAATCATTTGAAAATACATTTGAGAGTGCACACTGGGGAAACGCCTTACAAATGTGAAATTTGTTTCAAGCAGTTTAGTACAACAAGTTATTTGAAATCACATTTGAGAGTGCACACTGTGGAAACGCCTTACAAGTGCGAAATTTGTTTTAAACAATTCAAATCTAAAAGTTATTTGCATGAACATATGAAAGTTCACACTGGAGAAAAGTGTGAAATTTGTTTTAAACAATTCAAATATAAAAGTTCTTTGGATAAACATACGAAAATTCACACTGGGGAAACTCCTTACAAGTGCGAAATTTGTTTTAAACAATTCAAATGGAAAAGGTATTTGGATGAACATATGATGGTTCACACTGGAGAAAAGCCTTACAAGTGTGAGATTTGTTTGAAGCGGTTTCGGAAAACAAATGATTTGAAAATACATTTGAGAGTGCACACTGGAGAAACGCCTAACAAGTGCGAAATTTGTTTTAAACAATTCAAATGGAAAAGGTATTTGGATGAACATATGATGGTTCACACTGGAGAAAAGCCTTACAAGTGTGAGATTTGTTTGAAGCGGTTTCGGAAAACATATAATTTGAAAATACATTTGAGAGTGCACACTGGGGAAATGCCTTACAAATGTGAAATTTGTTTTAAACAATTCAAATGGAAAAGTTATTTGGATAAACATACGAAAGTTCACACTCTAGACAAGCCTTAAAAGTGTGAAAATTTGTTTTAAACAGTTAAGTCAAACAAGTCGTTTGTTATTTTAAATAGTTTAGTCAAATAGGTAGTTTTGAAACACATTTGAAAGTGCACATTGAAAAAAAAAACCTTTTACAGGCATACTGGAGATCAGTATAACATTGAAATTGTTTTACATAAAGATATGTAATTGCTAATCAGATGTATGGTAAAAAGTAATAATTGTAGACTTACAGCACTGATAAATACACACACACACACACACACATTTTTTTGTGTAATACAAATAAAATACACACATATTTTTAATATATAAATACAATTAGCAACAATTTTAGAAATATAAAAAACACAAACGTGAAATTTTTAAGGAATAAGTTATACTTAACATTTTGCTTCTCTACGTTACTTCCTCTATTGTCAGTTCCTTTGACATTTCAATTTCTACTGCGTCATCTTCTTCGTCCACTGTTTGCTCTTCCTCCTTTATTATTTTCTCAGTATATTCCTCCATCAAGAGTTTTCTGTAGTGATCTATCCATACCTGGTTATATGTATTGTCCTTATTTTTTATCCCGTTCATTTTTTTTTTGTTTTTTCTTTACATTCCTGGTTACATATTATGCGATTCCTAGTCATACTATTCATTTTCTGTTTTCTCTTGGTGTTTACCTACCTGCTTGTTTGCAGATTTTTCTATTGATTTTTTGATTGTGTCCTATTCTCATTTTTAATCGCTTACTTTATATTTCTCTCTTATTTGCACTGTTTACATCCTCTTCATATTTCTTTCTAATATCTGCATTGTGCAATTTGTTGACATTCCTTTTTTCTGTTTTGTTTTTATTTGCAGATTGGTACAAATTGAATTTGGTTATACAGTATATCTCTAACTTCGATTTCTGAGATTTTTTCTTCCAAGATGTTTGTTTACTTTAGAGGAAACCGATTGCAAGACTAAAATTAGGTTTTCCTAATGAAAATTGTCAGGATTTGGATTTCATCCGAGGAGATCACTACAACTGGCATAGACTCAGAACCTGAAGCAATTTAAATAAACAATAGTTTATTTGACTATAAGGTACAACAAGGTTGATAGCAAATCAGAAGAAAAATTATAAATATTAAACATTCCAAAAAATTCAAACAATACATTAAAAATATTTAGAACATTAAAATTCACATAAAACATACAATATAGACATCGTAATATAATTAAAATAATATTAAATTTAGTTATGTTGCAGCTTGGGCATTCACAGATACACTCTCGTAATATTCACCTAATGTATACGGACATATGGACAACAAGTTCTCTTTAACTTGGTTTTTAAAAGCTGTAGTTGAATTAATGTTTTTAAATTTTTGAGGAAGTTGAATGTACAGTAGTAAACCACAGACAGTAGATGACTTCATACTTATTTCTAAATGTTGATAGGGTACTACAAACTGTCTCTTATTTCTTGTGTTGTGTGAGTGAATATCACTGTTACATAAAGAAGTTCTTTTATTTTTATGAATTAGTATCAATAATTCCAAAATTTAAATTCCATACACTGTTAATATATTCAAATGTCTAAATCGGCTTTTACAAGACCAACCATACGGAATACCTGCAATACATCTCACAATACGCTATTTGGCCTTAAAAACGTCCTTTATACTAGGAGAGTCACCCCAGACAGATATACCGTAACTTATTGTCAATTGTACTTCAGCAAAAAAAAAAAGATGAATGTGTTGCAGACTAAGTATTCTACCCAAATTTGTCAATTGATAACGTTTAGAATTGAGTTTTTACAAACATTCCAACAATGAGTCTTAAAAGATAAATGAGAGTCGAAAGTCACTCCTAAAAACTTGTAGTTGGGCGGGGTTTTTTTAAACATAGAAACTATATCGTATCTTAAATCCAAGTTGTAGATAATATGAAATTATAATTTATTATTGGACGCCACCCCTGGTTTATCCTCGAAGGGGACGAGCAAAGAAAAAATTAAGATTTATCGAAGGTTTACAAGAAAACTGTACTTTATTATTTCTTAGTAGTGAACAAAAAGAAAACATTAAAAGTTATGTCATCCGAAAAGGATACCAAAATACCATTTTATGTTTACATTACCATAAACAAAAAAGCTTTGTATCGTATTAAATTAAGAATTAGTTATAAAGAAAATGAATATATATATTAACCCCAAATTTCGAAATTTGTTTACATTGAAAATAATATAGTTATTTATCAACTAGGAATAATAGAGAAAATAAACCTTTAAATAAAATTAAAACACTTCACTATATTTTCATTCTTTGAGTTCATAATTATTTCTCGTTTTCTTGATAGAAGATATAATAAAAATTGGTACAACCTGAATCTGCTCTGTTTCTTTTCTTATTTAATCAGTCAACCAAATGAAACCATTGATTCGGCTCCATCCTATATCAATCCACCACCATCCTAGATAAGAGGGGTTAGGTATATCATAAAAAGATACCGCTACTGGACCAGGATTTGGAATAACTCCATACCAATATTATCTTGAGACATGTATTAGAAATATATCAGCATTATAGCCTCTCCAATAAGGGTCTAAAAATAAATATCTATCTGAAATATGGACAAGAAAAGGATTTCTTAGCTTACCTCTAAATGAGACCCACTTCGGAAACACGTCTTAACTGTTGGACGTTCTTAAGAGAAAAGAGGGAGACGCTATTCTTGCGCTCTCTGAATCTGGGCGTGAGTGACAAGTTGATGAATGTGCTCATCTACCGGATATATTTGGGAATTACAGAAGAATCCTTGAGTCGGCTACAAGTACTTGACAGATAGATGGGGTTAGTAGTTTTATTTAAAAAAAATAATCGAAATTATAATGATTTTCTTTTAAATCTTTTGAAACGGTTACAAACTTCACATCAATACAATTCAAAATACCCTCACCATTGATGGAAATACTTAGATCAGGTTTAGTAGAATTAGCACGGGATGTAAATGATAAAAATTTAGTTTTGTGAACATTGAACAGCAGCGACTGATTACTGGACCAATCTTGAAGTTATTTTTTATTCTATTTGGTGCCGGTCTTTAAGATAGGAACCAAAAAAACTATGGGCAACTCCCCTAACACCATATCTGTACAATCTATCGAGGAGTAGATCGATTAAAACTTCCTCGTAGAAACTGTTAATGGCTGTGGAAGTAGAAAATTTATTTCGAAATCCATGTTGATGCTTTGTGATAATTTGGTTAATATCTAAAAATGATAAAAGTTGTTTTAGCATTGCATATTCAATAATCTTAGATACCACAGATGGAACAGACAATGGTCGAAAATTTGATATTAATTCAGGATCACCTTGTTTTAATACCGGTGAAATGATAGAAGTTTTCAGCATACTGGAAAAAACATCAGTATTGAAAGAAGCATTTATAATGTGAGGAAGTGATGTCAAAATCTGAGACGCAATTTTCCTAATTACTATACGTGATATTTCATCAAACCACACGATGCTTTGTTTTTAATTTTATTATGTCTATGATATCTTTCTCTGTTATATAAGATAGAAACAAACTATTTTGAACAAAATAATTGGAATGCTGAAAATTAAAATTTGGTTTAATTATTTTACTGATTTTATATCATCTGGTGAATTTATAAAGTAATCATTAAATTTGTTCGATATTATATTTGAATCTGTAATCCTAGTATTATCTATTTTTAGACAGATATTTTTGTGATTTTTTTTGTTTTCCATTAATTTCATTTATAACAGCCCATGTGGTTTTGTATTTGTTAGAGGATTCAGAGATTTTGTTAAAATAAAACTGACCCTTTGTGTGGTCTCAACAAGAACTTTATGTTGATATATTTTTTGTTTTTATAGAGTTTTTGCTCAGGGTATGCTTTATCAAAATATACAAGTCCTTAGAACTGTAATTTATCATGAAAGGCATTATATTTACTCTCAACATCAGTTGCATGATAAACGTCTTGTCATGTTTCTTTACTCAAGAGATTGTTGAATGCATTTATAGTGCCTTCATGTGTTACTCTGAAAGTATTTCGAACTGATGTCATAGTTAGATTGATAAATTTCAACTTCAAAAGAAATATATCGTGATCCGATTCAGTATTTACATTTACAGTACCTATACAATCATCACAATTTTTACATACCTGATCTAAAAGATTTCCGCATGTGGAAGTCGACCTTGTAAGTGTAAAGTTCCTGGGTGACAATCCATAAGATGTTAGAAGACCAGAAAATCTGTGTGAATTATTTAGGGTCATAGAATTTACATTAAAATCGCCTGTTAAAAATAAAAATTCATAAAATACATCAAATTTACCTTTAGGAGATCTCTAGCATACTAAAATTGTGTGTTGATTTGAGTTATAATGTCACTTCAGCCCACATACCTCAATGTCTTTTTTCAATACAGTACTGATTGAGTTACTTTACTTTTTCGTGTCTGGATCTAACTACAGTTTTTCTGCCCAATATCGGGCTACATCTACACCCTTTGTATTTGGGAGCCATAAATCATCGAGGGTGCACTGTGATGGACAAAGTCTGCATACTCTCAGGTGCTCCACGTTCTGTATTTCCCCACATTCACAAAGTTCGTCGCTGTCTGTCTTGATGCCCCATTTAATGAGGTTTTGTTTTACAGGGGCAACACCTGTGCGTATGCGATTGAGTGCCCGCCAGGTTCTCCAGTCCAGGTTCATTCCATTAGGTCGTTCTGGATGTACTGATCGAGTAAAATGGAACTAACCTTCATATCATCCCTCGCACAAACTGCAACGCCACCACATTTATATTGGGATCTACTAAAAGAATTTACAATTTTAAAATTTGGAAAACTATAATGAATCACCTCGCCATCTGCTGACCACGTCTCAGTCATATAAAGGAATTTCAAATCAGAATCATTATAATCAGCAGAATAAACAATCCATTTTAAATTGATTTAGTGCCTGAATATTTGACAGTAGAAGATCGTACTCATCCCTTTCTTTTTCTTGTTTAAAAGTCATTTCTTCATATTTCACTTTATTTGCGTATGTGTTGGGCGCTTCATAAACAACCTACTTACATAGGAGCCTACTGGCCATAGTTTTGGGTCCATCGCTGTACCGAAATATTGTTCAAAAATTGAAACTTTAAAAGATGAATATATGTTGGGATGCTTAGCCGTTAACGACGTACATATTTCTTCTGGAAAGTGTTTTTCTAACACGTCTTAAGATTTCCTGCCGTTATATGTTTGCCTACTCTAGTAACATGGAGATGGCTAAATTTTGGGACACCACTGATTTCGGAGTTCTCATTATTACCTATAACAATACGTCCATTCCTTTTTTTGTGTCTAACTATTTTCCATTCTTGTCCACTATTATTTGTAATCGAATTTGTATTCTCAATACATATTTATTAAATTTTTATCGTTTTTTTAAATTAATAATATCTGAACATTTTGCTTCCGTTTGTATTCTTAAAATATCAGCTGATAATTATTTATTATTTTCGATTAAGGAAACAACTTGTTTATTTTTATTGTTAACATTTTTAAAACACAGTTTTTGTCGGGGAACTCCTTTCTTTATCAACTATCAGCTAGACTTAACAGCAATATTTTTTGCAGGTGTAGTTTTTTTTGGGTATTCTTTACTGCTAGACTCTATCGATCGTTCAAAATTGAGGTTTCTGTTAGAATTGTTTATTAAATTCATATTTTGTTAAGTAGATGGCGACTGGTCGGTTAATTGCATATATTTAAATAAATCAAGTTGTTCTTTTAGTAAATTTATCGTTATTTGTTGATTTGATATTATGTCATTCTGATTAATAATTTTCTTTAAGCACCTGATTTCAGTTATCCTTGGATCCTCATCGTCAGCACCTTTATTAAAAATTTCGTTTGCTGGATCACTTAACCTAACACTTTCTTCACAGCATATAACTGTTTCATCGTCGATATATTTAATACATTTTAATTGCTTCAGGCAGCCGCTATGTGATAACGTGCCACATTTTGCACATAAAAGACCACTTTGTGCAACTTTTTGGTACTTTTCACAGTACTCAACTAACGAGTCGTAAATACGACCGTTTCTCTGTGAGGAGCCATGTTGAAATTCAATGGCGATTTTGTCTCACTACCTCTTGAAGCTCCTGAAAAAAAAGCTTTTCCAAAAAAGGTTGTGCAAACCGAATAGTTGTATGGAAAGGTTATTCAAGTCAACATGCCAAAAATAACCACTTATATCTGGATTATCTGGAGGTGACCCGAAGAAAATGATCTCTCAACCGAGAACATTAGCATGCTTTTGAAAAAAGCGTCACAGCCAACACCTGTTTATACTCTAACAGACGTGTTTTTAAATTTTAAGAATTTTGGTTTGTCACATGTTTTAAATATACAAATAATGTTTTGTAATATCGATACTTTTATTTTTACAATTAAAAAAAAAATGTAAAATTCAGTTTCTTTGTTCTATGCATATATATACAGCTATTTTGTTGGACCGTGTCACACCAGCATCGAGCAAAAAGACAAAAGAGGGAATCTAATCGTTATGAAAAGGCGACCAAAAAAGTGGCCTCTGATGGCGGACATATCCGGAAATGCGAATGCGCCAAATTTAAATTTTCCGACACTTATTAACAGTAGCTATAAAATAGTTTTCAGAATGTGTCTTAGACGAGAAAATTTTAATTAAATATTAACGATAACAGTCTAAAATGTGAAACAATTGTTAAAAAACTTCAATATAAATAAGATTTCATGTGACAGTTGGTACAAATAATAACATAACCCAACTAAATTTGATTTCTTAAACAAGGAAAGACTCTCTTTCCTTGTTTAATTTGGCCTCTCAAGATGGCACTTCCTGTCTAACAATATTTTTGCCCCCACTATCTTTACATTCCCTCTTTTGTCTTTTTGCTCGATGCACACCAGTCACATACTTTTTCACCCGTCAAAATTAAATTAAATTTTTTTAAATGCGATGGCGGGTAAAAAGATTCAACGAGCGGTGTTTTTTTAAGTTGCACATGTGGACTGCTTGAAAAAAAAAATACGTTATTTAGCTCGTAGAAATCAAACAAAATGATGGTAGGACAGGTAGATGTCACGCCCGTCACTAGAAGGATTTTTAATTAAATCCCGCAGTAATTCGCAGACCCAAATTTTTTTCAAGTATAATATATATACAAGGAAACTAGTAAAAATTGTTACATTTATTAATTATTTTTGTTCTGAAGCCATTTTCTTGTGGCATTTTAAAGTAATTACTATTTAAATGGGAATAAGCCACAATTAAAGGTTAAAGTTAGTTTATTGACGTTTCAATTTCCACTTCGGAAATCGTTCTCAAAATACAAACATTAGTAAATTTTTATTTAAAAATCCTTGATAAAAGGTATATAATTAAACATACCCTTTCGGGCTACATCGCAACTTTATTTGGATCAAAAAGTCCATCATCAGTGTATTATTCCCAGGTACCTATATATGTATTATTAATAGGGGTACGGAATTTTCGCAAATAAAAAACACGAATTTCGCATTTACTTTTTTTATAATTACAAAATTTTGCATTTATTTTTAAATACGAGTAAAACAACAAAAAACATTAATTAAAAGGTAACATCGTTGTAATTTCGACATTCGACTCTTTAAGAGCTGTTCTTCGATCTGTCACTACAATATTATATTTGCTGCAGAATCGTTCTGCGTCTACGCTGTTCGTTGGACTCGAGATGCTCTGTAATGCTGCTTTAGCAAATGACGGAAAACTGCACTGTGTAGCAAGCAAAATATTCTTCACATTGGGATCTTCGTTCCTTCGTATCGATTGAAGGATTAAACTTATGAAAGTGAGTATATCCATCTATGTACTCCAATTGTGTCGTTGTTCTAAAAAAAGGAATTTTAGAAAAGCTTTCTGAGAGTACACTCGGGTTCACAGTAAAACTTGTAGCTTTAGATGGGTTAAATAACTGTCCAATGTGTAAGAAAGCCTCGTTGTGTCTTTTAAAGTCATATGGAGAGTTAGTTTATTAAAGGCATTGTCGTTTGCTTTTATAAGCATTTCCTTCAGTGTAGCGTCAATTTCTTCGTTTTCAGTGAACAATCGAGATGTTTTTACATCAAAATAACCTTGGCAATGGTGTTCAAGTGACGATTTTAAGTCCTCTAATTTGTTACATAAAAGATGGGCGAATGGATAACTGGCTCCCTCCAAATTGTCAATTAATTTCAATAATTTTGGACAGAACGCGGTGGTGAAGGTCATTTGAATTTCTAGTTTACGTCTGAAAGTTTCATCGACGTAATTGTCTTTGAGAAATTTGGGAGATTGGGCTTGTTTTTTTTTCAAATAATTCAAGTAAGAGTTCTTCATTTTTCTTGAAAGACAAAAGGCTGACTTGACTTTTGCTGCAAACATGTTTAACGCCTTGAACTCTCCTATAAAAACATCACTAACAAGATTAACTTCATGAACTCAACACTGGTCATGTAAGATATTTGGCCCTATTAGAATTTTTAATAGGGTAAAACAAGCAGACATATATCTTGCTGATTCTGATTGATACCAGGCCTTTAACTTGTGAATAATCAATTTCAGTCTTTTAATGTATCTATAATTGCCTGTGAACACGTTGATGCATTTGCAGTATCAAGGAAGTCAGTTGCTAAAAACATTCTTGATGTAGGACAGAATGTATAGATCTGAAGAGAATAGCAAAAACCTATCTTCTTTGTCCATCCGAGGTCTGCTACTATTACAATGGGCTTGTCTTTCAGCTGTTGCTTTGTATTGGCTTTTTCAGACAACCCACACCGTGGCACTACCTTTCTCCTTAAAGTGTCTGCACATAGAAGAGCACCCGACCCCGGCACATATTTAGCAGTATATTCACGCACAGCTGGATGATCAAATTTATGAAGTGGAATGTTGGCTTTCAGACACATACTAACTATCCTCCACAAAAGTATCATTTTCTTCTTTTGCTCGTTTCTGTTTCTCAAAGTCACTAGCAATTGCCATTTGTCGCTTAGTTCCTGAGGTAGATGCTATAGATTTTTTTTGTTAATGTGGTTAGTCGACTTCACATTTTTCTGCAGTGTGTCCTTTTTATCACCTTCCAAACGAGTATTACAATACTTACACATCACAATATTTGTGTCACAGATATAGGCCATCTGTTGGAAATTCTTTGACTCGACCACTCAAAATTGTTTTAGGGCATCCCATTTTAGCAGAGACTTTAAGTAACTTTATTTTACTATGAAAACTTTTCTGATATCAGATAACAACAGTCGGCTTATTTATATTTCTCAAAGAATCAACATTGAAAAATATCAATTCCTTATCTTTATCTATTTAATGATGAACAATAAAAGATCCTTCTGTTTCAACACGTGTTACAACAATAAACAATCCTTTCAAAAATTACAATAGAAAACTTTCCGTAAAATATTTCCATTTATTCGTAACTACCTACTTATTTAGGGGTGAGTTGAGCACCTGCGGAAATAAACAAAAACTCCATATTTCGCATTTATGTTCAAAATGTCGCCGAAATTTGTATCTATTTCGTAAAAATTCCATATCCCCCATTAATTATTATTGTCCAAAAGAATAATTCTTGAAATTGGGTCAGCTCATTCAAATGCCACACCCGCCATAGTGAAGGAACTAACAGGGAGAACAAAAACCAAAGAAACCTTATTTCTCTATGGAAGAATTGTTTTGAAAACAATGGAGAAGAAAACAAAATGATACCCCAAGAAAACGAAACAGGGCCAGATATATCAAAAGCGAAACTTCAATGCTCTAGAAAATATGAAAAACGGAAAAGCGCCGGGACCTGATAACCTCCCAATAGACATTATAAAATTAGTAGATGAGAAACTTATAACCGTAATAAAATACATCTTCAATGCCATTTATAGAACTGACATTTTGATTATCTGCAGATAATCAGGATGATTAATCTCAACTATTTACAAAAGCTTATTACAAAAATAGAAACAAGCGAAGACTATGGCTCAACGCCCAACGTAAAAATAAATAAATTTATTGTTGTATCGAAGAAAAACATTAATATTAACCTCCAAATTAGGTTGAAAGAGTTGAAAAATATAACTATCTGGGAACATGTATGAATGAAAAGAAAGATCATACGAAGGAAATCACCATAAGAATTGAGAAAGCGGGAAGCACTTTTATGATTATGAAAAGAGTACACATTTTTCAACATATAAAATAAAAATATACATTATCTATCCTTAAATCGCTCAGCATACCACAAAAATTAAATTTTTGTTAAAAAATTTCTTGAGAGATTATCGTTCTACAACCTGTGGGAGAGGGTCTTCCGTTTCTCCCACACCTGTTCTTACATCTATAACGTATACACAATATTTTCTGGTATATTAGCAATATTCGCATTATGGCAATATCCTTTTCTCCTTTCAAGTAGCTTAAATTCTTTATATGACTATAATGCTTTTTTTTTTAAAAACACTCATTCGAGTGTTTTTTTTTAAACATAAAATCTTTCTCTAGAAATATAAGTTCCTGTTAGTATGTTTCAGGTTTTTCATTATATTCATTCTTACTAAACGTTATTTCTCTTTGTTTTACCCTGTAGTTTTTACATAAATTTTTTTCTTAAAGTTTTTATTTTTATTTTAGGTTTTTCTCAAAACAGGATGGTAATCACGAAAACTGAACTTGCATGCACTACAGTACAACAAATAAGTGCAAATACTGAAGAAACAGCATTAGCAAATTCTATTTGTAAATGTAAAATTTGTTTTAATCAATTTAACCAGCAGTTTGCTCTGAAAGATAGTTTGAAAACACATTTGAAGGTGCACACTAGTGAAAAACCGTACAAGTGTGAAATTTGTTTCAAGCAGTTTAGTAAAACAAGTTATTTGAAATCACATTTGAGAGTGCACACTGGGGAAACGCCTTACAAATGTGAAATTTGTTTCAAGCAGTTTAGTACAACAAGTTATTTGAAATCACATTTGAGAGTGCACACTGTGGAAACGCCTTACAAGTGTGAAATTTGTTTTAAACAATTCAAATATAAAATTTCTTTGAATAAACATACGAAAATTCACACTGGCGAAACGCCTCACAAGTGCGAAATTTGTTTTAAACAATTCAAATATAAAAGTTATTTGCATGAACATATGAAAGTTCACACTGGAGAAAAGTGTGAAATTTGTTTTAAACAATTCAAATATAAAAGTTCTTTGGATAAACATACGAAAATTCACACTGGAGAAACGCCTTACAAGTGCGAAATTTGTTTTAAACAATTCAAATGGAAAAGTTATTTGGATGAACATATGATGGTTCACACTGGAGAAAAGCCTTACAAGTGTGAAATTTGTTTGAAGCGGTTTCGGAAAACATATAATTTGAAAATACATTTGAGAGTTCACACTGGAGAAACGCCTTACAAGTGCGAAATTTGTTTTAAACAATTCAAATCGAAAAGTTATTTGGTTGAACATATGAAAGTTCACACTGGAGAAAAGCCTTACGAGTGTGAGATTTGTTTTAAGCAGTTTCGGAAAACAAATTATTTGAAAACACATTTGAGAGTGCATACTGGGGAAATGCCTTACAAATGTGAAATTTGTTTTAAACAATTCAAATGGAAAAGTTATTTGGATAAACATACGAAAGTTCACACTCTAGATAATCCTTAAAAGTGTGAAAATTTGTTTTAAACAGTTAAGTCAAACAAATCGTTTGTTATTTTAAATAGTTTAGTCAAATAGGTAGTTTTGAAACACATTTGAAAGTGCACATTGAAAAAAAAACCTTTTACAGGCATACTGGAGATCAGTATAACATTGAAATTGTTTTACATAAAGATATGTAATTGCTAATCAGATGTATGGTAAAAAGTAATAATTGTAGACTTACAGCACTGATAAATACACACACACACACATTTTTTTGTAATACAAATAAAATACACACATATTTTTAATATATAAATACAATTAGCAACAATTTTAGAAATATAAAAAACACAAACGTGAAATTTTTAAGGAATAAATTATACTTAACATTTTGCTTCTCTACGTTACTTCCTCTATTGTTAGTTCCTTTGACATTTCAATTTCTACTGCGTCATCTTCTTCGTCCACTGTTTGCTCTTCCTCCTTTATTATTTTCTCATCTCCATCAAGTTTTCTGTAGTGATCTATCCATACCTGGCTATATGTATTGTCCTTATTTTTTATCCCGTTCATTTTTTTTTTGTTTTTTCTTTACATTCCTGGTTACATATTATGCGATTCCTGGTCATACTATTCATTTTCTGTTTTCTCTTGGTGTTTACCTACCTGATTGTTTGCAGATTTTTCTATTCTAACTTCGATTTCTGAGATTTTTTCTTCCAAGATGTTTGTTTACTTTTGAGGAAACCGATTGCAAGACTAAAATTAGGTTTTCCTAATGAAAATTGTCAGGATTTGGATTTCATCCGAGGAGATCACTACAATTGGCTCAGAAATAGACTCAGAACCTGAAGCAATTTAAATAATCAATAGTTTATTTGACTATAAGGTACAACAAGGTTGATAGTAAATCAGAAGAAAAATTATAAATATTAAACATTCCAAAAAATTCAAACAATACATTAAAAATATTTAGAACATTAAAATTCACATAAAACATACAATATAGACATCGTTATATAATTAAAATAATATTAAATTTAGTTATGTTGCAGCTTGGGCATTCACAGATACACTCTCGTAATATTCACCTAATGTATACGGACATATGGACAACAAGTTCTCTTTAACTTGGTTTTTAAAAGCTGTAGTTGAATTAATGTTTTTAAATTTTTGTGGAAGTTGATTATACAGTAGTAAACCACAGACAGTAGATGACTTCATACTTATTTCTAAATGTTGATAGGGTACTACAAACTGTCTCTTATTTCTTGTGTTGTGTGAGTGAATATCACTGTTACATAAAGAAGTTCTTTTATTTTTATGAATTAGTATCAATAATTCCAAAATTTAAATTCCATACACTGTTAATATATTTAAATGTCTAAATCGGTTTTTACAAGACCAACCATACGGAATACCTGCAATACATCTCACAATACGCTATTTGGCCTTAAAAACGTCCTTTATAGTAGGAGAGCCGCCCAGACAGATATACCGTAACTTATTGTCCATGTTGATGCTTTGTGATAATTTGGTTATCAGATATACCGTAACTTATTGTCAATTTTACTTCAGCAAAAAAAAAAAGATGAATGTGTTGCAGACTAAGTATTCTACCCAAATTTGTCAATTGATAACATTTAGAATTAAGTTTTTACAAACATTCCAACAATGAGTCTTAAAAGATAAATGAGAGTCGAAAGTCACTCCTTAAAACTTGTAGCATTGCGTACTACAAAGATATATTCAAGGCCAGAATCGCTCATTGTCGAAGAGTGTTGGGCGGGGTTTTTTTAAACATAGAAACTATATCGTATCTTAAATCCAAGCACAATTAGATAATATGAAATTATAATTTATTATTGGACGCCACCCCCAGTTTATCCTCGAAGGGGACGAGCAAAAAAAAATTTAGATTTATCGAAGGTTTACAAGAAAACTGTACTTTATTATTTCTTAGTAGTGAACAAAAAGAAAACATTAAAAGTTATGTCATCCGAAAAGGATACCAAAATACCATTTTATGTTTACATTACCATAAACAAAAAAGCTTTGTATCGTATTAAATTAAGAATTAGTTATAAAGAAAATGAATATATATATATATATATATATATATATATATATATATATATATATATATATATATATATATATATATATATATATATTAACCCCAAATTTCGAAATTTGTTTACATTGAAAATAATATAGTTATTTATCAACTAGGAATAATAGAGAAAATAAACCTTTAAATAAAATTAAAACACTTCACTATATTTTCATTCTTTGAGTTCATAATAATTTCTCGTTTTCTTGATAGAACATATAATAAAAATTGGTACAACCTGAATCTGCTCTGTTTCTTTTCTTATTTAATCGGTCAACCAAATGAAACCATTGATTCGGCTCCATCCTATATCAATCCACCACCATCCTAGATAAGAGGGGTTAGGTATATCATAAAATGATACCGCTACTGGACCAGGATTTGGAATAACTCCATACCAATATTATCTTGAGACATGTATTAGAAATATATCAGCATTATAGCCTCTCCAATAAGGGTCCAAAAATAAATATCTATCTGAAATATGGAGAAGAAAAGGATTTCTTAGCTTACCTCTAAATGAGACCCACTTCGGAAACACGTCTTAGCTGTTGGACGTTCTTAAGAGAAAAGAGGGAGACGCTATTCTTGTGCTCTCTGAATCTGGGCGTGAGTGACAAGTTGATGAATGTGCTCATCCACCGGATATATTTGGGAATTACAGAAGAATCCTTGAGTCGGCTACAAGTACTTGACATATAGATGGGGTTAGTAGTTTTATTTAAAAAAAATAATCGAAATTATAATGATTTTCTTTTAAATCTTTTGAAACGGTTACAAACTTCACATCAATACAATTCAAAATACCCTCACCATTGATTGAAATACTTAGATCAGGTTTAGTAGAATTAGCACGGGATGTAAATGATAAAAATTTAGTTTTGTGAACATTGAACAGCAGCGACTGATCACTGGACCAATCTTGAAGTTATTTTTTATTCTATTTGGTGCCGGTCTTTAAGATAGGAACCAAACAAACTATGGGCAACTCCCCTAACACCATATCTGTACAAACTATCGAGGAGTAGATCGATTAAAACTTCCTCATAGAAACTGTTAATGGCTGTGGAAGTAGAAAATTTATTTCGAAATCCATGTTGATGCTTTGTGATAATTTGGTTAATATCTAAAAATGATAAAAGTTGTTTTAGCATTGCATATTCAGTAATCTTAGACACCACAGATGGAACAGACAATGGTCGAAAATTTGACATTAATTCAGGATCACCTTGTTTTAATACCGGTGAAATGATAAAAGTTTTCAGCATACTGGAAAAAACATCAGTATTGAAAGAAATATTTATAATGTGAGCAAGTGGTGTCAAAATCTGAGACGCAATTTTCCTAATTACTATACGTGATATTTCATCAAACCACACGATGCTTTGTTTTTAATTTTAATATGTCTATGATATCTTCCTCTGTTATATAAGATAGAAACAAACTATTTTGAACAAAATAATTGGAATGCTGAAAATTAAAATTTGGTTTAATTATTTTACTATTTTTATATCATCTGGTGCATTTATAAAGTAATCATTAAATTTGTTTGATATTATATCTGAATCTGTAATCCTAGTATTATCTATTTTTAGACAGATATTT
Source organism: Diabrotica undecimpunctata (assembly GCF_040954645.1). Lineage (NCBI taxonomy): Eukaryota > Metazoa > Arthropoda > Insecta > Coleoptera > Chrysomelidae > Diabrotica > Diabrotica undecimpunctata. The sequence goes on from NC_092811.1 coordinate 100,248,839, forward strand.
TTGTGATTTTTTTTTGTTTTCCATTAAGTTCATTTATAACAGCCCATTTATCTATAAAATATTTCCATTTATTCGTAACTACCTACTTATTTAGGGGTGAGTTGAGCACCTGCGGAAATAAACAAAAACTCCATATTTCGCATTTATGTTCAAAATGTCGCCTAAATTTGTATCTATTTCGTAAAAATTCCATATCCCTCATTACTAATTATTATTGTCCAAAAGAATAATTGTTGAAATTGGATCAGCTCATTCAAATGCCACACCCGTCACAGTGAAGGAACTAACAGGGAGAACAAAAACCAAAGAAACCTTATTTCTCTATGGAAGAACTGTTTTGAAAACAATGGAGAAGAAAACAAAATGATACCCCAAGAAAACGAAACAGGGCCAGATATATCAAAAGCGGAACTTCAATGCTCTAGAAAATATGAAAAACGGAAAAGCGTCGGGACCTGATAACCTCCCAATAGACATTATAAAATTAGTAGATGAGAACCTTATAACCGTAATGAAATACGTCTTCAATGCCATTTATAGAACTGACATTTTGATTATCTGCAGATAATCAGGATGATTAATCTCAACGATTTACAAAAGCTTATTACAAAAATAGAAACAAGCGAAGACTATGGCTCAACGCCCAACGTAAAAATAAATAAATTTATTGTTGTATCGAAGAAAAACATTAATATTAACCTCCAAATTAGGTTTTTTTTTCCGTGGAATTTATGGCTTTGGCGAGAACCAATTAGCCAGACTATGTTAGATTAAAGATACAAATTAGGTTGAAAGAGTTGAAAAATATAACTATCTGGGAACATGTATGAATGAAAAGAAAGATCATACGAAGGAAATCAACATAAGAATTGAGAAAGTGAGAAGCACTTTAATGATTATGAAAAGAGTACACATTTTCCAACATATAAAATAAAAATAGAAATTATCTATCCTTAAATTGCTCAGCGTACCACAAAAATTAAATTTTTGTTAAAAAATGTCTTGAGAGATCATCGTTCTACAACCTGTGGGAGAGGGTCTTCCGTTTCTCCCACACCTGTTCTTACATCTATAACGTATACACAATATTTTCTGGTATATTAGCAATATTCGCATTATGGCAATATCCTTTTCTCCTTTCAATTAGCGTAAATTCTTGATATGACTATATTGCTGATGCTAGTCATTCGATGGTTTTTTTTAAACATCATAAAATCTTTCTCTAGAATGTCAGTTCCTGGTGCTTTAGTATATTTCGGGTTTTTCATTATATTCATTCTTACTAAACGTTATTTCTCTTTGTTTTACCCTGTAGTTTTTACATAAATTTTTTTCTTAAAGTTTTTATTTTTATTTTAGGTTTTTCTCAAAACAGAATGGAAATCACGAAAACTGAACTTGCATGCACTACAGTTCAACAAATAAGTGCAAATACTGAAGAAACTGCATTAACAAATTTTATTTGTAAATGTAAAATTTGTTTTAAGCAATTTAACCATGCAGATTTTTTAAAACGACATATAAAAACGCACTCTGGAGAGCGACCAGTGCGAACTTACAAGTGCAAAATTTGTTTTAAGCAGTTTTCTCTGAAAGGTAGTTTGAAAACACATTTGAAGGTGCACACTAGTGAAAAACCGTACAAGTGTGAAATTTGTTTCAAGAAGTTTAGTAAAACAAGTTATTTGAAATCACATTTGAGAGTGCACACTGGGGAAACGCCTTACAAATGTGAAATTTGTTTCAAGCAGTTTAGTAAAACAAGTTATTTGAAATCACATTTGAGAGTGCACACTGGGGAAAAGCCTTACAAATGTGAAATTTGTTTTAAACTGTTCGGACAGAAAAGTACTTTGGATAGACATACGAAAGTTCACACTGGGGAAACGCCTTGCAAGTGTGAAGTTTGTTTTAAACAATTCAAATATAAAAGTTCTTTGGATGAACATATGAAAGTTCACACTGGAGAAAAGCCTTACAAGTGCGAAATTTGTTTTAAACAGTTCAGACAGAAAATTACTTTGGATAAACATACGAAAGTTCACACTGAGGAAACGCCTTACAAGTGTGAAATTTGTTTTAAACAATTCAAATATAAAAGTTCTTTGGATAAACATACGAAAGTTCACAGTGGGGAAACGCCGTACAAGTGTGAAATTTGTTTTAAACAATTCAAATATAAAAGTAATTTGGATGAACATATGAAAGTTCACACTGGAGAAAAGCCTTACAAGTGTGAGATTTGTTTTAAGCGGTTTCGGAAAACAAATCATTTGAAAATACATTTGAGACTGCACACTGGGGAAATGCCTTACAAGTGTGAAATTTGTTTTAAACAATTTAAATATAAAATGTCTTTGGATGGACATACGAAAGTTCACACTGGAGAAAAGCCTTACAAGTGTGAGATTTGTTTTAAGCAGTTTCGGAAAACAAATAATTTGAAAACACATTTAAGAGTGCATACTGGGGAAATGCCTTACAAGTGTGATATTTGTTTTAAACAATTCAAATATAAAAGTTCTTTGGATAAACATACGAAAGTTTACATTGGAGAAACGCCTTACAAGTGTGTGAAATAATATTAAATCTAGGAGAAACGAAGGCAATCTAGAATGAACTTAAATAGTAATTAAAGAAATAATTTATAAGTTATATACTAGAGAATATTATAAAAAGTATTTATATGAGGGCATTCTTTAGCATAATAATAAGTTTAAAAAGTTTTTTATTTTGCAATGTATTTGGTCATATGTATTATAAATATATTTGAGTACGCCATCTTTATAGGCAACCAAATATACACTGAACTAAATTTGTTTTTGGGAACTTTTGTGAATAATTATGGATTTAAAATAGTGTTATTTATTAATTTAAGATGTTTAATTGATATATAAGTTGACATTCTGATCTGAAAAGCCTAAATTTCCATAAAATTATCTATAGAATAGTAAAGAATTATCTAGAACTCTAAAATAAGACGTCAATAGAAAGAATTTAACCTTTTTTCGGAGTAGAATGTTCGCGAACATTGTAGTGTCTATGAAATAGAAGGATTCGAAGATATTATTCTCTCAAGAATATTCGTGAACATTGAAATGATATAAATACGATATGATTTAGATTCAAGATAGTCAGTACGGTCAGTATTAGGGTATTAGTATTAAAAAGACAGTATGCAGTCGGTCAGGGTATTAGTACAGTATTCAATAGTCATTAATGCAGTATTCAAGATAGTCAGTAATCAGTGATTCAGTAATTGGAAAGTATATTAGATGAAGATTAAAAAATAGTATTAAGAGAGTATTAGTTGGAGATTAAAAAGTATATTATGTATATGGAGATTGGAAGAGAAAAAAAGATTATTAGAAAGAAGGATAAACAAAAAAGCAATAAAAAAAGGAAGAATATTTTACCGATTTATAAATGCTATTAAGAAGAAAAAGATTTTAAAATGGTAAAAGCTGATAATTAAAACATTGTGGTGTATTTGGCAATGCAAGTTCACAAAAAGAAGGATAACCGAGGCTGACAACGAAGACATTGAGTGGTGATTAAAATCTTTATTTTGGAAAACATTTTCATTTAGGCATTCAGTGACAGAAAGGTACCAAATTTTGTTAATATAATTTAATTAGTGTCATAAGAATTTCAATTTAAAGATAGTTTGTTTTAAATTTACATTGTCTATATTAGATATATATGTGTGTTTCATAATAATTATAATAAAGATAATTTTAATAAGTGCTTACAAACTAATTCTTTGAGAACCGCGATAAAAACCCTACATATTATATTATTTAAAAACACTCATTGTTCATAAAACTATACACAAACAAAACTATCCGCGGGGCTCTCTATTTAAAAGAATTAGTTTGGGAAGATAAGTGCTCTCATATAATTAAATTAATTTTCATTAGAAAGAAAAAAATTATAGATTTTATTTTTAATTATATTTGAACAAGTAAAATGTCAAAATGTCTCAAGGAAAGAAAGGTACAAGAAGCAAAAAGAATGAAGAAGATGTGGAAGTAGAAACACAACCTGTACAAGAGGAGAGTTTAGTTCAAGTTCCACAAGATTCTGCAGAAATGAATCCAGAAAGAGAGGAAAATGTCAATATGACAGCTTTGATGTCATTAATGATGCAGATGAACAAGACAATGGAAGAGAATTCAAAAGAAGTCAAAGAAGACATGAAAAAATGGAACAGAAATTGGAAGAGAATTATAGAAAATTAGAAAAGAAAATAGAAGATAATAATAAAATTATAAAACAAATAGAAAAACAAATAGATAAAAAACTTGAAGCTGCGGAGAAAAAAGTAGCAAATGAAATAAAAAATATACGGCATGACTACAAGAAAAGGATAGAAAATGAGAGGACAGAAGTAAATAGGATTATTCAAGATAATAAGATAGATACAGAACAGAAAATAGAGTTGCAGAAATGTAACTTAGAAGTAAACATTAACGAAGACAGGAGAAAGACAGAAGAAAAATTAGACGATATGCAACAAAATATCCAAATAAATAGTAATCAAATAAGAAATGTGGAACAGAGAATAGATGATATTTCACAAATGAGAGACATAGGGGGACCTTACTTAAATTTAACAAATGAGACTGGGATTAAATTCTCTGGTAATATAAAAAATCTGCATCCTAGAGTATACATAAATAGTTTAAAATATAAATTAACATTAGTGAATAGTATTAATGATATTAAAGATTATATTAGAATGACACTAAGTGACAATGCGGCAACTTGGTTTGCCAGTATTGAAAATGATTTGGATAATTTTCAAACATTTGAAAATAAATTTTTAAATTATTATTGGGGTGAATTAGAGCAAGCTAAATTTAGGGAAGTTCTATATTTTGGAAAGTATAATCACAATTTAAGATCAAATATGATAGATTATGCATTAAAACTGATAACGGTTGCAAAATATTTAGAACCACCACTTAGAGAGGATCAAACAGTCTTAAATGTATCTAGACATTTTGATGCCGATGTTGTGCAAACAGTTTAATTTAGGCATTCAGTGACAGAAAGGTACCAAATTTTGTTAATATAATTTAATTAGTGTCATAAGAATTTCAATTTAAAGATAGTTTGTTTTAAATTTACATTGTCTATATTAGATATATATATATATATATATATATATATATATATATATATATATATATATATGTATATATATATATATATATATATATATATATATATATGTGTTTCATAATAATTGTAATAAAGATAATTTCAAAAGTACTTACAAACTAATTCTTTGAGAACCGCGATAAAAACCCTATATATATGTTATTTAAAAACACTCATTGCTCATAAAACTATACACAAACAAAACATCATAACAGTGAAATTTGTTTCAAGCAGTTTACTTACAAAAGTTCTTTGGAACATATGAGAGTTGACATTGGTGAGAAACCTTACAAGTGTGAAATTTGTAAGTTTGGAAGTTGTAAGCAGTTTACACAAACAGGTCATTAGAAAACTCATTAAAGAATACACACTGGAGAAAGTTACTTTCGTCTAATACTACGGAATTATGTAGTTTGGAAAGGTTTCTAATAGTGCATACTGGAGATCGGCATAACATTGAAATTGTTTTACATAAAGATATGTAATTGTTAATCAAATGTATTGTAACAAGTAATAATTGTAGACTTACAGCACTGATAAATACACACACATATTTTTAATATATAAATACAATTAGCAACAATTTTAGAAATATAAAAAACACAAACGTGAAATTTTTAATAAAGAAGTAAATTATACTTAATGTGTGAATTGAACACACACATATATGAGGACCCTAGAAGTAAAGGGGTATAAGTGAATTTTTTGTGAATATTGAGAAAACTGCATCGCTGAACTGGAGGTCTTTCATTCTGTGTGGAGGTAAAGAGATCGAAGCAATATGTGTAACGGGTGCTGCTTTCTAGCGTCCAGGTCAACTATGAGTAGGCTTGGAAGAGAAGAGATACACGTGCACTTGTACGCATGTTCCACTATGTCAGACTGTTAGTTGAGTTTGTTATCATTTTGGATGAGTATAGCTCCTCTAAAGCAATATTATTTTCTTGTTAAAGCAATACTTTAATGTAAACTGCAACGTTTTACGTTATTATAAACTACAGTACTGTTAAGAAGAGTTAGTTTCGGATTCGGAGGCCAGAAAAATGAAAAAAATAATGCTAAAAAAGCAAAAAAATCAGGTAAGCTGACATGGACAAATAACACAATATACTCATGAAGCAAACAAGTTACGAGAACTTGACAAATTATCATTGTAGGAATAAATGTACCAATAATATTTTACAAGAATAAAGACTTTAAATTGTTAAAGAGTATTGAGAATTGGGCTCTGGAACCTCCAAACAGCTTTTCTAAATCGATCCATACGGACTGAGCCTATAAAAGGAAAAAATTAAAATGCAGTTAGCAACAAAGAGGTGTCATGTGTTTATAATATAGATGATATCCAAGTATGTAAACAGTTTATAATGAAAACTCTTGTACAAACGTTTGCAAAATGTAGTTGAAAACAAAAACTTTCCTCACGCGTGTCATGCATATACAAAAGAAAAGAAATCACTCCCGCACAAAATTTCTGAAAGGGCAATTGAAATCATAAAAGAGCATAATAATAACTTCCCTAGATACACAAGTCACTACACTAAAAATAAGACTCTAAATAGATTAATGTACAAATTTTATTGTGATTTCTATAAGGACGAAAAACGGGAAGAACTTATAAAGGAAAGCTTTAACAGGAATATTTTTAATTCTCAGTTCAACCTTAGTTTCAAAAGGCCAAGTACAGACACCTGTAATAAATGTGACAAATTTCAGATAAAATAAATCTTGGTTCGGCAGAAAAAAACGCTTTAGCTCAGACAGAAAAAGACTTTTACTTGCGTAAGGCGGAAGCCGTATGAACAGCAAAAGATGAATGTCATGACTTAAAGGATATTAGCAAAGTTGCGATCATCTTTGACTTGCCAAAAACTATGCTAAGTCCTGATTTGTCAACTTTTAAAGCATATTATTTAAGGCAACTATTGACGTATAACTTAGGGGTCTATAACATACAGACTGGAGCGACCCATTTCTTTATGTGGCACACAGGCCAGATTTCACGTGGATATTAGAAAATATTATGTTGTCTCCTAAAATATATCAGAAGCCTTCCCTTATCTATGCAACACATAACAAAACCAAAGAAGACCTATATGTACCTCGACATTGGATGGAGCTGGTAACTTCTACAAGTAGAAAGTTCTTTACAGTACAGATGGAAAATGACGATTTTTTAGACTTTCAAACACTTCCGCCATATTTCAAGAAGAGCGTAAGTGAAATACAGAGCATGCAATGGTTACATTTTCAACAGGACAAACCTTTAATCCTGTTTTACAAGAAAACAACTGGAGGTATCATAGAAGAGTTTAGTGAGCTATCTACGAAACCCACTCAAGCTGGTAAAAACTCTGCCCTTCTGCCAGATCTTGCCAGTACCGTATAGGTTTAGATTTTAACGAATCAGATAATGATAATAATGAAGAGTGTTATCCGGATAAAATTGATGAAAACTCTGAAAATGACTCAATAGATGAAATTTTTGAAAGTACAAATGAAAGTATGGATAATAGTGTGAATGAAAATGAATCTGAGTTACCTAGAACTCACAGAGCCAAAAATCCTCCAAAGAAATTTGATGATTATTATGTAGGTATATAATAGTAGTATTTTTGTAAATATGTGTAAAACTGATATACCACATACATTTGAGGAGGCGATAAATTCTAATGAAAGTAAGTATTGAAAAACAGCTATGAACAAAGAAATTGATAGTTTAAATAAAAATAAAACTTGGAAATCGGTTAAAAATGATACAATAATAATAATACATATACATCATAATAATAATACAATAATAATAATACTAAGTCAAGCTCAAGAAACCATCCAACACATTACCGGGGGTTGCCAGGCATTTGCTGGCAACCCCCGGCAACTGAATATAAGGATATAAGATAGCCATCAAACTGGGACTTCTCCAAACAAACCATCTCTGATATTATCAATACGTTCCTGAAAGTATACTTGAGCATGATAACTACAAGCTATACTGGGACCGCACTGTGCTCACAGACCAAACAGTGGCACATAATAGACCAGATCTCATACTAGTTAATAAACTAAAGAGACAAACAACACTAATTGATGTGGCGATACCCAACAACAATAATCTTCGTGTTAAACAAAACGAAAAGATCGCCAAATACAGGGATCTGGAAATTCAAATACGAAGACAGTGGAGAATGGAAAGTACCCAGACAATACCTATTATTCTCTCTACTACTGGAGTCATTCCGAAGAACCTCCTAGAAAACATAAGAAAGCTAGGTCTTCTCTCAACGTCCAGATGTGCACGAAAATTTTTGGGGTATACTCCAGCATACCAAGTCACCTAGGGCTCGATAACACGGAAAAAGTCCCACCTGAGCTCAATCCTTTTGATACCGTAGGTATCTGGGATTAGTGAATTTTCCCCTTAAAGGGAGTGAGAGCCGTATGGCTAAATCTGATAATACTAATAATACTTATAAAGCTAGATTGGTTGTAAGAGGTTTTCAACAAACTGATGAAATTGATGATATTTATTCACCTATGGCAAAAATGCAAACATTAAAGATTTTATTGTGATATTGTTGTCAAATGGGCCTAGTAATTGAACAAATGGATGTTGAAAAAGCCTTTTTAAATGGTAAAGTAATTTCTAAAATTTATATTAAACAATCTAAGGGTTATGAGGATGGATCAAGTAAAGTTTGTAAATTAGTTAAAGCTTTATATGGTGTAAAAGAAAGTAGAAGGGCATGGTATGAGTGCCTAGATAAATTTTTGATAAATTTAGGTTTTGAAAGAAGTGATATTGATCCTTGTTTGTATTTTTATAAAAATAGAAATGATATTATTTACTTATTAATTTATGTTGATGATTTATTGATTTGTGGTAGAAATTTAAATGAAATTAAAAGGATTAAAATTTTATTATCAGAAAAATTTAAAATGAAAGATATTGGTGAAATTAAAGAATATCTTTTTATGTATTACTGTTGATTATGATTCTAGTAAACATGAAATGAGATTGGATCAAAATAAATATATTGAATCATTAAGTAAAAAATATAATTTAGAAAAAGGTAAACTGTATAATAAAGGCTTAATAATAAAAAAAATAAAGGCTTTGGATGACAGACAAGAGGGAGTAAGACTAGGTGGAGAAGTAATAACAATATTAGATACGCTGACGATACCGCCATTCTTGCAGAAAATTTACAAGATCTCCAAACATTACTAAATCTAGTCAGTGAAGCAAGTTATCGGAGAGGCCTTAAAATCAACATTTCAAAGACAAAGTGGATGGCAGTTGGAAAGATCAATATAGATCAAGGTCTGATTTCTCTTAATGGAGAGGAGATCGAAAGGGTAAATCATTTCAAATACCTTGGCAGCTGGTTAAATGTAAATTGTGACTCTGATGAAGAGATAATAACCAGGATCGAAATATCACGGAAGGCTTTTATGACCTGGAAACCAGTTTTATGCATCAGAAACCTGTCGATTAATATTCGTAAGAAGGTCCTGAAATGTTATATGTGGTCCATCCTATTGTATGGTTGTGAGACATGGACGTTAAAAACCACAATGCTGAACAAGTTAAAAGCATTCGAATTGTGGTGCTATAGACGAATCCTAAAGATATCGTGGGTTTCGCACACTTCCAATGAAGATGTTCTTCAATTCAGAACTTCTGCTCATAAACACCATAAAGAGGAGAAAATCAGAATACTTCGGCCAGATAATTAGAGGACCTAAATATCATCTACTTCGCCTTATAATACAAGGAAAGGTGGAAGGAAAGAGATGGATTGGTCGAAAGAAACTTTCATGGCTGCGTAATATTAGACAATGGTGTGGTTCCACAGTAGAAGAATTATTTCGCGCAGCATCCGACAGAGAAAGGTTTCAGGAAATTGTAAACATGATGACGGCCAACGTCTGAATACGGACACGGCACCCAAAGAAGAAGACGAAACTGTATAATACACCTATGGAAGTAAATTTAAAAATTGATAAATCTGATCATTGTGAAAGAAGAGAGACTCTTTCCTTGTTTAAGAAATCAAATTTAGTTGGGTTATGTTATTGCTGATGTTATTGTTTGTCCCAACTGTCACATGAAAGATTATTTGTATTTTCTATTGAAGTTTTTTAACAATTGTTTCACATTTTAGACTATTATTGTTATTATTTAATTAAAACTATATTGTGTTCTAGTGTTAAAATCAGTATTTTAAGTGTATTATGTATTAATATTAGGTAATATTAATATTATGAAATACAACAAATAAATAGATAAATTAGAACCCCTACACCACTGTATGATTATTGTGAAGTGTCATGAAATTTAAATTTGGCGCATTCGCATTTCCGGATATGTCCGCCATCAGAGGCCACTTTTTTGGTCTCCTTTTCATAATGATTAGATTCCCTCTTTTGTCTTTTTGCTCTATGCACAGACCATAGAGTATGTATGGTCTGTGGTTCTAGTTGTAGTTCGGTTATTCTCTGGTTGTAGTAAGAAGTATGGATATAGGCTTTAGTTAGGTTAGTTGATTAGTATGTATATTATAGGTAATAAAGCCTTATGTTAGTAGTAAAGTACGACTGTTTATTTTCCAAATCCACACTTTAACAGAATCATAAGTCATTTATGTGTTAGTGTTATGGCGAAGAAAAAATTTGTACAAAAACTTTATGATCTTTTTACATTTTTGACCTTCTGTTGCATTTTTTAGAAGTAAGGGTACAAGTACTACGTACTACTTAGCAACCTAAAAATAGCTCCAAAATGGACAAAGTCAATAAACTTATGATTTTTTTACAAATAATAATGATTATGCCTACAGTTATTAAATTGAAGAAGAAAAACTAGCATTAAAAAATCATGGTAATTACAGCGAAGGCTCAACTATGAACGGCGTTTACTCAAAATTTACTTTTTGTTACTTATATCCCTTTATTTCCAGGGTGCTCATATATGAATGAAATACCGCGCTTTAAACCGCACAGCCAATTTGCGTCTAATATGCATGTTTCTTATTCTTTATAAATATGAATGTTAAGAATGTTATTATAAATATGGAAAAATATAGATTGTTTACTCTTTTATATCCTCTTCAGTCCCGACATTGCAGAATGTGTTATTTTATAATAATTTATTATTTTGCGGAGTGTTTTAGGCCTAAATAAGACTATGCTTGTGTTAACAAAGCTCTAATTGATAACAGTCACCGTTATTAATTTGTACAAAAATGTATTGTACTTAGAATATTCTTTCAACTAATTTGTACACATATGTGTATACAGGGACCAAACAGTAAATGAAAGTTATAAAAACAAATTAAAATATTTTTTTATTTTGAACAATGAAAGTCTTTAAAACCATTTCTATCTTTAAGAATACACAAATCGTCGCTTTGATGCAGAAGTAGCCTAAGTCACAAAATGTTAATTTTACAGGAGAGCATTTTTTTTTTGTTTTTTTCTCAAAATATTATAAAATTCTTTTATCAGAAAATTGTATAACAACGTTTAAGAAGCTACTTTCATTACAGTTCATTGCTTTCACGATAAAAGCCACGTTCTAAAAAAAATGGACAAGTCTCAATTGATGTAATCTATGTCCAAATTTGGACATAGAATATATTTACATGGAAGTACTTAAGCAGTAGGCTAGTTCTGATTAATCCATAATATTAATAATCTAATCATGTAGTAGGTGTAGGTATAAATTAATTTAACAAAAACAGTGTACTTACTCATAAATCGTATATTGTCGGTTTTCAGGTTTAACAAATAAGTTTCTGAAATTATTAACAACTGGGCCGTGTTTAAAAAAAAAGACAGAAAATATTATTACTACTTAAAAAATCGAACAGATGGAACAAAATAGAAAATAAAACAAATAAATTTAACTTAAAATTAGGAACTAAAATTAAACAATTATGAATATTTAAACATCAATATCTGAATCTTCCCCTGTTCTTTTTTTGTCATAAGGTAGGTTTTTAAAAAAGTCATGATATTGACATGAAATACCTAACTTTCTTCTGGCAAAGAAATGGCAAATGGTCGTATTTCTTTTTCGTTAATGGAATTTGCCTCGTATAGTTTGGCTTCAGTTTAATATCTTCTATATTAATTTGAAGTGTCTTTCTACCTTTTTTGACCAGATTAATTTTTTTAAATTCAATGCCTTCAAAATTGTATTTAAAAAAACACATATTTGGATAGTCTGGCCGGGTTTTGTAGGATTCTTAAATCTCCTTTTTCTCAAAAAATCCCTTAACGACCTCAAATATACAAGATCCTTTTGTATCAGTAATCAGACTCCTAATAAACAGCATTTTCTCGGCCATTTCTCCATTGTCGTCAATGAATCGGACATATGACAGCAGCAAAGCTGTGCTGTCACTCAGGGTACTCTCGTCAAGTTGCACATGCACAGTAAACTCTCTACTTTTCAATTTGTTGCAGAGAACATCTTTGGCATTCGCTCCCATTTCATCAATCCTTCTGGAGACAGTATTATTGCTGAGAGGAACTGCATCTGTTACTTGGCTGGCCTGACTGGGTCCCAACATAGTATCAACTATCTCTTTGACAGCTGGGAGGATGAGTTCTTCTCCAATTGTGTGTGGCTTGGCACTTTTTGCTATTAACAATGATACCTTGTAGGAAGCAAGTAAACCCTTGTCGTTTTTCTTGGTAGCTTTTGCAATCAATGACCCAACAGTAACTCGCCTTTCATACTTTGCCTTGAGCTCCTGTAAACGAAAGAAATACACATTCACTTTAATTATTATAAGTAATGGTAATAAAGTTTAAGTTTATTATTTGTTTTATCTCAGTCTGACTTTTGGTAATAGAAAGTAAAAATAATTATAATATGTTGATACCTAGGTACAGTTACGATCACTAAATAGTTTACACTTTAATTTTTACATTGTAATACTTTTGACGTAAAAGGTGCGTTTAAACGGGGTAAAAATTTAAAAAATAGGCTCCTAGATACGTAAGTCTGTAAACTATTCAATGATTGTAACTGTAACTGTACATGGAAAAATTACATCCTACAAACAAAAGACTTTTACTCGCCGCAAAATATTGAACGGGTCTGTCTGACTTCTCTGGATGAATCCTCTTCAAGTGATCCATAAGCTGAGACGGCTTCATGGCTTCGTTTAACAAAGATTTTGCACAAATGAGACACAATGGTAGATTCTTATTTTCTGCCAATTCAATGAATCCATATTTCAAAATGCAGAATTCGTTATAATGTATAATTATAACGACTATTTCACTCATCTTAAAATTTTCACATAATCTGACCAATCACAAACCAAAGACAGCTTGTGTTATCGCGAAAACACCAACTGTCTTTCAATTCTGATTGGTCTATCAGCTTCGTGTTTTCAACGACGTAACCATGGATACCGATCGCAAAGCAAAGTTTGACGTTTGCCAAAAAAATTATTGTAGCTGTATAATACGTCAAAATGAGTCGTTTCGGTGGTACTTCAAACGAAGTTATAAACCAAAACATTGAAGAAAATATACCGAGTAACACAAGAAAATCTAAATCTTATATATGGAGACAATTTATGATGTTCTGTGTGGATCGCAACTACAAATGTATTTTTTTCGTGTACAAATTATTTATTGTTATAGGTAAAAAATAATTATAACAAATTATTTATAGTTATAATAAATATTTCATGATTATGACTAATTATTGTGAATTATTCAAAAAATGGGTAGTTTTTGTTACCTAGATCAAATGTATTATTATTAAATTCCTTCCTCTCATTCTACTGAATTTTTGACCCATCACTTTGTTCATGAAATAGTCTAATAAAATACCACTCGTGATTTAATTTAGCTTATAAGTATGTCTTTTATTTCTAAACTCAACTGAGTTTCTTAAAGATAACATCATTCGTCCTACGGACTCGTGGTGTTTTCAAGCAACTCAGTTTCGTTTAGAAGTAAATCGACAGACTTATCGCGAAAATTGAATCACTAGTGGTATTACTATTGATAATGTATAGAATTAAATTGTATTATGATTCATAGCTCTCTGTGACTAGACGAGATGTTTGTGTTATTATTACCTGCATTGGCATACATATATTTACTTTTTATTATCCTTTGGATATCCGATCGAAAGTATTGTATTTTTTTTCTCAATTACCCATTTCTCTTTTTCCGGATGCTAAACGCCCCTTTTCTCTGTCGCCCCCCATATCGCCTCCTTCGCTCTATCGCCCCCCTGAATATCTCAAATCGCCTCTCGGGGGGCTATCGCCCCCAGGTTGGGAATCACTGGTATAGCCAAATGTTTTTCAAGGCCACGTGGATAGAGGAATTTCAGTTTGGGACTTATTATCTTTTGAAGAAATATTTTCAGAATAGTATAATATATTATATAAAAGAGACACAAATAGACATTTATACTTGTCTTAAAAAGTAAATTTTAAAATCGCGATATCTCAGGAATGGTACCTCTTAGGAATAAAATTGTAAGGTAATTTTTCTAGAGAACATTAAGATCTACAACTTTGGTTTGAGGTTTTTTTTTTGATAAAACTTACCGTTTTCGAGAAACATTCAAAAAATCTCAAATTTTGACCTTTGACCCCGAATAACTTTTGTTGCAAACATGGGATCGATGGGGACTTTTAAAACTTTATTTGTTATGGTAAACTCTAGCTCTCCACCAAAATTTGGCTCTCCGGCAATTTTTGTTATTGGCCAACTATTTTGATGTCTAAGTTGACCGGATTATATTGGGTGTTTTAATTTTATTCCTTTTATAAAGGATTTTAAATGAAAAATGTTTTATTTTTTTAAAGTTAGGCAAGAAAGTGAGCTTTGTCCCAATGGCAAATAAATCATATTCTTTGCCTAGTAGTAAGAATTTGTCATACACAAGTGATCATTCTGAAAATGCTGATATCATTTAAAAGACCATATTCAGTAGAAGAGTTTCTTATGCATATCCACCTAATATCTAAGAAATCACAGTACCTTTTTGTACAACTAACTTAAGTATTTTTATATATAATTGGGTATAATACGCAGCAACTTCAACAGTTCGTAATGTTTTATTATACAATTTGCAATTTATTTAAATTTTGCAATTAATTGTTTATCTTATCTTTTATTTTGTGATATTGACGATTTTTGTAATTTCAGTAAATTTTAATTATTGTTATTTTCTGACTGTTTGTAAACTTTGTCCATAAAATTGTACAATTTTCTGTAACAATAAAGCATGTTTCTAGTTTATTTTATTCTATACCCATACGATGTAAACAGTTATCTTCTAAGTCTTATAAACATAGTGTTAAAGAACTCTTGATTTACCACAGTTTCTATTCTATTGATGAGTATCTGCCTCATGTATTGGATTGTATTTTTTATGTTTGAGGAATGTAATAATTTAGAAATTTACATGAATAAATCTATATATCTTATACTTTTTAAATTTCCTACTTTTTTCCTATTAACATACTACAACAACACCATTAACACTTCAAAGGACACCGAATAAAGTCAAGATAAACAATAGTATAACAGAAATCTTTGAGGTCCATTATCATCTGAAATGTTTAGCATAATATTAAAAAATGTTATACAGGAAGCAAACATTAATAGAACAGGTCGGATCTACCACAAACAACATCACTGCTTAGCATTTGCGAACGACTTGGTAATCTTGGATAGAAGGAAAATAGAGCTGATGGAAACAATCATGAAACTGAAAGAGAGGGTAGAAACCAAGCTAATGTATATAAATAAAGCAAAAACGAAGTATATGAAATGCACAAATAAGAAATTCGTTCGGGGGCAGTACATAACAATGATAACAGCAAAGGTAACACAATATAAATTCGAAGAAGTTAAAAGATTTGAGTATTTAGGAAATGTCTTCACAAGAGAACCCAACTGTAAGGAAGAAATAAAGAAAAGAATTATGTCTTTCAATCGCGCTGTATATGCTCTCAATGGGTTGTTAAGAAGCAAAAATATATCTCAAAGAGCAAAACTAAGGACATACAAGACCGTAATAAGGCCAATAGTGATGTATGCTTCTGAAAAATGGGTCACAACAAAAAAACACCAGGAGTTTTTATTAGTTTGGGAGCGCAAAGTCTTGTGGCAACATATTAGCGGTAATTAAGGTTCAAAGACTTAGATGGTTGGGCCATGTGCAGAGAATGATTCCATCTAGAATTTCCAGAATGATACTATCTAGTGCATTGGCAGGCAAAAGGCGAATATGAAGACGAGGTCAAGATGGAGCAACGAAGTTAAAGAAGATATGAGAAGACTTAACGTAACGAACTGTGATAGAAAAGGGAGTGATAAAGAATAGTACATTAGCCCTGGGCCTACTAGGCTCGTAGTGCTTACATTATCATTATTAAACAATACCAAGATAATTGTATGTGTGAAAATTACAAAAGATGTCATTTAAAACATTGTGCAATATTGTGTGACCTCAACGCACTCATATTCGATGGCCATCTAGCTCATCCGATCTAAATCAAGTTGACTTTATCATTATTTATTTTGATTTTGTGTTTAATTCAGTATATACGTACAAATTTTGTGTATCTACATTACAAAGTGATCATTAATAAATTAAAAAGTGAGAATACCTTGTATATTTAAAAATAATTTTAAAATTTTTAGCTGTACTCGACCCATTTTTATGAAGATACAGCTTTTTTGTATCTTTTTAAACATCTGAAATATCGAACCCTGGAGTACCTATTTGAAGTTGAAGTTGATCAACCTGTACATATGTGTAATAAAAGATAATTAGAACTTGTTTTATAAAGGATATCTATGTGAACAAAATAACTGTACTACCAAAAATCAATAAAATTAAATTAACTTTTAATAAAATAATAAAATATTATTTATGATTAAATATTATAATAACATGATTTTGTCATCTCCTTATAATTACTATAATTAAATTAGTCAAATTATATAAAAAAGCCTTAAAATTAAAAGTCTTTCCTATACAACTACATTCAAATATTGCGTGAAGAAGCGTTCTTGACTACGTCATGCGCGAAGCGAACCGATTTTGGAACATTATGTATCATACCTTGTGTTCATTGTACCATGGAAAATATGTGAAATCATAATTTTATATATATATATATATATATATATATATATATATATATATATATATATATACATATATATATATATATATATACATATATATATATATATATATATATATATATATATATATATATATATATATATATATATATATATATATATATATATATATATATATATATAAAACTCTTTCTGCAGGCTCAGACGTGTCACAGTCAAGCAAAATCCACTAAGTCGCAAATCGGGCTCCATTGTTATAATTTTCGTTCAAGTAAAATCCACTACCTTAATTAATGTATTTTTCTTGAACAAGAACACTTATTTTTGACTAAGTGAAAATGTTAATAATCGTAACAACTCAGTAAACAGTTATCTGTGGACTTAGTAGGTTTTATTTACTACATGATCTGGCATGCTAGTTAATACTTTTAATATAAATAAGTAATTTTTACAAAAAAATGACTTAGTATGTGTTGCTTGTAAACCGACGGATATATATATATATATATATATATATATATATATATATATATATATATATATATATATATATGTACTTTCAACATACTTGGGTATATTATGAATTGCACAATTTTATACGTACATTCGCGTAATTTTTTTCATATCATATTGGTAATTGTATTGTTAATCAAAACTGATATTCCTTTATTTACATGATGTAAATGTTCATGTAACATGGAAATTTCATTCAGTATAAGGTCACTACTGACAAATTGAATTAAGTACGAAAACGTGATAACATTTTCTTCTATGAAATAAAGTGGTCGTTCTAAATTATAGAAATAAAATATTCGCATGAGATAGAGTACATACACTCTTTAATAAAACATGAATGTTATATTCAACACAGTATTTTTAATTCTTGCAACAGTTTTTTCTGCTACTGAGGGAGTAGTTACAGGTAAGTTATCAACTAGCTAATCTGTCCAGCAAATTGATATATTTTTATTGATATATGATAATGATATATATATATATATATATATATATATATATATATATATATATATATATATATATAGGGTGGTCCTTAAGTAATTGTACAAAAAGAAACAGTAGATTCTACACTTTAAAATATTACGATGTAAGCCAAATTGCTTTAATAAAATGTTGATATTAAGAAAGATACAAGGTGGTAAAGTGCAAATTAAAAATTTTATTTTTCGCTATAACTTTCATGTTTGTAAACATTTATGCATAAAAATTAACAACTGGGTACTTTTAAATATGAGAAATTATAATTTGATGCACACTTTGATGTAGCTGATAGAGAGCGCCACATATGCCGCATATGTGGCATAAATTTGCACTTAACTTTTTTACTCTTTGAGTTACCTGTATTTGTGATAAAAAATATTAAAGATACATTATTTTAACAAAAAAAAGGTATACCTGTTAATAACTTCAAAACTCAACAGTTTTCGAGATAATCGCATTTTACAAATCAGCTGCATAATTCTGATTTAAGGCAATTACTCCAGGCAACAAAGGAAAAATAGACAAAAACATTAATAAATCTAAATTTTGGTATAAAATACCTTTAACTAAAGTTAATAGTTAACGAAATATGCAATAAAATAAATATATCAGCAGGATAATTAATAATAGGATTTGACAAAAAACAGAATAATAGGATTTGACAAAAAACAGAATAATAGGATTTGACATCAAACATTTTATGTTTTATGTTAAATTAAAGTCATAATCAAAACATTTTGTTTACAAACCAAATTTAGAAATAGTTAAACTAAATAATAAAACTTTTTGTTAAGGTAAGTGTTCGATATGTCCACCATTTTCATTAATTCATTAGTCAATATATCAGTCAATATATTCCATAAAAATCAACTCATATTAAATAGCATCATTGGTTCTAAAGAAACTGCTGCAGTATTTATTTCTTCCATAGTTGGTTGCGAATGTTTATGGGATTCTTATAGACACGTTGTTTTAATACGCCCCATACACCAAAATTAAGCGGATTAAATTCTGGGCTACGTGGTGGCTATAATGTATAATGGATGAATATATTCTTTTGGATACATATCCAAGTCTTATGGTATATTATGGAACTACATCTTATTTGTCGCAGAGGTTAAATAATGTATTAAACTGTGATGTATCTCACTCATTGGTTACTTATATACACACGGAATAACCTTGGATTGGCTGCAATCTTGTGCCAGATGAACGGCTTTATGTAAGGATTTTCTCACCAGAGTCTCCATTTGGTATGTCCATCTGTAACAGTCGTTATTTTTATTACAATTTATATTAAAATAATTTCAGAGATGTAGTATGGGTTGCCTAACTTTAAGTGTTCATTTGCTCATTAAGTGTGTATTTTTAATAATTTAAGTTGTCACTCTGATCTAAATTTGGTACCATTGCGGACCAGAGAGATGACAGGAGATTAGGGGGAGTGGAAACTGGCTCTTGGTTAACTTAGTTAACAAACTGTGAATTACAATTCACTTTTGATCGAGAGTTTGAAGTGGTACAAAGGTGGTAGTTAGCGAAAGAAAATCCAATTAATGCATAGAATTTCCTTCACTTCAAGAAGTTAAATGTTTTAAGTATAACCGTAATCATTTAATTGACGGTGTTTTCGGAAACTCGGGAGGCTGAAGTGAAATTTCTAGCACGGAATTGATTAGCTACCTGCCACCTCCCATGGAATTATAAACTTCCCTCAGAACATCCGAGAGAGAGTACCACTTCAACTCTATAAGAATCAGGGTCATTGGGACAAGCCAGGGGGTATTATCTACTCCACCCTCATTTTTTCTCCAGCCTGCACCTAGAGGTAGGGCAGGACAGTAATCATCGGAACTGAGCCAATTAGCACCAGCTCCGTGCTAATTTCGGACCTCAAGGAGGACTTCGCTGGGACACCGAAGCCATTCGGGAGTATCCTTCCAGACAACTGTTTCACCTAGGAGGACAGTTGGTTTTTGATTCAGAACTATATATATATATATATATATATATATATATATATATATATATATATATATCTTGTTTCACCAGTTATAGTTTTTTTTATAACATATATATATATATATATATATATATATATATATATATATATATATATATATATTAATTAATATAACTCATATAACGAGAGCACACAGTTACTTTACTCCTGGAGACTAACACAAAAACTACAGGAATCACAGAGATCAACGACGGATGAATACGAACATATAAAAAACTGCATGAAAGACGCAGCGCTAGAAGCCTTAGGGCCACAGGTACGAAGAGTAGATAAACCATATTGGTGGGATAAAGAAGTGGAAGAAAAGATAAAAAGAAAGAAGGAAGTATATCTACAGTTATTACAACAGGGAGACGAACATACAAAACAACAATATAAAAACTTGAATAAAGAAGTCAAACGAGAAGTGGTTAAAAAGAAAAATAGTACATGGGAACAAAAATGCCAATACCTAGACAACCATATAGGAGGGACAAAGAGCTCTGAAGCCTGGAGAACTATAAAAACGATGAGAACAACTACAAAAAACCAAGTCATAATAAATAGAATACCAGAGAACACATGGGTAGAGCATTTTGAGAACTTATTAACAGAGAGAAGAGAAAGGTTTAAACAGACAAATGAACAAGTGGAAGTAGAAGGAAGAATCGAAATATCAATAGAACAAGTGAATGAAGCAGTTAAGGGAATGAAATTAAAAAAATCTCCAGGCCCAGGCGGAATACATCCAGAGTTGATTAGGTATGGATCATCAAAACTGTTTGAGATGATCCGAAAATTATTCGAAAGATGCTTAAACGGAGAAGAAGTTCCAGAAGAATGGAGACAATCGTATATCTCTCCAATACACAAGAAAGGCACAAAGATGGATCCTAAAAACTATAGAGGGATCGCAGTGATTGCTACTATAGGCCGACTATACTCAAAAGTACTACGAAACCTGATAGAAAATGATATCAAAGACAAACAACCCGAAGAACAAGCGGGATTTAGGGCCGGACGCTCCACTATGGATAATATCTTCACATTAAAAATTGCAATGGAAAAACGAGTGCAGAGAAATAGAGAAACTCATATAGCTTTAATAGATTTGGAAAAAGCATATGACAGTGTACCGATCTCCCAACTATGGATAGAAATGGGTAACTTGAAAATAAACCCAATTCTTATTAACGCCACTCAAAAATATTACGAACAAAACTTTGCAAGAATTAAAATGGGACAAGAAATCACCTCTCCTTTTCAAACAACAAAAGGACTAAGACAAGGCTGCTGTCTGTCACCCACCTTATTTAAAATCTATTTGGACAGATCCTTAGTGAAATGGGTAAAAAAATGTAGAAACATGGGAATAACGGTGGAAGAAAACAAGCTATATACACTTTTCTTTGCGGATGACCAGGTAGTAATTGCCGAAGACAGCTACGATCTTAGCTATATGGTAAGAAAACTGCAAGAAGAATATGAGGTGGCAGGTCTAAACATGAATATGACAAAATGTGAATATCTCTCAGTGGGAACAGATGAAATATGTGACCTAGTCTTGGAAGACGACAAAATCAAAGGCGTGCAATCCTGCAAATATTTGGGGGTCATTTTCAACAAGAAGGGAAATAGCGCAGATGAAATCAGGGAAAGAATAAACAAGGGCAGAGCAGCGACCCGTGCCTTAAACTCTCTTCTCTGGCAAAAAACAATTCGACGAGAAACCAAAAAACACATTTACGGTAGTATAGTCCAAAGTATTACACTTTAAGGTTCGGAAGTATGGGACGTCACCAAAGCTAATAGAAACAAACTTTTGACGACAGAAATGGATTATCTGAGACGAAGCTGCGGTAGATCGAAACTGGAGAGAGTTAGAAACGAACAAATAAGAAACGAAATGAAAATGGAGAGAAATATCAATGATGACATAGAAAGAAAACAATTAATCTGGTTCGGACATGTTAAAAGAATGCCAGAGTACAGATGGCCTAGGAGAGTACTGGAATGGATCCCTCCTGAAAGAAGAAAGAGAGGACGACCACGGAGAAGTTGGCGCAACGATATTGATGAAGCAATGGCGGCAAGAGACTTAGAAGAGGCAGCTGCATATGACAGAAAAAGATGGAAATTGGGGGCGGAGAAGCGGCGACAGCCGTAATAAATCCGTTATTATATATATAATATAACTCCCCTTGGTGTAAGGTATCGGTAAGTTTGAGCTCAAATTCTACCCAGAGATTATCTTCCATTGTTTTTTTGTATTAACCATTTATTTCATTATTAACTTTAATTATTAACTTTAATTATTTCATTAGTTGTTTACTTAACTAATTTTTTTATATTTCATCTTGTGTTATTAACTCTGGTTATTATCCCTTCAGGATAATAGACCGTTTCAATTGTTTAACTTGGCTTGTTCCCATTTATATATTACTTGGTTTATATTTGAATTTAGAGGTGTTTAACAATATTGTTGGTCATATTGTAGGTTAGTTTAATATATTTACTTGGCTATACGTTCTTCCAACGTTAGCATTATTTTGTTTAAGGTTGTTTTTAACCTAGATGTAGGTTGTACACTCTATATCAGAGTTATTCTGTGTAATTTTCAACTTTTTGTTATAGTTGTTTTCAACATTTCTTTTAAAATATATTGTGAAATTTTCATATACTTTTTGGTAACTTAGAGATTGTCAAAATCTAAGAAGTTATATTTAATAAACTTGAATTTGTTTTGCATATAATTTTTTATTAATATTTCCTTACCTTTTTACATTTACAGCATTTTTGTTTATTAAATCAACTTTAATTAATATTAGCAGTATACGATACCTGGAAGAGTGACCGTTACTCTTTTTAGAGTAGTATCCCTCTTCTGGCGGCCTCAATTTGTTTTCTTTGTTAATTTTCATTATATCTATTCATTTTTTCTTATCTTCTTTTCTATCCATCATACATATTTTCCTGATTTACTGTCTTTAAAAGGCATGCAAATTGGCCGTATCCATCCTTGAGTTTCTAGTGGTCATTCTCTTGCCTACATTGCTAGCCTAGCCACATTCCGTTCAATATTTTTTTTCATACTTCTTTACTTAATTGTTATCTATTTTACTTCTATAAATTTTATCCCATATATATAGACCACTCTTCTTATACATCTCTCCTCCAACACACCCCAGTATTTTGCTACACATCGTGTTGGAGATCTTAGTCTTGGTCTTCTGAATTTTATCTTTCCTTCTACTACCAATGGATCCATAGGCCTCGTTCTTCTAGCTATAAAGTAATTTAGGTATTTAATTTTATCTAGCTCATCCATAATAACAATTCAGACGCACATTATACATTTTAAAGTAGATAACTCTAAAATAATATAATCAGTATTATGAATTGCGTTTCTGGGAAGGCTTTATTGGAAGATAGTTCATTCAATCCCATGAAATAAAAAATTACTCCTAAGAAAAATCATAGCATGTGAATTGTCTTTAAAAAGACTACCACATGCAATGATAACAGTAAAATTGTCCTGTTAGTGATCTAGTAAAAAAGTGATCAGGAAAAAAATCATGATATTATTACGATATAAGTAAGTATTAGGTCTTACATTTGGTTTACTCTCAATATTAATATCAAATTCTAGTTTCATTTGTATGTAATTTTAAAACAAATTGTGTATCCTCAATATGTTATTGACTTTTCCTTTTTCTTCATTTTTATAGCAGTTCTGCTTGTTGATTGGCGGATTAATACCTCTATGGAAGATTGGCACTCCATCTTTTGCGCGGACGTCCGATACCTCTTCTACCGATTGGTGACTTATCTCTTGCTATTTTGCCAACTCGGGTCTCTTCCATACTGTTTATGTCGTTATTCCATTCTTTTTTCTATTTTGTCTCCATTCATTTATACATTATTCGTCACATTTTTTTCTAATGTCTTCACTTCTCTTTCGATCTCTCAGCGTATTTCCGGTAATGCTTCTCTCTAGTACTCTCATCTCTACCGTTTCCAGTAGCCTTTGTGTCTGGCTTTATAAATTCTTGACTTCATCTTAGTGTTAATGTCTTTGTTTCGCCGTATAGTGTTATTAAGGCATCCTGCCACTCTATTTGCTTTCTGTACTTAATCTCTCACTACTTTATTCAGGTCTTCATAGCTGGACGGTGTAATTACAAGGTATTTTATTTCCATTACTTGTTCAATACTGATGCCATCAATTTCCATTTTACATCTGATTGGTTCTTTGCTGATTACTATTGTTTTGGTTTTCTGAGATGAGACTGTTATATTAAATTATTTTGCTCTTAATTATCTTGGGTCAAGTATCAATATTGCGTCGTCTGCGTAACACAGTATTTTTACTTCCTTGTTTCCTATTCTGTATCCTCTTCCTCTATTAAAGCTTTTAATGATTTCATCCATGATTATATTAAACAGCATAGGGGTCAATAAGTCACCCTGTCTTATTTGTCTGCCTGTTTCTACATGTTCTGAAAGTTGTTCATCTATTCTGACTTCCATTTTATTGTTTTGGTAGACGATTTCAATAGTTTTTATGATATTTTGGAGAACTTTTCTATTATACGTAAGATCGATTACATCTTTAAGTCTTAATCTTTCAACTGCTCTCTTTAAGTCAATCAGACACAGAAAGTCTGGTCTATTATACTCTAGTTATTTCTCAGTAATTTGCTTTATGACGAATATTTCATCTTTATACGATCTTCCAGTACGAAAACCCTGTTGTTCATCTGCTAAACTTATCCTCTGATTGATTAGTTGTTGTAAAATTTTAGTTGTGTGTTTTAGAGTAGTATCTAACACGTTTATACCTCTGTAGTTTTTTGATTGTTTTGTTATCTCCTTTTTTTTATTTATTTACTCTGTAGCCACAAGGGTTATTAGCGACCTAAAAAATATAATACAGGTAAAGTTAGAAAAAATTACAATAATTGATATAGACCTGAGTCTTTAAGATAACTTATTGTGTTTTTAATGTTCATGTTTTTTTCTAAGGTTTCCTTTATATTATTTGGGATAGTGTGTTTCATTCTTGCTGCTTCATATGTTTTGCACTGAGTTAGTATATGCTTCACGGAGAGTGTTACTTGACAATTTTCACACATTGGCAGCACAGTTCGCGTAAAGTGGTGTTTATGTGTAAAGTTACTGTGTCCTAGTCGCAAACGTGTTATTCTCACTTGGTCGTGTGTATTCGCTGTGGGTTAGAGCCACGGTTTCACAAATTGTTTGATTTCCTTGAATTTATTTTGTGATGCACTCCACTTATTTTGCCACGCACTTAACACTTTATAATTTATTTCTGACTTGAAGTCATCTGAAGAAACCTCATTAATAAGAATGGAGTCCTGGCTGAAGGATGCTAAGCGGGCTAGTTCATCTGCTTCTTCATTTCCTTGTATACCTGAATGTGATGGAACAAACATGAAGTCAACAGTAATCTTATTATTATTTAGAATCTCTATTTCTGATTTGATATGTAAGGCAATTGGATTATTGGTATATAAACGTTTGAAAGTGTGAAGTAAGCTTAGTAAATCGGTTATTATGAGAGACGGGGACTGTTTCGACTCTTTTGTCGCTTGTAATGTGCTAGTAATGTGTAAGTGCTTGTAATATTGCAAACAACTATGCATTGTATGACCAAGTAATGGGATTGAATTTAAATTTTAAGGATGTATTGGGTGTGAGGATGGCTGTACCAACACCGTCTGAAGATTTGGATGCGTCAGTGTATATCTTATAATGATTTTTATAAGTTTCCATTTCTATATAAAATGATTGTTTGATCAGGTCTGTTATAGTTTCACGTTTTTTATATATACTAAGGTTAGTATTAATCTTGGGAATTGGTATTAACCAAGGTGGAGAAGTTGGGAAATTTATTGGGAGAATTTCAGGAAATTCAAGATGTAGGTCATGAAGGTATCTTCTAACTCTTTCGTAAAATAGTGGATCTAGTCTTGTTGTAGAGAAAGTGTCTTGAAATCGATCTGTGAACGTATTGGTATAAGTAGGGTGTTCTTTATTACTAGCTATTTTAGAAGCATATGAGAGACAAAGGTATTTGCATCGTAAACTTAGGGATGGTTCTCCTGTTAAGCATTATAAACAACTGGTGTCGTTCGAAACGCACCTGTAGCTATTCGTAGAGCTGTGTTTTGAACAGTTTCTAAGGTTTTGAATACTGATACTTTGCTTGATGAATAAACTATCGCAACATAGTCAAGTTTGGATCTAACTAAAGATTTATATACATGTAATAGTGTATTTTGATCTGCTCTCCAGTTTTTGCTGAAAATAGTTTTCCACAGCCAATATGAATGTAAGATTGAGAAAACCCTTAATGAAAAGATCTAGACCACAAATATACATTGATAAACTAAGAGAACCAAATACATACCAAGAAACTCGAAATAAAAAATGAGAGTATCCAAGAAATAAAACAACAAAATAAGAACACTACAGATATTGAAACAAAATGGAAGAATATAAAGAACACAATAGAGACTGTGGGACGGAAAACATTAACATTTACAAAAGCTGCCAAACAAGAATGGATGAGACAAGAAATTCTCGAAAAGATAGACGAAAGAAGAATACATAAAAACAAAAATAAAATTAAATATCAAGAAAATAATAAACAAATAAAACAGAAAATAAAACAAGCTAAGGAAACATGGATGTCCATTAAATGTCAAGAAATTGAGGAATGTGAGGCAAGGTAAGACACTTTCAACACCCATAAGAAGGTCAAAGAAATGATTTCAGGAAATCGTAACAAACCAATCGGGTTCTTAACAAATGCAGATGGTACCACTATAACTGAAACTTGAAGATAATTGATGAAGATAATATTGATGTCTTGGTAGACCTTTTTAACTCCATATACAAGACGGGACACATACCCAAAGAATGGCTTCTCTCAACTTTTGTAACGATTCCAAAAATCACAAATGCTAAAGATTGCAATGACTGTCGGACAATTGCATTAATGAGCCACACATTGAAAACCTTCCTTAAAATCATACATAACAGAATCCACATGAAATTATAACAAGAAATCACAGATGGGTTTTAGAAAGGGTCTAGGAACTAGAGAAGCATTATTCGAAGTCAATGTTCTGGCACAACAATGTCTGGATATGAATCAGGACATATATGCTTGCTTCATAGATTTTAAAAAAGCTTTTGACAGAGTTCAACATGAAAAGCTTTTAAGTATTCTTAAGACCAAAAACATAGATAGTAGAGATCTACAAATTATATCGAATCTGTATCAAAATCAGAAAGCAAGAATAAGAGTCGAAGGAGAACTGACAGAGGAAGTAAGTATACTTAGAGGAGTTCGACAAGGGTGTATACTTTCACCACTCTTATTCAACGTTTACAGTGAAGTGATATTTCAAGAAGCTTTATTGGATATTGTGGAAGGTATTTTGGTCAACGGAAATAGCATTAGTAATATTAGATATGCGGACGATACGGTCATATTTGCAAGTGACATGGAAGATCTACAGTACATAATACAACATGTATACAATGAATGTGAAAGGTACGGACTGCAAATGAATCTCAAGAAAACGAAATCAATGATATTCTCAAAAAAAAAAACACAAAATGTAGATCACCTGATCATCAATAATACAACGATCGAAATAGTAACAACATATAAATATTTAGGAACGTGGCTAACCGAAGATGGAGATCAAACAAAATAAATCAGATCTAGAATAGAAATGGCAAGAAACACGTTCATAAAACTGAAGAACTTACTTTGCAACCGTAACCTTAATCTAGAGATCCGTACAAGAATGCTACGTTGTTACATTTTTTCTACTTTACTATACGGCATGGAAGCGTGGACAATAAAACAGTCTGAAATCAAAAAATTAAACTTCTGAAATGTGGTGGTACAGGAGAATCCACAGAATATCGTGGACTGAAAAAGTAACTAATATAGAGGTGTTACAAAGAATGAATGTGAAGTCGTAAAAACTGTTAAAATTAGATTCAATATCTGGGTCATATAATGAAGGGCGAGAAGTACGTATTACTTAGGTTAATTATGCAAGGGAAGAGAAACCCAGGACGACGCAAAATATCCTGGCTAAGAAATTTGAGAGAGTGGTTCGGTTGCAGCTCATTAGAATTATTCAGAAGCGCGGCCAATAAAATTAAAATAGCGATGATGATTTCCAACCTCCGATAGGAGAAGGAACCTGAAGAAGAAGAATTCCTGAATATCTCTATTTATAAAGCTCTGATACTATTTGAGACTTCTTCAGCACTCACACAATATTATTATTGTTTTCTACTGTCAATATTTGCTAATTATGTTCGTGATCTGCAACCAAATATGTAATTATGCACAGGCTTCATTTATGTGAAATACTGTATATATTTAAATTTTTTTTTCTAGACAAAGATTATGCTTCTTTACCAGACTTATTCCATCAAGATAATTTCGATAAATGCATGCTTTTTGGTGATGAAACGCAGTATTGTTATTTTGAATATGAATTGAAACCACTAAATAATGATAATCCTATGTGGAAAGCTATGCAAGTAAGTCTATACATTTTAAATAGAAGTTTTTATAAAAATATTTTTTTGATTTCAAGGTCGAAAGGGTTTCAAGGTCGATTTAATTTCTTTTAATTTATATTTAATTTTAGAAGTCCCATTTATTTTGCCACGCACCGATCACTTTTTCCTTGACGAACTGTTTTATATCACTGAAGATAGTCTTCATTATTATTACCTACATGATCGTTTTTGGTAGCTTTTCTCGCTTCTTGTTTGATACTGCGATGCTCTCTTGATTATACCTACTTTCATTAAGTGATGCAGGGCGTATAAACAAAGATAAATTTAACAGATGATTGTTAAAGATGTTCCAAATGAGTCTACTCGTTCCGATAAGTAACAGTATAATTATGACACTTTATTAATTTTTTTATTTTTTCAACTATTAGTGTTTATTGCATAGTATATAAATTATTTTTATCACTGAATACATAGTAAGTAAAAAAATAATCCGATTCATAAAATTAATGAATATTTTATGCATACATGCAGTAACAGTTCTTCAAGAATATTTAAAAACTAACCGAAATGTCCATCTTTATTTCGTTACTGCCGACGTCGTCGGAACTCATACAGGTTCGGACACGATTTAAGTAGGTATTATATTTCGGTATTGAAATTTTGTAATTTGAATCGATTTGTGAGTATATTTTTAGTCATCTTGATGGTTAAAGGACAATAAATTATATTTATGCTGTTAATGTTGAATTAGCAATTATTTATTGTGCGATTTAAAATAACGTAGCGTATTTCAATAACTGATATTAAAACCAAAAATGATTCTGCTGATGAATTGGTTGAAAATACATGGAATCCTCCTCGAAAACGAAGTAAAAGAAGCCCTCTTAGCGTTGAAGTTAAAGAAATCATTTTAAATGTTTTTAAATGTGAAAGACAAGAAAATCCCGGGTTGGTGGTTGAAGATATTGTGAAAAAAGTGGCTAATAAAGTTGAAGTTTGTGATAGAAGTGTATTTACGGTGATAAAGGAATACAACACGAATCATCAATTCGCTGGACCAAAAGTATGTCTGACCCGGAAAAAGAAGTTTGACAAAATTGATGATTTTGACAAAAATTATTTTTTGCCATTAGAAGACTGGTTCATAATTTTTTTATGAGCAACGAAATACCCACCGTTGATAAGGTTTTAAAGAAGGTGAACTATGACCTTGATTTGCCAAATTTTTCGAAAACCACATTTTACCGAATATTGAAAAACTTAATTTTCAATACAAACGTAGGGGAAGAAACGCTCTTTTACTAGATAGAGACGACATTGTGATGTGGCGAAGAGAATATCTTCAAAAGATAAAAGCTTATAGACTTTACGTTTTGTTCTGATGACATATTTATAGTACCTACATATGCATTCCCCAAAATTTTCAGATTTAGATAATTTAACAGTGACGAGTCACGACATATTAATAATTATATATAATTATATATATATATATATACATATATATATACATATATTATTTCAACATAATTGAGTAATGAGTATTTTTTTTGTTATCATTATTATGAAACTTTTTAGAATTGTACAAACAACTAAGTATAGTAAAAATTAAAAATAAAACCTATATTTTTGCAGGCACTCTTTACATAAAATTGTTGGCAAAAAAAAATAAATTCTTGGGTTTTTCGCCCTGTATAAATGGTTCCTATTATCGGATATCAACTAAAGGTTCTTTGTCGAACACTTTTGCAAAATTAAAATATAAATTTCGTATTTTATAAAATAATATATATTCTGACTAAACAAAAAGAATAATCCCAAATGCGGCCCTGTTGCAGGCCTACACGTGGTAATGTTTACATCTTCCTGCATCGGTTAATGAATTTTACTATAGTTGCAAAACCTTCGTGTATCTTTTACTTTATATCTATTAAGTTGTCCACAAGTGACATCTATTCCATTCTACTTAACTGGTTAGTAGTAATAGTTTAGTTTTAAACCTTGAGACCTTTTCATTTAGAGGGATTTTTGGCAATTTATTATTTCAAATAATACACTGTTAAACATTTTAATAAGATATTTGGACAATTTAAAAGCCGGTATTTTAACATTTTCCATTAAAAAAAAAATTAAAAGAATGTTTGTAACATATTTCATTTACTCGAACATTTGCTAGTAATTAGTAATTTTATTACTAAATTATCAATTAGATTAAGATTTTTATATGATTATTTATTTATTTTAGGAATTATCAAAAGATAACTACAATTATAAGCATGATAACTTGAGACACTGGATATGCGTTCCGACTACTTGTCCCAATATTACAGAAAAATTTGAAGACAACGCCACGCTTACGAAACAAATTAATGATTGTTACGATAAAAAAATGTTTAAGTATGGATTCAGAGGAACCGTCAAAAATTTGACATGTGACACGACCAAATCTAAATTCCCAGTCGACTGGATAGATATATTGGTTGCGTAAGTTTCAATCAATGCATTATTAAAAATGCTTTAAAAGCAAGGTAAAAATTAGGTATAACCTCCAACCTCTTTGAAGACTCATCGAGTATCAGGACATCAGGAGTAAAAAACCTGTCGAAACGGAAGTACACATCAGAAGAACATATTGTACTAGCTAGTTTTTTCACCACACGTTCATTTAAAAGTACCACAGCTTCAACCTCTTTATCACAGTAAATGTTGAGGTGGTATATGTATCGGGTGAAAGAGTCATACCTTTCCACATTTTTATTCCCCTTTTTATTGGTTTTAGTGGAATATACTGTTTTAAGAAAGACCTTCTCTTGAATTTGGTCATATTTTCATCAATAGACCAATGAGAACTCTCTGTTCCGGCTTTTCCAAAAGTGTGCTGAAACCACTTCATCCAAGTATATTTCTGATAACAAATAGCAACATCGGTCACGTGCTATAACCTTTTTATGACTGATTTACCAAAGGATTCATTATTCGACCAATAGTTTTTCATGCTCTGTAATTTGTTGTAGCACATAATCATGGTACAATCCGGAACTATCGTTAGATTAGTGCAGCGAGCGATGTGAATAAATAAAAACCGCGGAAACAACTTTATAAACATGTCCAACTCACTCGAACCTTGTCCAACATACAAAGTTCCTCCTTGCTCCTTGCCTTCGATTTAGAATACCATGTTTCGATTTGAACTTGGTGAATGTTTGTTTTCACATTACAAGACCAGACCTTGTCGTCATCTGGATCTCACTTCTCATCTTCTTCTTCAGAATCTATCCTATCGAAATCTTTTTTAAAAATTTTTCTCTGACGAAGAGTGTTCTTGTTGATCTAAACCTTCATGAAGACTCTCTGTCACTGGGTAGGTATGTCAGAATCTGAGCCAGGAAAAGATTGCTCTTGTTTTGACCAGTCACACAAACTCTTCAACTATGTTTTACAATTCTTTTATTTTGATCAAATAAAAGACAGATATCGAGCACAGTTTATTAAATTAAATCTTGATCAAGTACTTTCGCTTCCTAGAGCATCTTCAGGGGCATTTCGTCAATTTTGGCCTATCCAACAATCAAACAAGGTTATAAACATCAAATTGTACATTACAATACACTACACAAGGACAAACAGTTTAAAATTTTTTAAAAATAGGCGAAGCTTCATTATGGTTGGCATCAGGAGAGAGGCTCCCTCCCGTTTTTTCTATATTTGTCCTTAATCTCTATCAGATTCCCTTATTATTCATTATTATGTCTTGTAAGTTTTTAATACTTTCAGATTTAATAACTTTCAGCATACTTTAATCTTCAACTTTCCGTTTAGTGTAATACTTTTCTTTACAGGGCTTCAAGGGTTCTTTAAAAAAATTGAATATATATAGAATAGAACAGGAGAAAGTATATAATCCTGCCGTACTTCTGCCTTGTTCGGTACGTTCCATGTTAATAATGACTTATATTAACAGAAGCAGTTTGTTCTCGGTATAAATTAATATTTGTAACATTTTTGTAGTCGATATCATAGCTCACAATGCTTTGCTGCAATTGAACACCGGTGTTCAACACCAGTCACATTGTCCAAAAGGGTACTAATAGTTCATGTGAAAACTTATCTGAATTATTACTGATGTTTTCCCCGCATTCTATGTATATGCATTTCTGTATGATTCTAAATAAGACTTAATATCTTAATGATTAAACTAATTAATCTAAATTAATTGTCAGAATTTGTTGCCCTTACTTATTGTAGGCATATGAATCAATTTATTTATTAATTTATTTGTTTTTAGCTTCTTTTTCATTGTCTACACAAGTTTTGTACTTTTATGTACAATTGTAGATAATGTAATACAAACTTGGTATGACAAAGACTACGAAAAATTTTCTAATACAAGATACGGAATAATAGTTACCTCATTTTCTATATATGGAAGCTGGATTAGACTTAAAGCTGTCAAAAGCACGCCCGAAGTCGAATATTTAAGGCCATTGCAAGGTCTTCGATTTTACAATATAATTATTGTTATTTTGAGTCATACGTCCATGATAGGTCTAATCAGTTCAGTTGCTAATACGAAGTTCGTAGAAACGGTAAGAAAACTAAGTTTATTTTGCATTTATTATTAGATACTATACCATTGGATAAAAAAGTAAGGATATCTTTATCATCACCATCATCATCATTAACATCATCAGAGCAATTCGTACCTATACTCCAATTCCATTATATATATATATATATATATATATATATATATATATATATATATATATATATATATAGTAAACTCTTAAATATTGGGGAAATCTGCAAGAAATACTCTAATGTGTATCAATTGTTTCGCCGAACGTTTTCGCCAAAGAGAATTAATTTGGCTTCTTCAGGGCTGAAAGAGAATAAATTATAATTAGCTACCATATATTATCTATTAAAACATTATTGATCTTACCGTAACTTAGAATTGTAGAGTTAGAATATTAAAAACCTTTGCTAGTAACATAGTGGTGTTTTTTGTTACTATGTGCAAAAAAAGTTTTTTATAAGGATTGAAATGTATGGTAGCTTTGAACTTGACACTTAAGGCTTACCCAAGGTTAATCGAAAAACCCAATGTAACTACATTTAAAAGGAGGTAATTCTTTGAATTGTCGGCAATAACTAAATTTTTGATTTTTAGATAGTTAAAATTGAGGTTCTGTTTAAGCCAGAACGCAAGCGCTGACAACTTCATTAGTTCGTATGAATCTTTATGTCGTTAAGGTTCATTGGTAAAAAAACGAATGAATTTAAATCCCAGTAAAGGGAAATATTATTTTGATTTTCTTTATTTAATTATATTATATTGTTCATGTATTATTGAATCTTATTGAGACGTATCTAAGAAAAGCAAGGGAATGTTATATATTTTTTGTTAATGAAAATTAATTATAAAGGTATGTTAGTTGTTAATGGATATATCAGTCAAGTTAGTTATCTGTGATATAGTATTGTTCTTGGTATCTGATTTAAGTAACAGGTGGTATATATCGCTTAGATTCTTGATGTCACTCTTAACATTAATGGAGAAATCGTTAAGGAAAATATAAGACATTTCAATGAACTCTCTTTTAGATTTATTGTTCTCACGGTGGAGAATTGTGGTGTTAGTATAGTCCATGAGATGACCAGTGGAATGGACATGTTTGGCTAATGCACAACGGTCAGGGTGAAGTCGAGAATCACTTTTGTGTAGTGTAATACGTGATTTCAATAATTGAGATGTTTGACCGATGTAGGAATTGTTGCAAGAGAGACATGGAATGTTGTAGACAATATTACTAAGCCTATCTATGGGAGTCGTATCTTTTATCTTAGAATAAAGATTATTAATTGTTAGGGCTGATCTACAAGCCACATTAAGTTTAATGTTGTTATTATTATTGCCTGATGGCAATATATGGCAATAATGGCCTGATATATGGCTATTTAACTAATCTGCAAAGATTAAATTTCTTTTCTATATATATATATATATATATATATATATATATATATATATATATATATATATATATATATATATATATATATATATGTATATATATATATATACATATATATATATATATATATGTATATATATATATATATATGTATATATATATATATATATGTATATATATATGTATATATATATATATATATATATATATATATATATATATATATATATCTGTATAGTCTCAACATCAGTTAAAAGAGACGAAAATCTATAGGCATATTAGCATACCTCTCAGACTATAGGTTTACACAGCTCACCGAAATAGCGATATGCCTAGTAAAAGAAAAGATTTAATGATGATGACCCACGGGAGAAAGAGGACAACGAATAAATACCTCCATTATTTTGTTACGGCAACTCATTAAGCAGTTTCTTTCTGAAACGATATAGTCTTAATTTGGCAGTGATCCCTCTTCGTGTAATACATTTGGAATTCTATCTGCTATACTTAGGATGTTTAGAAAAAGAAAACAAATGCTTCTTGATCCTACAAAGGCAGAAAAGGTGGTTATGGCAAGTTGTTATCTCCACAATTTCTTTCGAATAGGTCGATCAACTGTATCCTACTGAACTGTTGATTCAGATCACGAGCTCACGGGGAACTAATACCTGGTACATGGAGAGTCGTAGGTGAGCCAAATGGTACTTGGCTTAAAGGGACTTTAAATGGTATTTTAAAAGACTTAAAAGGACTGCTAGGAAACCTACTGTACTAGGCAAAGAAATACGAGAGGAATTTTCTTTGTTCTTTAAAAGTAAAGATGGGAAAGTGCAGTGGCAGAATAATTTTTAATTTCAAATTAAATAAATAAGTAATTGGTAAAACTGCTATCTGGGCTGTTCAAAGTTTTTTTATGTAACTAAATATTTACAAATTTAAATTGGTTAGTAATTTAAAGTGTGCATAGCAATGATATTCCTAGTGTTTTTTGTCTCGGTATATTGCTTGGGAGAGAGACCAACTTCAGTATAATGACGTGCCTCATTTTTATCTTTCAAAAATAAAATCATATTAAGAAAAAGCCACTTTGTTTTATAATGATCATCAGCTTCATCGTCACTTTTCCCTTTCTTCAATTCTCGCTTAAAGTGCCCAATAAGTTTTCATTTCTGTGACTATTTAAGCCCATGCGTCGGGTTTTTTATTTATGCTTTTAAAACCCACAACTTTAGGATCCAATAATACCTACTCGTTGCTCACGAAACAGCTCAATTAAATGAGTAGTCAGTTGTTTCGACCATTCCATCGTAAATAACCCCACGTGAACAGAGCAAAAAAAATTTAGGAAAAACATTCAAGAACGAACTAGGCAATATGATACCCACGGTTGCTGCTCGCTTACTATGCCAGAGAAATGTTTCAATAACATGTTTTTAAGTGTAGATGAGCCGCGATGAGATTTTACAACAATATTTTATAACTTCTTTTTTTTCTATGAAAATTTTATACAACACTGTGTTTTAAAACTTTTTTATTTAACCCTTTGTGGACGGACTTTTTTTTGTTTATATTTAATGGTAAATAATTTGTTTTTAGGACATATTAGGGCAAAAAATAGACAAATCAAAGGTTTTTTATATTATATTTTTGTAACTAGTACAAAAAAAGGTGGTTCCATGTGGAACCACTAGGCCACAAACGAAAAACTTATTTGGTGTGAAATGGAATAAAACAATTTTTTTTTCAGATAGACATAAACCTACTGACATGTAGTACAGTGCCATCTTGTACGACGAGGAGTTGCCTTCGTACTGCAGTGTGTACAACGTACTTTGACTCCATGCTGAGGCATATGGGCTACTTTGTCAGTTCTTATTTCTAGAGGAACTTGTTTTTTGAACCTGTTACTGGTTCTTGGTTTGTCCATGCTTCTTCTTCCAAATTTAGGCATTTGTGGGTCTGCTTGAATCAAACCGGTGGCCACAGTAATTTTAAATTCTTTCAAAAAGATACTCTTACCAGTTGTTGATTGTTTGAAAATTACATATGAGCTAAGTAATGTTAGGTCAACAAAATGGAAAAAAATTCTATGCCACCACTTTTTGGATTTTCTATTCAATTCGCAGCAAGATACTAACATATCAGACTTATCTACATATCCCATATATTTGTTGTAATCCTTTTCTTTCCTCTTCACAGTGACATTTTCTTCAGGTTTGTGAAAATTGCTTAGAGAATGAATGGGTTTTTTATCCATCCATTGCATTCATTCAGTTGGAAAACCTTTTCTATCTTTTTGAGTTGTTTCACATGCGTAGATATTGTCTTTTATTAAGTCGCGTTGTAATGCAACAGAATTGAAATAGTTATCGAAATAAACTTCATAATTTTTTCCAACTAAATCTCTTGTAAGATCTTTTATTTCTCTTGCCCCGAGCTGTTGTTCCCTTACATCGTTTACTTTTCCGGTGTATATTTGGAATTGTAAAACATATCCTGACTGATCAGCACGTACCCATACCTTATATCCCCTTTTTGTGGGCTTCATCGGCATATATTGGCGTAAACTACTTCGTCACTTGAACCTTATTATCGATTCGTCTATTGATTGTTGCCTGCTGGGATAAAATGAGCTTTGTAAGTGGTTTAAAGTTCCTCTAACAATGGCCGCACTTTGTAGAGTTTATCATAGTTGCCATTACCTTTCTTAGGTTGTAATGAAATATCATTTATATGAAGATGAGTAAGCAACCAATAAAAATCTGTCACGCGACATACATAAAGAAATAAACTGATCCCTGATAACAAAATTTGCAGACTAAAAATCTCTATAACTGGACAACTTTTTCACACCCATCAAAAGGTTTATTCCCAAAAAACACTTTATTTCTTCAAGTGTTGTGGGAGTGTTGTTTTTGTTATTTTATTGGAATACATATAAATTCGTTTGGGAAACAAGTGTATTCAACAGGTTCTCACTAAACAAATGAAGAAATAAATCAAGAGGAGTCTGTATAGTATCAGGAACATTTGGTCCAACGTTTTCTAAGAAAGGACGGAGTTGAACGGCATTATTTGGGTCGGTGGTCCATTTTAACTCATCAAGAATAGCAACTGATACCTCGTCTTCACCACAGTCACTGTCATGCGCAACATCTTCATTGTCAAGTCATGTTGAAATCTTTATCCTCGTTCTCATCAAAATCGGATACATCAGATCCCTCCGATGGGATATCTGCTAGTAAATCGTAAGCGTCATGACTTGTTAATTGACTCAAATCAAGACGTCTTTTCATTTTGGAATTCTGTAACAAAACATACCTATTAGTTACTGATCGGCCTAGTGGCACCTATTGGAACCACCAATCAAAATATCAAAATTCATTTAGTTATCTACGTAGTTCATAAAGACTCAATACGGCAATACGTAAATACATCTATTTATCAACAAATTAACATAATACATACCTTTTATCAGTACAAGAATGTTTGTTTATTTACAATAAATGTACAATATGCACAACTGCTCCTGGAATTTTGTTATCGCGTGGGAAGTGAAATACATGACGTCTACATCGCATTCCGTCTGGTGGTCCCAGCGTACGATTACTCGGGCAGTAGGAAAAAATTTGTTTAAAGGTGGTTCCACCGTGGAGCCACTAAGCCTGAAAGGGTTAAAATTCTGTAACAAGTTACAAAACTTTGTTATTTAATATGTTTTGTTACATAGTAGTTACCCGGCTTTATTATATGGCACATTTGGTACATAAAAGTCAAATGCTTTTAATAAGAGGATATTTTGATATTTTCTGTAAACCAAGCAATTTCAAGTATAAACGATAAGTTTTGGACGAGTTCAATATAACGATACAAGCATATATTTATGATAATCTAAAACTGCATGGGGTAATTTTTTCTTTTGTTTCTTACGAAAAGATGAAACCAGATAGACACACTTATTACCGACCCACCCGATGACACTAATTGTCCTTTCGTTATCGTTAATACTTTCATATTCTTTTAAGTAACACCTTATCTGAAACCATTTTACAATTACGCATTCTCTTTTCTTGTTCAACTGTCCCTACACTGAATATGCTTAACTCGCTTTATGTCACTAACTCGGGCGAAGTAAACCAGTAGACAATCAAAATATACTAAAATAGTTACATTGTTTCTCGTGAATACGTCTACAAACGTTTACTACTACTTCCCATATTATTTCAAAGAATTCGTGTCTCTAATTTGTGAAACTGTGATGCAAAAATGTATTTTCACCTGCATAGGGTAAAAAAATCGTATAAAATGCCGATCACTCCACATCTAACCAATAATTTAAACTTCCATGTTGTGGGCTTGCTTTTTATATATTAGCATCTTGCCCGCTCGTATTCCGTTATAGGGAACCTTCATTCGTCTATCGAAAAACGCTTTTCTTCAGATATCGCTAAGAGTAAGAGGTTCTGGCGTGCCTGTTCCAACAATGGACGAACTATGTCGGTTTTTTTATGATCATAATTATTTTTAAAATAAGTGGTTCTTCCAGAATTTGATAACGTTTAAATGGCATTATTTCAAGTAGAGATTTATATTGAAATGAATGAGACCAAAAATCGATATAAGAAGGCATGCTTGTCAATAACTCAATACCAATGAAGGATTTCATTTATACCTTACCTCAGTAGATATTGAACTGTTTTTATAAGTCTAATTTATTAACTTTATTTATTATAAAATGTTCTAACACTTAGTTTATTAGTCTTTATTTAATTTATATAAAGTCTTACAATAATTTATTTACACGATACTAATTTATATACTACGTTTCTGCGTTACAATTCAAACTCGATACAACTATTCAGACTAACTTGTTTTTAAATAAAAGTGTCCTCTATATATATAAAATAGCCGTTATTCTGGAGTCCCCTCGAATTTGGAAGGCGACCTGTGTTGAGCCTCTCGAATGAGATGGAACGCCGGACAGGTTTTTAGCGGATTGGAGAACCTACTAGAAAATACTTGATAGAATAATAAAATGTTTACAGGTTAAATATGAGACATATTTATCGTAACAATATGGATTTGTCTTTTATTCGGGTTATACGGCGATTTAACAGCTGCAAACGGATTAGTAGGAATATCAACTAGATACACAAAATCATTTAATCAAAATTTATATAATGAATTCATGTTCGAATGTTATAGTTTAAGTTGTTAATGTTTGAGTGTAGAATGTTATTGTTGTTGTTACAAGTTATTTTTAATTTATACATTAAAAAAACCTTTTTAATAATTTTACTTTATTTTTTAGATGAATTCATCTCTTGGTAACATTTTTATGTCAAGTGGACCGTTATGTGTTTCAACAATGTTTTGTTTATCTTCTACTCTTTTATCATATGGAATTTTTTCTCATTTCGAAAAAAGAAAACTTACCTTAAATGTTTTAGTAATGATTTTTGTTGAACGATATTTAAGGTAAGTTTATATTATTTATTTTTCTACTTATATGCAAAATAAACCTTTTCTACACATTTGCGTATGTCTCCTGATAGACAATAATCTCTTGAAATCAAGATAAGATGCTAGTATTTATGAACATAATTAAAATCGACTATGCGTCTAAGTCATACATTTCTCTTCATACATCTTAGCTACCGACAGTTCTTCTGAAAAATTTATATATAGGTATATACAGTGGGTGATCAAATTATTATAATCAGTCACAAAAGTTTAGGTTTTTCAAATTTGTTCAAAAATTTTATAATAAAATCATATGCTGCTATACGATTAAGGTATGCCAATATATTTTGTCACTGATAACCTTACTTTTTTGACGATTACAGCTCTAGAACTGTCATTTGTGTCAAATTACGTGACAACATGCACATTGTGGTGAATTTGCGCTTGGAGTTTACAACTGAATTTGTATGTTTTTGTATTGTTTTTGACAGATTAGTATTGTTTTATATTTGTAGTATGTTTTATTAATGTATGTAATGTAATGTAGTGATTGTGAGTGAAAAAAATCGGTTGCCTGTAAAGTCGGTTTTACGGGCGAAGATTTTACGTGACAACGTCTTTTTCTCGGTAGAATATTTATTGATATGAATATTATTAAATTGCACAATAGTTGTTTGCAGTTGAAACGCGCTGTTTCTTCTCAATCGACTGAATTACGATTGATTGCAGAGTGATTTAAACTAATAATTTACTTAACACTATCAACATTTGTCAATAGTATGACATAACCTATAAACTCAGTTTCTCAACTTTTGTCAATCTAACAATTAATCAATCAATCATAGTTTACGATAATGAAATATTAGTGTACAATTATTTACCTTTATTGTTGTAGATGTTGTAAATGACGAATCTAAGCACTCCACATTTTCACTACAGACACAGCTGACGATACTTTAACCACACGTGTGAACTTGTATTATGACGCTTTCTCGGTTTTCCAACGTCAAGAACGCTCGAGAAAGACAGAGACACAAGTACGCACCGATTCAAAGCGCCTAATTCTCTAGTGCTGCGCGCGCAGCGGACCAATCATGTTTGAGTGGGAGAGAGACGCAAGGCATTCGCCGGTCCGGCGAGCCTCTCTCTCGTTCGGTGACTCATCGTAACAGACGTGAGCGGGCGTTACACTTTTTCATGAGTGACTCCGAGCCACAACCTAATTTAAGACGTTGTCACGTCAAAAAATATCAGTTTTAATTTTAAAAACGTTTTCAAAATTTTTCGATTTTTGAGAAGAATCAATGGGTAAGGCTAAAGACATCCCTGGGTGTAAAATGGTGGAGATAAAGACACTTTTATTGAATACAAAGCTTTCCCAAGGTCAGATAGCTCAACAGTGCCAAGTAGCGCAAGCAACAGTGAGCAATATCAGGAAAAAAATTGATACCAACAAACCCCTGACTCACCAGCGTGCCCAAAAATGTGGTCGAAAGCGTGTCACTACACCCAGAGACGAAAGAAAAATGGGGGATATCTTCGTAAACAATAGACAGAAGCAAAGAAGAATCGTCATGGAACTTATTCGTGAAGCTGGGATGCCAGTTTCTGACATGACAGTCCGCAGAAGGCTTGCTGAGTAAAGTTTCAAATCATGTCGCCCTTCCAAAAAACCAAAGTTGACGTGGAAGGCAAGTGGGTGAAAAATATCACAAGGATTGCATAGTGGAACGAGTAAAACATCCTCTCAAGATCATGGTATGGTCTGTGATGAGCAGTAAGGGCACAGGGAGGCTGTACATTGTGAATGAAATGATGAATCAACATCAGTATATTGAAGTTCTGGAAAGAAAGCTCATGCCACAAATCAAAGACTGGTTTGGCGAATCGGAGGATTTTACCTTTATGCACGATTTAGCACTGTGCCATAAAGCAAAAACAGTAACATCGTACATGGACAAAAAGAAAATTGAAGTACTGAAGTGGCCAGTTAATTCCCCAGACCTCAATCCGATCGAAAATCTATGGGAGCTTATGAAGAGGGGGATTGCCCAGGAAACTGTCACAAATACGAGGCAGTTCATTGAGAGACTCATTGCCACCTGTCACAGAAACGATAAAATAAAAGAAGACTGCCTAAGAAACATTCAAAGCATGCCAAGGAGGATCAAAGGTGTCATCGAAGCTAAAGGAGGTCACACAAAATATAAACAAAATTGCTATTTAAAGTCAAAAAAAATATTTAAACATTTTGTAAAATAACGTGTTTATAATCTATTTTTATATTATATTTACATCATTAGACGCTTATATGCAGTTTTATTCTTTATTAAACAGCAAAATACAAAGTTTTTTGAAGTGATCATAATAATTTGATCACGCACTGTATATATATATATATATATATATATATATATATATATATATATATATATATATATATATATATATCGTGTCACGATGTTTGTCCAAGCTAATATTAAAAAACCACTGAACCGATTGCTACTATTTAAATGGGAAAAAGCCACAATTAAAGGTTAAAGTAAGTTTAATGATGTTTCAGTTTCCACTTCGAAAATAATTCTCAAAATACAAACATTAGTTAATAAAATTTTGTGAAAGTGTATTTGTTGATCCAACTCCGGAGATTTTTTATCTCGATGAATGACCCTTATTTTTTTTTAATTGTAAATTTAAAATGTTTTATACGACTTCACCTCTACAGTTTTAGTTCATTTGATCCATGTAGTAATAAAATATCATAAAATGACGTTTAAACTCTTATTATGTTAAATGAAACCAACTGCGTGGCAAATTCCTCGACGGAAGATAGAAGGATTTGGTTACTAATATTAAAATAAGAAATCACTAAAAAAAATTCCACTATAACAAGTCAATCATATTTTATATCAACAACACATTCTTTTAACTGCTTTGTGTTACTTCTGAATTTTTTTTTTTATCTTTCAGGTTGTTACCGCCATTAGCAGCAGTCCTACTCTTTAACGTAACTTGGTGGCGCCACTTTGGAAGCGGTCCAAACTGGAACAGGATAGTTGGACAGGAATATTTAAATTGTAGAAAAAATATGTGGACTAATTTAATGTTTCTAAATAACATAATAGATGCTGAGAATATGGTAAGTACATATGTCAGAATCAAATGAATTTAAACAAAATTTCTTAAAAAATGAATGCGTTCCTACTTATACTGCACTTGACAAGTACTTGTACTTTGTCAAGTATATGAACACATTCTTTTATATTTTAGCAACTGCGCGGCTATTGTCGACATAATGTGGCACTACTACTTAACGTAAACTTGTCGCGTATTGCTTGTAGTAACTTCACTTCCATCAAGGCAGTCAGCATCAGAGCATACCAACTCATCAACGTTCAGTTTCAGGCAAAACTACGTCGAACCATAGAAAACACAATAATCTTTGTTTTTCTCAACACCTCATGTAATGTGAAAGTTATTGCCAAACATCTTCAGACAAACCTTCACCTAGTTATGATCGGCATAGACAAAAATCTTTCACAAAAAAATATCGAGGATAGTTTATCCGAAATCAACTTTACATTCACCCACTCATCAAAGGCGGACGCCTAACTGCCCGCTCCAACAACCTTTGTAAGAGTCTCCATAGCCTCCAAAATTCGCCAAAGAATTACTCTAAAAGGTATCAAAATTAACAGCAAAAAATTAAATTGCGAAATTTTTAAGTCAAAAAAATAATGCAATTAAAGTCAACCTGGATGTTTTATTGTTGAATATTCGAGTAAAATCTATACCTGGGTCTCTCCGCAAGATCAACCAGAAAACATAATAAAGAAACAAATTGATTACATAATGGTGAACAAGAGATACCGTAATGGATGCCTATCAGTTAAAAGTTACCAGTTCCTATGAAATGTTAGGAAAATAATACATATGAGAACGATATCCGAAGAGGAAATTGAAACGTCAATAAACTTATTTTAAACTTAAATTGTGACTTAATCCCAATAAAAATAGTAATTCCTATGTTATTATTAATTTATTAACGACTCCTTCTGCCGCCACACAACTTACCCTACCTCGTGCGCTTGTGACACACAAAAAGGCACCAATTGACAGAGATAAAGTTAATAAGGGCACCGTA
This sequence comes from Diabrotica undecimpunctata, assembly GCF_040954645.1. NCBI lineage: Eukaryota > Metazoa > Arthropoda > Insecta > Coleoptera > Chrysomelidae > Diabrotica > Diabrotica undecimpunctata. Next base: position 100,293,318 of record NC_092811.1, read on the forward strand.
TAAATATTACTTCACGATAAATTTCTTGGTAATGAAAAGAACAAAACAAACTTAACGGGCTTTCTCGAAACTGCTGTATCAGAAGTAGCTTTTAGTGTCGATCAGGCTTAATCTGATGCAGATACAGTCATTATCTGTTCTGCGCTTGCTGTATTCCAAGCCTATGATTCTGTGGCTGTCGTAGCAGAGGACATTGACATTCTTGTCTTGCTCACGGCATTAGTACCTATGCTAATTAGGTTAATCAAGGGCTTAATACCCCCACGGATTCCAAACTACAGTCTAAATTTTTCTGACGAGGTGAAGTAGTTTGGTATTACCCTTGACAGAAAGTTAACATGGAACTCACATTTAGAGGGTTAAGCTAAAAGAGCATATATTACCTATGAGCAATGTCGACGAACAGTCGTACGCACCTGGGGCCTTTTGCCCAGGGTGATCGCCTGAGTCTACACTGCTGTCATTAGGCTAATGCTAACTTACGGAGCTATTGCTTGGGTACTAAAAGTGCTACAGGCAACAGCCATTAACAAACTAAACCATATTCAGCGGATAGCTTGCATAAATATAACAGGTGTTATGAAAACAACACCAACTGCTGCAATGGAGTTGATCATTGGCATCATGCCTCTAGACATATATGTCAAAGAGGTGGCGCTCGTGACAATGATGCAACTACGCTCAGCTGGTGCAAACCTTGATGTAGGAATTGAACAATTGAGAACTCGTTTCTGGTGGGGAAAACTGGATGCGCTACCCTTGCTACAGGCAGGCTGCGACTTAATTGAACCAAAGTTTGTCTTTGACAAACCCTACAAAACCGAAACAAGACAGTATAGGAAGACAAACGTTTCAAATTCCTATTGCATATACACCGATGGCTCCAAAATGGAAGAAGGCTCAGGATGCGAGATATACTCCAGATCACTGAACCTAAGAATAAAGTGGGGTATGGGCAAAAATGCCAGTGTAGTTCAGACAGAACTTGCTGGTATCTCCATAGCCGCAAAAGAGATAACCCAAAAAGGTATAGCAGGAAAACTATAATAATCTGCACAGATAGCAGACAAGTGCTACCAACCTTGAATAGACCACGTGTCACATCAGGGTTAGTAATAGAGTGTCACGAGTCACTAACTCAAGCTTCGGATGTTAATACCATCATTCTGAGGTGGGTTAAAGCACACGATAGGAATAAAGGCAACCGCATTGCCGACCCATGGGCTAGGAAGACGGTAGACCTAAGACTCTTAGGACCTGGGTATCTTTTTGGTTGATCAACTACAACAATCGCGGAAATTGTCAAATGTCACTTCCATACGCAAACTGTAAAAAGATGGGAAGAAGGGCAAGGATGTAGACTTGCCAGGATAACACTAAGTAACTTAAAAAGTCAGCATCAAAGAAGTACTTGGAAATGACCAGAAAAAATCTACGCTTGACAGTTGGTTTTTTAACTGGTCATTGTTAATTAAGCAAACACCTCCACACACTGGGGCTAGTACACACCTCTATGTAGGAAGTGTGAACGAGAAGACGAAACTGTAGAGCATGTCCTATGTGAATGCTCGGGGTTATCGTTAATGCGAAGGTACGCATTCGGCGAGTCCTGGCCGACACCTGCCCACATAAGGGAGATTTCTCCTAGTGACTTGTCCACCTTTCTAGAAATGGCAGGATGGACAATGAGCTAAGGGTGACAGCTCCCTCGGAGGATGCACAATGGGTCAATTGTAGCCTAAGTGCTGTGGAACTTAACTCGCCCTCCCTACTTTACAGATACAGATACGACATTAGGAGGGAGCAGTCCAATGTTGTATGTCCAAAGTGTCCAATTTTTTAAACCTTTAAAGGGTGTAAGCCGCATCAGTTATACTGTCCTTTAAGTTTTATATATGGCGACATCATTCCAGAGAATTTGCTGTTTCTCCACGCCTTTTTGGGATGCGATACAACATTAGCTTACAAGACCAGGAAACTTAAATTCATCAAGATTTTACAGAAATATACTGAGTTAGCTAACATAGCAGTCTTTCTTAGTGAGAAAGCCGAGCCATCTTTGCCCACTGTCATTGGTGAAAGTTTTTTCGTTTATTTATATGGTGGAAATAAAGATGATTTTCTAATAACATGAAATACAAACGATTCGCTAAGACAGTGGCCAAAATTACATTTAACTTATTATCGCTTCCGCTAACACAAGATGCAGCTCGTTTCCACAGTGTTAGAGTTTATCACTAGGAAAAAAACATGGAAAAATTTGGATACCACTTAAAATTTTCAAAACTCCAATACCAGCAAACTTCTGAAATTAATTTTCTGCAGATGCAAGATAAACTATGAAAGTATATATGGTTGCCAACAAGTAGGCCTCAAATGCTCTGCAGTGTGTTCCAATTTTTCTGGTGAAACCTGCAGTGACATCATGGAAATATTAAAATTAATTGAACATTGAAGATCTTTTCATGGACACAAGAACGGGACCAACACAAATTGATAACGAGGAAGCTCTAATAATATTAAAATCTGAAGTCCAACATGCTATAAACAACTCAAAATCTGGCAAAGCCCCTGGGCCAGATGCAGTTCATATGGAGCTGATTAAACTTATAGATGAAGACAATTTAAGTGCAATAACTATACTCTTTAACAACATATTCAAATCTGGTGAGATACCTACAGAATGGCTGCTATCGACCTTTGTTCCGCTACCAAAACCCAAGAACCCCAAACACTGTAGTGACTATAGATTAATCAGCTTAATGTCGCACTTATTAAAAACATTTTTAAATATTATACATGCAAGAATATTCAGAAAGTGCGAAGCGGATATGAGTAATAGACAGTTTGGCTTTCGTAATGGCTTCGGAACAATGGAAGTTCTGTATAGTTTCACAACTCTTGCCCAAAAATGTCGAGACCAACAAAAAGATCTTTTCGTTGCGTTTATAGATTATGAGAAAGCTTTCGACAAAGTTAAACATAACATTCCCATGGAACGTCTAAAGAGAAAAGGACTTGACAAAAATGACATTAATATAGTGACAAATCTCTATTGGAACAGGCTGTTGTAACATTAGATGGAAATAGCACGGATGCGCAATAGATAATTAGAGGATTGAGACAGGGCTGTGTACTTTAACCATTGCTATTTAATATATATTCCGAGGAGTTATTTACGCAGGCACTTGAAAACTGTACAAATGGATCAAGATAAATGATGAAAATATAAATAACATCCATAATTCTGACGATACAGTCATTATCACTGAATCACTGAAAGTGAGACAGACCTGAAGACGTTCTAAACACAATTTGTGATAGTGAGAACAGTTTGGTTTAACAATAAACATAAAGAAAACAAAAACCATGGTTATCAGTAAGAGGGGCAAAGTCATTACAAGGATCCAGATAAAAAATGAAGATATTGAGCAAGTGGACAAAATGAAATACTTAGGAGTCTGGATTACGGAAGATCTGAATCCGAAATCAGGAATTTGCTTAAGAATAGAGCAATCAAGCAGCCTTTTTGAAGATGAGGAAATTTCTGAGTAACCAAACTCAATCTGCAAATCCGATATCACCAACATCATCATCATCATTTGGCTCTACAACTCTATGTGAGTCTTGGCCGAGTTTACTATTTCCTTCCATTGTTGTCGGTCCTGAGCAGCTATTTCCCATTGCTGTGTTCCCATTTTGCGTAGATCACTGGCTACTGCGTCCTTCTATCTCTTTCTTGGGCGACCAACTGACCTTCTGCCGTCGGGCCTTTCCCATAATGTGGCGTTCAGGAGTCTTTCGTCACTCGATCTTAGTACGTGTCCCGCCCATCTTATTCGGTTTGCTTTAGTGTAGCGTACTATGTTTTCATCTACATACAATGTCTGCAGTTCATCATTGTGTCTTCTTCTCCATTCTCTTGTTGTCTCTTCTCTGCAAGGCCCATACATAGTCTGCAGTATCTTTCTTTCCAGTACCAGTAATTTTGTCGTTTTCCGCTGGTTCGGAGTCCGTATCTCGCTTCCATACGTTATTGTGGGACGAATTATTGTCTTGTACACTCTTATTTTTGCTAGTATTGAGAGTAAAAATAAAAGATGGTAAAAAAAATATGGTAAAATGTTATATCCACTCTATTCGTCTTTATGGTGTAGAAGCCTGGACTGTTAATGTTGACTTAATGAGAAAATTGGAAGCTTTTGAGATGTGGCTTTTTCGGAGAATTTTGAAGATGCCACGAACAGATCATATTACGAACGAAATGGTGTTGCACAGAATGGGAAGAGACAGAGAACTTTTGACCACCATTAAAAGACGAGAGATAGCCTATTTAAAACACATACTTAGAAATGATAAGTACGAGTTGTTGCAGTTGATTATAAAGGGTAAAACCGAAGGAAAAAAGGGTCCTGGTAGACGACAAATATCCTGGCTGAAAAACATTCGCGACTGGACTGGGTTTAACACAAGACGCTCTAAAGAAAAGCAGAAGATAGAGACGAATTTGCAATGGTTATAGCCAACCTTCATTAGTGGTGACGGCACTAGAAGAAAAAGAACATGTCGAAGAATTCGAAGATGAATTGCCCACGATGACGCCAATTCTAGTTTCCGTTCTTTCGCAAACATTCACCTTCGATACCGACCTAGATAATGAACCGCAGCCTGGACTATCAAAGAAAATGCTCAATATGCTCAATATTGTAAATGCATTAGGTCTAATGGGGATACCACTTAAAAACGGGCCTCCGGACTCTACCTCAAAAGTGATCAGGAAAAAGGTAGATAATAAAATAATAATACCATAGAAATGTTAACAAAACAGTAAATTATATGAATAAAAAAATTATTAATAATTTTTTTCGTTTCTATTTCGTTTTTATCGTATTCTTTTGAGTATTCAAGAACCCGGTCAACTTCGAAGTCCAGTAAAACTCAGAAAAATTAATGAAATTAAACACATTTCTAGTAAAAATGATTCGTTGAAAATCCTTTATAATATTGCTCTGATATCTTTTTACTATAAAATGACTAGAAAAAAGTTATAAAACACAAAAGAAAATTTGTAGTCTACCCACTTTCTGTATCGAATGAGGTTGAATCTGAAATTGCACGATCTTTGTTACCCCTCACCAATTAATACGTACAACGAAATTATGAAAGCTCTTGACAAAGCTGCAATGGAAGCTATTGGAGAAGTGGATAGCATAAAAAATAGAAATGAATGGTGGAATAAAGAAATAGAAGATCTTGTGGGGAAGAAGAAGAATATGTATAACAAATGGCTAGCAACAAAGGACCCTTACAATCGACAACAGTACAACAGCTTAAACAAAGAAGTAAAAAAAGAGGTAAATAAAGCCAAAAATGAGATGTGGAATAAAGCCTGCGAAAACGTAGAAAATTTTATGGGTACAGCAAAAAGTAAAGAAGCCTGGAAAACAATTAGAGGTAGTAGAACAGATAGAAAATAATGCAGTAGGTTAACTCTAATAGCCCCAGAATTATGGGTCGAAAATTATGAACAAATGCTGACAGAAGATCGAACAGAATTCCAAGATATTGGCTACCAAAAATATGATATTTCCTACCGCGAAGAAACTGAAATAACACCAGAAGAAATTAAAAAACACGCCAACGCTATGAAAAATGGAAAGGCTCCAGGACCGGGAGAAGTATCCATTGAACTGATTAAATATGGCCCTGACAAACTATTTCAGCTATTGACCTATACTTAATTTATTGTTGAGAGGAGAAGAGCTACCCCCAGAATGGAAAACTGCATATATCAGCAATCTATACAAAAATAAAGGCGACAGAAAAGATTGTAAGAACTACCGAGGGCTTAGTGTAACTAACTCAATCTGTAGAGTCTACGGGAAGATAATAAAAAGCCGAATTGAAGATTGTTGGGAAGACGCTGAAGATCAGAGTGGATTTCGTACTGGTCGTTCTTGTATAGACAATGTGTTCTGCCTAAAACAAACAATAGAAAAGCGTTTGGAACATAATATGGAGACACACATGGTATTTATTGATCTTCAAAAAACGTATGACAGTGTCCCATTAGCCAAGCTATGGCAGGTGCTAGAAGACAAGAATATTCCACCGATTTACATTAATGCTGTAAGGGAGTTGTACGATGATATGACGAGTGTAATAAAGATTGGACAAAAAGTGACAAAAAAGACAAAAGTGACCAAAGGACTTCGCCAAGGCTGCTGCATTGCACCTACACTTTTTAAGATTTATTTGGAGGGGGTTTTGGATATTTGGAAAAGAAAATGTGAACCTATGGGTGTTAAAATTGGAGACTATACACTGTACAGCTTGCATTTTGCTGATGACCAAGTAATACTTGCAGAAGATCAAGATGATATCCACTACATGTTACGAAAAATAGATGAAGAATATACTAAGTGGGGCTTATCTATTAATCCATCAAAAACAGAGTACGTAGTAGTGGTAGGTGAAGGAAAGCACTTAGAACTAGGAAGCAAACAAATTCAAAATACTGATAGCTATAAATATCTCGGTGTAAACATTACAAACAATGGTCGGAATATAAAAGAAATAGCTACTAGAATTGGTCAAGGAAATTCAGCAATACGTCAACTTAATAGTATACTTTGGAATAACCACATCACCCGAAACACAAAAATTAGGATATACAAAAGTATCATAGAAAGCATTGCTACATATGGTTCAGAGCTTTGGATAATCAATAAAAATGGCGCATCCAAAATAAAAGCAATGGAAATGAATTATTGGAGAAGATGTTGCCAACTCACTAGAAGAGATAGAGTAAGGAATACTGAAATCAGATAACTTATGGGCATAGACATTGACGTCCTGGAAACTATAGAATGCAAAAGGCTGAAATGGTATGGCCATATAGAAAGGATGAATGATCAACGATGGCCAAAGAGAATGTTACAGTGAATCCCCACCAACCGCAGGAAAAAGGAAGACCAAGAAGATCGTGGAGACAAGAAGTAAAAGGTGCAATGGAAGATAGGGGTCTACAAGTAGATGACTGGAACGATCGCAAGCGTTGGAAGCTAGGTTGTGAGAAACGGCGGCAGCTGTAATAAACTCGTTACATATATATATATATATATATATATATATATATATATATATATATATATATATATATATATATATATATATATATATATATATATATATATAGTAAATTTGTTCAAAAATGTGTAGTTATTTTTGTTAATTTTACGATAAAAGTAATGGGAATAAAGTTTTAGACAATTTAATTTACTAAAAATAATATCTAACAAAAGTTTTTGTAGGGTTGCTAGTTTACCAGACATAGTTTGAAAACCATGTGCACCCATTCTTCCAAGATGGCGAGTTTTCAAGAACCCGTCCCACAAACCCCACAAACTTCTGCTTAAGCTTATGCTAATCAAGCCCATACATCAAAAAAATAAAATTACGTCCTCTCAAAAATGTGATTTCAATATAACTTTTCAATGGCAAAGGACAGGTAGATATTGGTTGTCTGTGCTTTTCAATCTCATTTCACAAAGATACCTGCCCTAGCTGTGGTGAGAAAACTTTCTAAAAGAACCATCTCAATCTAACACCAATAACCCACATTGCACTTCCCCAAGCCAAATCAATACCCAAGAAGAACATCACCAGCTTTCGTTTCTGGAACATTGGCCATCTCAACACGACCCGAAAAACATTTTTCAATCCTTAAAGGGAATACAAGGGTCTAAAGTAACTAAAGTCTAAAGTCAGTTACACGATATACAACCAGTTATACCTTTCTTAGAGCTACCACCTATGCCCAGAAGACACAAGGTTATTCTAAGAAGATTAAGACTTGGACACACTCGTCTTACACATGGCTTTCTAATGGCATCTACCGATCCACCTTCATGCGGCCATTGCAGCAGCCTCTTAACAGTCAGACATTTTCTTATAGAATGTCCGCATTTTTCTGCTAAAAGAAAACAACACCAGTTGGGAGATAATATTAAAGAAATGTTAAGTGAAACTCAGAAATTTGTTTCTGATTAAATATTTAAAAGACATTCAAGTGCTTAGTAAACTCTAAAGTTTAATAATTATGTGTAACGGTTAAATTTGTAAAAAATAAGTACTGTATATTGTCAAATGTAAAATTGTATATACTTTATATTGTATTATACTGTCATCGTGTCAATGACCTCATAGTCGAGACACGTTAATTAAAATAAAAAAAAAATCTCATTTCACAAAGATACCTGTCGTAGCTGGGGTGAGAAAACTTTCTAAAAGAACCATCTCGATCTAACACCAATAATCCACATTGCACTTCCCCAAGCCAAATCAATACCCAAGAAGAAGATCACCAGCTTTCGTTTCTAGAACATTGGCCACCTCACCTTTTTCTTCTTCAGTGCCTTATCCGGTCCGGATGTTGGCGATCATCAAGGCTATCATGGTTTTGTTGACTGCTCTGCGAAACAGCTCCGCTGCGGTCATCCCAAACCATTGTCGGAGATTTTTCAACCACGAGATACGACGGCGTCCCTGTCCTCGTGGCCGAGGTACTCAAGCTTACGTTGTTTAATTAAATTAAGCACTTCTTTTTCTTTTGTCATACGCTGTAGGACCTCAACGTTGGTGACATGGTCCACATGAGATATTTTTAGTATCCTTCTGTATATTCACATCTCGAAGGCTTCGATTCGTTTTTCAGTGGCTTGCGTCAGTGTCCAGGCTTCAACTCCATACAGTAACACTAGAAGAACGTAGCACCTCACTATCCGCATCTTGGTTCCCAAACTGAGATCACTGCAGCACAGCAAGGATCTCAACTTAATAAATGTAGACCGTGCATTTCAATTCTGGATCTAATCTCTTGAGCGTAGTCCCATTGTACGTTGAGGGTAGTTCCGAGGTAAGTGAATCTGTCGACTCTCTGGATCTCTTCGCTACCTGCCATTAGTGCCCCGGGATCTAAATTTGTACGGCTGACAACCATGAATTTAGTTCTCTTAATATTGAGGTTCAGTCCGTATGTTACGCTCATAGTTCGCACTCGGTCTATTAAGGCCTGCAGATCGTTTAGGCTGGTTGCTAGTAACACAGCGTCATCGGCGTAGCGGATATTATTGATGTATTCACCGTTCATTCGGATTCCCATGTCTAGGTTTGTGGGCGCTTCATTAAAAATCTCCTCAGAGTATATATTGAAAAGAGTCGGCGATAGCACACATCCTTGCCTTACTCCTCGCATGATCTTCACTTGGTCGGTCAGCTGGTCTTCGACCTTGACTTGAGCACGCTGGTTCCAGTATAAATTCATGATGATCCGAATGTCCCTCTCATCCAATCCTACTCTTTGTAGTGCGGTGACCATCTTCTGGTGCTGACAACGGTCAAATGACTTGGCGTAGTCAATAAAACAAATATAGACATCACAACTGACATCGCGGCATCTCTGAAGTAGGACTTGTAAGGTGAAAAGTGCTTCACGTGTACCCATGGAATTGCGGAATCCGAATTGCATTACACCGACATTTTCTTCGAATTTCTTGTAAATTCTGGCATGTATGATTTTAAGAAAAATTTTAAGTGCATTACTCATAAGACTGATAGTTCGGAAATCTTCGCACGTTTTCGCAGATCGTTTTTTTGGTAGCGTTACAAATGTTGACAATAGCCATTCCTCTGGGATATTACCTGAATCGTATATGGCGTTGAACAGTTCAGTTAACTCCTTCGTGCTCACTTCACTTATCACCTTAATAAGTTCAACGGGTATTTCGTCCGGACCTGTAGCCTTACCATTCTTAGACTGTTTTAAAGCAGCCTTTACCTCGCTTTCTAGAATTGACGGCCCTGTCATGGAATTTATTTCCGGAAGGTTGCCTCGGGCGTCCCAGAAAAGTTCTTCGATATATATTTTCCAGGTAACCAACTTCTCCTTCACTGTCGTCGCCAGATTACCGTCTTTATTTATGAGGAGGTGTGTGTTTCTCCTCTTGTATTGACCAGTGGCTTCACGAATCCTTCGGTGGATATTTATATGATCGTGTTTCTCTTGGAGCTCCTCGATTAGTTTACATTTTTCTTGCATCCAGGTCTCCTTCGTATTTCTTTTTTAATTGTCTGGTTGGTTTCTTGGTATTTCTTCGCGTCCCTGTTTTTCATTAATCTTCTTTGCCACCTCACCACGACCCGAAAAACATTTTTCAATCCTTAAAGGGAATGCAAGGGTCTAAATTATCTGTCTTTCTACCGAAGATCACGTAACATGTCACCCAAGAAGAAAAAATTAGCATATCTTTTCGAAAAATTCACGTTTCAAATCGTTAGCATTAAAGCTTAATAGTATGTTTGTATAACTTGTAAAACTACAACTTTTCAGCGTTGCCGTCTCTGTATTTTGTCCATCATACCGTACTAACACATTTAAACTCTTTTTTAAGTGGGTATCCTTGAGAAAATTAGACTGCTATTTATTCATTTTTTATTTATTTACTCTCCTTTTCCAGTTATTATCTTCAAATACGACGTAAAAATATGATTATTGATTTCAGTGTACACCTACAACATGGTATGTAGCACTCGATACGCAATATTTCATCATGCTTTTGCTAGTTTTATGGTATATAAAAAAACATGAAAAATATATGTTGCATATAATTGGAGGTTTATTATCTACAACTATATTAATTACATTCTACATCAACTATATCAACAAGTTGGAAGCTTTGAATATACCAAGGGCAGAGTAAGTATCCTTCTTCTTTATATCTAAATTTCTTTTAACTTTTTACTTAGCGCATCGTCATAACAATGATAAATTGTTTATATTAGATATGTTCATCAGTTCTCTCTTTAATCCAATACAAAATCTTGTGAAAATTCACGCAAATAAATAAAAAATGATAATAAATAAATAATAAAGTTACTTAATTCAATTTTAAAAATATAAAAAACATTATATGAAGTTTCGCGCTAGTCTACAGTACCGGCTATTGTACCACTTTATTTTTCTTCGATATACGTTAAAGTTAAAGCTCCGGGGGAGGACGGTGTCGTTACGGAAGCGATAAAGATAGGAGGCTCAGTACTGATAAGCAAAATTCAAAAGCTCTTTAATCTATGCCTATGGAATCAAAATATCCCAACAAAGTGGAATAATTCAATAACTGTACTCTTACACAAGAAGGGAGATAGAGCAGACCTGAAAAGATACAGACCAATCAGTCTCCTTAACCATCTTTATAAATTATACACCCGAATAATAACGAACAGATTAGAGACAAAGCTGGATTTTTACCAACCTCGGGAACAAGCCGGTTTCCGCCCTAATTATGGCACAAACGATCACCTGCAGTGCCTAAAAACCCTGATAGAAAAAACTAACGAATATAACCGTCCCTTGGCATTGATATTTGTAGACTTTAAAAAGGCGTTTGATACAGTGGAACTACCGTCCATCTTAAGAGCACTACAAGATTGCAGGGTCGACCACAGATATTGTAATATAGTTAAAAATATATATGAAAATGCCACAACCATAAGTATACATTCAGCAACTAATAAAATAAAGATAAAAAGGGGAGTCAGGCAAGGTGATACCATGTCACCAAAGCTGTTCATTACCGTTCTTGAGTATGCATTTAAAAGACTAACATGGTAATAGAAAGGAATATCCATCGATGGAGAAAGATTAAACCATCTACGTTTTGCGGACGATATCGTGCTTCTGTCAGATAATCTGGAAGAGATCAAAGACATGCTCCAAGAACTGAATGACGTACTACAAGAAACTGGGCTGGAGATAAATTTCGAGAAAACCAAAATGATGACCAATATGGTTCCCAGCGAAGAGATACAGATCAATAACAACAAGGTAGAATTAATCGATAAATACACATACTTGGGTCATGAAATTAGAATAACCAGAGACAACCAAACCTGCGAGCTAAATAGACGAATCACGTTGGGATGGGCGGCATATGGAAGGACGAGAGACATTTTTAAAACAAATACCCCAATTCACCTGAAAAGGAAGGCATTTAACCAATGCATCTTACCAGTCTTGACCTACGGAGCAGAGACCCTAACTTTAACGAAAGCTACTGCCAAAAAACTGAGGGTAACACAAAGGCGAATGGAGAGATCAATGCTGGGTCTGACCTTGAAAGATCGCGTGAGAAATGAGGAGATACGCCGACGAACTGGCGTAGACGATATTATACTGCGAATCAATAAACAAAAGTGGAGGTGGGCTGGACATGTTGCTAGAATGGAAGACGGAAGATGGACGAAGAGATTATTGGAGTGGAGACCAAGAGCCGACAAGCGAAGTCGAGGCAGACCACCCACCCGATGGACCGACGACCTAAGGAGAATAGAAACAAACTGGATTGCAGCAGCTAGAGATAGAGAGAACTGGAGACGTTTGGAGGAGGCCTATATTCAACAATGGATGTGAAAATGGGGCTGGATGATGATGATGATACGTTAAAGTTATTCAATATATCATTAGATATCATTAGATATCAACCAATATCAGGCACATATCAATAATAAGCTATTACTGCATGAAACCTCCCAGAACGGCCTTAACGACTTGAATAAATGCATCATAAACGCCTTACAAGAAAGTCACCAAATACACTGTCTTAAAACGCTGCTGGATAAAAGAAGACAAATTAGAAGCGATAAAAATGCAGACAGCCACACTCTAAGAGAAGTGTATAAAGCTGTTTCGAAGACAATCAGGAGAGATTTAAGGAAATTTAAAACCGATAATATTAAACGCACTATAGAGAAAAATACCAGCCTAAAACTTCTACGTATAAAGCTAACGAATGGGAAATGCGATATTTATAAATTAAGAAACAAGCAAAATAAAATAATATCACGTAGAGACGAGTTAACCCTTTAACGGCGAAATTTGCTTTCTTGAACTTTACCATAAAAAAGTATTTATTAGACGACTATAAGTAGGTCTTTAACAGAAATAAAAAGATAATTTTAAAAAAAGTTGTATATTTTGAGAAAAAACGACCGTCACCTTAACGTAACGCTAGCGTAATGTGACATACAAAATTATTTAGTGTGGAAAATTTCGTTACATTCGATACATAAGCCTACATCACACTTTCGGCATTTTGTTATTACACTGGAAGAACACCCCTCACCGGCACATCTTCTTCTTTTCCTTCCTTCATTTGGCACAAGCAAGTGGTTGCGACCATCGCACCTCAAATCATCTGATACCCTGTTCAGACTTACACTGGACCGTGATACTGCCGGCTTTCCTGCTCCCTTTACTGTCTTTATCAATTATGGAACGGTATTCGCCTCTTTTGTTTTGCTTCTGAAAATCTTTATTTTTCATAAGTGGACACGACTTGGGTATGCGGATTGCTCGAATTGTTCCCGTACCATCATAACCATTCTGCTTCAAGTAATATAAAACATTGAAACCCATGAACAAATTGTCGAAATAAAATTTAAATGGCAATTTTCTTACAGCTTCAGGAAACTCTTCAATCATGCCTATCATTGGCGCTATGGTTGTTCCGAATTCTTTTTCGAAGTTGCTTTGTCCTTTTGGATTTTTACCATGATATAAATCAAAACTGACTAAATGCCCTGATGGTGTATTCAGACACCACATCTTGTATCCGAATCTAATGGGTTTTCTACGAATGAACTGCTTACAGGAGTGGCGTCCAAAATACTTTATCATCGATTCATCAAAGTCTAAATGTTCTTCAGGGATCCAGTTTTCTATAAATTTTTGTTTTATAAGATCCATAAAAGTTCTGAGTTTCCATAGTTTGTCTGATTGGTCAGGTTTTGTATTATCTGCACAATGTAAATATTTTATTATTTGTCGAAATCTATCCCTTCGCATAGCGTGACATACCATTTGATTTCTTATATCATCGTTGGAATCCCAATAAAAATCTCTACCGGGTAATTCAGCATAGCCGGATAAAATTAGAATAGCTAAGCAACATTTCATTTCATCGCATGTTATGTTTGGATTTGTTTCATTTAAAAATAATGCATATCTATTAGATTGGTCAACAAGAAACTGTACAATTTGGTCATCTATAAATTTTTCAAACATTTCAGCAGGAGACAAGTACACATTTGAGAATCGATTTGATAGTTAAGGAAATTCTCTTGGAGATGGAATAAGGTCTCCGTCAATCCAACTTATTTGGGTTTTTCCTGGTCGCTCTGATAACTTTTGTGTTACACTACTAGCAAAAGCTTCGACCTGACAATTCTTCTCTTCGTTGTGAATTCTAACTTCAACATGAGCAGTGAGTTGTCTGTTGAGATTATCAATCATTCCGCCATCATTCTCTTCACCAAAGTCTTCATCCGTGAGGACATTTGAGTCTGGAGGTTCTATAAAAATCTCTCTAACGTCGATATCATCATCATAAACCATATTTAGTGCCTCTTCAAGAGTGAAACCAGGCCTAGAATAAAAATAATTATTCTTATTATTTTGCTCCCGCAATCGGCTAGCGTTACGATAACGTAACGGTAAAAAAACGTCTACAAAACGACAAAACCGTGCCAGTTAACTACATGTTTTCTATTTAGTTATACAGTTCAAACATTTGTTTAGTATTATTTGCTTCTAGAATGACCTCTACCACAAAAATATAAATCTATCAGTACTTACTCTAAATGAAACTCCATTTTCTGATCACTCATAACACAACATCAAATTTAACACTTATTAACAAATAAATTAAAAGCAAAATTAACCAATTCTGTCACGTCACAGATTGTTTGACCATCTGACAGTTGTCTAACATAACCTACAAACGGATTTCAGGCTACAGTTGGGACAGAACCATATAAATAGAGTTGGGTGCGGCCGTTACATAAACGTAACACTAGCCATTGATGGGTTAATACAGGTCATTGAGGAGTTTTACGAGGAATTATATGGAAGTAGAGGAGAAGATCAAACAGGAATACAAAGAGCCATTTCAAAGAAGATCATGAATCAAGGTTCCGAACTAATGCCAGAGATAAAGGTAGATGAGACTCGATAAGCATTAAGAAAAATGAAAAATAACAAAGCCTCAGTAGAGGATGGAATTGTAATAAAAGCTATCGTAAATGGAGGAGATATGTTATTAAATAAATTAAGGAAACTGTTTAATCTATGTTTTCAATAAAGAGAGGTGCCCAAAAAATGGAATAATGCTATATCCATCCTTTTACATAAAAAAGGAGATAGAACGGACCTAGAAAATTTAAGAACTATTAGCCTGTTGAACCACATATACAAGCTTTTGACTGGGTTAGGGGCATTAAGATTGGAGAAAAAAAATAGATTTCTACCAACCGAGAGAGCAGGCAGGATTCCGTTCAAATTATGGTACCAATGATCACCTCCATACATTAAAGATACTCATTGAAAAATCTATATAATACAACAAACCTCTTGTCACTTTCATAGATATTCATAAAGCTTTCGACACGATCGAAATAGACAGCCTTATAGAAGCAATTAATGATACCAGGATTGACTATAGATATAGTGAACTTGACTGTTAAGATACATGATAAAACCCGACCAATAAAAATAAAACGTGGGATATGGCAAGGAGATACATTGTCACCGAAATTATTCATAACGGCATTACAGTATGCCTTTAAGACGGTCAATTGGGACCACAGAGGAGTAACACTAAGCTTAACCATCAGAAACCATCATAAACTTACAGAAAAGCTTAACCATCTTCGTTTCGCAGATGACATTGTTCTTATCACAGATAATTTAGAAGCCACATATATGTTAAATGAATTGGACTTTGATGTTCCCCAATAACCATTTAAGACAAAGTGGTAGAACTGGTGGAGAAATATACGTATTTCGATCATGAAATAAGAATCAGCAGGGATAACCAAACATGCGAAATCCAAAGACGAATTACTTTAGTGTGGGCAGCCTTTGGAAAACTGCGATACACACTTAGGGTCAACATACCAATTAGCCTCAAAAGAAAAGTATTTGACCAATGCGTATTACCGGTCATGACCTATTGGGCAGAAACTATGACTCTAAGCGAGACTACGGTTTCGAAATTGAGAGTGGCACAGAGACGAATAGAACGGCCTATGCTGGTAGTGAAGTTGCAGGACCGAATAAGAAACGAAGATCTGAAAAGAAGGATGAGTTTTGCTTATGTTGTGGAACGCATAGCGGAACTGAAATGCAACTGGGCAGGCCATGTAGCTAGAATGCACAAATCACGATATACGAGCAAAATTACAAATCGGAGGGCAAGAGCATACAAACGTAATAGAGGAGGACCACCTACACGTTGGGCTGACGACATCAGGCGTATCTCAAAAAAATGGCAACAAAGAGCACAAAATCGTAAATAATGGAGGAGTTTAAGGGAGGCCTATGTCCAGCTATGGACATGATAAATGAAGACTGGATGATGATGATACGTTAAAGTTAGTTTTTATTTTGTTTATTATTGCAATCTCGGAAAATAGTCGATAATCTTGCACTGATATTGCCAACATGTTTGATAACTCAAAATCAATGATCTATCGTTATGTTATATGTTGTAGAGAATCTGCGGAATATGTTAGAAGATGAGGTATATCAGAAATACGATCAAGCATGGCTATAGATGGTCGACTGTACTATTGCAAACATTTTGAAACAGCAGTTAGAACAAGAACCGAATTGTAAGAAGTTCGTGCAACTGAAATAAGTAAGCGTATAAATAAAAAATGCTTAAATGAGCTGGTTTGAATTCCTGCAGATTAGGAAAAGCCTTAAAATTTCAGAGATGTCATCGATTAGGACTACTAGCCTTTGTTAGATAACATCAAAATTAATAATGATGATTGTCTTCATTAACTCCATTACTGGAATGGAAAACGCATAGGGACTCACAAAAAGACAAAATAAGCAGTTTAATTTTAGTTCAACGGGTTCTTTTGGAGGAAGCTCAATTACGAAATGGGGAGGTATACTTATGTTTAGGGGCACGCACAGATTTGATGTTGCAGTATGGGATCGAAGGACACACGTTAGATAGTAGTAGCCTCTTTGTAGGTATAATAAGTCTACGAATAGATATTATTTTATTTCTTACAGAAATAGTGGGATAATTTTTTAAAAGATCAATTACTACTTCGGATACATAAAAAGATAGATGCATATATGATGGTTAGAAATACGTGAAGCAAAGGTTATTTCTTTAGGGGTAACAATTTCGCCAATTGCCTTGGTGTAATAAAATAGCACTACTTCTGGGATAGCGTTTATAACAATGGCTTAAATTCTACTGAGACACGATATTGCTGTTATAGTTTATCTGTGTGATTTTGGTTACTGCAACGAAGCTAGGTCGAGCTGTTTGTAATCATGATGCCATAATTCTCATTTTTTTAAGCGCTTCTCTCTATTCGAATTGCCGAATATAGGCCTCTCCTAATTCTCGCCATTCATCTCTGTTGTTTGTAAGACATTTCCACACTGGTCCTGCAGTTCTTTTAATATCGTCGCTCCAGCGCATTTGCGGTCTTCCTCGTGGTCTGTTGACTTCATATGGCCGCCAATTCTCGATTTCTTTATTCTATCGGCCATCCTTAAGACGTTCGTTATGTCCAGCCCATTTCCATTTTGAGTGTAGCTGCCTGTTCGACAGAATCTTTTACTTTTGTTTACGAATGTCCTCATTGGTTCTATGGTCTTTGAGTGAGATACCTAGTATCTGCCGTTCCATAGCTCTCTTTTTTCTGATCTTCTCCACGTTTATTTTAGTGAATGTCCAGGTTTGAGCTCCATATGTAAGTACAGGTAGGATGCATGAATTAAACACTTTGGTTCGCAGTCTTTGAGGTATACTTTTATTTTAAATTACATATGAGAATCTTCCAAATGCTGCCCATCCCATTTTTACACGTCTGCTTATTTCGGTAGTCTGATTTTCTTTGCTTACCTTGGCATTTTGGCCCAGATATGTATATTCATCTACGTGTTCTATCTCTGTCCCTTGGATGTTTATCATAGGTTTGTCATCTTCGTTTGACATTAGTTAAGTTTTGCTGAAATTCATTTTCAGCCCTTTTTTAGGGATTCTGTGTGTAGCTCTTCAATCATAGTATTCAGTGCATTCCACGTGTCGGCTATTAGTACTACATCATCTGCATATCTAGGATGGTTCAATTATCTTCCGTTAATAGGGATTCCCTTATTTTACCAGTCTATTGACTTAAAAATATCTTCTAGGGCATCTGTAAATAATTTTGGAGTTATTTTGTCTCCTTGTCTTACGCCTCGGTTGATTTTTACTGGTCTTGTTTCGATTCCATTGCCCAACGTCACTATCATTTCAGCTTGTTCTTAAATATTATGTATTATTATTCTGTACCTAGAGTCGATCTGGTTGTTGACTAATGCTTCTTCTATTGCCCAAAGTTCTACACTATCAAAAGCTTTTTCATAATCTATAAAAGCCAGACACAATGGAAGATTGTATTCGTTAGTCTTTTCTATTAGGATTTTCAAAGTATATAGATGGTCACAGGTGCTGTACCCTTTTCTAAATCCGGCTTGTTCTACTGGTTGATAACCGTCAAATTTAATTGTTAACCTGTTTGTAACAATCTTTGTAAAGGTTTTGTAAAGTTGTGAAATTGGTCGATAATTTTTCAGGCCTGTGGTGTCTCCCTTTTTGTGTATTTGTATTGTTTCAACGGTATTCCATTGTTCGGGTACGTTGCCTTCGAATAGACATTTATTAAATAGTATTTTTAGATATGTGATGGCTTCTTCTCCGCCTTCCTTCAGCATTTCTGCTAGGATTTCATCGCTTTCAGGAGCTTTATTCCTTTTTATTTCTTTTACTGCCCTTTCTATTTCTTCGTGGCTTATTTCGGGCATCACTTCTGAGTTGACATTTGTTATCTGCCTTTTCAAGTTCTGCTTTGAGGAGTTAGGGAGATCGTTTCTGGAAAGATACAGATCGGCGTAGAACTTTTCAATTGAGTTTGCTGTATCAGATTTACTTTTTTCTAGTTGTCCTTGTTCATTTTTAATGGTTATTATCTTTTTCTTTCCTGATTTCAGTTTGGTGCATAAGACTTCGATTTTTCTGTGTGACTTGTTCTATACGGTCTTCTTGATGTTTTTTAATGTCCTCTTTTATCTGTTTTCTTATTACTCAATTAAGTTCCTTATATTCTGCAGTATCTCTTTTGTTTTGTCTCAATTCTCATTTGTACAATGAGAATTTAAACCAACAAAAATTTGTGCCATAGATCTTGTTTCTCTCTCTCTTTTACGTGCCGCAACCCGACCGCCCGTCCTATCATCAGCGCTTTACTAACGATTAATAAACAATATTTTAGAATTAAATACGCCCAAAATACTTATCGGGAAATAATAGAACAAGGTTTGAACTTTAAGTCTTTGGTAAATTAAAAAAGTAAAACAGAATTACAAAAAAATAGTTTTTTTTGTAATTTACAAAAAAATAAAACATAATTAGTTTGTTCAAAATGGTCCAAAGGATTTAAAAAAATTTGTACGGACCAAAAAAATTGCTTTAACAAAATTTGAACAACTGTTCTCCTGATTTACCTCTTGAACCTTATTTTGGTGTATCTCATGAAAGTGATTATGCAAAAAAATCTAATGGAAATATTTTTCCGAACCAACCCGAGGTTTTTGCCTTGTCTAATTGGTCTTGGGAAATATAAATATATCCCTATTCTTTAACTGTAAAGTGATTTGTTTCTCGTTTTAACAAATTTTTCTACCAAAATTAGTATTTATGAATTAGGATTAACAAGTAGTTTTAAAATTTGCAAAAAATATGCAGGCTGTCCCATTTAAATTAAATAACCTAACAATGCATTGGTGGCGCCCCATATTGGAACACCAGCAGTGGCGCCAAGTCTGACAGACCCAAAATTCAATAATTGATTAATTAGAAAATAAAATCAATACTGGTGTATTATCTATAGCTTTACTTCTTTATGAATATCGTTTAAACAATGAAATTTAATTTGGGCCCAATAAATAATATAACCTTCCAAAATAATAAATGATGGATGTTCATGAATTGTGAAAAATAAAACAAGGGTTCATGCAAATTAACTTTTATTTTATTAAGGGTACAAAACATTAAAATATAAGATTTATTTGTCAAAACTGATCCTATGAGTTGCACTTGTAAACATTTTGTGGGTGCAATATACAATCAGGGCACAGAAACTGGGCATGTGTTAAACAAATAAATTTTATGCACACTTGACAAAAATAACGAGTCTTACTGTCTTTAACCGCAAAAACTACATCGTTTTAAATTTTCGGGATTACCTATTGGAAGTTCACTTGAAGTTCCAGCCACTTCTTGGCGTCGGTTGAGAATAGCTGGAGAGATGTTTTCCACCATGGAGCGACGCTTTAGATGCTGGTAGATTAGCTCTGCGGCCAAACCTTTTATGTATATTCTACGAAGCAAATTATGATTTTGATTATTGGCCAGATGTATAATTTGGGAGTTTATTCCAGCCACATTCATAAGTGAATAAAAAATCACCATTGGTCATCTCCGGGTATTTCGAGTTACATTATACGTGGCACAAAGTTCGTCAACGGTGTCGACCCCACCTTTAGTTGAGTTATAAAACGTTATAATCTCTGGCTTCTGTTGATCATTTGTTGATTCGCCTATTTGATCATTATTGTGCATACTTGAGGCTAGTATGGCATTTTTCCCTTCTCTGGTACATATGATACTATTGTAGTATTTTCTTGAAATCCAAACATACTTAAATAAACAGTCGATATTTGTTGTTTAGAAACTCCAACGGTAATTATCTTTGGTTTTTTCTCACTGTACCAACGTATGTCAGATTGTGATCACAACGAAGTTTTGTAATAACTTCAAAGCTAGTAAACCAATTATCACACGTAAGGTTTCTTCCAGCACCCGATATTGGACCAAAGGCAAAGCTTTTTAATACATATTTGTTTGGTTTGGAAGGAATATAGTTTTTAAAACCTTCTTCTTCCCCGAAATGACTCGAGTTTTTCATCTATAGTGTCATACTCGCTAATTGTATAGGCATTTTTGCTATTTTTTACAAAACTTGTAAACAGTTGTCTTATACGTGCTAGCTTATCAGACAATTTTCTTTCGTCTCGAATTTCTAAATCATCAGATCTAAGATTCATCAGTCTTAACAAAAATAAAAAACGTTGCTGCGACATTGTTAACTAAAACATTTTAAACCCGCTGTCATTTCGCTCCCACAACTCTTCTGTGCTTAACCGATTACTTTTTAAACACCCAGCTAAATAGAGCAATCCTAGTAAAGCTACATCAGTATTTTTAGCAGAACGGGCTCTGTTATACATGACTTTCATTTGATCTATATATTTGTTCGTACTTTCAATAATAATTTTTAAAATATCTTCGGAAAAAAACAAATTCCAACAATCAATTATGGATTTGGCATTCTTGAAATATGCTTTAACACCCGGTAAGTGAAAAACTTTATTAAATTGGCGAGTTTTTACCGTTTGCACTGGGTAAAGTTTTTTCCAGACTGTTCCATCTTTGCCTATAAAAGTAGCAATCCGTGATACTTTTGCTGGTATTACATCCACTTCACAATCATCGCCATCACCCTCTTGTTCAGTATCTGAATCTGAAAGATGTTCCTCTATGTTATCTACTTCATCCTCTGATTTAATGTCATCAAAATGTTGTTCTGTGCCAGTTTCTACTTCCTCAACCAATTTAAGTAGACAACTTTGCCCCTTTTCATAACTCATTGTGAGAAAAATAATAAATTTGACTAAGCAAAATATAAAATACTACATGTTTACATAATAGAATACATAATATCAGCAAAATTACTCACCACTTGTTAAATAAATTCCAAGCAATGAATATAAAACAACAGTCACTGGAGTTACTTAAGTGGTGGCGCCAAGTCTAATGAACCCAAATTGGCTAAATCTGGCAAAAGTTCTCTGCTCGACGGTCGATGCAATAATAAATATTAGTAAGGTACCGATAGCACGAAGTTCATAGTTTAAATCCCACTCTTTTTATACTGTCTAGTACGACGCTTGGGTCTGAGAGACTTGGCGCCACCGCTGCAGGGTTAAAGGTATTTCCAGTAAAATTAGAAGTAGAATAATAACAAAAATAGGGCATCAGATACACTTGTTACGTATCACTGTACTTGCATACAAAGTTTCATGAATATCATCTTTATTTTTCAAGGATATTTACTTGATTCCATACTATATCCCAACCCTGTATAATGTAATCTGATTATTATTCTGATGTTTTTATTTTATTTCTAGAATTGTATATAACATGAAAAACCTTAGAGGAAATCCACATTGGCATAAACAGTTTATGTCGCCCTCTGGAAACACATGTGGTCCCCTTCTTGGTATTATCTATGGTTATATCATACATAAAACAAAAAATGTCGAGATGTTCAAAGAAAAGGTATATTATTTCTGAAGACGTATGTACTGATAATTCATTTTTCTAGGCTTATATATTCAAAACACGATACTCTAAAAAAATTGAAGTTTAGCTCAGTTTGCGGTCTCCATAAAGTTAAAATTATTATGTAAATAATTCAGATAAACAACATACATATATAAGCAGTCCTCATCTACCGTTAGGTTTTGAGGAAAGTGATTCTTCTTCTTCTTCTTCTTCTTGATGTGTCTATCCGTTATGAATGTTGGCGATCATCATGGCAATCTTTATCTTATCTGCAGCAGCGCGGAAAAGCTGCACATATGTTGTATTGAACCAAATTCTATGGTTCTTTAACCAAGATGTTCTTCTTCCTGAACCTCATTTTTCAAATATTTTTCCTTGCAGGATGGCTTGGAGGAGAGCATATTTGGATTCATTTCGCATAATATGTCCGAAGAATTGTAACTTTCGAGATTTGATGGTGGTCAGTACCTCTCGGTTCTTATTCATTCTTCTGAGGATCTTCTCATTTGGGTCTCGGTCAGTCCATGGGATCTTAAGTATTTTCGATATAGCCACATCTGAAATGCTTCCAGTTTTCTGCACATGTCTTCGTTCAATGTCCACGATTTAACACCATAAAAAAGAACAGAGAAGACGTAGAATCGCAGCATCCTTACTTTTGTATCAAGAGAGAGGTTGTGACTTTTGAAGAAGGCCCCCATCCGATTAAAGGTGGATCTAGCTTTTCCGATGCGTGCTCTAATCTCCTGGTTGTTGGTTAATTCTTCATTTATTATGGTGCCGAGGTAGTTGTAGTGCGTCACTCTTTCTACAGGAGATTGGTTGACGTAGAGTTGACCTTCTGTTATCCTTTTCTTGCTAATTATCATAAGTTTTGTCTTTTTAACGTTTATATTGAGTCCATATTGTTGACTGTAATACGTGATTTTGTTCATAAGAACTTGTAGGTCTTCTAAGTTGTCCGCAAATACTATGGTGTCATCTGCATATCTGAGGTTATTTAGCCGGTAACCATTTAATAGAATACCTTTTTCAGTTTCGTGCAAAGCTTCGATAAATGTTCTTTCAGAGTACAGATTGAAGATTAGAGAAGACAAAATACACCCTTGCCTCACTCCACGTATGATTTTCACATAGTCAGTGTGTTCACCTTCAACTCTGAGATTTGCTGTCTGATTCCAGTAAAGATTTCTAATTATTTTCAGATCTTCTTCTTCAAGTGCCATTTTCGTTCCGAAGGTTGGCGATCATCAGGGCTATACGTATTTTCGAAACTGCTGACCGAAACAATTCGTTGCTGCTACAGCTATACCATTCCCGTAGATTCTTTAGCCAGGAGTTTCGTCTTCTTCCTATGGACCTTTTTCCTGCTATTTTCCCTTGCATAATTATTCGAAGCAGTTCATATCTTTCGCCTCTTGTAATGTGTCCCAAGTATTGCAGTTTTCGTTTTTTGATCGTAAATATGACTTCCTTTTCTTTATTCATTCTTCTCAAGACCTCGACATTTGTGTCTCTCTCGGTCCATGATATTCTCAGGATTCTGCGATACATCCACAGTTCAAATGCCTCTAATTTTTTGGTATCAATCTTTTTCAACGTCCATGACTCCATTCCGTAGAACAGCACAGAAAGTACGTAACATCTCATCAGGCGAAGTTTCATTTCAAGGCTCAAATCTCTTCCGCAGAACACTCTCTTCATTTTAGTGAATATGGATCTGGCTTTTTCTATTCTTATTTTGATTTCTGCTGAGCTATCGTTGTCTTCATTTATAAAAGTGCCTAAATATTTGTATTTGCTAACTCGATCGATAATTTCATTGTGTAAATATAAATTTTGGACATTTTGTGTTGATTTCGATATTACCATAAATTTAGTTTTCCTTATGTTCAAAGATAGTCCATATTCTTCGCTGTAGTCTGCTATCTTATTCACCAATGTCTGTAGCTCTTCAAGTGTTTCTGCGATCAGAACGGTGTCGTCGGCAAATCTCAGATTGTTTAATCTAACACCATTTATTTTAATACCTACGGATTGCTCAGAGAGTGTTCTATTCATTACGTCTTCGGAATAGAGATTAAACAGGGTTGGTGACAGTATACACCCTTGTCTCACACCTCGCTTTATTTCGATTTCTTCAGTGGTATTATTCTCTACTCTCACTACTGCTTTCTGATTGTAGTACATATTTGCTATTAGTCGGATGTCTCGTTTATCTAAATTCTTTTCTGTCAGGAGTCTGATTAGGTGATCATGCCGCACTTTATCAAAGGCCTTGTTGTAATCTATGAAACACATACATGAATCTATGAAATACATCTTGATTTATGTCAAGACATCTTTGAGACATAACGTTCAGTGCAAACAACGCCTCTCTTGTTCCAAGTCCATTTCGGAATCCAAACTGGGTATTATTGATGTCCATTTCCAGTTTTCTGTGTACTCTAGAGTGTATAATTTTCAGAAATATTTTCAGTACATGGCTCATCAGACTGATTGTACGGTAATCACTGCATTGTTTGGCATTTATCTTTTTTGGTATAGTAACAAAGGTGGATAAAAGCCATTCTTGTGGTATTTTTCCTGATGTATAAATGCTATTGAAAAGTTTAACCAAAATGTGAATCGAGTCTTTTTCTATTAGTTTAAGGATTTCCGTTGGTATTTCATCTGGACCTGGGGCTTTACCATTTTTCATTCTTTTTAGTGCGTACATTACTTCTTCTTCCGTTATTTCTGGACCTTCGTCTCCTTGTATGTTACTTAGCTCAGATTGTTGTCTATCATCTGCAAAGAGTTCTTCAATATAGTTTTTCCATGTCTTCAACTGTTCTTCTAGTTCTGTTATTATGTTTCCGTTGACATTATACAGGGTATTTGGCTGCTTACGTTTTTGTGTACCTGTAAGTTCTTTCACTTTTTTATGTACATTAAAAATATCATGTTTTGCCTGCAATTGCTCTATTTCTTCACATTTTCTTTTATAAAAATCTTCTTTTGCTATTCTGATTTCTATTTTGATTTCTTTCTGTATTTGTTTATACCTTTGTTCGTTTTTTCCTTTCATTATTCTCCGATTGTCCATGAGAAGAAGGATCTTATCAGTCATCCACCTTTGCTTTATTTTTGGTTTTTCTTTAGTCAGAATTTTCTTCATAGGACCTGTTATCGCCATTTTTACGTTTTGCCATTTTTTATCTATGTTGTTCGTTGGCTGAGATGTTTCTTTTTCATGAAGTATTTTGAAATTATTATTAATACATTTTTGCAGTTTCTCCTTTACCTCCAGGTTACATAAATGACTGACGTCTATCTGATTTGCTCTTCTTTTCTGCTCCAATCTTTTTAGTTTAATACTCATTTGCGCTATTAGAGGGTTATGGTCTGAAAAGACATCTGCGCCTGGGTAAGCTTTAACGGATTTTAAGGAGTTTCTGTATCGTTCGTTTATCAGTAAAAAATCAATCTGGTTTCGAATTATTCTTTCGCCATTGTCCTGGGGTGATTTCCACGTATAAAGTCTTCTCTTTGGTAAGTTGAAGAATGTATTAGATGCAATCATGTTATTCTCCTGGCAGAATTGAAGTAGTCTGTCACCTCGTTCATTTCTTTTACCGAGTCCGTATTCTCCTACATGTTTTCCACTTTTTCCTTTACCAATTTTTGAGTTAAAATCACCTAGAATTACGGTAATGTCTCGTGGTTTCGTCGATTTTAATACTTGATTGATTTCTTCGTAGAATTGTTCAATTTCGTCCTCGGATTTATCTGCAGTAGGTGCATTTTCAGATCTTGGTTGTTAATTCCTGTTTTTTTTTAGTATTTGCATCATCTTGACGTGCTGTACTCGATCAAATGTTTTCTCTTAATCAACCAGACATGCGTATACGTCGCAGTTGACGTCTCTGCATCATCTCTGAAATAAGACTTGTACTGACAACAAAGCCTCTCTAGTATTAACAGGATTTGTGAACTGGTTGGGGGAAATTTGACTTTCACACAGCTTGTAGATTCTCTTATGAATTATCTTTAGGAACAATTTTAGGAGATGACTCATGAGGCTTATAGTATTGTAATCTTCGCATTTTTTGGCTCCTGGTTTTTTTGGAAGTGTAATAAACTCAGATTTCAGCCATTCTGGTGGTATTTCTCCAGAGTTTTATATGTTGTCGAATATCTTTGCGATTATTACTATTAATTCGTTGTCCTATAGTTTGAGTAGATCTGCTTGTATATTATCAGGGCCTGTTGCTTTGCCATCCTTTACCTGTGTTATTGCAGAATAAACTTCCTGCAGTAATATTCTTGGTCTTAGTCTTTTTCGCTTATTTGTGTTGCTTCTTGCCAAGATTTACCCTTATTTTGTAATATCTTTGCTATGTCAATATTCCACTCTTTTATTGGTCTGCTTCTTCTGTTTTGTTCCTAGTGGTTGAGATTGCGAAACTCTTTTCACTTGCCTGTTACTGTCATGTCATTCGTGTTATATTACCAAACCATGCTAATTTTTTCTCCTTCATTGTATCAAATAACGGTTTAATTTTAAGTATGTATCTGATTTCTTCATTTTTGAGTCTATCTGTCCTTTTTGTCTTTACCGTTCTTCTGAGGTATTGCATCTCTTCTGCTCTGGTGTCTTCTGTGTAAGATTCAATTTTCTGCTTCGTATATCAGCATTGGCCTATATATTGTTTCATATATTGTTATCTCCGTTTTCCTTGATATTTCTTAGTTGTTGAGGAATCCTCTATTTAAAGCCTGAAAAAGTTTTCCTTCACTCTCTAGTCTATTGTTCGTCTTCGATACTTCCTTTGTAATTTATTACTGTTCCCAGATATTTGTATACGTTTTTTCCTTTATTTTTTGTTGCTTTATTACCACTTTAATTTGGTTTTCCGTGCCTTTTTTTTGTTATTTTCATTATCTGTGCCATCTTTTTATTTACATTTAGATTGTATTTTTTTGCTTCTGAGTTCCATTTTTCTAAATTGTGCTTCAGTTTTCTTGCTGTTTCGGTGAATAATATTATCTGCAAATACCCATATCTCCTCATTTATCGTTTGCATTCTATTTCATCCTACACAGTATTTTTTAAAGGTTATCTTCATTCTTTCACTATCTAATGAATTTCTAAAAAGTACTGGGCTTAAAATATATTCTTGTCTAACTCCTTGCGTTGTTTCAAATGGTTAAAATTGCATATTTTGTGTTTGCAAGCCACTTTTAGTTACTTCTCTATAGGTCTTCGCTTACTTGTTTCTTTTTCAGGCTCTCCCATGTCAATCTTTTCGATTGAATCAAATTCCGTGTCTATAAAACTTACGTATACTTCTTTATTTTTCTTTAAGGCTTCATCTATTACCTGTTGCATAGTGAATATATGGTCTTGTGTGTTATGTCCTTGTCTGAATCCACTTTGTACGTCCTCTAGTTTATGTTCTATTTCTATCCTGATTTTTCTTTCTATTCGTATTTCGTATAATCTTGCAGCTGCAGATAATTAAGATATGCCTCTTTAGTTCTGTTATTTTTTCTTCCATATTATAATATATAATTAATTAAAATATTATATAATAATATTTTCTTTGCTTTTTCCCCTATTTTAACATTTTTGGACCATCTTCATCGCTCCCAAGAGCCTCTTCAGTGTTTATCTTTCCTATTGCTTCCTCTAGTTCTTCTTCCTGTATAAATTCTGTTTTCTCCGTGTTTTCCTCTAATCCGCCATTTACGTTGTTTTCATTTTCTTTTGCTTTTCCTTACTCTCCGTTTAATAGCTGTTCTAAATGTTTTTTTCATCTTTTCATTATATTCTTGTCGTCGGTTAATATTGTTCCGTTTTTGATCATTGTTTGTTTTAGTTTTATTTCTTTGTTGCTTCGTAGGTTTTTCAATGTTCTATAAAAGAATTTTCATTTTCATAACAAAAAATACATTTTCTTTACTAGTTTCTTCCATTTTTTCTCCCAGCCTGTCCCAGCTGTGCTTTTTCTCATTTTTGACTATCTCATTAGTTTTTATTCTCTGTATTTTGTATCTTTCATATTTTTGTTGCGTTTTGTTTTTGGGTAATCTTTCGAAAATTTCTTCTTTTCTTTTATATCAATTTTTACCTTCTTATTTCACCAAGGTGTCCGTTTCTTCTTCCTATTATTTCTTGTAGTCCCACATACTAGTTTTTCTGTATTTATCATAGCACTTCTAAATTTTTCCATTCTTCTTCTACTATTTTTGTCATTTCTCCTTCCTTATCCATTTCGTTCTCTAACTCCTCCTTATATCTTTCTTTGTTTTCTCCCTTAGTTTATGTATTTTAATTATTTCCTTGAACACGAAAATGCAACCTTGACTAACGAAAATTTAAAAAATCCTAAAATTATATGCCCACATTATTTATAGTCACCCTCAGACTACATTTTATTCTATAATTATACTAATTATAAGATCTGAATACAATTCTGTATACTTGGAAACTAATTATAAGACCTGAATAAAACTGATTGTTTCATTTTAGAGAACAATGTGGAAAATATTATATTATATATTCTCTTATGTTCCGTCGCTAGGGATTATAATAATTCCAGGTTGGTACGTGTTAGTACTCAAACCTGAATATGATCCATTTATGGCTTCTTTCATCGCCGTGATTGGCAGACCTATATTTATTTTATCAGTAGGATTTGGAATATATGGATGCTTGCACGGTATTGGTGGTAAGTAAAAATTTACTATGTACATTTGTTTTCTTATACAGCTTATAAATCCAGAATGTTTATAAAGCCTTAGTGCTTATTTCGATAAATAATTGTATAAGGTAAATGCACCAATACCTGACCATGTACCAGTTGATGACACTTTCCTGTTTATATTAATTTTTTGATTAACAAAGTTTTATTTGTGTCTTGTTTCTTTCATTTTTCTTCTTGATTGAGCTCGGCTTATAGCTAGTATATGCGTGTTATCTATGTATACTAAGTCCTTTAGTTGATGCAATGTTATTCTCGAAAGACTGTTCGCGTAATTATTTTTCCCTGTTATATTCTATTTCATAGTCGTATTCCTCTAGATCTAGTCTGATCCTCGTAAGTTTTGAGGTAGTGTCCTTCATTGAAAATACGTGTGTTAAGGGTTTATGATCCGTTTTTACCAAAAATGTTGGTGCTCCATATAAATAACATTTGAAACGGTTAATTCCCCAATGAATTGCTAGTAATTCCTTGATGATTATAGGTTTATTACATTCTCCTTTACTAAAACTTCTTGATGCGTATGCTATCGGTAGGTCTATTCCGTTTTAGTTTTGACTTAAAATTGCTGAACAACTCTCGTTGGATACGTCTGTTGTTAAAATGATTTGTTTAGTGAACTTCGGATATTTTAAGATTGGTGGTTTAATCAGAGATGATTTGAGCTTATTGAATGACTCTTCACATTCCTTAGACCAAAAAAATTCTACTTCTTTCCTCGTTAATCTGTTTAGTGGTATGCATATTTCAGCAAAATTTTTAATAAAACGTCTATAGTAGTTACAAAATGCTACGAATCTTTTTGTCTCTTCTGCTGTCTTAAGTGTCGCATATTGTTCAATCGTTGCTTCAGTGTCGCTGCTATTCTTGGGATTGTACCCTTTGTAGTTATAAGGTTTCTGGCCTTATTGGTTAATATTATTTTGATTAATGTTATCGCTGTTTCCTCGTGCCCTATCGCTATTTTCTCAAGGAGTTCTAATGCATCTGCAAACTAACTGGGCAACACCTTACTTGCGATATTTAAAAATTCGTTGATTGTAAGAGCCATACTTATTTCTTGCTTTGTGTCGCTTGTTTCGTCTTCTAAATGCTTGCCACTTTGTTCTTCTTCTATTTCCTTGTTGATTAGCTGATGTATCGAGCTGAAAACTACTACTATTGTATTAACTGCTTGAAACGAGCGCAAAACTCTATCTCTGATTCTGCCAAAATATTTGTTACACGGTTCTCTTTGTTTGTCCGTTATTATCTCCCAATTGTTCCTTATTAAATTAATGAATTTATTGTATAATTCGACTAATTGTGTCGTCACCTCTTCTTTGATTTCTTTAGCTTTAGGTACGTCTTTCTTCACGACCCTTTTGCTTTGCTTCAATACTTCTTGTGTAATTTCATCAATTATTTTGACGCAGTCTTCCCAACAATCCTTGTTGCTACTCATTTATTCATCAGAATTTTCATTTGCGTTATTCTTGTACTTTGAAATGAACACATAAATTCGATAGTCTTACGCAGTATCATAAAATTGTCAAAAACGTTGTTACGAATGTTGGCGATCATCATGGCAATCTTTATCTTATCTTAGTTACTTAGATCTGATTTCTGGATGCTTAATTAAATCCCGTTACATACTCACCCTTTCTCCGCTACTAACATTCATTGCGATAGTTAAACGATACAAAAATCCCAACTGATCACGCTCATGGGTCATTTCACTTATTATTTGCCTTATAGTCCTTTTCCATCATATTGATAGCACATTATGTATGCAAATCCTCAACAGGTCAAAAAACCATAGGCGTCACCCTATACTTGTTTTGAAATAAATAAAAAAAATTAATATTTTAAGATGCCGTCAACAATTCATTCTCTTTTAAAAAATCTTCTGTAAAATAAGTGTCCACTAATCTCACTATACCTTTTTTGTGCGTAAAAAACGTCGGTATATATGCCACACGATTATTGTTAATTATACACGGGTGATTAACGAGAGAATTCAATGCTTCACGAAATAAATTAATGTAAACAGTAATTTAAAGGTGATCATTGTTTTCTATACAAGTTATCGCCTGACACAAAAAGAATACCTTCTTTGAACGATTACCTGGAATTACTGATAAGGCTTCACTAATGATAGTTTAAGTAGTTTTTATGCCACATTACAGCTTATGCCAATAATGTAAATTAGAAATTGTTTGCATCTTCCATTTAGTTTGTAGATGTACATTGTTCATGTCTTACCTACCTACGTTTTTGGTGTCGATATTTTGTTATTTGCATTTAAAAATGACGTCGGCAACAGGTTTTATCCCGGTTAAGTGTAGTTTTAAAGGTGCCTTCAGTCTAAGAGAGAAAAATATAATATTAAATGTACACGATGCGCTTGTACATTAACGCCCTTTAAGTAATGTTCGTGAAATCGTTAACATGTGTTCAAATATGACAGGGGTTGGAGAAGCAACAATTTATAGATTCCTAAAAGAAAGAAAAGGAGGAACTGTTTCATCTCCCAAGAAGAGTGGAGGGAGTAAATCCTTGGAAATTGAAGAAATACATAAAAACATGATAAGACGCAGCGTCCACTCATTTTTTTTTAACAAAGAATTTCCAACATTGGACAAAATCCAAACATTAGTTAGAGAAAACGAAGAGTTACCAATCATAAGCAACAAGAAATTATGGGGACTATTGAGAGAGATGGGATTTCGTTGGCAAAAGAATAGAAAAAAATCCGTTTTAATTAAAAAAGATTACATTGTATGTTGGCGACTAGATTATCTAAGAACTATTAAAAAGTACCGAGAAGAAGGGAAAACAATTTTTTATTTGGACGAGACTTGGCTAAATGAAGGTCATACTGTACCATATCTATGGGTTGATACAAATGTGAAAAGTTCCCGTCAGGCATTCATCGAAGGTGTATCTACTGGAATAAACAATATTCCCGTTGAAAAAGGACGCAGACTCATAATAACCCATATTGGAAACGAATACGGTTTTGTCAATGGTGGATTATTAAGTTTTGCCTCAAAATCAACCAAAGATTACCACGAGGAAATGACTGCTGACGTTTTTGAAGAATATTTTGAGCGAATGTTGGATTTAATTCCAAAAAATTCTGTCATAGTCATGGATAATGCTAGTTACCATTCAAGACTAGCAGAAAAATTGCCAACAACGGCATGCAAAAAAGGAGAGATAATCGAATGGTTGGATAAACACGCAATTGAGTACAAGGAGAATTCGACAAAAAAGGAATTATTACCTATTGTAAGGCAACATAAAGCAGCTTATAAAAAATATATAATTGATGAAATGGCATTAAACCGTGATGTAATTATTTTACGTTTACCCCCATACCACTGTGATCTGAATCCGATAGAAAATATATGGTCTCAAGTAAAGGGTGAAGTCGGACGCAACAACAAAACTTTTAAATTAGAGGACTTACAACAATTATTAGAACATTCCTTATCAAAAGTAACTCCAGAAAATTGGAAAAATGCTGTTAGTCATGCTCACAAGGAAGAAAATAAAATGTGGAATTTGGATAATATGACTGATGCAATGCTGGAACCGGTAATAATTAACATTGGAAATGAAGATTCCTTAGATTCTGAAGAAAGCAGTGAATCTGAAATGGAATTTGATTAAAATAATATTTATTTTTTTACAAATCGGCCCCTGTTACGGCCACAAATTATTTTATATATAACCAGTAAAATAAACATCTTACATTTCTTGCAAATTCATTAGTACGTGTTAATCTCCATCACTCCGACACTGGCAACTTTATTTAGGGATTAGTAACCCCTTAAAACTATTGTATTCTATTCTACTTCAACCTTTATACCTGGTGGTCATACTTAATTTAAAATTGTTTTCCTATATACTTCTGTAAACTTGTTGACAACTATCTATTTTTCATTGAGTCACCCGTATCAACAGTTTAGGGATTTGCATACATAATGTGCTATCAATATGATGGAAATGGACTATAACAAATAACGATTTAAAAACAATTTCATTTTTAGGAATTACTGAACATGTATTAAAATGGCCCCCGGTGTATATTCTGGGCAGATTGTCTTATAGTGTATATCTGGTACATTTTACAATAATTATGTCCAGACAAGCAACAGCGAGAACTCCTATATATGTTTCCGAAATACAAATTGTAAGTATAAACTAGAAAGTGAACTTTTTTTTGTAATGATGATGAATGGGTGGCACATGTGAGTCTATTTCAATTAGGTAAAAAAAAATAAATATTAAATCGACTATCAGTTTATTTTACCTTGGACGACCGGTTTCGCATATTATAAGTAACTTAAAGGCTAAAATATTTACTATTAGAGTACTATCAGGTTAACTATAAATTATGCCAATATTGTATATATATATATATATATATATATATATATATATATATATATATATATATATATATATATATATATATATATAATGTACGCATAGTCTTAAAGGTCGCAATTTTTAAAAATATAAATTGTATTTACATGCCGATACAAGGATTGTAGTTATATATATATCTAGAAGCATATTTATAGCTTAGTTATGGTTGGATGTTGTCTGATAATCATCGGCTATACTGCACTATGGGTCGTAGTAGAGTTGAGTCATTCTTTGTAATAGACCATAATGACCCCAAGAAATTGCTTTTGACCCCAAGTTTTATTATACATATAATTCAAGTAGTTTGTAATGCGGGTCTGGATGAAGATTATTTTAAAAATATTAAAGAAATATATAACAATAAAACACTGAAAACTTGAGGATCATCTAAAGACAAAGATTTCAAATCATCCCGTATTCAAACAGTTTTTATATTGGTGGAGATACGTAGACGATATACTGATATGTTTTACAGGAACTAACAAACAACTTGATCAATTTTTATCGTATATTAATTCACTCTATAGCCATGTTGAATTTACAATAAAAACAGAACAAAATCAATCCATTAATTTTTTAGATTTAAAAATCATCAGACTTAAAAATAAACATGAGTTCTCCGTATTTCATAAACCTACACATACTGATACGACTATACACAATTCATCATCCCATCCTACACAACATAAACTGGCAGCCTATCATAGCATGTTACATAGATTAATAGAAATTCAGATGGCATAATACAGCTTTGAGACAGAATTAAATATCATTAAGCAAATAGCAGTAAACAATGGGTACAACTAACAAACAATTAATAAAATTTTAAATCAAAAACTACACAAGAAAGCCCTGAAATTAGTATTTCCACTACCAGAGAAAATCAGTACCTTCTGCTCGATTACATATACAGTCAAAATAACAACAAAAATAGCCAAACACATAAAAAGAAAGGAATAACACCAGCTTTCAGAACAAACAACAACTTAGGCAAATATATTAAAAACAACAAGAGCCAAAACAAAAAGCACCTACACAGTAGTATATACAAACTTAAATGTAGCGACTGTCCCAAAAACTTACATCGGTCAAACTGGTAGAATCTTTAACAAACGTATAGCAGAACATAAAAAGGCTTTCAATAATAGGAAAACAGATTCTAAATACGCACTTTACCTTCTAGATCATAAATATTCTTTTAATGACTAATTTCAAATTTTTCACATCCAAAATAAAGGCCTTAAGCTATCTTTATGAGAATCTATGTAAATTAACGAATTTAAAAAACACAGACATAATTCTGAATGACCAACTCGAGACAAACAGTTCTTCCCTCCTTAACCTATTTCGTTAAAGACTATAAATTGTAAACACATCCAAAAATAGATCACTTGAGAAAGGCACTCTGCCGAAACAGCTTCAGTGATAAATTATAATAAATTTTTAAAAGTTAAAGTTTTGAAAACAAAGTTATCAGTCTTTTATTGTTATATATAATGCATTTTTATTAAGTAACAGATGAGTGACACTCAATTCGGATTTCGAAACGGATTGGGAACACAAGAGGCTCTTTTTGCTTTAAATGTGTTAACGCAATGATGCAGAGACATGAATGTAGATGTATATGCATGTTTTATTGACTATCGAAAAGCATTTGACTGCGTTAACCATCAAAAGATGATCGAAATTCTGAGAACAACTGGAGTTGACGAACAAGACTTGCGATTTATTTCAGAACTATACTGGCACCAAACGGCAACAATTGAAATAGAGCACACAACATCCGAAGACATACAAATCCGACGAGGAGTGAGACAGGGTTGCGTCTTATCACCGCTACTGTTTAATTTGTATTCGGAGTATATATTCAGAGAAGCATTAGAAACGTTTCCAAGACTAAAACTTTAGTATTTTCAAAGACACCAATAAACGTATAGGTGTAAGCCAAGGGTCAAATAATAGAACAAGTAAATTCCATAAAATATTTGGGAGCAAATATCAATAGTCAGTGTAATCCAAAAAAAGGAATCCTATCAAGAATCGAACAAGCAAGAAAAATATTTATGAGCATGAAAACATTTTTTACAATATCAGACCTTAGTCTACAGCTTAGAATCCGAATGATCAGATGTTACGTTTTTTCTGTCTTACTGCATGGCTGTGAAAGTTGGACAATGGACTCTGAAATAGAAAAAAGAATAGATGCCTTTGAGATGTATATATACAGACCAATGTTGAGAATGCCATGGGTACAAAGAGTTACTAATGTTGAGGTACTTCGTCGCATATGTAAACAAAAAGAATTACTAAGAATAATCAAAGAGAGGAAAATGCAATACTTGTGTTATGTGTTGAGAGGCGAAAGGTATGAATTACTTCAAGTTATACTGGAAGGAAAAGTACAGGGCAAAAGATCAGTACCAAGACGCCAGAACTCGTGGCTGAAAGACCTGAGGAGATGGTTCGACCGCTCATCGGCAGAGATCTTTCGCGCAGTAGTTTCCAAAACTACAATTGCCATTTGGATCGCCAACCTTCGAAAGGAGACGGCGCCATAGAAGAAGATTAAGTAACGGTCGAATCCATCACTCATTAAAGGAATATTATCTGCTCCGACTGCTGACTTTTTAACTAAGGAAATGGCATCGTGTAATTGTAGAATATTAAGATGAAGATTTATAGAATTAATTAATATTGCAAGAAAATATTTGGATGCTGCAATCATATTGTTTTGAGTAATAGTGGGAAGATTCAGTTACAATTTTTTTGGGTATGTTAGCTTCTTTCATAGACCGTATCTTTGACCACGCTTTTGCGTGCAGAATATTCCAGGAAGTTAAGTTATTAGACATTCTCATCTCCGCAGTTTCCAGTAGCTTTGTGTTGTGGCTGTGTGGTGTCTTGTTTTCGACGCGTAGTCATTATTGGTCTTACACTGGCTTTATAAATTTTTGACTTTATCTCAGTGTCACTATGTTAGCTTCGCAATACAGTGTTATTAAGGAGAGGTGAGGTATTCTTTACGTTTTTTAAAGCGTATTCAGTTAAATTGTCAGAGTGATACTGAGTTATAGACACTTAGGAGTGAGTAAGTTGAGTGAGTGAGGTGAGTGAGTGAGATGAGGAAGTGAGGAGAGTGAATGAGGTGAGTGAGTGAGATAAGTGAGCTTGTTGAGTGAGTGAGATGAGTGATCACCCACATAGAAATTGGAATAAGCACAGTGTGAAGTGGAATACGTAGCCCCTCTACAGAAGAACCGTTGAACACTATAAGAGAAAAACAATACAATATAGAACTACTCCAAGAACAATCAATAAGAGAACTATACAAACAAGGTCTAGACCAAAAATTAATAGAATTTAGATACGGCAACATCAAAGAAATATACGAGCATATAAAGGCAAGTATAAAGCAAGCAGCATTCGAAGCCCTTGGAGAAAAAGAACATATAACAAATAAACAGCACTATTATGAAATAAATGAACCGACAAAAAGAATAATTGAAGAAAAAAAGCAACTATACAGAAAATGGCTGACTACAAACAACGATGAAGTTTATAAAGAATATATAGAAAAAGATAGAGAGGTGAAAAAACAAATAAAACAACAAAAATATGAAGAATGGGAAAGAACCTGCTTAAATATTAAAACATACATAGGAGGTATAAGAACTTCTGAGTCATGGAAAGTATTGAGAGGATTGAAATAAAACTCAAAAGAAAAAATTAAATTGGGAAATATACACGACAAAGAATGAAAGGACTATTACAAAGAACAATTAACAGAATAAAGACCACAATTCATTGGAAAAGAAAACAGGCGAAGACGAAGCAGATCCCCACAACAAGAAATAGAAATAACAGATAGGGAAATAAGAACGGCCATAAAAGCAATCAAAAATAAGAAAGTACCGGGACCTGGAGGCATCTCACCTGAGTTTATAAAAAAAATTACACCGGATGATACAATGGATATTTCAGAAAGCCATAAATAGAGAACAGCTCCCAAAGGAATGGACGAAGGCATATATGACATCTATATTTAAGAACGGAGATAGAAAACGATGCGAAAACTACAGAGGAATAAGCGTAATATCATCAATAGGAAGATTATATGGGAAGATACTGCGAGAAAAGATAGGGCAAGCGATAAAAGGCAAAATCGGGGAGGATCAGGCAGGCTTCACGGCAGGAAAATCATGCATAGACCACATATACACACTGGAACAACTGTTGGAAAAGAAAAAGGCAAAAAATAGAGATATACATTTGGGATTTGTGGACCTAAAAAATGCGTATAACTCTGTACCAAGGTCAGAACTATGAGAGGCAATGTACAAATTAGAAATACAGACGGAACTCATAGAAGCTACAAAAGCTCTATATAAAGAAAATAAAGTGTCAACTAAAATGGAAACAAGAATTATAGGAGACTTCACCACAACAAAAGGGTTGTTCCACATCTCCAACCCTATTCAAAATATACTAGAGAAAGCCTTGACTACATGGAAAAGAAAATGCGAAGGCATGGGAGTACCGGTACTGAACGAATATCTATATACGTTAAGCTTTGCAGACGATTAAGTAGTGATTGCACAAGACCAAGACGACCTCAGCTACATGATGAAGAAACTAAAAGAAGAATATACCAAGGCTGTCCTAGATATTAACCTCGCGAAAACAGAGTACCTATCTACAAGTGAAGAAGACATAGAAGATATACAGATTGATGACAACGTAACAATCAAAGGAAAGGATAAATTCAGATACTTGGGGTTTATAATCACGAAAAAGGCAACAACAGAGGAAGAAATTACACAAAGATTAGGACAAACAAGAACAGCAATTCGACAACTTAACTCAGTATGGTGGGATAGACACCTAACTATGAAGACAAAAACACAGATTTATAAAACATTAGTGCAAAGTATTATGACATATGGGCTGAAAATTGGATCATAAACAAGAAAAACAGCAGTAAGATAGTAGCAACAGAGATGGAATGCCTGCGAAGATTCTGCAGAGTAACAAGAATGGATAGGAGAGGTAATGACGAAATAAAGCAAAGAACATCAATAGAAACAGATATACTAATATATATAGAACAAAAAAGGCTAAAGTGGTATGGACATGTAAGAAGAACTAGCGACAGCAGATGGATAAAGAGAATAACCGAATGGAGCCCCATAGGAAGGAGAAAAAGAGGACGACCCCGAAAATCCTGGAGGAACGAAGTAGACGACGCCATGAGTAAGAGAGGCCTAAACGATGGAGAATGGGACAACAGAGAGAGATGGAAACGGTTGAGCTAGGGAAGGCAGTGAATACTGAAGAATCCCTGAATATATATACAGTGTGAAGTTCTTATAATTATGCACTCGCGGCAGATAGCAATCGAATTACTAGAGCGGATAAAAAGGCTACAGATGCAACAAAAAAAGGCAGAGTTCGTTGAAAGCAGGAGCAAAAAGATACTCTAAATATTTTAGCAGAAAGTACGTCTTTATATGGGCATGGGATAGATGATACTATCATCGAATAGTTTTTCTCGGATTTTTTTTTTCAAGTCAGTATTCACTGTATCTCAAAAACTACTTGATCGATCCTTTCCAAATTTTGCACACTTCTTTTATAGATAAATTACTAGATTGATGATGTTTCTATCTTTATCCTTTAATTTTGTTATTTATTTTTTACCATATGTTAATTTTCTCTTTTTATCTTCAATCGTGTTATGGATTTTTTACTTTTATGCTTTTGGTTGTCGGTCCTAATACACATTAGTATTCTTTTACTTATCTCTGTAAGTTCATGGTGTTTATTGCTTCCATTTCCTTGCATCTTTCTCCTCTCTTCCATTATTGCTTGTATTTTTATACTTTTTCCTTCGTTTAATAAACTAATACTGTGGAATGAATACTTATATATAATATAGCTAGATATAAACTAAAGAAAAAGTTCATGTCAGTGCTCCACATGAAACTGACTGCTCCATCGTAAACCCCTTGTTCTGTTCAGCGGTAAGGTCTGGACCCATCTTTAGAAAATAAAGCTAAATTATACGAAAATATCCTTAGTTTAATTCGCTGCGTAGTAAGCAAGCAACTTGATTAAACCCAGTCTGAGAGACTTACACACCCCTTAGAATGACATTCGGGTGTTACAATTTATTGGAGCGAGGTGTATTGATTCGTGTCAGGAACCACTCCACCGCGCTTCAATGCTCCAGACCATCCCTTTCTTCCCTCTCTCCCCTAGATAGCATTCTGATGCGGTAGAGGGACCAGGGACTCGTGCCCAGGTTTTGGGATTTTGTTAATTTTGTTGAATGGCTGTCGCCTTTTTGTTGGTATTTTTAAAAATTTTTTTGTGGCCGAAGCCTTTATTTATTTATTTTAATTATTTTTTTATCATTTTTTACATCAATTATTAAAATTTCCAGCGCTGTGTGCTGGGGTTTCTTCTGTTGGTAGAGCGACGAATTATCTAGACTTTAGGTGTTTACCAGGATTTGCTGTTTTGGTCTTTTGTGCTTCCTTCGGTGGAACGCATCATATCTTATTATCTCTCGCACAATCGGGCTTGGGTGCTTTTCTAATTCTGCAAACCTAATTCTGGCTTTTTCTGCCATTTTATGTATCACCCTTACTTGTTGCAGTTATCTGAACAGAAAGCGTTCAGCGACGTGCTGGGTACATTTGCCGCTTCTCTGAGGATGTTATTGTGAGCTGCTTGTATTTTCTTTTTATTTAAATATCTTATGTGTCCCCACGCGAGAGTTGCATATGTGATTATTGGAAGTATAATGTTTATCAGTATCATTTTCGTCGATATGCGCAGTTTGCTTTTTCTACCTG
Organism: Diabrotica undecimpunctata; assembly: GCF_040954645.1. Taxonomy (NCBI): domain Eukaryota; kingdom Metazoa; phylum Arthropoda; class Insecta; order Coleoptera; family Chrysomelidae; genus Diabrotica; species Diabrotica undecimpunctata. The sequence continues at coordinate 100,333,878 of NC_092811.1, forward strand.
CGATTCCCCTTATTGCTGCTAGGGCTGTTTTTGTTGGTTATGGAATGGTTATGTCCACGTGTTGCTTAAATGTTAAGCCTTAGTCCATAATGACTTCTAGGTATTTTGCTTCTCTTTTCCATTCGATGGGATTATCTTGCACTAACAGCTGTTCCTTTGGGGTTTCTCTTTTTTTTAATATGATTGCTTGTGTCTCCTCTGAATTAATTGCTATTTTCCATTGGACACACCATTTTTCAATGTTATGCAATGCTGTCTGTAGATTGTTGACCGCTACTTCTAAGTTTCTGTGTTTGGCCGCAATTGCTGTCTCGTCTGTATAAAGGCTGAATAGTGTTCCTCGTGTTCTTGGAACATCTGCGGTGTATATTGTGTACAGTAGGGGTGACAGGACTACTTTCTGTTGACACTCCAGTCTCCGGAGTTCCGTGTTCGGATAGTACTTGTCCTATCTGAACCCCGAAGCTTCGGTTGCTCAAGTACGAAGAGATCAGTTCTCTTCATGGCCTCACTGTATCCGTAGCCTCTCATTTTGTATATTAGGCCTTTATTCCAGACTCTGTCGAAGGCTTTGCTTACATCCAGGAACGCTACTCCTGTTTATTTTTTGTCGTTAAATTAAGCTGTTTTGTATTCTATCAGTCTAAGTACTTGTAATTCGCTGGAGTGTTCTGCTCTAAATCCGAACTGAGCTTCTGGGATTAGTCCTATTTCATGTGTTTCAGCATGTAATCTACTTAGTATTACTCTTTCTACGATCTTGCTGACTGCTGGCAGTAAGGTTATCGGCCTGTAGTTTTGCGGAAACATGGTATTCTTTCCTGGCTTCGGAATCATGGTAACGTGTGCTTCCTTATATCGATTTGGGAAGAGAATTTATCTACGGATTACATTCGTTATTTTGGTTAAAAATACTATTGTTTTGCCAGTAGATACTTCAGAACTCTATTTGAAATTTCATCTAGACCAGGTGCTTTTCTCGGTGAAATATTTTTAATTAGCTCGTTTCCGTCTTGAGGAGATGTAGGTGTAATTATCTCCTCTCATTCTTTTGGCATTTCTTGTTGTTCTTATTCGCTGCGTTGCTGCTTAAATAACAAATAAGACTTTTAGACATTTCCACTGAAATACGTACGGACCATACCGGTAATAGAATAAGAGTCAAATAGCCACTTTGAGCTATTCTAGATGCGCATCATAAAATACGACTTGGTTATAAATAAGATCAAACCAAAGTTTTACAAACATGTGTTGTAGAGATATATAAAAAAATATATATTCGCAAAGAATATATGCATTTTGTGATCAAATGATCATCTGCAGCCGTGCTGAATTTAAAGTATTAAAAATTTGCGTTTGAATATTGGTGAATAAAAATTTAAGAATTTCCTTAAATCTCAATTAAAACCATAATAAATTTTCTAAATAAAATATTTTGAAACCAATACCAAAGAAATTCCGAGGTCGGTATTCTCTCCGTGCGTGACCATGGTAGGGGTACTTTGAAACGATGCCAGCGTGCGTAGCGGCGAAATGTGACAAAATTGGACCTACCTTTTTACGCATAAATTTTAATAATAGCAAAAATAGTTAAGTGTAGTTTTTATAGGTTCCCAAAGATTACATATAAATTAGAGAAAAGAAAAAGATGGATCCGTGCTATTAGTATGAAAAAGTAAATATCACATAACTTCATTTTTATGCAATTGAAATAGGAAAAATTTAAATAATTTACCTTAAATGATATTTTATAAGGCTTCAAGCTAACTGCAGAGTGCCTGATGACTTCAGCTTTTATATCATAACTTTTACTATTACTGTTTTTAAATATATGCTCTTTCACGTGAAAAACTTGATTTGCCAGTACTAGATTTTTCCGTTTCTTTTCCGTTTATGGTTGAAAAGATATATTATGATGAATTTTGAGAAACCCAGTTTTTAATACTACATTTATTTTGTACATAAACTGAAAAAATATAATTAAAAAGTTAATTATTAATAATTGTCAATTTCGCATGTATTTAACAATGTCAAACATGTCATATGTTTAACCTGAAAATGGTAGGTCCAAAACTGTCAGATGAAGGCGGTAGGTGTCGCGTCAGTCACGCACGGAGCGAATATTAAAGTATTATTTATTTTTTAGGTTTATTATCTACTAGCAGATGTTGCAGCTTCTTTTCTGGTAGCTCTATTGGTGACATTATTTTTCGAAATGCCAATCTCAGCCTTGAAGAAGTATATATTGCCGCAACATTCAAAAGATATTGAAGAGAAGAAAGAACAATAGTAGTTGTAGTAATTTATTTTTGTACTGTAATAAAAACTAGACAATGTTGTTATTGGTTTTCTTGATCTTTGGGAGCTTTGATAGGAATTCAAAATTAAACTAAAAATCAGTGGCAAGTAACAGTCACATGTTATAAGGTTGATTTAGACCAGCAGTCACGTCACAGTCAGAGACGGTACAATCAAGATTGCTTGTGTGGTTTTTCAATGAGGCAATTGTTGTATCATATTTTCGTCACTTTTGTTAATCGAGGAGGATGAAAAATTAATTTAGTGCGTTCGTAAATAAATATTATGATTTATCACCAATTAGGAGATTGTAGGAGAGGAACAAAGTGGTGTAGTGCCAATAAGTGTCCCTTTTTTTAAATTTAATGTCTGTTTTGTCCTTTTAATTGTGTTCTGTTTGTCCCTAAGTGTCCTCAATTGTTTTAGTTTTAATAATTTTAACATATCTGACATCACAATTTTCTGCCAAAACAAAAATCAAATTCACTTTTTCAAAAATTTGATAATTACAAGCTAAAGAAATTGCACATCCACAAAATTGTATATCTAATTTCATTCATTGTCATACAACTGTCCTTTTATTGTAAAAAAATTTCAATATATTAACACACATTTCTAAAATATATCTATGGAATAAATATAAATAACTTTTAATAATTTAAATAATATAAAACATCACTTTCATTTAACAAACAATCACATATACCTTATTCCTATTTCATTTGTTAACATCTCTCCCCTCAAGAAACTTCCCCTCTAATTATCAAACAGTTACAATAAAAACCGAAGATCACCCATCATCAGCAATACAGGATAGTTTGAACTATGTTTCCCGAATCATTAACTAATAATTCTTCTACCGGCATCATTTAAGTTACTTTGTACCGTTTGACCTGAAGATGCTTTGCAAAGTGTAGAAAGCGAAACCGGTCGTTTTGGTAGTAAAATTAAATTGATTGTGAGTAAGTCTTATTTTATTTCTTTTACATATATAAGACTTGCAAGATGAAATAGAAGATGTAGATCAAGAAAATGATGGCATAATTAAGGTTCTAAAAGATACGGAAAGGGAGTGTTGCCCGACCATTCTGACCGATAAAGAAAAACTTAGCCAAAATACCAAAGAGCTAATGGGTAAAAGAAGACAGTTGACGGAAAAATACGGCTCCAACTATACAACAATGAAAAAATTAAATAAAGATATCCACCGGTCAATCCTAAAAGACTTAAGAGAAAACAATATAAGAGAAATAACTAGGATAATTCAAGAAAACAAAAGTTTAAAAGTTTTGAGGCGAAATACGAACAAGTCAACAAAAAGATGTACAAAATAACAAAAAAAAAGATGGAAACATTACTACTGATAGAACCAAAATCCTTGAGGTTGTCGAATCCTTTTATCGCGAAATGTATGAGAGCACTGATGAAAGGCCCTGCCCAAAATCACAAACCAGGGATCATAATTAATGCCAGAAATAGCTCTATACGAAATCAAAACGGCAATTTTAGAAATGAAAAATAACAAATCCCCTCGCGATGAAGGAGTAGTGATCGAAGCGATCAAACTAGGTGGAAATAAAATTATCCAGGCTTTGGCCCCCAGCTTTTCATCGAATGCATCTATCAAGGAAAAACTCCTCAATGGAATAAGTCATTACAGTGGCAGTCATTATTTTATTACACAAGCTAGGAGGCATAGCAGATTTAAAAAACTACCGTCCTATTAGTTTTCACACATATATAAACTTTTCACAAAAATTATCAAAAAAAAGACTGGACGCTAAATTAGACTTCTATCAGCCTAGAGAACAAGCTGGATTTAGATCAGGATACAGCACTAACGACCACTTACTAGTGATAAAAAACCTAATACAGAAGTCTGCAGAAAAAAACAAGCCGTTGGCACTGATATTTGTCGACTACGAGAAAGCATTTGATACCATAAGCCATCAGAAAATGTTAAAAGCATTGACAGAATGCCGAATAGACCATCGCTACACTAACATAATTAAATATATCTACCAAAATGCCACAGCTAGCGTAAGACTATCTGAACAAGAAACCAATAAATTCTGTATACAGCGAGGAGTACGGCAAGGAGACACAGTCTCTCCAAAGCTATTCACGACGCTTTTAGAAGATACTTGTAAGAAGGCACATCTGAACGAGCATGGTATTAGCATAAATGGAGAGAAGCTCAGTCATTTGAGATTTGCAGATGACATCGTTCTTATAGCCGATCGTATGGATGATGTAATAATAATGTTTGAAAAATTATATAACGCTTTCGTGGAGATCGGACTAAAGATTAATATGAACAAGACGCAAATAATGACTAATCTTGTACTAAATCGAAATATTGCTGTTGATGGAAGGGATATTGTGCAGACTACATCGTATTATTACCTACGACATGAAATTCGGGTGGGCAGAGATAACCAGGACATGTGAGCTCCCACGTCGCATAGGATTAGCCTGGGCAGCGTTTGGCAAATTAAACTATGTATTTAAATCGGATCTACCCATATGCCTCAAAAGGAAAATCTTTGACCAATGTGTGTTACCTGGACTCACTTATGGAGCGGAAACATTAACACTCACAAAACAGGTAGTTAATAAGATTTGCCTGACTGAGATGGCTATGGAGTGCCAGATGTTGGGTGTTTCTCTGAGAGACCGAATCCCAAACGAAGAAATACGTCGTAGAACAAAAATAACAGACGCTATCGAAAAAATCGCGTCGTTAAAATGGAATTGGGCAGGACACGTCGCCAGATTATCAGACAACCAATCGACAAAACGTATTTTAGAATGGAGACCAAGGCAAGAAGCAATACGGAGCAGAGAACGCCCACTAACTAGATGAACTGACGACCTGAAGCGTGTTAGCAATGACTGGATGCAAGCTGCACAAGACAGAGACAGATGGAAAGAGCTGAGGTAGACTTATGTCCAGCAGTGGACGCATACAGGTTGATGATGAAGTAATACACTTAGATTTTTTAACATTATTAATGAAAATTATTGTTAAATTTCGATGGAAGTACTGCACACCGTTAAAAAATTAAAATTAAGGCACTCATGTCTTTTATTGTAAAACTGCCAGCTTACATCGTTCTATTCCAACAGCTCGACAAGCTTCGCAGAACGGAACCCAGAATCAACAGTTAAGAAAAAAAGACAGAAGCAACGGAACATTGAATATTAGGTAGTGTCTAAGATACCGACACTTCAATTTGTGAAAATGTACCTATTTTGTGACTAATATTAGTTAATATAAAAACAATTATTTAAGATGATTTATTTAAATTATAATATGAAATCCTAGTGAATTTAGAGAGAAGACAGAGAATTGGTAGTAAGAACTATATCAAGGTCTCTGAGAAGTGGAGTTATTATTATCTTATATACTAAAAGGCTAAGCCCTTTTCTTGTGCGCAATACTCCTCCTAAACGGTGATAGATAGGAGAATAATTTTTTCGAATAATTAAACAGATTGTTGAGTAGATTCCCCCTAAGGTTTAAAATTTAAAAAATTCGAACCGGTTTAAAAATGGCGGCCATAAAATGAATTTTTCCTATAGTAAAGTATAGGAATTCAATATTATACACAATGCAACAACGCTTCAATTCTCGAATGCTGGAATGCACCTACAAGTGTTTTCACTTAAGGAATAACGATAGTGACCACTCAAAATTCGGGATCCTCCTGTCTCCGATTTTAATTTATGGGGTCTGTTTTACACTATCTGATGAGTTGGTATTTTTTTATTTTTATGTTTAGTTAGAAAGTATTCTGTTTCCAACAAGTGCAGCGTGTGTGAGATGTTGTGATTGATATTTAGAGATTTAGACTACGTTTTGAGTTTAATACTTCAAGAATTAAATAATGAGGTAAGCATTATTTTGTTTTTAATTTATTAGTTAGAAATATATTATTAATTTTGTTGTGAATAAGTCACAATTTTACTTTAAATTAGGTTTATTTTAAATAAATAAATAAAAAATAAACTTATTATAAAGTAAAATTGTGGCGTATTCTCAAAAAAGTGGAACAGTAGGTGGTAGTGTAGACTAGCGCGCATCATACTGTTTTCTGTATTTTTTAAATTTAAATAATATTTAAATATAAATTTAGCTAGTTAGTTAGAGTTCTCAAACCGACTTCTTTTTCTTAAACGTGGCATTTTACAATCTAAAATATGCAAAAAAAAAGTTACTTCCGGTTTTACTTCCGTTTTTTATTTAAGAGGGGCGGAGTCTAACAATCATATTGTTTCCGTTTCCTAATGTAAATCTTCCTGAAAATACTAAAAAACTACTGTATCGATTTTCAATTTAAAAAAATTGGCGCCGATACAGTTTATTTTTAGGATTTTTGGAACATTTACATCAGGCGGCGGAAACGATGGATCGTTAGACTCCGCCCCTCTTAAATATCAGCAAAACTTACATCAAAACTCGATGTCGAGTTGGTCCGCTAGTGTAAATTAAATGAGTGCAGAATTGTTTTTTTTTTATTATTAACCCTACAGCAGGCGCGACGACTACCTTTTCATAACCGGGCGCGCTGTGTATTTTGTACACGAAACACATTTTAGTTGATTTTACCAAATTTAGTGCGTTTTAACAAAATGACAACCACGATGTACAAAAATAGTTTATTGTTACATAAAATAATAAACATAAAACATGTACCTACGGGTTACTTCACTCGATTTCTTCTGATTGCTGCCGTTCATTGTTCTTACATTTTACGCAGGTAATTGTGATTTCTGAATGCATTTTACATACAAATATTCTACATAGCCCACATCTAACTGTTGTGCTGGAATTTTTTGAGCCTGGACATATTGCACAACGTCCACGTTTTCTAGAGCTTTGCACTTCTGTTCTAGTAGGTTCTTCACATGATTTATATTTCGTTAGAAAACCTTGAATATCCTGAGGAAGATGTCGCATTGTCGCTCTTTCTGAAAGATGTACTTTCATTAAACTCAAGCTTAAATTCTTTAGAAAAATATTCGGCGACATATTTTGGGATTTGTTTTATTGGCACAAAACAACACCTGCGCGTTGATACCCGCCATATCCATTAGAGAAAAAAATATAATTAGTGGCCATCTTCTGGTTATTCTTTTTACAGAATATGATGCACACATTTGGTCAATAGTATCCACACCGCCTTTTGTGGCATTATAATCTAGAACAATTTCTGGTTTTTTAGTTTCGACGTCTACGGTGGCAGTGTCATGCATCGTGGATAAAAGTACGACCGGGTTACTTTTTTTTGGAACAAATGAAACCAAAGTGACATTTTTCTGGAATCCAAAGAATGTCGTTTCCACTTCTTTTTGTTTTTGGGGTAAAAATTCAATAGGTATTACCCTTTTGTTTTTTCTCAAAGTGCCAATTGTAGTTATTTTATTTTCCAAAAGGGAAATAGCTAAAGGATAACTGGTATACCAATTATCGGTTGTCAAATTGCGATTTAAACCTTTTATATAATCAATAAGCCTATCTACAATATCACTGGGAGAGTTTGATACAGCATAAGGCCCCTCAGGTTGCCGTCCACAATAAACCTCTAAATTTCCAACTAAGTAAGTTTGTGCATCTCCCAAAATGAACAGCTTGATACCGTATTTTGCTGGTTTATTTGGTAAATACTTGATGAAACTACAACGTCCTCTGAATCCCTCTAGTTTTTCGTTTATTGTAACAAATTCACCGAAGATTATAGGAATTTTTACAGTTACTAACAAATGCGTCCAATATTTTTCCAATTGGTGCAAGTTTGTCATATATTTTCCGTTCATGTCTTGTGGTTTTGTCATCAAAGCGCATTGAACGTACCAAAAATAAAAATCTTTTGTAACTAATTACAGCTCTAAGAATTTCTATACCTGTTCCATCAGATGTCCAAAGTTCAAGTGCGTTAGTATGGTTAGCCTTTTTAGTGCCTAGGAGGTAAAGCACTCCCAGTAACGCCATTATTTCACTTTTTGAAGTATGTTTCATATCTCGTTCTCTTTTATATTGAACAGATTCTTTTTTACTATCAATGTACAAATTAGTCAATTGTACGATGTTCTCTAATATATCAGAATCTATAATTTTTTCAAAAGCTGAAAGTTCTGAGGTCACTTTTGAAGCCACTGCCTTTGATCCTGGAAGTATTTTGATAATATTTTTCTTTTTAATTTTTGATTGCGACGACAGCGGAGTCTTACGCCATGCAGTTGTTTTATCTTTACCTTGAAAATATTCGAAAGCAGTCGTACTTACTGCAGTATTATCCTCGAAGTTACTGGCTCTGTCGTGGTAATTCTGTTCTTGTTCTGATTCAGAATTGTGGTCATCATGGTGTATTATTTCTTCATCTGTCTCAGATTCATCGGAATATTCTATTTCACTAGTTTCTGTTTCTGGGTCTTCATTAAGAATTTTATATAACTCAGCCTCAGTTAAAAACTTTTTTTCTAGCCCTGCAAAAATAAAAAAAAGTAACACACAAATAATATAACAATGCAACTAAATTCTTACATGATATTCTCCCAGCGTAGCCGTTATATTCCTTCTCAATTATGTTACAATATCCTGTTCAACCTAAAATAAAGTAAAACTAAAGTTAATTTGACTTTAATTTCGAATTACAACTTTTTATAAAGTAAAATAATTAATGGATAAAATACTTACACTAGAAGGCGCGCCGTGTATTATGTACACAAAACCGTCACACTTTCGTATTTCTAAGAATTTTCACAAAACTCAGCTGCAACAAAAAATATTACTCAACTATTCGAACGACAGATCTCTACTGGACGAATAGACGCGATGATATCACCAGATTGACGACACTTCTATTTTTAGACGACTTTTTCTTTTGGACGTGTACAAAATACACGGGCGCGCCCGCTCGAGGGTTAAGGACCAAATTATTTAAGTTTTTTGTGCTTGAAGATGTTACAGAATGAGACACATTGTAAGGAATTTGTGTAAAATTATCTAATTAATGCCTATTGTTGTGCAATATTGAGAACAAAATTGAGGCGATCGAATTAATTTTTGAAACAACTCTACAATATTATGAGAATTGACAGAAGAAGGTAATTAAGAATTCTATTTAAAAACTCTGACAAGAGGAATTGAGTGTTATTTATTCTGTAAAATGAAAAAGTGATAAATTTCACTGAGATGTCAATATAATTTCGCCTGTTCATGGTTACAGGCTGTTTAAGAATGTGCCACATTTCAAGGAAAGTTACTGAGTTCTCGGGAAGAACCGAGTCGAGAATTTAATGCTCGATGTTTCGGCACCCATTTTGGAGCCATTTTCAAGAAGGATACGGTTCCGTTCGAGTTCGGGGTCTCAATCTGCCTACGAGTGAGGGCAGTAGAGTAGGAGTAAGCTATAAAAATACGTATTTTTAACTTATTTGTATTCATTGGTAGAGTGCGGCTAGTTAAAATCAACTTAGGGAAGGATCTAATTTGACATTACTGATACAGGTATACGTATTTACGGTTACCTTTGATCTGTTATCAAATGGACAATTTTAAATCTACATTTATGTAATTTTTTTACAACAAATGTGTTGTTTTATTGCTAATTAAAACTGATATTTTTTTAATTACATGATGTAAATGTTCATGTAACATGGAAATTGCAATCAGTATAAGGTCGCTACCGACAAATTGAATTAAGTATGAAAACGTGATAACATTTTCTTCTATGAAGCGGTCGTATTAAATTTACAGAAAGATGAATGTTATATTCAACATAGTATGTTTATTTCTTTTAACAGTTTTTCCTACTACTGAAGGAGTAGTTACTGGTAAGTTATTGACTAGTTAATCTATACAGCAACTTAATAATATTTTTAATAATATACATTATATATATATATATATATATATATATATATATATATATATATATATATGTAATACAATAAAATTCACTAATCCCAGACATTAGTAGGATACCATCATACGGTATTAAAATTATTGAGCTCTGGTTGAACTCTTTCCATGTTACCCAGTCCTAGGTGACTTGGTATGTTGGAGTATCTCCCAAAAATTTTAAAAATTTTACGCATCTTTACGCATTTGGACGTCGAGAGTAGTACAGCTACCAGGTCTTACAGGTGGTTTTTTTGGATAATATGCCGTACATGGCGACCTTTTCGTTGTATTTAATCCGCAGATCATGACGTTCCTAGAGTATTTAGCATGTGATCTAAGCGGTTTAGAGTGTAAGTTATTAATTTCAAATCATCCATATAGGACGGATGATTAGGGTGCAAAACTACAGTGTTGTTATTTTTGATGTTAAAACCTGAATAAATGGAGTAGCTATGATAGAGGATTTATTGCTAGATAGAACCACAGTGGACTCTAGGGATACTACTCTATTATTAATATATTTACAAGCCATTCATCTGGCACTAAATCAAGTGCCTTCTCGTAGCCAATAAAGGCAGTAGAAAGGTTCCTTTTCTTGCTGTATATCTGTTTAGTAATGACTGAGTCGATGATAAGTTGTTTTTTGCTGCACATGGTATCCTTAGCGCATCCTTTGTGTTGTGATTTCATGGTATTATTTAGCGCACGGTTTTGGCAGATATGCTGGGAGACACAGGATATGACCAATTTGTACAACGTTAAAGGACAAGTAATTGGGCGGTACTTGACTGGATCTTAGGTGTTATTTTGATTCTTCAGTATGATTTAAGTGATTCTCTTAGTAAGAAATGCTGTATTTTCCGCGGATTAAAAATAATATGATTAATTAATATTGATAAAACATTCATGAACTCAGGAGATTTTTAATTATGAAGCTTTTTGATAATGTTCGAGATTTCTTTAGTAATAAAGATTTTGTAAGAAATATCACAGTAGTGTTCACAGTTGTATCTTAAATCCATCCAGCAATAGTGTTGAGCACAGCTGCGTTGAAAGGTTAATTTACCCAAAATTCATGAATTTCTTCTTGGCCTGGGTACGATTTATTTTATTTTTACAGTGAAATTCAGTTCCCTATAGAATGCCTTCTCTGAATGCGCAAAAAGTGTATTGTGGCATTTCCAGTTGTTACTAACTTTAGACCTTCTTAGACGACCTGAATAACTGGAGAGTTTTTGTTTCAATGGGTCCAGGCATTGTTGAGCTCTGTAGTTTTGTAGATCTTGTGATGTTATTAAAATGTTCAACAATATTTCTACAGCTCTTTGGATTACATGCCTTTTTATCACTCCTCAGTACCCTGTCTTGTTCTGATCTTAATTATGATAACATTAGCAATTGGTGTTTCTTTCAGTATATCAGCATAGGTAGATATTAGATTGTATATTCTTCTACGATATAATTGGGCAGCACTTTATTGTTTACAATTTGTAACAGCGCGTCTAGTATCTTAGAATGGTTTATTTTTGATGGTAGTGGTCTACTACTAAGTGTATTTGTTCCATGAACTCTTGTATGACACGTGCCATTTCTCTTACTAGTCTATCTTGCAATACGTTGTTGTCCTATTGCGTATTATCAGATTTAGTTTCCTTTATGAGAAGATTAGCAATCTGCTTATGTATATTATTAGAAACTTAATCTACAACTACCTATTAGTTATGAATCTCCTGTTAAACTTTGCTTTTTAGATGATATGAGGTCTAGTCTCTGGGATAAGAGAGCTTATAATTAACCGGTATTGATTCGCTATTTGCTATTCAGATAGTTGAATCCCTGGAACCTCCCTACGAAAGTCGGCATACAGTAATTGTCAATAGTCGATCGTTTCTTGAACGAGATTTGTCATCTTATATTAAATTTCATGTGCTGCTCGGTCATTCCGCTTGGGTGAACACCAGCTGATGATCTAGAGCAGCACCTTCAGCGCGTGGGGCTTTTGTTGTTATATGACTCACTTATTAAGTGAGTCACACGCTATTAAATGTGGAAATAAAGCCTACAATCCATTTAAGACGACAAAAGGACTTCTACAAGGCTGTGCTACGTCCCCTACTCTGTTTAAAATATTCTTGGAAAAGACACTCAAACCATGGAGGAGAAAGTGCGAAGGAATGGGCATACCAGTAAGAGACGAATACCTATACACCTTAAGTTTTGCCGACGATCAAGTAGTCATCGCACAAGATGAAGAAGATCTCAGCTTTATGCTCAGAAAACTAGAAGAAGAATATAAAAACAACGGAATGGAAATAAACTTAGAGAAAACCGAATACCTAACAACAGAAAACAAGAATATGAGAAACCTAGAGATAGACGAGGGAAGACAAATAAATGGAACAGATAAATTCAAGTATTTAGGAACCATAATATCGAACCAGGGAACAACAGAAGAAGATATAAACAACAGACTGAGACAAACAAGAAACTGTATAAGACAACTAAACTCAGTGTTGTGGGATAAGAACATTACGATAAAGACAAAAAAGAGAATATATTATAATACCCTGACAAGAAGTATCCTGACATATGGGTCCGAAAACTGGACAATAAACAAGAGAAATAGAGGTAGAATAAGAGCAGTAGAAATGGAGTTCCTGAGGAGAAGCTGTAGACTTACAAAAAGAGACAGAATTGAAAACGCAGAGATTAAGCGGAGAATGGGAGTGCAATCAGACATAATCGACTATATAGAGGAGAAGAGACTATCCTGGTACGGCCACGTCAGAAGAGCGGACAGAGGACGCTGGATAAACAAAATCACAGAATGGAGCCCGATTGGAAGAAGAAAGAGAGGAAGACCCCGAAGGTCATTCAGAGATGAAATCGACGAGGCTATGGAGAAAAGAACCCTGCGAGATGGAGACTGGAATGACAGGGAAAATTGGAGAAAACAGTTGAGTGAAGGAAGACAGTGAAAACTGTGGAAATCCTTAGTAGTAGATGACTCACTTGTAGTTATTGTTGTTGAACTAATTGTATGACAGGTGTCCACCTCCTCAACATCCTACCACCGACGTCCCACGTGGTGTCACGTCCAAGGCTGGCGATGACCAGGTAGCGCCCCTAAATATAAATTTTTATGTACCATTTTCATGTGAAGTTTATATAAAGATTCCGCGTACAAAAATATAGACGATATAGAAGAATAAACGGTTGTAATACATTGTTAAAGACAAAGAACTGTGCTTTCATACATTGTATGTTAAGAAATAACGATAGAAAAATGAATGGTTTTTGTTAAAAGTGCAGATCGTTGAGTAATGATCGACCACACTTAAGGTGAGCTTGTACAAAACAACTCTGGGCCCAACGGCCGTGGCAGTCGGTCATCATCACGCACTCGGTTGCCATCAGTCAATTACAGACAGACATTCCACCCAGTAGTGGTAGAGGCTACTCAGTGAGTTAAAGACAGTCGTTTCAGCCAGTAGGGGTGGAGGTTGCTCAGTCAACAGAGACGTGTGTTGGAGTTCTGGGGTAGTGCTTCCTACCTCGAGATACTTTTGTTTCTGACCTGCCAAGAAGACAGGATCTTCGCTACATGATAGAATTTCGCTACCTTTCGGTGGTAAAATACATATTTTATTATATATCAATTGCATTGTTTGCCGTTTCATGACAAGTATGGGTTACTTGTACATTGGCTAGATACATTTATTGCAAAATCGTATAGTTGTGCTGAACTATTTAATATTGTGTCACATTAAACTTTAATCATAACATATTTACGTTCCTTTCGAAATATTATTAACGTTAATTATAGTATATTTAAGCCTTTGTTGCTAGTTTTTATTAATATGAGTATAAATATTACATTTGAATTGCATATAATATAATTATTTCCTTCTCGATTGCATTTTGTTTAACATCATTATTATAATTAAACGTTGTGTATGATAGAATCATTATATTTCTTTGTATTTTATTTAAGTAGCGATCAGCTGTTAAAGTCATTGTTCTCTCATATCATATCATATTTTTGCATACTCAAAATGTCTTTTTTAGACAGGTGGTTTGGTTTCTGAGATATAGGTATCCACATCCACAACTCTTCTCGTACACAGTTTTTTAAACAGCTGTGTATTTTACGGAAATTCGTTTATTTATTGTAAACTCATCTCAATAGTGGTTGTCGTATCACATAATCGGTTTTCGGTCGGTTTTCGTATCACATAATATTTAAATTTGTAATTTAAATTTAAATTTAAATTTGAATGTATATATATTTATGTATATTTATCTTTTGCTTTTATTGATTTCTAAATAGAGTTTTATATAGTCTACTCGCTTGTTATTTTTTATGGTAATAATACATACCCAATGCGAAAGGGAGAAACCAGCGAGTTCGAGATTGAACATAATCTATTTCTACTTTCTGATGGCTTTATATGTTATATAAAGGTCATCGTATGTGCAGAAAGCAACACTACTCTTAGAGTATTGGTGCTAAGAATACCCAGAGAGCATCCCCAATACAGAGAGCACACATGATAGAAAAATTTACAAAATCTCCCACAGGTTTATTATTATTATTTCCCACTGTCAATTTTGTTTGATTATGTGCGTTATTCGCAACCAAATAGCCAAGCATGGGCTTTAAATATGTGAAACACTATATACGTTTAATTTTTTTCTAGACAAAGATTATGCTTCTTTACCAGATTTATTTTATCAAGATAATTTTGATAATTGCATGCTTTTTGGTGACGAAACACTGTACTGCTATTTTGAATATCAATTGGAACCACTAAATAATGAAAATCCCATGTGGAAAACTATGCAAGTAAGTCTATACAATTTAAATAAAAATTTTATCAAAATATATTTTGATTTAGTTTTTGAACTTACTTTTAGTATATACTAGCTGGCCTGGCAAAATTCGTACCTTCTTCTTTTTAGAGTGCCGTCTCCCAATCATGATCACTATGTTTACTCTACCTACCGCTACTCTGAAGAGTGTAATTCAACTGCATCTAAAACAGTCCATTAAATTTTTCAACCATGACACTATCCTTCTTCTTATAGTCCTTTCTCCTCTTTTCTTTGTCCCAGATATTTCAATTTTTTTTATTTTTATTGTATCTATTATTTCATATTCTTTGCTTATTTCTCGCAATACTTCCGTAGCGCCATCGTCCGTTTTCTTCTATATCCATGCTATTCTATGTAAGTCATTAGACCAATAATGACATACGCGGCAGAAACACGACCTGACACAGAGAGTGCAAAAAGGATGTTAAAAACATCAGAGATGAAAACACTTAGAAAAATTGATAGTAAGATACTATGGGACAGAGCTAGAAGTACAAATTAGATGCAAGGTGGAGAACATCAAGAACTGGGTAAGAAATAGAACACTAGAATGGAACGATCATATAAGTCAAATGACAACAAATAGAGTAGTAAAGACGGCAAGAGACGGTTCCCCAATAGGAAGACGATCGGTAGGAAGACCACCGTCATGTCTATATAAAAAGAAGAAGAAGAAGAAAAAGTTATTATAAGCATACTTCTGTAACACCACATTTTAAATGTCTGTAGCTTATTTATGTGTTCTAGCTTCAGTGTCTAGCTTTTAAGTCCATATGGTAGTGTCGAAAACACGTTCCTGTTTCATTTATTCCTGTTTCATCGACTTCGAGAAGGCATTCGACAGGGTCCGACATGAAAAACTAATAGAAGTACTGAGAAACAAAGATATAGACAGACGAGACTTACGAATCATTATCAATCTGTATTGGAATCAAAAGGCCAATATAAAGATAGAAGAACAAAAGTCCGAAAATATAGATATAAAGAGAGGAGTAAGACAGGGCTGTGTTCTGTCACCATTACTGTTTAACGTGTACAGTGAAGCCATATTCAAGAAAGCGATAGCGGATCTGGGTGATGGAATCTTTGTAAACGGAAGAATAGTAAATAACATAAGATTCGCTGATGACACCGTTATAATGGCAGACACCCTGGAATCGCTACAAGAATTGGTAAATAGAATTAACGATTATTGCATTAGATACGGACTAAAAATGAATAAGAGAAAAACTAAATTTATGATTGTCTCAAAAACGCAACATGGAAATGAAAGATTAATGATAGAGCAAACCCAAATAGAAAAAGTAGAGACATACAAATATCTGGGAACCTGGGTTGATGACAAAAATGACCAAAGCAGAGAAATCAAAGTCCGAATTGAAACTGCATGGCAAGCATTTGTGAAAATGAAGACAATGCTTACCAACAAAGACCTTCAGTTGCATCTCAGATTGAGGGCTCTCAGATGTTACATATGTTCTATCTTACTATACGGAATGGAAGCTTGGACATTGACGAAACAACACATAAGAAAAATAGAAGCGTTCGAAATGTGGTGTTACAGAAGAATATTAAAAATTCAGTGGGTTCAAAGGATTACCAATGCTGAGGTACTACGACGTCTAAATAAGGAGTTAGAAATTATGAACAGCATAAAAAGAAGAAAACTAGAGTATTTGGGTCACATAACCAGAGGAGAAAAATATGAGCTGCTGAGAATTATTTTGCAAGGAAGGATCCAAGGAAGAAGAAGCAAGGAAGAAGACGCATCTTCTGGCTGAAGAACCTTAGAGAATGGTTTAACTGTAGTTCACTACAACTTTTCAGAGCAGCAGCCAACAAAGTGACCATAGCCGTTATGATATCCAACCTCCGATAGGAGATGGAACTTTAAGAAGAAGAAGAAGAAGAAGAAAACACGTAGCATCTTAGATCTCTTACAGACAGAAATACGGCCATTAGTGATAGCCAATTGTTTAGGGAACTCTTTGGCAGCAAAATCGTTTAGCAGTGCAACTTTCTTGTTTGTCACTTAGTGTCATTAGCTTATCGTGAACTTCCTTCTATTGTGGATTTAACATCGGTATATTCGTTCTAACTAAATGGTTCAATGCATCTCGAGTATATTCACTTTCACGTAGATCTTATTTTAATGGGAATAAGCCACAATTGAATTTATTAATGTTTGTATTTTGAGAACGATTTCCGAAGTGAAAATTGAAACGTCAAAAAACTTACTTTAACCTTCAATTGTGGCTTATTCCCAGTAAAATAGTATCTACTTTAAAATGCTACAAGAAAATAGCTTCAAAACAATATTTACTTTCAATGCTTTCACGTTAAAATTCTCAATTTAAACTGTCGCTTAATTCACGATTTGGAGATGGCATTCTTACCTTGACTAACAAACTGCTGCACGGGACTGAACAAATGATTTTGATCAAAAAGCAAGTCTGGTTATGTATCTCTCCAATCACCTCTAGATGATTTCTTGAACTGATAGGAATTTGATCTAAAATGTTATCTGACATGTCATGCTTGTACTTGTTCCAAAGTTCACGTGGATTTGATGGGAAACATGTCGAAATAGTAATTGCAAATAATGAGCGTACCTGACTTGGAGATGCAAAAATAATTTATTTATTATTTGTCATGTCCCAAAAATTATCGTTTTCAAACAAATTGTTCAAGAAAGTTGACAAGCGGCACTAAATTATGGGCACACTATACCTTTAATAGTTCGATTATTGATGATGATTCAAAATAGTTGAAATTTATCGGTTCATGATCATTCAACAGCAGTAACCGCAAGTAGCATTTGTCACTGATCAGATGAACCGTGTAAATTAAATGCACATCTGGATGATAGGGAAATTCTTTGACTTGTATCCCTACGTTAAAATGTATCTGATAAAGCGTTCTGAGTGTGATAACTAGACTTCGGCAAATATGCATATTGCATATTTTGCATATTGTGCATATTTTATGCAAATATTTCATATTTTGGCATATTTGTATAAAAGTTTGCATAAAGTGCATAAAAGTTCAGATTTTTATACTGTATTTGAAAATTTTTAAACATACCAATTTATTTCAATTCTTGTATAAAATTTTGTAGTCATTTTAATCAAGAAATAATATAAGTACGTAATCTCTACAGGTACAAAACATTTACAATTTCAAAGAAGATCAATTTAAGTAGCCCTCAACATTCTTAGAAAGTCTCGGTCACTGAGGCATTCAGTTATTGGATAATCGCTAAGGGTTCGCTCATTTGCATTTTATGATCTAATCCCCAAATCTATCTACAATTTATTGTATCTTAACAGCAGGTAAACGGCTAATAGTTTTGTTCCTAATTTAGGGATTTTCCAAAATCTCCCAGTTTATTGAATTAGGTACCTAAACATTTCTAATTTGATGCTCAGATTTGTAAATCATTTTTGTTTTGATATTCAAAGCGTAAACACTCGTTGTGCGTAACAAAAAGGAAGATTGTGATTTTATAATGCCTAAAACAACCAGTGCTTCAACTTGGATTAAACCTTATAAAGAGCTGTCTATGGATATGGGAAAAATCTACTGTTCAGTCTGTGGCAAAATTGTAAGTATCTAATATTTTCTATTAAATATCTAATATTTCATACATACAGGGTGTTTCCAAATGACACTTACAACGTTTGACTGTAGATACTTCTCGAAAAATTGAACAAAACGATATAGTTAATGAGGGGTCAAACTTATTTACTTTTCGAGATACAGGGTGTTAAAATTTAAAAAAAAATAATTCTTTTAGTTAATAACAACAATAACTTTAAAACCAATAAACGTATTTACTTGAAATTTAGTACTCGTAGGTTGTTTTTAAATGAAAAATAGCTTCCTTTAGTGAGAAAAAATTGTCCATGGTACAATACAATGGTGTGTATTTAGAAAAATTTTTCACCTTTACTTTTTTTTATGAAGTCAGCTATTCTAAAACACAATTATTTTTATTGTAATTGAATTAACAAAAAAAAAACTTTTGTTGAATTTTAAAATTAAGTTATATGATGTACTAATGGTTAGTAACAAAAACTAATTTGTGGATTAGTACTGCATTTAAAACACTTAGCGAGTGTTTTTTTTCCAAACCAGTTATTTGATTAACCAAAAACACCTTGTATATTTTTATATTTTAAAGGTTGGGTTAAAATAAAGGTTTTTATTTTTATTTATAGATAGCACGTGAGAAGAAATTTCAGATAGACCAACATGTGAGAACTGCTTCACACATTGCAAAAAAAGGAAAAATAGGAGGAAAACATCAAACTTCAATGGCTAAATGTTTCCAATCTACTTAAAAAAAATTAGATGAGCAAGAAACTTTTAATGAAGACTTGTGTCGCGCATTAGTGTCTGCAAACATACCGCTTTTAAAATTAGCAAATGTAAATTTTAGTTCGTTTCTAAAAAAATATTGCAAACTTAATGTTCCAAGTGATCGGTCTCTAAGAAGAAATAATGTGAACGGGCTATACTCGTCGGTGTTAATTAATATTAAGGAAGAAATTGCAGATAATTATTTTTACATATCTGTAGACGAAACCACTGATTCCTCAGGAAAGTAAAGTATATTGCTCATTTATTGATTGGTGTTCTTAAAGAAGATACCTTACCAAAATCTCATCTTATTTCATGCCAGCAACTTGAGAAAACAAATGCTTTAACAATTTCGCGTTTTATACAAGAAACATTAGCAACTTTTTTTCTTCCGACAACTATTCCTTCTAATAAATTACTGCTTATTTTATCGGATGCTGCTCCTTATATGGTGAAAGCAGGACAAAATTTAAAAATATTTTTCCCAGATTTAATACATGTTACTTGTGTAGCGCATGGATTAAACAGAGTTGCAGAGGAAATACGAAAAAAGTTTCCTCTTGTAAATATCATGATATCCAGTGTCAAAAAAGTATTTCTTAAATCATCTATAAGAATTCAACTTTATAAAGAAATGCTACCTAACATTCCTCTTCCACCACAACCTATTTTAACGCGATGGGGAACATGGTTAGAAGCAGCTAATTTTTATGCAGATCATTTTGTTAAAATAAAGAACATAATTGATACGTTAACAGATGAAAGTTCCCAATCTCTTTTTAATTCTAAACAAACTTTTCAGAGTAACTTGCTTCAACAAGAACTTTCATTTATAAAATCAAATTTTAGTTTTGTTCAAAAAACAATTACTCAGTTAGAATCACTAAAACTGTCATTGGTCGAAAGTACAGCATTAATAAAAGAATTTGCGTCATGTTGTCGGAACGTTAGAGGTAATATTGGAAAAGATATTTTAAAAAAATTTGAAGCTACTATGGAAAAAAATAAAGGTTACCATATTCTTTCTGAAGTAGTCAGTGTTCTAGCTGGAAATATTTCGGAAACAATTAATTTAGAACCAAATGTTTTGGTTAGTTTGAAAAATGCTCCCGTTACATCAGTTGATGTTGAACGAAGTTTTTCCATATATAAATATATGTACTCAGACAGAAGCCACAGTTTTTGTTAGAAAATTTTGAACACCACTTGGTCATTTATTGTTACCATAATTCTAAATAAGTTTATTCATACTTAAAAATGATGTAGTTACTTAAAATAAATGTAAACCTTAATGAATAGTAGGAAATATTTAGTTATGTACACTTTTTTTTTAAATAAAATTGTTACTATTTTACGATTTTTTTATTTATTTGTATGCATATTTTGTAAAATATTTGCATATTTTCGGGTAAACACGTGCATATTTATGCGCATATTTTCTACATTTTTATTTGCATATTTGCCGAAGTCTAGTGATAACCAATTCCAAGAGGGATCTCACTTCAGAGTAATGTTCAATCTTTGGCAACGATGGATTTAAATACAATCTGTGACTGCCTCCAGATGCATCGCCAAATGTGCGACAACCATTATCATCATCATAAGTGGTTCGACAATCCGTTGTAGATTTTGTCCTGCTCACAAAGAAGTCGCCACTCTTGTCAATTCCCGGCAACTTCCCTCCATCTTCTGTCTCTTAGAATCTGTAGGTCTTCTTCCATATCATCAATCCATCTCCTTTGTGGTCATCCTCTACTTCGTACCCTCTGGTTTTGAAAATGTTAAATCTTTTCGTGTATTCGTGATCTAACATTCTAGCAATGTGTCCAACCCATCTAAGTGTCTGCACTTTAACGAATTTCACAATATCTGGATCGGTGTAAAACTGATATAGTTCAAAGTTGTATCTTCGACGACACAGCCCATTTTCATGTAAGGCCCCAATTTTTCTCTCAGAAATAACAAGAAGTCTTTCATCATTTTGAGATAAGGTCCACGTTTCAGCCGAATATATCAAAACCGGTTTGTATATATTGAGGTTTTGTATATATTGAGCTTTACTGCACGTTTTATATTTTTATTTTTTAAATGTTTCTGGAGACCGTGAACAGTTCTGTTTGCTATTGCTATGCGTCTTTTTATTTCGTCGCTTGTCGTGTTTGTTGCGTTTACTTCTTCTTCTTAACATGCCATACACCAAAGTGTGTAGGCGACTATCTCATTACTAGAATTCTGTTCTTGGCGGCGTGACACAGCTCGCCTGTATTGTGTATTCCTGTCCATTCTTTAATATTCCTTAACCAGGATAATTGTTTGCGGCCGGCTCCTCTCCTACCTTCGATCTTCCCTTGTAGGATTAACTGTGGTATTTCATATTTTGCTCCTCTCAATATGTGCCCAAGGTAACCAATCTTGCGTTTTTTAATTAATTCAAAGAGTTCTCTTTCCACGCCGGCTCTCTTAAGGACGTCATCGTTTCGAACTCTATCCACCCAAGGTATGCGCATCATTCTTCTCAATGACCACATTTCAAATGCTTCAAGTTTGTTGATAGATGTTTTTTTCAAAGTCCACGTTGCGTTTACTAGCGATCCAAAATTTATGAATTCTTTGACCTGCCCAAAGGTATGGTTGTTAATTTGAATTCTGTGTTGGATATTTCGGGGATTTGTAGAAATCAACATTTATTTGGTTTTTTCCTCCTTTACCACAAGTCCTTACTCACTTGCCGCGTCCGCAAGCCTTGTAAAACACTGCACCATGTCTTTCATACTACAATTATCTCGCCAACGAATGCGAGAATTTGCTTCGATCTATTAAATAAAGTTGCATTCATTCTAATATTTAATTGTCTGACTGCCTTTTCCGAGGCAATAATAAAGAGGAGACACGCCTGCGCATCTCCCTGTCTTAGACCATTATTAATGTCAAAGAAGTTAGAGTTTGTGTTCTCCTTTAATTCTAACTCATGAGCTTACGTTTTGCATTGTTAGTTGGGACAACTTAACTAACTCAGGTGGGATCCCAGAGTCTATAATTGCATTATATAATGCAGTTCTTTTCACACTGTCATAGGCTGCTTTGAAGTCTACGAAGATATAGTGTGTATCTATATTATATTCTAGTGACTTTTCTAGCATCTGCCAATGTGCTTGAATTTTATGTGTAGTTGACTTTCCAGCAGTAAATCCGCATTGATATTGACCAACAACATCCTTTGTAAAATGTTCAAGTCTTTCAAACAATACATTGCCGAAGATTTTATACGCAGATGCTAACAGAGTAATGCCTCTATAGTTCTTACACTCCAGTTAATCACCCTTTTTCTGCAACGGACATATTATTCCCTTTAGCCACTCTTCTGGTGCCAATTCATTCTGCCATAAGTACACTCATAAGTACTTACTATTAGTTTATGGATTGCTACAAAATGTTGATCACCATCTTTTTTATATATTTCCGAACAGATTTCATCGATTCCCGGGGCTTTACTATCTTTGACTTTTAGGATGGAATTTGACACTTCTTCTCTTGGGTCTTCTCAGTGTGTAGTTGACGTTTGTTGATTTGTTGATTATCTATGTTGTAACCTCCTTTAATATCGGTTATATTTAGATGTTCGCTGAAATGTTGTGCCCATCTGTTAAGTTTTTATCATGTAGAATAAGGATTTGTAGTATTTCATCGTTTCATTTTTATCGAATAAACTTTGTATCTCATTGAGATTGTTTTGTTCGTATTCCCTCTTCTTACGTCGATGGATACGTTTTTCATCTCATCTAAGACATCTATACTCTTATTTTTTTCTCCGTGTACAACCTGCGTCGATGGTTTTTTGATATGCTGCGTTCTTTCTATTTGTAGGCATTTCGCACTCATGATCAAACCAATGATTTCTTTTTACTGACTTGGTTTTGCCCAATATTTCAACCGATTTCTGTAACACAATATCTCGTATATTTGCCCAAAGCGGTTAATATCTTCTTCTTCTTCTTCTAAGTTTTCTGTTCTTATTTGATCTTCTATTTGCTGTCTGTATACATTTGAAATGTTGGGATCTTTTAGTTTATTAATGTCGATTTTTTCTCTCATTTTTCCGATCTCTTTTTTTAAATTGAATAATTCTCTCTTTAAATCGTGCTTTAACTAAATTGTGATCACTATCTATGTTTGCTCCTCTAAAAGACCTAACATATAATAAGTTAGAGCAGTGTCTTGCATCGATGATTATATGATATATTTGGTTAATCGCTTCATTATCAGGAGATTTCCAAGTTCCCTTATGTATATCTTTATGATCAAATCTTGTCCCAGCTATTATCATGTTCTTAGACATTGCAAAGTTTATGATTCTGAGACCGTTATCATTGGAGTCTACGTGTAGGCTCTCTTTTTCGATGGTGAGCAAAAATATATTCTCTCTTCCGACTTTGGCATTAAAATCTCCTGCTATTATTTTGATGTCATTTTTTGGGCACTCATCGTACTCTCGGTCTAGTGCCTTATAGAACATGTCTTTTTCATTATCTTCTTTTTCTTCCGTTGGAGCATGGATGCTAATAATGCTAATATTAGCGAACTTGCCTTTAAGTATTATTTGACATATCCTATGATCAATAGCTTTGAAATCAATTACACTATGTTTGACCTTGCTGCTTACAATAAATCCGGTACCAAATTTAGCTTTACCACCCTGGTTAGGAAGTCCACTTTAGTAATTATTGCGGTTATTTTTTTCCAGGATGCATGAGCTAGTCCACCTCATTTCCTGTAAAGCAATGATATCTGCTTTGACTTTATTCATTTCTTTTATGAGCAGAGCCGTACAGGGTTGGGTAGTTAACCCAATGCCAAACCCCGTTTTCGAAGGGCCATTTCACCTGCTCTCGTCAGTTCCCGACCCAACTTTTCACCCGGGTTGGATACTGGATCTCCAGTTGGGTTGTTCGGTTTACAGAGGACACCAGCATGAGGGTGAGAGTCGGATTTGAGTAGAAGAGGCTAATTGAAGTAAACTGGAATTAACTCCATATTTTCTCATTCTACCCCTTTGTCCCCCATACAAAATACATTGGTTGTGTTGTATAATTAGATAAAAATCGTCTTATTACATGTCAACCAACTTAGTAGTGCGTCATTTTATCATTAGTGTTTGGATTTTAAACGCCACACCGCCATATAGCTACTTTTTGTTATATATTTGCAGATTTGATGGGTTGCACTTGATTGCAAAATTTCACACTACAATAGTCTGTTTTGGATAGAAGTGAAGAATATTGAATAATCCAAGTGTTGTCGACCACATAATTGGTTCCTTTTACTTTTGTTGTGATAGTTCTACCATTATCATCCGATTTGAATGCTGATACACTGGTTAACCATAGTTGCTAGTGATAAAAACTAGTAATAAAACGTTTAAGATTAAACCATCATTTGAAAAACATTAATTGAAAAGAATATTCCTCTTCACAAGAATCATTTCATGCTATTTGTTGCATGGAATTTATTTTTTCTACTAAAAGTCATGTTTTAATCTTATTTTTTTACTTTCTATAACAGTTACGGATAGACTACATAACAATCATCCACACATCATCATCATCAGCATCTTTGGCTCGGCAATCCTCTGTGGATCCTGACCTGCTCTAAGATTAGTCGCCATTTCTGGCAACGTGTTGCCATCTTCTGATCTCTAGTATCCCTAAGTCGGTCTCAACTCAATCTAACCACTCTCTTTTGCTATAGGATCCTTGATAACCAACATGTACTTGGTTTTGTCTTGGCTGATCACTAGACCGACCTGTTTCGCCGCCGTTTCTAATTCTAGGAATTATTGCTCAACATCTCGCTTGCTACGCCCTATTATGTCAATGTTATCAGTGTATGTATGCAGTGTGTCACTTACTGCCTTTTTCAACGCAATGTTAAATAGGAGGCAAGCCTGGGTATCCCTTGTCTGAGTCCATTCTTTATCTTAAAGGATCGAGAATTTTCTCCCCGTATCCTAACGCTGGCTTTTAAGTTAGACATTGTCGTTCTCGTTAATGGGATAAGTTTTTCTGGTATACAAAACTCATGCATTGATTGGTATAATACTGTTCTCTTGACACTGTCATATGCGGCCTTGAAGTCGACGAATAGGTGATGG